>NC_080429.1:40612003-41812003 GCF_029873635.1 Malania oleifera | reverse complement strand
TCCGTCATTAGCTAACTGCCTTCTGTAACGGGTGCATCCCTTAGCTCAAGCATCTTTGCCTATTTTCAGTCATGAAAATGATGAAAATGAAGAAATAAGAATACAACTGACGTTTTGAATAAGATAATGAACTAAATAATTTGCTTGACTCACATGTTTCCTCTGCGCATCCTGGCACCACTCCTGTAACGCCTCGAACCCTTAAAGCCAGGTCCGGCGCGTTATATCTAATAAAATCCCTGATAATCCATAATCAACATATACGTAGCGGAAAAACATAAATATAATCTCCCAATTATATAATACCAGAGTTTTCTAAATCTAACTATAATCTATAATAAATCATCCATCACCTGCATTTCCATAAATCTACATACTCCCAAAACAATTCAATATTTTCACAATCATTCCTTACTCAAAAGCCTTAAAACATAAAGACATAAAACGTAAATATTTACATTCTCCAAAATTAACATAGAAATATACCCTTTTCTTTTTCTGTTTCCCAATAATGCTATAAAAACCTCGAGCTCTCTAAGCTCGATCTTGAGGAGGTCCTGAAAAAAAATTTACATTTATATTCGGGTGAGACACATCTCAATAAAGGAAGAAACAATATATTAAACTCAGCGTGTGGCCATCATGAGATTATACATATCATTTTATAATATTTACAAATCATTAACATAATATTGAAAGTCATTTTATGAACCTAACAATCATATGCAAATGTTTACCCACGAGATTACCTAAGGATAGAGGTGATTACCAGCCTATACAAATAGCACCCATTTGCTCTGATACCTAGGTAACCCGAAGGTCACTACTGAAGCATACTAGAGCACTCACCTTACTCAGTAAGCCCTCAAGTGTTAATTTGATCTCGTACTCACGCATTTAATAACAGTTTACCGGCAAAGGCCCTAAGGATAGAGAATTTTACCCGCTCATACAAGTAGGTTCCCTCTACCATAGTACGTTATGCAGCTATTGCCGCATCTTAAGCTACTAGTGCACTCGCCTTACTCAGCAAGCCCTTAGGCGAAGAGTGCGCCCCACCTAAACGTAATAGGTTCTACATACATAAATACTTCTAATATTATAATACATCATTCTTTCCATCATTATTCAATCATTCACATTCTTTCATATTCATAACTTAACATTTCCTTATATTTCGCTTTAAGTGACTCTTTCCCATTTGTATCATTCACATTTTACATTTCATTTCATTGCATTGTCATTCCTTATCATTTCATTTCATAACATTTTCATTTCATTCCTTTGTACTACAGCCGCTCTTTAGCCTTTATCAGTTAGTCCACATAGAAATGCTTTAGAATCTGATACAGTTAGCTCATATAGAAATGCACTAGAATCTACTAACCCGGCTTTCAGCTCTCGTACCTTTACATGGTTGCATTTAACATATACAGGCAACATTGTTCATATCATATTTTATTGTCATTGCTTTACTCACTTAGCTTGCATTTCATACATTTAACATATAATTTGCACAGATTCTTATGCCACACAATTTAGTAGTAAAATTCATACATATTCCTCATAAAATAAGCCAACCCACTTTTAACATTTATATGCTCAAAATACATTTCATTTCTTATTTAATTCATCAGAAAATTCTTCTCACTTTCATTCGTTCACTTTCCCATATACATAACTATATTGACAATCCTAGGCTCAAAAAACATAAATTTCATGGCTGACATTTTAAACCCACATAAAAAAAAACATATATACATAAATAACACATAGTCATTTTTAATTCATGAAAAACCTGATTTAATATATAAATTTCCCCCTTACCTGAATTCTTGAACTACACCGACAGGGACTCCGGAAAAATACCTGCGGTGCTCACCTGGATCCTGAATCAAAATTTCTAGTTCCATGTAATTATTCCTAAATAAAATACTATTTAAATATTTTCTAGGGTTATAATTTTTAAATTAACAATTATACCCGCAAATTTAACTAATTTGCCAAATTTCCCAAATCCCACTCTCGGTTTGGAGTGGGCCTAGAAAACCCCAATTAGAAAATTACCTACGCCAAAATGATGACGATGACAACTAGGACCCCGTGGTGGTGTCCAATCGTCGACATAACTGCATATTTAAAGTGAAATTGAGAAAATGAGGAAAAGTTACCCTTCCCTAGGAGTAGGGCCTAAGCTGTTCCCACGACAAATATGCTGTAGTAAAAATGTCAGTGGCAGAGTTAGGAATCCAACGGCACCTTTCATTTCCCGATCCGACGCAAACCCATCGAGAAATTGAGAGAAGGGGAGAGATAGAGACGGAGGTGGCTGGAGCTACGCAGGAAAAAATATATTTAGGGGGGGCGGGGGCGGCCGCTAACTTCTTCTTCTTCTTCTTTCAGTTTCTTTAGATATATATATATATATATATATATATATATATATATTTATATATTATAATAACTTACCTATATATGTATATATATATATATATATATATATATATATATATATATATATTTCTCTTACTTCAATTAGTTTTTTTTAAATCCAATGTAAAAATGTTTAATTTAATAACTAATTATTTAATTATTTAATTAATCTTAATTTAATTTAATTTCTTTAATTTAATTTTTTTTCTTTTTCCCACGTCATTCCTTTTGTTTATTTATTTGTTATTTTATCTATTATTATTATTATTATTATTATTATTATTATTATTATTATTATTATTTATTATTTCAATCATTTTAATTTTTTGGGTCTTTACAACTCCCTCGATGGCCTCTAATGTGTTCTCTGATAAAGATCCGACCTCGACTTCAGGTCACCAGTGATGGGATCACGCTACATTATCATATAAAGTTTTTTAATATTAATTTAGCAGTGTCAATATAAATAACACTTGTCAGGTAATGGTCATATAGTTTCGTATCAATTACCTTTCGATGATTGATGAATAATTTCAAGCCACCGCAATGCGTCGTATCTAGTTTGTTGTGATTCGCAGTATTTTTTTTCACAGATAGCCTACAAAATAGATGTAATGACTTTTTATTATTCACATAAATATGAAAAAGTAGTTATTGTAATTAATAGAAACATATCACATGATAGTTAGGATCGCGAAAATGGCGACACACCACCCGCCAATCCTCTAGGGAGATCTTATCGTATGGGTGCGCTTCTACCTCATCTCCCATCTCCCTAAAATGGTTGCACATTTTGCTGCGATAGGTCTTAAAATGAGAGCACAACTGCGTGTTCACCGCCTTTTTCACATGGTCTGCGGTGAAAATGTCCATATCAAACTCTTCCTGCATATGAAATATATATTGAATGTTAGAGAATCTTTTAGGTAATATATTAAAAGTGAAAGAAATGTTTTAGGGTTACTTACCAAGATGCGCTCATGTAGAACCAAGCGCTGAGCCTCTTTCACCTTTGGCCAGGTGAAGTAGGTGACTAGAGCATATTTGCGACATACAGTGCCAAGCTCCCATGACCAGGTTGTGCACCAATCATCAAGCGGGGCTGTAAAGCCTGGAGGAACGTTGATACGGATCCGCCGCCCAGTCCTCTCCAGGTGCTTCTTTAGCACAACGTTCTTCGCTGCACCACGGCCTGAACTCGTCTATGTCATAGAGGTCGATGCTGAAAGAAGAGTTAATGAACAATATGATAATCATACATATGAAATGATAGTAAATATATTATTCTAAATCAAATACTCGTAACCTCACCAATGCTGCTCATTATGGTCGGCAACTCACCCTAGGCTTGATCCCTAACTGATGGATCCATGTCGGGCTGAGGTCCTGATGGCTCAGATGGTGCCGCATCAGCACCGACGTGCTCAGTTGCTCTCGAGGATGACCCATTATCCTTGCGGGATGATGTCGTCGATAGTCTAGACTGAAGTAAGTGATGACTACCTCCTGGTGCCATGTCTGCAAAATAATTCACAAGTAAATATAAGAAGAATGGATATTAGATGGATGCATAGTAAATATATTTTCACTTATTTTCACATGTCAAATACACGGTGACAACATAACACGCTTACCCCCTATACGTCCTCAATATCAGTATCATCCTCACTTTCTAGAGTGTCTTCCTCTTCACTACAATACTCAACCATAGTTTCATCTTCCCCATCAATTTTATCACTATTGATGAAGTTAATGTGTACAGAGGGTTCAATTCTAACGTTAGCAGTTCCTACATGTTTTGTCGTGGCACTAACCCTATTTAATGGTATATGATCGGCTCTTTCCTCGGCAACATTGATAGAAGATTGCGTTGCTACACTAACAGATGGCTGATCTTCTTAGAAAGCGTCATCACTGACACTCTTCTCCCCATCTGCGACTTCTGTAATATCATACAAACTTCGAGGAGGAATTTTTTGGGCCACATGCCATTCACCCTTTAATTTTGCATCCTTAAGGTATAACACTTGTTCTGCCTGCGTCGCAAGCACAAAAGGATCGTTTTGATACCATGTTTTACTGAAATTGACACTAATAAAGTAGACATCCGTATTTATCCCACTCTTTTTATTGCTAATGTCCCACCAGGTACACTTGAAGATGTGGACAAGTCTGTTAGCTCCGTAGTGAAGCTCTATAATGTCATCCAACACACCAAAATAGTCAATTTCCTCATCTCTTTTAGTGCCTAACACCGCAACTCCACAATTTTGGGTTCTTCTATGCAGTTCAAGGGACTTCGTATGAAATCGTAAGCCGTTGACAATGCAACCGCTATAGCGGTTAACTCGTTGATCGGGGCCACATGCCAACGCGTACAAATCTTTACTTGCTATTGGTTCTTTATTATAATACATGACTTTCATCTATTAATTACAAAGGACTTTAGATGAGTAAACCATCAATATTGAAAATATACATTGTAGTGAACTCAGGCAGTAGTTGTTACTTACATGGCACCCAAACCAATTGAAAAATTCCTTCTTATGTCTTTCATCAACATTCCTTTCATTTTGAGCCAAAAGTTCAGCTATGTTCGCTATATGCAACAATAGTACATGTTAATGTCAACTAAGTATATATGCATACGTAAATACAATGTAAAGTAAGGAGTTTTGAACCACATACTCGATATATGGAATAATTTCATCACAATTATTGAGGACGTAAAAATGTGCCTTTCGTAGGTTGTCCATATCAATGAAACCGTAAACCCGTGCACCAAACGACCGAACATTTCCTCGAAATAATGAGCTCCTCGGCATTAATAGCATGAACGTTTGCATTTCGCTCCTCACGAGTGAACCTTGTTTCGATATCATGTAGATACATTGAGCAAAATGCAAGACATTCACTATCAATGTATGCCTCAATGATTGAACCTTCCGGTCGTGCCTTATTGCGCACATACCCCTTCAAAGTGGATAAAAACCTATGCATTTTACACAACATTAGCAACTTGTACACAAAAAAAAAAAAGCAAGGAAATCATGAGAACATTGTAGGACTTTATAATTTACCTCTCAATAGGATACATCCAACGATATTGGACCGGTCCTCCAATTATGACCTCCATTGGTAAATGGATGGCTAGGTGGACCATCACATCGAAGAATGCTAGCAAAATTATTTTCTCCAACTTGCATATTATGATCACAATGTCCTCCGCTAACCATTCAAGTACGTTTACGCTCAATTTCTTGGAGCACAACTATCGAAAGAAGATCCCCAATTCAATCAGCACCGAGCGAACATCTTTGGTCAAGTGTCCACGAAGGAAAATGGGCAGAACTTGTTGCAAAAGGATGTGACAGTCTTGAATTTTCATTCCTAACATCTTCCTTTCCTTCGTGCTTATGCATCGAGATATGTTCGATGCATATCCATCAAGGAACTTCACTGATTTCAACCATTCAAAGAAATTATTCTTCTCATCTTTCGAAAATGTGTAATAGGCTAATGGCATGAAAAGTTTATCCCCATCACGAATCAGATGCAACTTAGGCCGTATTCCCATATCTTCCATATCTCGACGAGTATTTGCGTTGTCCTTTGTCTTCCTATTTATATCCAGCAATGTACAAATGACATTCTCACAAATGTTCTTCTCAATGTGCATGACATACAGGTTGTGGCATAGTGGAAGATCTTTCCAGTATGACAACTCGAAGAAGATGTTTCTCTTTGTCCAATTTAACTCCCACTTAGCACGTTTATTTTTTCTACTACTAGGTGATTTCCCAAATTTCATATCTCTAATCAACCTGAGCTGGTTTAATATCTCTTCCCCACTTAGTCGGTTTGGTTGCAACCTTCATTCAGGTTTTCCATTAAAGCTTCTGACATCACAAGTCCTCCAAGGATGTCCAGGTCATAAAAAACGACGATGACACATAAAGCATAACTTGCGTCCATGCTTTAAGGATAAAGACCTAGCATCCTTATTACACACTAGGTATGCTAAGTAATCTTTGTGCTCCAGTCTGACAGATTGCCGTAGGCAGGGAAATCATTAATTGTCCACAAAAGTATAACATGCATCTGAAATGTTGTCCCAGTTTCCACATCAAATGTCTCCACTCCATTTTCCCATAGTTCTTTCAACTTATCAATTAATGGCCTTAAGTAAACATTAATATCATTACCAGGTGCCCTCGGTCCAAGAATGAGCAGAGACATATAAATGAAGGGTTCTTTCATACATCGCCATGGTGGCATATTGTATGGTATCATCATAACTGGCCACATGCTATACAAGTTGTTCATGTTACCGAAAGGATTGAACTCATCTAAAGTAAGGCCAAGTTTGATGTTGCGAGGACCACTAGAAAACCACAGATGCATTTTATCAAACTCTGCACAAGCTTTCGAGTCCACTGGATGGCTAAGGGTGTTTTCCTCTTGAAGATGTTTCTCTTTATGCCATCTCATATCTGCAGTAGTCTTTCTACACATGTACAATCGTTGCAATCGTGGTATTAATGGACAATATCGCAAAACTTTTTGGGGGATCTTTTTGCCCTTCTTTTGATTAGTTGTATACCTTGGTTCACCACATTATGGACACTCATTCGCATTTTCATGTCCACCATAAAAGAGTGCACAATTATACCTACACGCATGTATTGTAGTGTAACCGAGACCCAATTCATGCATGTATGTCTTTGCTTCATAAAAGGACTTTGGAAGTGTTTCACCATCAGGCAGTGCTGCCTTAATGAGGCTTAAATGCATATTGAATACGCTTTAAGATAACCCATGCATTGTCTTTGCATGAAGCAACTTTATTAGGAACTCTAATTTTGAGCATTTTGTACAGTTTGGATATAGGGGCACTTGTGCATCTCTTACGAGATTAGCAAATGGTTTACCAAATCGATTTAACGTACTAGGATTGCAAGGTATGGTACCTACTGAAGTAGATTCATCACTAGTACGCGACACACTGACGTCTGCCGTGTCCATTACAATCCCCCTTTGTAAGTCACCTAACATTTCGATTAACCCTTCCGAACGTGTATCACTACCTACTATATTTGCCCCCTCATCTTCATTATCATCATCATCACTTTGAACTGCGTAATCTTCACCATGGAACACCCATCTTGTGTACCTTTTCTCCATTCCAAAGTCTAATAAATGTGAATGGACCAAATCAATGTGTTTGAATGTTATGTTTTGGCATTTCTTGCAAGGACACCTTATTCTACTAGCACTGTCAGCACGAGGACATGCAAACTCTATGAAATCATATACCCCTTTCACGTATTCATGCAAAAACCTACCCCGAGCGTTCATCCAACTCTTATCCATGTTGATTAATTCCCTATAACATGTTTAAGTAAATGGTGTTTATTACATTGTCAGAATGTTTATGACGCATGCATTGTGAATCCTATAATCAACCACCTTCCATCTAAAGGGTACGGATCCTATCCCATTCAGGAATGTTGCAATTACATTGCGATCAATTGCTCAAATTCCTTCGTTGTAATCATTATAAAATTCAGCAGCATCTCCCCATGGCTCTCCAAGTACACGAGATGGGGGAAGTGCACATCACCTACTAGTTTTCCATCACTAGCAAATTGTCACCACACCCCACTATGCACCCAGAGAACACAAGTAGAGACGCGATCGAAATATATAATGACAATGATGAAAGCGTGAACGATGACAAGAATGTAAATACAACTTCCTAAACTGTCCACATTGGACAATTCAATAATGGTTGAAATACAAACATCACTAATCGTAAATGAAACAAATAATCAACATGTTCAATTGATTATTAGTCTACATAATATGACTAATAATCAATTGAATTTTAACAATTGATTTGTCCCACATGTACGATGAGGCATGAATGTATAGTAACCATTCTTGAGTGGGTCTAAGCTTCGATGCACACATGAAATGACAATAATTAATTTTGCATATGAAGCCCGTGATAAGTAGGCAAGGCATAAGCCTTATGACATTAAGGTGTAACCTTTTGAGAATTTCAATTTTTAGATAAAAATACATAAATAAATTACATGTATTTTAAAAATAAGGAAAAAACTACATAATTATAAATGCAATGTAAAAAATAAATATACTTTTTAAACTATTTTTTAGTCTTTCAAAACACTAACTTAAAATCATTAAGTAAATCAAGCCAAGAGAAAGTTATAAAATTGCAAAGTTCAAATTACTTTCAAGATTTATGATACAACTCTCAATTATTCCTATATTGTTTCCAAATCTCATCCAACAATAAACCTCCACCTCAGTCAAAACTCAAATCATCATTTTCTGATCCAATATATCTCCCCATTTCTTAACCTCCTTTTCTTTCCTTTCCACATCGATGCACCCAACCTCCTTCTTAATAGGAGAATCTCATCCAACAGCAACCTCCCACAACAGTGGTTTAAGCAAGGAGATTCTCTTTCCCCATTTTTATTTGTTTCTTATGGAAACTAAATTGGAGGAACCAACTAGTTGAATGATTATGATATGCATGTTAACATTATTAGCTAAATCCACCATCAGAATAATCCCAACCACGCCATAAAAAACTTAAGAATACTCAATTAATTAAAATAACCATAGCAACGCAAACTAACAACTTGGGAATTGAAAAAAAAAGAAGATGCATTACATAACTTCATGAGGTAGCTATAACCATGGAATAATAACTATTAAAAATGAAGTACAAATAATAATGATGACCATAATAATAGTTATAACACTCTAGAAGGAGCAACATGCAAAGCAAAATGAGGGCTTAAAGGAACATCATCCATTGCCATATATAATAGAGCAAGAACTAACTAAAAATAACTTAGGTCCTAATCATACATATGAATAAGGGTTCACATGTTTTTTTAGAAGAAACGGCCATGACCACAACAAATTAGAGGGTTCCTAATACCCCATTATTAGTGACGGTTCTCCTCAACCGTCACTAATACCCTTAACTAATTTTTTAAAATAAATTTTTAAATAAAAACACTAGTAGTGACGGTTTCAAAACCATCATTAATACACCATTATTAGTGACGGTTCTCCCAAACCATCACTAATACCCTTAATTATTTCTTTTTTAAAATTTTTTAAATGAAAACACTAGTAGTGACGGTTTCAAAACCGTCACTAATATCCCATTATTAGTGACGGTTCACCAAACCATCACTAATACTATTAACTATTTCTTTTTTAATATTTTTCAAATAAAAACAGCAGTAGTGACGATTTCAAAACCGTCACTAATACGCCATTATTAGTGACGGTTCTCCCAAACCGTCACTAATACCTTTACCTATTTTTTAAAATAATTTTTTAAATAAAAACACTAGTAGTGACGGTTTCAAAACCGTCACTACCCCCTTATTAGTGACGGTTCTCCCAAACCGTCACTAATATCCTTAACTATTTCTTTTTTAAAATTTTTTAAATGAAAACACTAGTAGTGACGGTTTCAAAACCGTCACTAATACTCCCTTATTAGTGACGGTTTTCCCAAACCGTCACTAATACCCTTAACTATTTCTTTTTTAAAATTTTTAATTGAAAACACTAGTAGTGACGATTTCAAAATCGTCACTAATACCCCATTATTAGTGACGGTTCACCAAGCCATCACTAATACCATTAACTCTTTTTTTTAAAATATTTTTCAAATAAAAACACTAGTAGTGACGGTTTTAAAACTGTCACTAATACCCATTATTAGTGATGGTTCTCCCAAACCGTCACTAATACTCTTAACTAATTTTTAAAAATAATTTTTTAAATAAAAACACTAGTAGTGACGGTTTCATAATCGTCACTAATACCCTCCTTATTAGTGATGGTTCTACCAAACCGTCACTAATACCCTTAATTATTTCTTTTTAAAAAATTTTTAAATGAAAAAAACTAGTAGTGACAGTTTCAAAACCGTCACTAATATCCCTTATTACTGACGGTTACCCAAACTGTCACTAATACCCTTAACTATTTCCTTTTAAAATTTTTTTAAATGAAAAGACTAGTAATGACGGTTTCAAAACTGTCACTAATACCCTAAAATCGTCGCTAATATTTTCCCGAAAAAATTTTTGCACGAAAATTGTTTACCGCGCTATTTTTAGTGACAAAAGTATTAGTGATGACTGCTAAAACCGTCACTAATACTTAGACTATTAGTGACGGTTCTTAAAAATCGTCACTAATACCAACTTTTAGTGACGAAATTGAATTCGTCACTAATACTTTTGTCACTAAAAACCAGGTTTTTTTTAGTGTATAAAGTGTATATTTCTCTAATACTCCTCCTCAAGTTGGAGCATGAAGATCCATAATGCCCAATTGTGTTATAAGTCTTGAAAATGTTCACAACCCAAAGCTATGGTGAAGATATTGGCAAGCTGACTGCGTGAAGGAATATGGTTAGTGAAGAAGAGGCCAACCCGTAACTTTTTATGAACAATATGACAATCGATTTCTATATGTTTTGTACGTTCATGGAAAACTAGATTCTAGGCAATGTGAAGAGCCGCTTGGTTGTCACAATATAAGAGCATAGGCTGGGAATGCGATACTCCAAGATCATTTAAAAGAGTTTTGAGCTATGCAAGTTCACAAGTAGTGGAAGCAAGTGCCCGGTACTCAGCTTCGGCGGAGGAGCGAGACATTGTAGTTTGTTTCTTAGTGCGCCAAGAAATCGAAATAGTGCCCAACTGAATGAAAAATCAAGTGGTGGAGCAGCGAGTGAGGGAACAACTAGCCCAATCCGAATCAGAATAAGAAGAGACTTGAAGAGTGTTGTCAGTAGGAAAAAATAAGCCTTGTCCTGGAGAGGTCTTAATGTATCGAAGAACATGTATAGTAGCATCATAATATGGTCGTCTAGGCTGGTGCATAAATTGATTGAGAATGTTGACTGGAAATACAATGTCGGGATGAGTGATGGTGAGATATATCAAATGTCCAACGAGTTGAAACGATCTTGGATAGGAGAGAAGATCACCATCAGTATTATTGAGCTTGAGATTTTGTTCCATGGGAAAGTGGGCAGGACGAGCACCAAGATGACCACTATCAGTGAGGATGTCAAAAGCATATTTTTATTGATTAAGAAATATGCCAGTGGGAGAGCGAGCAACTTCGAGGCTAAGGAAATATTTCAATTTGCCAAGATCCTTTAGTTTGAATTTCTAAGCAAGCATGACTTTGAAAGTGCTAATATCATAGAGATCATTGCCTGCCATGAGAATGTCATCTATATAAACAAGTATGAGAGTAAAAGACTGACCCCGAGAATGGGTAAAAAGAGAATGATTGGCCTAAGATTGGGTGAAACCTACTGCAAGTAAAACAGAAGATAATTTAGAGAACCAATTGTAAGAGGCTTGCTTAAGACCATAAAGGGATTTCTGGAGACGACAAACATGAGTCTCCCCCTGTTTGCAATAACCCGGTGGAGGGATCATATAAACCTCCTCATCGAGGTCACCATGGAGAAAAGCGTTGTTGACATCCAATTGAAAGAGATGTCAATTCCGAACTACAGCCATTGCAAGAACACATATAATAGTAATGAGTTTAGCAAAAGGAGCAAAGGTGTCATGATAATCCAAACCTTCTACCTGAGTGTAGCCCTTGGCCACTAAGCGAGCTTTGTGTCGCTTTATGGATGCATTGGCCTGAAGTTTTGTTTTGAACACCCATTTATAGCCCATTGGTTTTTTTTTCTAGGTGGAAGATGTTGAAGAACCCATGTATTATTGGTTTCTAAGGCTTGAATTTCAAAAGCCATGGCATCATGCCAATGGGAGTGTAGCACAACCTGAGAATATGAGGTGGGTTCGGGATGTTGGGACATAACAGAAAGAAAAGCCAAATATTGATTAGAGAAATGATGATAAGATAAAAAAGAGGAGAGACAATGAACCATGCCTGAGGGACATCTTGAAACTTGTGAAGCCGTGGAGGATTGCGGTAAAGTAGGGTAGATGTAATCAGCCAAGTAAAAGGAATGTGTGATAGCTCGTTTGGGTCGTGAAAAGGTGGGTAGAGGGGGTGGTGGGGAAGGGGGTGAGGGTGAGGGTGGCGGTGAGGAGGCCAAGTCAGAAGGAAGGAGAGATGAGGAGCTAGGGTTAGGTGTGGTTGATGGATTAGGTAAAGTGTAGGAAGGATGTATATCAAAAATGGGAAGGGGAAGGACTGGAGGAGATGTTGGAGTTAGAGATATGAGATGATAGGGAAAAACATTCTCTTCAAAAGTGACATCACGGGAGATGAAAATTTTTTTTGTTTTCAAGATCGTGGACACGATAAGCCTTATGATGAGTAGGATAACATAAGAAAACACATCGAAGAGCACAGGGAGAGAATTTATCGCAGTGTTGGCGAGTATTTTGGGCATAGCACAAGCACCCAAACACTCGCAAGTGTGTATATGATGCTGGTTTCTGAAAAAGAAGTTCATAAGGGGACTTATGATTGAGGTTGGGTGAAGGGGTGCGATTAATTAAATAAGTGACTGTGAGAATGCATTCACCCCAAAAAGAGATGGGAAGATTAGCTTGAAAATGTAAGCACCGAGCCACATTAAGAAGATGATGATGTTTACGTTCGGAAACACCATTTTGTTGAGGTGTATCCACACATATGAGCTCATGAAAAATGCCTTGATCATGGAAAAAGGTTTAAAGTGGAGTGAATAAAAATTCTTTACCATTATCAGTGTGCACGTGCTTAATAGTGCAATTGAAATGATTTTTAACCATGGCGTAAAAGTTCATCAGGTAAGAGAAAGTATCAGATTTTATGCGCATAAGATAGACCCATGTAGCACGCGAGTAGTCATCCACGGTAGTTAAAAAATAATGTGCACCAAAAAGTGAAGTTGTAGGATAACTACCCCATATATCACAATAAATCTGATTAAAATAAAATGTACTCTTATTTGTATTTAAAGAAAAAGGTAAACGAGTGTGCTTAGATTTAGCGTAAACATCACAAGGCAAATGAGAAGAAGAAATATTTAAGATTTTTTGAATACATGAAATAGAAGGGTGAGCAAGACGTTACTGCCAAAGAGTAGTGTTAGAAACATGTTGAGAGTTGAAAACTGAGGCGGAGGGAGGTTTATAGTGGTAAAGCCCATCCCGTACTTTACACGTTCCAATCAGCCTCCTCGTTGATAGGTCGTGAAAGACACAAAAGGTAGGAAAAAATATAGCAACACAATTGAGATCCTTGATAAGTTTGCTGATGGATAATAAATTAAATTTAAATGAAGGCACATAAAGAACATTAGAAAGGGAGAAAGTAAGAGAAAACTGCATAGTGCCGGTATGAGTTACAGAAACGATGTCACCATTTGGAAGTTTAATGGGACATGACTGATTGAGAAGTTGAATATTATCAAGAGAAGACAAATTGGAAGTCATATGATTAGAGGCACCTGAATCAACAATACATTCAGTGTTAGAAAAAGAAGCAGAATGACAAGAGACAAGATTACCGAAAAAATTGGCAGAGTTGGTATTCAAAGGCAATAGAAGATCCAGTTGACGGTATTGTTTGCTGGTGAGACTAAGGATAGAAATCTCAGAAGAGGTTGGAGAACCGATGATAGTTTTTGTAGCCATTGAAGAATCAGACGCTTCCATAACGTCAGATCAGTTTAGATGAGTCAAACCTCCCAATCGGGTCAGATCCAATTATTGCGACGGCCAAAAAAAATATAAATCTTCGAGTTGATAACCTCACTGTAAGAATTGAAAGGCAAATGCAGCGATGTTTTAATTAAAGAAGTTGTGTGGTGTGAACGAACAACTCACAACAGTTGATTCTGGAAGTAAGGCCTTGTAGCTTTTGGGTCAGTTATGATCATGTCTTCTAAGAATATCCCTTTGAGGATTAGCAGATGCTTGGAAGAAGGGGCAGAAGATTTCTTCCTGAAGCCAGTTCAACTCTCAGATGTAAGCAAGCTGAGACCCTGTCTGCTGAAGGGTAAAGCTAAAGAATAGCAGCTTCACATTAATGTGAAAGATGAGTAAAGAGGCAATTCTGCAGAGCGAAAAATTACGCGAAACAGAACTATTGGGCTGGAGGTTGGGAATGGTGTCATCAGTGCAGAACTCCGAGAGGACTGTTGCTGCTGCTTTCGCTCGAAAAAAATGGAGCTGGCAGGGATGACGCCGTAGAAGACGAGAGAAATAAGAGAAGCTGCTGTAACTGGGAACAGAGAGGGACTGAGAGATATGGCCGGAACTGCAAGATGGAACCGAGAACGCTGGACTGAACGTTGGGACTGCAAGACTGAACGCTGGAAATTGAGGGCGGTGGCAGATTGCGACGGAGTCTGAGATCGAGGGCAACGACGACTGAAATCTGGTCAGTAGTCGTGCCACGGCGACTGAAATCGAGGGCAGAAGAGAACTTCAGAGGAACTCCAGAAGAGACGGACGATGACGATGATGATGACGGCGACGGCGAATGACGAACGATGATGATCGACAATGAAAACTAATAAAAGAACTGCAATGCCAGGGGGACGACGAACGATGACGAGGACGAAGACTGAAGTTCTGAACGATGTCAACGACGGTGAACAACGACTGTAACAGAGGAAGAACACTAAACGACGACCTAGTAGCGAATATACACAAAGAAAGATGGCTGCTTTGATACCATGTTAAAATTGTAAAAAAGATAATTTTCTCTATTGATTCTTGAATATTAGGGGGGATATGGACGAGAGAATTGAAAAATGAGAAAGGGTATTTTTTTGAGATGGAAAGTGTATATTTCTCTAATAAGATTGAAATCTAAAATGTGTTTCTGCATAATCCATACACATCTAACATGAAATCATAATACTATATGACCTTGTCCGAAGTTTTGTCAATAAATAAATAATTTGTTTTCATTGAGATAAACTTTGTGAAATATTAAACATTTATGCTCTTCCAGGTCTTCCTTTAAAAAAATTTACCTTTTGAACTTCTTCAATTTGTTCGCTATCTATTCAAGATAATTGCCCAAAACAAAAATATTACACAAAATTTTGTTTGACTATGGTGATTGAACTTCAATAATTTGTTCTTTTTTATTGGAGGCGATAAGAAGCGCCCCCCCCCTCCTCCCCCCCCCCCCCCCCCTTTTTTTTTTTTTAAGGTTTTTAGAAACATGGTTCAATGTTAGCCCTATTCTTCAAATGTATATCTTTGATTGAGCATTTAGTAAGTGTTCCGAGGAGAATTTAAAAATACTTATACAAAGTTTATTTAAAATAAGTTATGTTTATTCAATCCTACTTACCATTCAATGCATTAAACATTAAAATGGAATCAAATTTACAATTTTAATAATCATTTCATGAGTTCATAACAAAAATAATCGCATTTTTATATTAAATTCATTCCTATTTAATTGTTATTATAGTATTTGTCAATTCTATTGCACCAATCAAACATAATACTACATCAAGGCCCAAAATAAAGCATACAAATGGACTTGCCAAAGCCGAAAAATCCTTTACAGTCATTATTCACTGGACAAGTCTGGTACTTGAAATGTAATTAGGCCAACAAATATTGTTATTCAAAATTTCAAATGTTAATCATGGAAAACATATCAATGAAAGTTTAAATTTTTGTTATGCTGTAATCTGCAAACCGAAACTCTTTTCTATGTTTTAGGCGTTACCTATATATGAATTTGCAAATAAATATTTTTTTGAATGAAGCCACCATGCTTGTTTTACTTGAATACGAATTTTTTTTATCACAAGCTATATCTTTGGTACAAATAGATCGTGTGAAATTAGAGGGAATGGAATCTAATTTTTCATTTAATTGTTGGGCTTTTGTGGAGCCTAGTTATGTTTTAATTTGGATGACGACCCGACCCTTATTTAATTAGAGATTTCTATCCTAAGGCTTAGTCCATGGAGCGAAGGCTTGGGCCTTGAGAAGTTACATCTACGGCTTCTAGGAGAAAAACCTGCTACTATGAAGGACGAGGAATGGACTCTCCTTGACAGACAGGTACTGGGAGTTATAAGATTAACTCTATCCAGGTCTGTTGCACAGAACGTCGTGAAGGAGAAAACTACAGCAGATCTGATGAAGGCTTTGTCTGGTATGTATGAAAAACCATCAGAAAATGACAAGGTACATCTGATGAAAAAATTATTTAATTTAAAGATGGCCGAAAACACATCTGTAGCACAACATCTGAATGAGTTCAATACTATCACAAATCAATTATAGTCGGTCGAAATTGATTTTAATGATGAGATTCGTGCACTGATCGTTTTGGCTTCGTTGCCAAACAGTTGGGAGGCAATGAGGATGGCAGTAAGCAACTCTACTGGAAAAGAAAAACTGAAGTATAATAATATACGGGATTTAATTCTGGCTGAGGAGATTCGCAGAAGAGATGCAGGCGAAACCTTAGGATCCGGCTCTGCCCTAAATCTTGAGACCAGAGGCAGAGGTAATGACCGAAATTCAGATCGGGGTAGATCAAAATCCAGAAACTATAATCGAAACAGAAGTAAATCTAGACCTGGCCAAAAGGGACAATGCTGGAACTGCGGGAAAACGGGTCACTTTAGGAGACAATGCAAAAGTCTTAAGAAGAAGAGTGAGGATGATTCTGCTAATGCTGTAACAGAAGAGGTACAGGATGCACTACTTCTTGCAGTAGACAGTCCACTTGATGATTGGGTTTTGGACTCAGGAGCTTCATTTCATACTACTTCACACCATGAAATCATACAGAACTATGTAGCGGGGAGATTTTGGTAAGGTGTATTTAGCTGATGGTACAACCTTGGATGTTGTGGGTATGGGAAACATTCGGATGTCACTGCCAAATGGGTCTGTTTGGTTACTAGAGAAGGTATGACATATTCCTAACCTGAGAAGGAATTTGATTTCTATCGGACAGCTTGATGATGAAGGGCATGCGATGTTGTTTACTGGTGGCACTTGGACGGTTACAAAGGGAGCCAGAGTATTGGCTCGTGGAAAGAAATCTGGTACTCTATACATGACCTCAAGTCCAAGAGATACAATTGCAGTTGCTGAAGCAAGTACTGATACAAGCTTATGGCACCGTAGACTTGGTCACATGAGTGAGAAGAGGATGAAGATGCTGCTGTCAAAAGGGAAACTACCGGAATTGAAGTCCGTTGATTTTGACTTGTGTGAAAGCTGCATCTTAGGAAAGCAGAAAAGGGTGAGTTTCTTGAAAAGTGGCAGAACATCGAAGGCTGAAAAATTGGAGTTAGTGCACACAGATTTATGGGGTCCTTCTCCTGTTGCATCCCTTGGGGGTTCAAGGTACTACGTTACTTTCATTGATGACTCAACCAGAAAGGTATGAGTTTATTTTCTGAGAAATAAATATGATGTATTTGAAACTTTTAAGAAGTGGAAGGCTATGGTTGAGACAGAGATAGGTTTGAAAGTAAAGTGTTTGAGGTCGGATAACGGAAGAGAGTACATAGATTGAGGGTTCAGAGAGTATTGTGTTGCACATGGAATCAAAATGGAAAAGACCATAAATGGGACACCACAGCAGAATGGTGTGGCTGAGCGCATGAACAGAACTTTTAACGAGCGTGCTAGGAGTATGAGGCTACATGCTGGACTACCAAAAACTTTCTGGGCTGATGCTGTCAGTACTGCAGCTTATCTGATAAACCGAGGACCTTCAGTTCCCATGGAGTTTAGACTTCCTGAAGAGGTTTGGAGCGATAAAGAGGTAAATTTTTCTTACTTAAAAGTTTTTGGTTGTGTTTCTTATGTTTATGTTGATTCTGATACTCGTAGTAAACTTGATGCAAAGTCCAAAATATGCTATTTCATTAGCTATGGTGATGAGAAATTTGGCTATCGGTTTTGGGATGAAAAAAACAGGAAAATCATTAGAAGTATAAATGTGATATTCAACGAACAGGTTATGTACAAGGACAGGTCAACTGTAGTGTCAGATGTCACAGCGATAGATAAGAAAAATTATGAGTTTATTAACTTAGATGAGTTGACTGAAAATACTATCCAGGAAAGGGGTGAAGATGATAGGGAGAATGTAGAATCGCAGGAAATTCAAATTACACCTGTAGCTGCAGTCTGTAGATCTTCCAGGGCCATTAGACCTCCACAGCTTTATTCACCTACTTTAAATTATCTTCTGCTAATTGATGGTGGTGAGCCAGAGTGCTATGATGAAGTCTTGCAGGATAAGAGTTCAAGCAAGTGGGAGTTAGCCATGAAGGATGAGATGGACTCCTTGTTGGGGAATCAGACATGGGAACTAACTGAATTGCCAGTAGGGAAGAAGGCTCTGCACAACAAGTGGGTATACAGAATAAAGAACGAACATGATGGTAGCAAGCGCTACAAAGCCAGATTAGTTGTCAAAGGGTTTCAGCAAAAGGAAGGCATTGACTTTACAAAGATATTTTCTCCAGTTGTGAAGATGTCGACAATTAGACTGGTACTGGAAATGGTGGCTGCAGAAAATCTACATCTTGAGCAGTTAGATGTGAAAACGTCATTCCTTCACGGTGACTTGGAGGAAGACATCTACATGATTCAGCCAGAAGGGTTCATTGTCCAGGGACAAGAGAATTTAGTCTGCAAACTGAGAAAGAGCTTGTATGGTCTAAAACAAGCTCCAAGACAGTGGTATAAGAAGTTTGATAGTTTTATGCATAAAATTGAGTTCAAGAGATGTGAAACTGATCACTGTTGTTATGTTAAGTTCTTTGACAATTCTTATATCGTTTTACTGCTATATGTAGATGATATGCTTATTGTAGGGTCTAGCATTGAGGAGATTAATAATCTGAAGAAGCAATTGTCAGAACAGTTTGCAATGAAGGATTTGGGAGCTACAAAGCAAATCCTTGGAATGAGAATTATTAGAGACAAGGCTAATGGTACATTGAAGCTTTCACAGTCAGAGTATGTGAAGAAAATTCTTAGCATATTCAACATGAATGAATCTAAATCAGTGAGCACACCCTTGGGTAGTCATTTCAAACTAAGCAAGGAACAGTCACCGAAGACAGAAAAAGAAAGGGACCATATGAGCAAGGTGCCCTATGCTTCAGCTATTGGCAGCTTGATGTATGCTATGGTGTGTACAAGGCCAGACATTGCACATGCAATGGGAGTTGTGAGCAGATTCATGAGTAGGCCAGGAAAGCAGCATTGGGAGGCAGTAAAGTGGATTCTGAGATATTTGAGGGGTTCGTCAGACACATGTTTTTGTTTCATTGGTGCAAGTTTGAAACTGTAGGGCTATTTAGACGCTGATTTTGCTGGTGATAATGATAGTAGAAAGAGTACTACTGGATTTGTATTTACTTTGGGTGGTACAGCTATATCTTGGGCTTCTAATTTGCAAAAGATTGTTACTTTGTCTACTACAGAAGCCGAGTATGTTGCAGCAACTGAAGCTGGAAAGGAGATGATTTGGCTACATGGCTTCTTAGAAGAATTGGGTAAGAAGCAGAAGATGGGCATTCTACACAGTGACAGTCAGAGTGCAATTTTTTTTGCCAAAAATTCGGCCTTTCATTCAAAGTTGAAACACATACAAACAAAATACCACCTTATCCGTTACCTTATTGAAGATAAGCTGGTAATACTTGAAAAGATATGTGGATCTAAGAACCCAGCAGACATGTTAACTAAGGGTGTTATTATTGAGAAACTGAAGCCATGTGCAGCTTCAGTTGGTCTTCTAGCTTGAGGAGAGGAGGTTGAGTTGCAAGGATGAGGGATTGTTTTTCCAGGAGGATTGCAGTTCATATTGGTGATTGAACTAGTCTCCAAGTGGGAGATTTGTTGGGCTTTTGTGGAGCCTAGTTATGTTTTAATTTGGATGACGACCCGACCCCTATTTAAAAGGGATTGCTTTTGGGTGATTAGGGTTCGCGTGGCTATACCTGCGAGAGAGCGAGAGGGAGAGTATTGTATCGCCGCACTCTCTGTGTTTTCTTCCTGATAATATTGAAATCCCTACAACTCCGTGGACGTAGGCAAAATTGCCGAACCACGTAAATATTGTCTTGTGCGTGTGATTGATTTTTCTTTGGGATTATTCTTTCTCTATTTTGTTTCTCACAGGTTTCGGGAATTTGTTCATTATTCCTAACATTAATTTCTTCATCTGTATCACTCAAAAATTCACTTTATTTCATTCTCATCCCACTGCATTCGACATATCAAACACAAGTTCATAACTTGACGACAGTAGAATAAGGTTTTAAGAGTCAAGTTTTGTCAATAATGTCGTATTGTCTCATTGAAATCTCAAGACATAAACCACATGTGACAATAATATAATATATTTTATATGCATACATATATATTCTAGATTTCAAAACTCCAAAATACCCCAAAAAAAAAAAAAATGCTTTAATCGCAGAAGAAACCTTGTTTTATTATTCAAATATGACCAAGAAAATATTGCGTTAACAGAACATGAAGATCAAATTACGAACACAATTAAATCTCAAATGACTAATGACAACAATGATTAGCAAGGATGGGCAGAGAAGAAAACCCAACAAGAATAATAAAAATTCAACAAACAATCCAACCTATTCCAGATTAGCGAGCTGAAGAATTAACCAAACTTGGACTTGATGCTGTTAACCACGCTCTCCTCAGCCTGGAAGGCCAAAGTCAACACGTCATTAGGAATAGAAGGCTTTGAGCCGAACAGAGTTGGGGCGACAACCACAACCCCTGGCAACTGGCTATTGAAAGCTGTCAAGATAAGAGCCTTCCCCACCCCAACATTCTTCTGAAAGTGCACAAGCCCTCTTGGTATCACAAACATCTCCCCAACGCCCAAAACCTTGAAGTAGTACACATTCCCTGTGGTCACAAACCCAACAAGCACCTTCCCCTCGATGACCACCCCGGTCTCGGTGGCCCGCGGGTGCGAGTGGGGAGGGTTAAGCCCCCCCGGGCCGAAGTCCACCCGGTTCATGGAGATTCCGAGCGTGTTTAGGCCTGGGAACACGAGCACGTTGGCTGCAGTCACCGTAGCTCCGAAGGCGTTGGTTGTGCTGGCCTCCTTGCTCAGCCCGGAGTAGAAGAAGTCGTCGAAGGTTGTGTTGGAGGCGGATTTGCAGGGGAAGCCATTGAGGGATGGGGAAGCTTGTAAGTCTCCAACACAGAAGTCCTGTAATGGGTCTGGGTCAGAAGAATGGGAAGGGGAAGGGAGAAGTAGCAGTGACCCTATCATCATGATTATGTAGAGTGGTGGAGCAGCCATGGATTTTTGATTTGGAAACTGGTTTCGTATGTGCTTGAAGGCGGTGTTTGTGTTGGTGGTTTAATTTATGGAGGGCTATATATAGATTGCTCCAGCTTGCTTTTTAAGGTGATGAAGAAAGCTCAGAAATATTGTCTTTGATTTGGTAAAATAATGGGAAGGAGATGCAATTAGTCGGGGTAGGTTGGTGTTTGACAATGTGTACGAGTATGTATGTATATATGTGACCCAGCAATTGATCTTTTTTTGGGGTATTCATTATTTATGAAATGAGAAAAGTCTGGCTCATAACTATTATCTGCCGGAGGGTGGGAAGCAAGAAATTATGTAAAATAATGGGAAGGAGATGCAATTAGTTGGGGTAGGTTGGTGTTTGACAATGTGAATATACATGACCCAGCAATGATATTATTCTTCATCTTTTTTTGGGATATTCTGGCTCATAAGGCCGGGCTTATTCCACTCCTGGGAAGCAAGAAATTATTAGGTGAAATTAACTAATCAATGTAAATTTTATAAATATGCTTATTCTAATTTTTCAGGTGATGTAATCGACACCATAAAATACAAGAGGCCCAAAATGTGACTGTCTTTCACCGAATGGGAATACACCAATGTGAGTTATCTCAATCTTTTAGCAAAAACATTTAAGTCAATGCTACGAGACTCTGATACCAATTGTTAGTTTTGGTGCAATCCCAAGAAAAGGGGGGGGGGGTGAATTGGGAATTTAAAATTTATCGCCTAGGTCTACTGGTTTTAACAATAATATAACACAGCCTAGGGTCAATCTATGCAATTTAGAAATAAACATACACATGTAGAAAAGTAAGGTGCGAAAAAGTAAACAATACATATGATATGTTATCAGGGTTCGATCAATACTATCTACATCCTTGCCTTGGCCACACCAGCACAAGGATTCTACCACTACTCACTTAACGGGTGGAGCGGCACTGGTTATAACCAGGTCAATTTAAGGGGCTGATCTCAACCAACACGCCTTACCAGGATGGTGCACCTAACTTTCCTAACCGGGTTTAAGTCAGTCTGGGACTATTCAACAGGGTTAGTCTCCCTTTTCAGGCCTACACTTGGAATACAACAAATAATTTGAAATTTTTGTACACGAAAATATGCTTATCAACTAAGCAGACTATGTATATGCACAACATAATCAATGCACCTCAAGTATGTATGAACTATAAGCTCATAGCTCTCCATGTGCAATCAACACTCAAGGTTATGTCTATAGTCTATCAAGCACAAAAGTTTTTTACAAGCTAATCTTTGAAAGCAAAGTATATCAAATCTTAATATCATATTAGTGTTTCAAAGATGCTAGCAACAATGTTCAAATCAACTCAAAAATATTTTCCTTAATGAAATATTGCACAAGAGTTGTTTGAAAAATGTTATAGCTTGTGAAAATATTTGCACAACAAAAATATAACTATAGGAATCTTGCAATGAAAATGCAAATATCTTTAAGCTTATGAGTTTATTCCAATACAAGATTTTATCAATGAAAATCTATGGGATAAACTATGCTAAACTCCCCAAAATCAATATCAAATATTCAAGCAAGAGAATGAGAGTATTAACAATACCTAATAAGCACTAGCACAATTTGTAAACTCTTATAATACTAAGATGTACCAAGGGAATGAATATACGAGAGTGTTTGGAGTGGAATAGACAAAAATAGGCTTTTGAGATTGAGAGGATTTTTCACTAATTATATTTTTAATCTCACTTTAATTTTGCAAATGAGCCCCTATATATAGAGAATGGTAAAATTATAATCGTTGGGGGACTCATAGGGCATTCTTAATTTTTTTTAAAAAAGTTTAGCAAAATTAACCTTGTTTAACCCTTTAACCTCGGGTAAAATAAAATTTAACCCGAGAAGGTTCGGGTGGCTTAATCGAGGTTTGGTCGCCCGAACAGACTTATATTTAAAAAATCTTTAAAATAGTTTGGAAACCTGAGTCGTAGTTCGGTAGCCTGAACAAAAGTCAGAAACATTTGCTCCATGGTTCGGGTGCCCGGGTCTTGGGTCGGTAGCCCGAACACAAGAGTTCAGTAGCCCAAGGTGTTGACCTTATTGGTCACACCCGGTTTTGATTATGAAAAATACTCATTGTATCTAATGAGTGTTTGAGGTTTTGTGAGGAACTAAGCATGTTAAGATCAAGATGTGCACAAAGTAAGCAAAGCTTGAAGACAAATTTATAATTCAGCATTGTAATATATTTATATTGATTTGTAATAGTAAGTAGGTATTTGGTTTGTAATAAGCTAACACACATCACATGTATGATTTATTACGTAAGCTCAAACAAACCATGAATGAGAAAGGACCATAGAAAGACCTTAGGGTTTTCACTTGTCGACCGACACCGGACTTTTTCGGTGTCTTCAAATTGGACCTCAAGTGACCCTAGGATATACACATTTACACATATATTTGTTAGGCACTTCATTTGGGTTTGTATGCTTCAAGATTGGACTGAAATGCATACTTTGTGCACTTTTGGTCGACCATAACAGTCAGTTCATTTTGGCATGGTCGATCGAAACTAGGCCTGGGTCAATAGTTGACCAAGGTCCTGGTCGACCGAACCAGGTAGTTCAAAAGGCCCTAGTCGATCGAAACCCCCCGGTGTCAAAATTTGACCATCTAGTCAACCGACCCTTTTTGTACTCCAACTACCTGGTCGACCAGAGGGTCCTCGGGAGAAATCCCAGTGGTCTGGTTGACCGAACCAGGTAGTTCAAAATGTCTTGGTCGACCATACCTCGAAAAATTGAGAAATCGCCCTCTCCTGGTCGACCGAGCTTTCAATTCAAAAGTCCCCTAGTCGACTGAAACATATGAGACTTGGTCGACCGAACTTGTTGGTCGACCGGACCTCTCGGGTTGTCCTGATTTTTTACCGTAGTTAATATTTTTTAAACAGGGTTAAAAAGCTTTAAACATCATTAAACTTTCCTAATAATACCAATTAGGTCCCCAACGGTCATATTTTCTCCCATGTCTATATATATGAGTTCATTTGAGAAAATTAAGTGATATTAGCCACTTTGATTAGGGAAGAATTCTTTGAAAAATAAAAACCCTATACTACTCATTTTCTCACTCAAATCACTCATACTTGCCTTCTATTATTGCCTACATCATTTGTAAGTTGATTGAGTGTTTTGCTTAAATAGGTTTGCTCTCCTTGTGCTACTTGTTTGATACAATTTTTTGAGAGCCAAACCTAAAGATTCTTAGGGTGCTTTTGCTAATAAGCCTATCCTAAGAAGACTTTGTTTGATCTTCTAAGCTTGCACCTTCATTGCAAGATCTTGAGAAGATTGTATTTGTTCTTGGTTGCAAAAACTTTTCAAACACTTCCAAATATCTATTGTGCTTTTATCTTGCAAAATATTTGAAGAGATATTTGTTTGTGTGATTGTGATCTTTGTTGTCATATTCTTTCACTCATATATTATTCACTGAATACAAAGATTACACATCTTTTGCAAACCAAGCATATACAACATTTAATACTTACATGCTTGAGATATCTTGCTTATTGATATGCTTGAGACTTGACATCTTTGTGTGAACTTATTTGCTAAATATCTTGTGATACAAAGATTGCTTGTTTGCCACTCTCACGTACGCATTACACTGATAGAAAATACTTTTGAGAGTTGAACCATTTAGACCATATTGAGCTTACATATCGAATCATATTTGTGGTGTATGTTATTGCGCGCATTTGGGTACATATCTACTTTACACGAAAGCAGAATCACTGTACCATTTGATTGTATTTCAAATACTGTTGTATTTCCAAGCACGGGCCTGTAGAGGGAGACTAGCCCTGGAATAGTCTCGGATTGGCTTAGACCCGGTTAGGAAAGTTAGGTGCGTCGTCTTGTTAAGGCGTGTAGGTTGGGGTCAGCCCCGCTAATTGATCTGGTTAAGATTGAAGTCAGCCCTGTGTTAATTTGACCTAGTTGTAAACGGTGCCGCTCCACCCTTAAGTGAGCTACTAGTGGAATCCTCTAGCTTGCGAGTTAGAGGCGGGGACGTAGGCACAGTTGGCCGAACCCCGATAACATATCGTGTGTTCATTTACATTTTCGCGTTTTATATTCACCACACATATATGTTATTGTGTGAATGATGTGTTTGACTTAATTTCCACATCACGTTTATCTATGCATTAGAAAATTGCACAGACAAGACCCTAGGTTGTGTATATACTGTTGTTGAATAGATTAACCTAGGTGAAAAAGTTTTAAATTCCAATTCACCCCCCTCTTAGGAATACACCAATTCTAACACGGGGCATGATTTGAACTAAAATGCTCGGTAGCCCGAATTGGTGAATGGTCTTTTTCAAAGGGTTCGGGAGGTTGAGGGCAATGCGTTCATTCTGGTTCGGTTGCCGGACCTCTCATAGTTTTGCCTATTAAGTCCAATTTTAACTTCAACTAATTCCCTTGATATTTTAAGTGATGTTGGGGACTTTTTTACGTGCAAGTGCTAGGACCTAGGGTCTTTTAATAGGTCTCTCTAAGGTCTTGAGCTAATAAGTTCTACATGCATGATATGCAGATTATTATAGATCTTTCTGAAATGAAATTATTACAGACCCAATAACATTACAACAAATAATAAATGTGTCGGGGTCTTCCCTTATCTTCAGGTTGCCACATGCCATTATATGAACTTGTCAATGAGAACTTACACACAAACTTGGCAACCATTAAATACAAAAGTATTTGTCATTATCAAAACTAGGAATGACCTATAGGGTCAATAGATATTATGCTTAATGCATAATTGAATAAAAGTTTCCATCTTATTCTTAGTGCATAATATGATTTGTCTTTGAGTTGAATTGTTAGCATTGGGGGCTAAAGACAGGTGGCTATGATTTGGCTGACTAGTGCATCCCATAAAAGAGCCTAATTCAATTTTATTTTTACTTGCTAGCCCTTTGAGCAAATAAGCCATGTTTTTCAAAAGTCAGTTAACTAAATATTCACTCAAGTGGGGATTGTAATAACCAAAAAAAATAATAATAATTAAAATTATTAATCAGTCAATTAATTAAATTAACAAGTAAAATAGATAGTAAAAAATAATAATAATATCATTAATCAATTAATTAATTAAACATTATTAAATTAATTATTCAAATAAACAAATAAAGGGAATAGTAAAAAAAAAAACTAAAAAAAAAATTGGAATAAACATACATACATACATACATATATATACATATATATATATATATATGATTAATATAATATAATTTATATATATATATATATATATATATATATATGCATACATATAAGTAATGTTATAATATAAGAATATAATAACATAAGTTTTAAACTTATCATCTCCTAAAGCTTAAAGAAGCTTCAGGAGAATTTGGACTCGCAGCCGTCTCTGCATCTCCCTTAGTCCTCTTCTGCGTTCGTCACCTCTTCCGTCCTCCTCCTCTCTCTCCTCAATTTCGTTGGCCTAACGATCACCGATCGGGAAATAGAAGGTGTCGTTGGATTCGTAACTCCGCCACCGAAATTTCTACTAGAGCGGATTTGTCGTGAGATCGGCGTAGGTACCACTCCTGGGGAAAGGTATATTTCCCCTAATTTCTTAATTTCTTGTTAAATTTGTTGTTAAATCGACGATCAGACATCACCACGGGGTCCTAGTCATCGTTGTCGTCATTTTGACGTAGGTAATTTTTCAATTGAGGTTTTCTAGACCCCACTCCAACACGAGAGTGAGATTTGAAAATTTTGGTAATTTGGCTAAATTTAAGGGTATATTTATTTTTTATAATTTTTAAGTTTAAGAAATATTAAAATAATATTTTATTCAAGATTAATTATATGGAATTAGGATTTTTGATTTAGGGTCCGGGTGAGCGCCGTAGGTATTTTTCGAGATCCCTGTTGGCGTAGTTCAAGAAACCAAGTAAGGGAAAAAATAAATATTAAACCAGAATTTTTATGAATTTAATGAAAAAATAAATTGTGTTATATATACGTGTATATGTTTTGGTATGGGTAAAATACCAACCGTTTAAATTATATTTTTTTGAGTTTAGGGTTGTTTATTAGATATGTATATGGGAAAATGAACTGATGAAAGTGGAAAATATTTTTAGGACAATTATATAAGAAATGAAAGGTATTTTCAGTATATAAACATTAAATGTTGGTTGACTTATTTTACAGGCAATGTATGAATATTATTGCTAAACTGTGTGGCATGAGATTCTATGCAAATATGTGTTAAATGTATGAGATGCAAGTTAAGTAAGTAATGCATTGTGAATAAAACATGATATGGACTATGCTGCTTGTGTGTGTTAATGCAACCATGCAAAATAGTTGAAAAATGCTAGGTAAACAGCTGAAAAATGTTGGGTAAAACAACTGAAAGATGTTGGGTAAATGTGTAACAGCTGAAAAATGTTGGGTAAAATAGCTGAAAGATGTTGGGTAAATGTATACATAACAGCTGAAAAATGTTGGGTAAAACAGCTGAAAGATGCTGGGTAAAACAGCTGAAAGATGTTGGGTATGAAATGAAATGAAATGAAAAGGGAAATGAATGGAATGGAATGGAAATGAAATGTGAAATGTGAACAATGTAAAATGGGAAAGAGTCACTTAAAGTGAAATGAAATGTAATGTTTAAGCTATGAACATGAACGGATGTGTATGATTGAATAATGACAGAAAAGAATAATGTATTATGATATTAGAAGTGTTTATGTATGTACAACATGTTACATCTGGGCGGGGCGTACTGTTTTCCCGAGGGCTTGCTGAGAAAGGCAAGTGCACTAGTAGCTTCAGATGTGGCAGTAATTGCATAACGCACTAGGGTAGAGGGAACTTACTTGTATGGGCGGGTAGATTGTCGTATTCTTGGGAGCCTTCGCCGATAAACCTTTGTTTGAACTGTGTGAGCACGAGATCAATTTAATACTTGAGGGCTTATTGAGTAAGGTGAGTACCCTGATATGCTTCAGCAGTGACCTTCGGGTTGCCGAATGTATCAAAGTAGAGGAGTGCTACTTGTATGGGTAGGTAATCACCCCTATCCTTGGGTAATATCATGGGTTAAATCTTTTGCATGTGTTTGGTTAGGATCAGAGAATGATTTTAGAAATTATGTTAACGATTTTCAAATGTTAAATTTTATGTTGTTATACAAACTCATATTAGCCACACACTATTTTAATATATTGTTTCTTCCCTTACTGAGATGTGTCTCACCTGAATATACTTTTTTTTTAGGACCTCCTCGAGATCGAGCTTAGAGAGCTCGAAGTTTTTATACCATTATTGGGAAATAAAAAAAAAAAGGGTATATTTCTATGTTAATTTTAAGGAATGTAAATATTTATGTTTTATGTCTTTATGTTTTAAGGCTATTGAGTAAGGAATAACTGTGAAAATACTGAATTGTTTTGAGAGTTATGTAGATTTATGAAAATGCAGGTGATGAATGATTTATTATAGATTATAGTTAGAATTAGTGAACTCTTATATTATGTTATATGGAGATTATATTTATATTTTATGTCTTTATATTTTAAGGCTATTGAGTAAGGAATAATTGTGAAAATACTGAATTGTTTTGAGAGTTATGTAGATTTATGGATTATATTTATGTTTTCCGCTGCGTATGTATGGAATTATGGAATGTCAGGATTTTATCAGGTATAACGCGTCGGACTTGGGTTTTTGGATTCGGGCATTACAGGGATCCTATTAATTGATTATTCAATTAAGAAAATGGTAGATATTGAAATGAAAGAAGGTCATTTTGCTACTATATGGTGAAATTACATCGATTCATTGCTAGCTTATTTGAGCCTATTTATTCCTTCACTACCGGTCATAAGGTCACCTCCCATATTGGGGTGATTTCAGGGATGATAGAAAATGAAGTCATTGTGAAAAGCTAAAGAAAATGAAGAAGAGTGGAGAATAAGTAAAAAAAAAAAAGAAAATGATAAATAAAGGATGATGAATGAAAACATTTTTAAAGAAAAATGAAGATTGGCGAAGTAATTCCCTAAGCTATGAAAAGGAGAAAGTGAATATCAAAAGAGAAATTGAAAAGTGGTGAAAATCCCTGCAAGGTGATCTTGTGACCCAGTTGAAAACCCCAAGTCAAGAAATTTTGAGCCTTATATATCCTTTCTTCTTTAACCCACAACCATAGTCTACATTACGATCCTAATGAAAGCCTTGATTGGATCAATTATTTTTCTTTTGCTTCAATTGAATTTTCAATTCAAGACAAAAACCCTGAATTACATAATGATCTAATCCCATAATGGGTACATAGGCAACTCATGGATCCTTGATTCATGAGTGTGGTCAATACAGTAATTGAGACAAGGGGCAGATTGAGGATTTTGAGCCTAGTTGCCCCTCCTTTCTTAACCTTAAAACCTAGCCTACGTTTCTCCTCTCTTCGACTCTTTCTCTCTTTTATTCTCTTTCTTTTCACTTTCTCTACTCTCTTAATTTTGTTTTGCTTTTTGATTTCATATTCTTTATTTTTGCAAGTCTTGATTGAAAAAGGCAATGAACATTCAGACCCAAACTCGGATCATCAAGAGGTAAGAACCGAACCCCCTTCTCAATTTCTCTTTTCTTTTCGTTTTTCTTTTCTTTTATTTCAATTTTTTTTTTCATTTTCTAGGGCAACCAACAAGGAGAATCAAGGCTTGTCTGAACTAGGGTGAGATTAACCAAGGTTGGGTTGGGTTAGGCTCTAGTCTTCGGTTAGATTTAAAATTTGGGCCGAGTGGTTTGGGTTTAGGTTGACTTAAGGTTAAGCCCAATTGGGCTTGGAGAAGTTTGGGGCTTTTAGGTTGGCTAGGTTGTATCATTTTGGGCTTAAATTAAAATGGGGCTTGGTCAATTGGGCTAGGTTTTGGTTGGACTTTGTAAGTGGACTGAATTTGATTAAATGATGTTTGGCCAATTGGGCTAAGCCCAATAAGATTTGATTTATTTGATAAATGGTTCTAGTTTGGTTAAATTGGGACTTTGGGCTATAAACTGGTTTGGGCCTAATAGGGCCTTGGGTCTTTGGTTCAAATGAATTTAGGTTAGGGTCCAACATCTAATGCGTTTTGGTAGTCAAAGGGTCAATGGACCCAGGTCAAAGTTGACCTGGGTCATGGATCCAACCTGGATCTAAGATGGGTATTTGGGCGACTTTTCTTGGACCCGAGTCAAGTTAACCTGGGTCCCCATGTTGGATCTGGGGTAGTTGGGTATTGGTATTCAGATGTGGGTATTTAAAATCTTGATCTGGATACAGGTATTTGGATCTTAATTTGGATATGAGTCAAATACTTGAGCTTTATTTAGATTATTTTGGGAAAATTTTTGGATTTATTAGGTTAAAAATGATTTCTATTCTATTCAAATTTAAACCCTAATTACAGAATCTTGAGTTTAAAATTGAGCATGCAAAAATTGAAACAAACTTAATATAAAATTAAAAGTACCAACCTCGGTTCTTGAATCTTCCAAACTGCAATCTTCTCTTCCTTTTCCTAAGCCTCTTGAATTCTCCATTGCTAATATTCTGCTGCTTCTGCCCTTTTAGCCTTTCAATCTTCAATCTTCCTCCATTTCTCTAATCTCAATCACTTAGCCTCCTTTCCTCCGGCCTCCAATTTCTCTTCTTCAAACCTCAAGTTCTTACAATATTCTCTCTCCAATTTTCGCCTTACTCTTTCTTTAGTGAGCACTTATTTTTTAATTTTCTTCCAATTATTCTCTCTCTAATTTGCCTCCCTATTGTTCTCTCCTTTAACCTTTACGAAATTCTCTATTTATAGGCTGAGAAGAGAACAACCCAATTAAATTTGACTGATCAATCAATTCTAATTGATGAATCGAACTTAAAAATATTTTGTTGATTAAATTCAATTAATCAATCCATATTTTAATTGTTCAATCAAATTTAACACAAATTAGTTTTTTTATTCTGATTCATCAACTGAAATTTTTTGTGGTATGTGTGCAAGTACAAGTATGGAGGCTAGCCTACTTGACTTTCTTTTTTTTTTTTTAATTAATTTTTTCCTATTTTCAATGTATTCATTTTTTTTTCCTAAGTATTCAATTTTTTATTTTTTATTTTTCAAGTATTTTACTATTTTCATTGTATTAATGAACAAAACCATAGGCAAATTTGAATGATAAATCATACCTAGAAAAAGATCCAAAAAAAAAAAAAAAATCTACTTTTGCTATATAAAGCTCCGGACAAAATGAGACATCTACAATAATCAAAATGCAAAAACTGTTATTCAAAATCTCTGTTTCAAGCATTGAACCACAAATAAATTATGTATGTTAGAAAGAAGATTATGAATGGGTTTATGATTAAAACATAGAAAATAATTTTCAGAAAGATAAAACTAATATGATGAAACCACACAATAATTCATGACAATTGCACCAAAATAACAAAAACAAAAAAAGTGAAACCATGGAAAGGGAAGAATGAAGGAAAAGAAAATAACTTTGATAAAAGATAATAAAAAGTGATGATGAAAAGAGAAAATACTTATAGAATACTTTCGGGATTGGAGCAATAAAATTGTAAATAATTTATTGCTTTGTGACTTTGATAGCATAAATTTATAGGGCAAAGATTGTTTCATTTAAGATAAATGAGCCATTAATAGGGACTAAGGAGTTAACAAAGCAACCAATCAAAAATTAATTATATAATTTCAAAATTAAAAATTCTAAAAAATTGAATTCAGCTTTTAGAGACATTTAAGTGCAAGGCAACCTAAGCTAGGTAGCTTTTCACTTTTTTTTCTTATATTTCTCAAGACCGCATGTGTGTGCATAAGAGGGAGAGAGTAATTAAAAATGACTTGACTTGAGTTGTTTATGATATGATTCTAAAACAAGAGAACTCAAGAAGTAAGTGCGACGATGTGTAATCATCTAAGCTTTTAATCCAGCTCTTACGAGGTATTGTTCACTTTTATCATTAGGCCTCACAGGTTTGCCTAATAAAAAGCATCGCATGATCCTTATATAGCCACGATGTATCTAGTACATGCCCTAATTAGATTCACTCACACCCTAGATTGGTTTTTTTTTTTTTTAAGCATTTTGGCTCAGTCCTAATGAGGTATTATCCAATTTGGCCCCATTAAACCTCATAATTTTGTCCCACAAAAAGTGTCTCACAAGATTGAAATTTAAAATGTTTTTTGAGTAACCCATACACATCTAACATGAAATCATAACACTATGTGACCTAGTCTAAAGTTTTGTTAATAAATATATAATTTATTTTCATTGAGATAGACTTTGTAAAATATTAAACATTTATGCTCTCCAAAGTCTTCCTTTTAAAAGATTTACTTTTTGAATTTCGTCAATTTGTTCTCTATCTATTCAAGATAATTGCCCAAAACAAAAATATTACACAAAATTTTGTTTGACTGTGGTGGCTAAACTTCAATAATTTGTTCTTTTTTCTTGGGGGTGATAAGATGCCTTTTATAGAGCATTTAGTAAGTGTTCCGTGGAGAAATTAAAAATACTTATATAAATTTTATTTAAAATAAGTTATGTTTATTCTATGTTTGGAGAGATCGTGGATTTAAAGTTATATTAAATTTAAAGAAAATAAAACATAAAATTATGTTAAAATTTATTCAAATTTAATACACAAAGCAGATTTAGATATTTCATAGATGATCAGGTGATATCTTAGTTAATGTTATTATTTTTAGTTGGAACGGAAGGGAGAGAGTGAGAGGGGGGAAAAGAGAGGAAAAGTTATGAGAGAGAGAGAGAGAGAGAAAGTCTGTCCTCTCTCTCTCTTCGTTATGTGAATTGAGGAAAGGAAAGTGAAAGAAAAAAAAGTGATTGTTAGTTTTCACTTAATTTAAGCAACAAGTATTTTTTTTTTTCCTAAATTTAAAGGAATTGATTTGAAGATGGAGGAGAAAAGTCTTTGAAGGAAAAAAAAATGTATATCCGCTTTTCCTAATTGTCTACCTACTCCTTTCTTTTTTCCATGTATAAAAGTTTCAAGTTATTAATTAACTTAAATGTGCCACTAATGTATCACATTACAAATCGCTCTTCTAATCATAAATTTGAAATTTTTATGGTACGTGTTTGGTGTGCTGTAGTATTAAAATGGAGCATAATTGAAGTTTACGTTTGAAAGATTGAAAATTAAAATAACTTTGCTACAAGGCTTAAAAAAAGGAAAGAGATTTTATTCAATCCTACTTACCATTCAATGCATAAATCTTTAAAATGGAATCAAATTTACAATTTTAATAATCATTTCATGAGTTCATAACAAAAATAATCGTATTTTTGTATTAAATTCATTCCTATTTAATTGTTATTATAGTATTCGTCAATTCTATTCCACCAATCAAACATAATAAATACTACATCAAGGCTCAAAATAAAACATACAAATGGACTTGCCAAAGCCGAAAAATCCTTTACAGTCATTATTCACACGACTACAAGTCTAGTACTTGAAATGTAGTTAGGCCAACAAATATTGTTATTCAAAATATCAAATGTTAATCATGGAAAACATATCAATGAAAGTTTAAATTTTTGTTATGCTGTAATCTGCAAACGGAAACTCTTTTCTTATGTTTTGGGTGTTAAATATGTATGAATTTGCAAATAAATATTTTTTGAATGAAGTCACCATGCTTGTTTTACTAGAATACGATTTTTATTTTTTATTTTTTATCACAAGCTATATCTTTGGTACAAATGGATCTTGTGAAATTAGAGGGAATAGAATCTAATTTATCATTTAATTTCTTCTTCTATATCATTCAAATTTTGACTTTATTTCATTCTCATCCCACTGCATTCGACATATCAAACACAAGTTCATAATTTGACGGCAGTAGAATAAGGTTTTAGGAGTCAAGTTCTAACAATAATGTCGTATTGTCACATTGAAATCTAAAGACATAAACCACATGTGACAATAATATAATATATTTTATATATACATACATATATATATATTCTAGATTTCAAAACTCCAAAATACCCAACGAAAAAAAAAAAGAAAATGCTTTAATCGCAGAAGAAACCTTGTTTTATTATTCATATATGACAAAGAATATATTGCGTTAACAGAACATGAGGATCAAATTACGAACACAATTAAATCTCAAATGACTAATGACAACAATGATCGGCAAGGATGGGCAGAGAAGAAAACCCAACAAGAATAATAAAAATTCACCAGGCAATCCAACCTATTCAAGATTAGCGAGCTGAAGAATTAACCAAACTTGGACTTGATGCTGTTAACCACACTCTCCTCAGCCTGGAAGGCCAAAGTCAACACGTCATTAGGAATAGAAGGCTTTGAGCCGAAGAGAGTTGGGGCGACAACCACAACCCCTGGCAACTGGCTATTGAAAGCTGTCAAGATAAGAGCCTTCCCCACCCCAACATTCTTCTGAAAGTGCACAAGCCCTCTTGGTATCACAAACATCTCCCCAACGCCCAAAACCTTGGAGTAGTACACATTCCCTGTGGTCACAAACCCAACAAGCACCTTCCCCTCGATGACCACCCCGGTCTCGGTGGCCCGCGGGTGCGTGTGAGGAGGGTTAAGCCCCCCCGGGCCGAAGTCCACCCGGTTCATGGAGATTCCGAGCGTGTTTAGGCCTGGGAACACGAGCACGTTGGCTGCAGTCACCGTAGCTCCGAAGGCGTTGGTTGTGCTGGCCTCCTTGCTCAGCCCGGAGTAGAAGAAGTCGTCGGAGGTTGTGTTGGAGGCGGATTTGCAGGGGAAGCCATTGAGGGATGGGGAAGCTTCTAAGTCTCCTACACAGAAGTCCTGTAATGGGTCTGGGTCAGAAGAATGGGAAGGGGAAGGGAGAAGTAGCAGTGACCCTATCATCATGATTATGTAGAGTGGTGGAGCAGCCATGGATTTTTGATTTGGAAACTGGTTTCGTATGTGCTTGAAGGCGGTGTTTGTGTTGGTGGTTTAATTTATGGAGGGCTATATATAGATTGCTCCAGCTTGCTTTTTAAGGTGATGAAGAAAGCTCAGAAATATTGTCTTTGACTTGGTAAAATAATGGGAAGGAGATGCAATTAGTCAGGGTAGGTTGGTTTTTGACAATGTGTACAAGTATGTATGTATATATGTGACCCAGCAATGATATTATTCTTAAATCCTTTTTTTGGGATATTCTGGCTCATAAGGTCTGGCTTATTCCACTCGTGGGAAGCAAGAAATTATTAGATGAAATTAACTAATCAATAAAAATTTTAGACAACAATCATATCCTTAATCTTTTAGTGATTTTTAGGAAACACCTTTTCAAAGGAAGATTGTGAGACTGATTCCAAAGTCGGCAATTCCCAACCTCAGCCACAATTCAATTTTTGGTATCATTAATCGGTGCCATTTGCGAGAATGCAATTTTAAGATGAAACGCTCCAACAAAATTGTAAATGCAGAGACTCTCCCATTAGAAAGTTCTAATTATGTGTAGAAGGACTTGAATTTTTTGATAATTTTCCGGATCAAGCTCACTGCAAAATAAATTATTTTTTACATGATTACCAAGACAACTTTGCACGTCTAACACGTATATAGAAAATTTGACATGGTCAACAGCATCGTATTAAGTAAAGGAAGTTGCAATTGACCATTAAAGATGAGGAAAGACGAAGAAGAAGAGGAGGTCCTTTGAGGCATGGATGGATGAGTCTTCCCCAGGTGCTAACTTCAGTTTTGTTATATTAATTGATACATTGAAGCAAACAGGCCTGTAAATTTACCAACTGTTTCTAGATCGATTATAATCAATAATAATACCAGTGGAGGCTACCATTTACTTGTATATACATGATACTGTCCTTAATTTGTTTGAATGAGTCTGTCTAAATTGATGTACAAATATGATTCGATTTGTTTGGGGGCCCATCCTTTGTACTTGCTTGCTGGACTGGTTTACAACTAAGGAAATTTGTCAAGTGTAAAATAGTTAATTTGATAGTTTAGTCATTGTTAGTTTTTGAAACACTGCATGGTTACAATAAGCTTTTGGCTTGCTCATGGATTAGGCTAAACCGATCAAACCATGAGAGCCATGTTATAAAAGATATAGAAAAATAAATAGGAAAATAAATAAATAGAGATGAGGCAGAAATTTACGTGGCTCAGCTATGCCTACTCCACGGGTGGATGAGATCAAAAATTTCACTATCACGTTATAAGTCACTCTTCTAATCATAATTTTGGAATTTTTATGGTACGTGCTTGGTGTGCTATAGTATTAAAACAGAGCATAATTGAAGTTCGCCTTTGAAAGATTGAAAATTAAAATAACTTTGCCACAAGGCTTAAAATTATGTGTTTTTATTCAATCCTACTCACCATTCAATGCTTTAAACATTAAAATGGAATCAATTTTACAATTTTAATAATCATTTCATGAGTTCATAACAAAAATAATCACATTTTAATATTAAATCCATTCCTATTTAATTGTTTTCTTGTATATGTCAATTCTATTCCACAAATCAAACATAATACTACATCAAGGCCCAAAATAAATCATACAAATGGGCTTGCCAAAGCTGAAAAATCCTTTAAAGTCATTATTCACTAGACTACAAGTCTAGTACTTAAAATGTAATTAGGCCAACAAATATTGTTATTTATTATGAAAAATATGAATGTCACCCCATCTTTCACCCTTTCGTTTTTCACCCCAATAAATGCTTAGTTATCCTTATTGCCCTATGTAAGGGCTCCCTCCCCTTCTCATTTGTAACACACTTATTTGCATGTTTGTGTACACATTTTCTTGCTTGAAGTAAGTAGGCATATAGAAAGAAGAGGAGAGATAAAGAGAAGAGAGATATCTTGTACAAGGTCGGTTATAATATTTTGTACAAGGCCGGTTCCAATTCATTTTGTAATTTCGCTCGAGATAATGAAGTTTTTTATCCTATCCGCCCGTGGAGTAGGTATATCTGAACCATGTAAAATTTTTATCTCATCTCTATTTATTTTTCTGTATCTTTTATAAAACGTTATCAGCACGAGACTCTAACTATCTAAAATATTTCTTTAAATTCTATTTAATTTATTTCTTATAACTTTTACTCCACCAGAGTATAATATTCTCTAGAAGAGAATATGTCTTTTAAAGTTTAAAGAATATCAATGTGCAAAAAAGATGGTAAAATAGTCCTCCTAAAGAGGCTATATATTTAAATCTCTCATTTATATATTTCATCTCCCGAAGAGATATACCTCATAAAGAGGCTATGTATCTAATCTCCAGAAGAGATGATAAATATTTACTTCTTGACGATGGTATATTTTTAACCTCCCAAAGAGATGTTAAATTCAACCTCCTGTAGAAGTGAAACATTTATCCTCCAGATGAGATAGTATATTTAACCTCCGGATGAGGTGGTAAATTATTACCCAATTTAATGTAAATTGGAATCATACTCCTCAAGAGTACAAATTGAGAAAAATAATATAATGTTCCTAAAAAACAAACATATTTAAGTACCCCGGAAGGGTGGAAATAATATTATATTGCTATCTCAGTTTTTTTTTTTTTTTTTTTTTCAATTTTTACATTTTGTTTTCTAAATTGTCTTATTATTGTTAATTTATTCAAATGTCGAACTTAAGCAAAGAAGAATTTGTTTCTCTTGATATCAAAGGCAACAATTATTTATCATGAATTCTTGATGTTGACATCCATCTAAATGGAATGAACTTGGGAAACGCTATTTTAGATGGAAATACAACATCCCTGTAGGATTGCGTAAAAGTTATGATCTTCCTCCGTCATCATTTAGATGAAGAATTAAATACTGAATACCTCACTGTTAAAGATCCACTTATCGTATGGAAAAATTTATAGGATAGATTTGACCATAAAAAAAATTGTGATTTTATCACAAGTTCGATATAAATGGTTGCACCTCAGGTTGTATGACTTTAAAATAGTCAACGAATATAACTTAACTCTGCATAAGATTAGTTCGAAGCAAAAATTATGTAGTGAAAATATTACTGATGAAGACATGCTTAAAAAAACTTTTACTACTTTCCATCTAACTAATATGTTTGTATAGCAGCAATATAAGGAGAGGAAATTTACTAAATTTTCTGAACTTATATCATGTTTTCTTGTCATTGAGGAAAATAACAGGATTTTGATGAAAAATCACCAAACTCGTCTGACTGGTTTGACCTCATTCCCTAAAGTGAATATGAATATATCTCATGGTCGAGGACGAGGTCGTAGGCATAGTTGTGGTTGTGGTCAAAATAACTAGTGACATCAACGTGAGGTTGCAATCTCTCAGAAGAGGAATGACCCCCAAAAGAGGGATGGCCCCCAGAGCGGGTAAATTATCAAAATCATCGATCCAGGCAACATGAAACTTAATGTTACAAATGGAGAGGAAAAGGTCATTGGTGGCATACCTATCGTACACCCAGGCACTTGGTAGATCTATACCAAGCCTTTATAAGAGAAAAGGAAAAGAGTAAAGAATTTGAAACAAATTTTGCTAATAATATTGATCCAATAAATCTTAATGTTGGACCATCCAACTCTTTTGACTTTTTGAGTCCGATCCCTATTTTGATTATGACAAACCACAGTATCTTATTTATTTGTTTAGTCTTTGAACAAGTTAAATCTCATATAAGCATAGATGATGATGCAAACCCTTAAAGTACCTAAACGAACACATTATGAGGCATATTCCATGGATATGAGAAGAGCAAAGTACCGAAGACTTTATGTTTTTAAGTTGTAATATTATTATAGGTTTAAATGTATGCATGCATCTCATGATTTGAATTGAAGCTCAACCAAGACCTTAGATTGACCTTAGGCACATAAATTTTTCATGAAAACATTTTTCCAAAACAAGTTTCTTTAAAAAAAAAAAAAAAACCCCCCCTTCATGTTTCATCTGTCGCATTGATGAGCACGTTTCTCTATCAAACACTCCTTATCTTAAAAAGTATTCAACATGAAAGTTATGGTATATGTTCTTAGCTTTCTATTGATACTAGGAACTTTGAATTTGAAGTTGTATAGAAAATGTTATATCCAAAATACTAGAAGATGTCCGCAGTAGAAAATTCCTTTCATGCTGAAGACTTTCAGGAAAAAAAAACAGCTGACGTTTTTGGAGAGCCCAGAAAAATTGTCAACGGTTTTGTACGTGTCATAATGCTCAACGGCATAAAATGGTTAATTTTCAAAATAAGATCATTTCTTTATTCACGGTTTTGTACGTGTCATAATGCTCAATGGCATAAAATGGTTAATTTTCAAAATAAGATCATTTCTTTAATCCCCAACGGCCATAAAACGACTACTTTGGATTCTTGCCTATAAATACTAGCCTAAACAACTTGGAAGAAGTTAGAGATTCAAATTAAACTTGTTTTTAATCCTTCTTTGATTCCCTCACATCTTTATACCCCATTTGAGCTTTAAATTTCCATTTTCTCCTACTCTTCTCTTATTTAAAAATCATTTCTGGAGAAAATATTCTTGGGGGTTTTATTTGAAGAAGCTTGGGCATATTCACACTGCTTGAAGGCCTTGTTCATTTTTCCATGCTTCTCAAAGGTAAACTTCTCCCACACTCTTTTATTTGAAAATATCCTTTTTTGGGGGGGGGGGGGGGGGGGAGGGAATTTTTTAAGAAAAACTTGAAAGGCTTAAGCTTATAGTCATGATCATAATATATAGCTTGAAAGCCTTCTTATTATTTTGAAAATCAAGGTTCATATTTCTCCTACTCTTCTTGAATATCTTTTCGGAGAAAAAATATTTTGGGGGGTTTTATTTGAAAAGGCTCAAGTATGTATCATCTTTCATATATATTTTACTTGATTGCCTTGTTTTGCAAATGGTTTTTAAGGTCCAACTTCTCCTACACTCTTCATTAGAAAAATTATTTTTGGAGAAAATTTTGTTTATACAAAAAAGACTTGAGTTTGAGCATATATTTTATATTCTTATATATATATTGCTTGAAAGTCTTCTTGAGATGTTAAATTTACTAAGGTCAATCATTTTTTTTAAATGAAAGCCCTAGGTTCTCCTCTTCTTTTATTGAAAAATACTTTTGATAATATTTTTGGGGTTAGTTCAAGAATGCTTTGAACATATATATTGATTGACATATATATTGTGCTTGAAAAGCTTCTTGATAATGGCTTGAGCATGTATTCAATTTCATATACTTTGCTTGGAAGCCTTTTAATTTTTGAATTTTAATTAAAGGTCATTTTATAAAAGAAAAATCATTTTCCACACTCATTGTTTTAATTGGAAAATATTTTTTGAGAGAAATCCAATACTCTTCTGAGCTTCATTTATAAATCATGTGAGAATGCATTTAGTTTTCAAAGTGTACAAATCAACTTATTTGAGAAGCATTTATTGTAAAAAAATTTGTTTTTTGAAATAGCCCTTCACGGTTCGGGTTGTGAACTGTGGGGCAAGTGAGGGTACATCACTTGGAGAGGGTAGCTTCGCCCTATGAAGAAGCGGATGTAGAGGGTAGCTTTGCCTTGTGAAGAAGCGGATGTAAAGGGAGCTTCGCCTTATTAATAAGCAGATAGTGAAATTCTTGCGTGGTTTGCCTAAGACGAGGACATAGGCGGGTATAGCCAAACCTCGTTAAAATTTGCGATATCTCTCTATCTCATTTAAATTTGTGCATATGTATGAATGTTTATTTATTGTTATATTTATTTTTCATACATACCTTTAAATTTTAAATGAGATATTTGTTGGTGAATCGGAAAAGATTAAATTAGCCAAATATTTTTTAAATCCTAATTCAGCCCCCTCTTGGGATCGCACCATAACTCTCAAACTCTGTTTATCTTGATGTTGCTGATTTCCTTGTAAATCAAGATGAAAATAATGATGTAATATTTTAAGATATAAAGTACGCAATATTGTATTTTAATTTTAATAAATTATCATATTTATTGTTGTTATGATCAATTATAATTATGGTTTTTTAAAATATGTATTGTAGTGTGAATTGTCTTAAAGTTTTGATCAATTCTAAGATATCTTTAGAAAAAGTTTGTCTAACTGACAGTGTTACAACACACAATTCTTCGAGATAGGAAATATTTCCATTACTTGAATATATCTTCAACAAATGTTAATACAATATTTGGTTCTACAAATTTGATTTAAGGCTTCGGAAGAGCTAATATAAAGTTACCCAATAGTAATTTATTACAAATTGATGAAACTTTATATTGCAACAAATCCATAAGTAATTTGTTAAGCTTTAAAGATTTAAAACTTAATGGATATCACATTAAAACAACAAATGATGGCAGTAAAGAATTCATTTATATTAGTTCTATTTTTTCTGGGAAGAAACAAATTTTATAAAAACTACAAACTTTATCTTCTAAATTGTATTATACAAAGATTAAAGTAGTTGAATCATATAATGTCTTGCACCAAAAGTGTAATGATCCAAAGTTATTTACATTTTGGCATGATAATCTTAGACATCCTGGAGATGTAATGATGCAAAGAATCATTGAAAATTCACATGGTCATCCACTAAAGGACCAGAAGATTCTTTTATCAAATGATTTCATGTGCACTACTTGCTCTCACGAGAAATTAATTGTCAAACCATCTCTTTCAAAAGTAAATCTTGAATCTCCAAGTTTCTTATAGAGAATTCATGGTGATATATGCGGACCAATACATCCACTATCTACACTGTTTAGATATTTCATGGTTGTAATTGATGCATCTACTAGATGGTTACATATTTCTCTACTTTCAACCTGTAATATTGCATTTGCTAGACTTCTTTCTCAACTGATTAGATTACGAGCTCATTTTCCCGATTATCCAATTAAATCAATTCGTTTGGATAATATTGGTGAATTTACATCTTGAACTTTTGATAACTATTGCATGTCACTTGGAATAGATGTTGAACACCCCGTTGCTTATACTCATACACAAAATGGTTTAGCTGAATCTTTTATTAAGAGACTTCAATTCATTACCAGACCTATGATTATGAGAACCAAATTACCTTAATTTATTTGTTTGGGGACATGCTATTCTTCATGCTGCATTTTTAGTTCGTATAAGGCCAACTGCTTACAATAATCTTTCACCCATGCAATTAGTTTCTAGACAAAAACCTTATTTTTCTTATTTAAGAACTTTTGGTTGTATAGTATATGTTCTTATTGCCCCTTCTCAAAGAACTAAAATTGTAACGCCCCGATCCCTAAAACCCGAGTCCGGCGCGTTATACCTGATAAAATCCTTGATAATCCATAATTAACATTTACACAGCGGAAAACATAAATTTAATCTCCCAATTATATAATACCAGAGTTTTCTAAAATCTATCTATAATCCATAATAAATTATCCATCACCTGTATTTCCATAAATTCATAACTCCCAAAACAATTCAGTATTTTCACAATTATTCCTTACTTAATAGCCTTAAAACATAAAGACATAAAATATAAATATTTACATTCCCCAAAATTAACATAGAAATAGACCCTCTTCTTTTTCTATTTCCCAATAATGCGATAAAACCTCGAGCTCTCAAAGCTTGACCTCGAGGATGACCTGAAAAAGAAATACATTTATATTCGGGTGAGACACATCTCAGTAAGGGAAGAAATAATATATTAAACTCAGCATGTGACCATCATGAGATTATACATATCATTTTATAATATTTGCAAATCATTAACATAATACTGAAAGTCATTTTCTGAACCTAACAATCACATGCAAAGGTTTACCCACGAGATTACCCAAGGATAGGGGTGATTACCCGCCCATACAAGTAGCACCCTTCTGCTCTGATAATTAGGTAACCCGAAGGTCACTACTGAAGCATACGAGAGCACTCACCTTACTCAGTAAGCCCTCAAGTGTTAACTTGATCTCGTACTCATGCATTCAACAACAGTTTACCAGCAAAGGCCCTAAGGATAGGGAATTCTACCCGCCCATACAAGTAGGTTCCCTCTACTCTAGTGCGTTATGCAGCTACTGTCACATCTGAAGTTACTAGTGCACTCGCCTTACTCAGCAAGCCTTCAGGCGAAGAGTATGCCTCGCCCAATCATAACATGTTTTACATATATAGATACTTCTAATATCATAATACATCATTCTTTCTATCGTTATTCAATCATTCACATTCTTTCATGTTCATAACTTAATATTTTCTTGTGTTTCACTTTAAGTGACTCTTTCTCATTTGTATCATTCACATTTCACATTTTATTTCATTGCATTGTCATTCTTTGTCATTTCATTTCATAACATTTTCATTTCATTTCTTTATACTACAACCACTCTTTAGCCGTCATTTGTTAGTCCACATAGAAATGCGCTAGAATTTGCTACAGTTAGTCCACATAGAAATGCGCTAGAATCTGCTAACCCGACTTTCAACTGTTGTACCTTTACATGGTTGCATTTAACATATACAGGCAATATTGTCCATATCATATTTTATTCTCATTACTTTACTTACTTAGCCTGCATCTCATACATTTAACATATATTTGCACAGAATCTCATGCCACACAATTTAACAGTAAAATTCATACATATTCCTGTAAAATAGGCCAACCCACATTTAGCATTTAATTACTGAAAATATAATTTCTATTTCTTACATAATTATTCAGAAAATTCCTTTCACTTTGTTCAGTTCATTTCCACAAATACATAACTAAAAAAGTGGTCCTAGGCTCAAAAATCATAGTTTTACATGGTTGGCATTTTAATAATTTACACCAAAACATACATATGATATAACATAAATTATTACCTTTAATTTCATAAAATTTGATTTAATATATAATTTTCCCTTACCTGATTTCTTGAACTACGCCAACAGGGACTGAAAAATACCTGCGGCGCTCACCCGGACCCTGAATCAAAAATCATAATTCCATATAAATTATTCCTAAATAAAATATTATTTAAATATTTTCTAGGGTCATAATTTTCAAATTAATAGTTACACTTATGTCAAAATGACGATAATCATGATTAGGACCACATGGTATAGCCCGATCGTCGATTTAACAGCAGATTTAAAGCAAAATTGAGAAAATGGGAAAAAGTTACCTTTCCCCAGGAGCAGTACCTAAGCCGTTCCCATGACAAATCTGCTCAAGTAGAAATGTCGACAGCGAAACTAGGAATCCAACGGCACCTTCCGTTTCCTGATCTGCTGTAAATCCATCAAGAAATTGAGAGAATGAGAGAGACGGAGACGGAGGTGGAGCGCGCTGCTCGCAGGAAGCAATTTGTAGAGAGGGGCGGGGCGTGTGAATCAGGCAATGGAGAGAAGAATTAAACATTGAATTGGATTTCAAATTGAAATTCAATTCACTTAATTCTATCTTTATATTATTTTATATTATATATATATATACTTATTACTTTAACCATATATATATATACCATATCCTTATATATATATATATATATATATACCCATCATATAATTTACTTAATTTATTTATTTAAATAACGTTTAATTAATTTATTAATTCAAAAATAATATTCAATTAATTAACTAATTAATAATTAGTCTAATTTCATTTTATTTCATATATATATTTTTATTTTTATTTTTTTTCCATACTATTCCTTTTATCCGTTTATTTATTATTTTATTTATTATTATTATTTTTCTAATTATTTTAATCATTTTAATTTTTTTTGGTCTTTACAAAAATGGGTCCTCAACATAAACTTGGTATCTATGTTGGTTTTGATTCCCCTTTTATTATTAGATATCTTGAACTTTTAAAAGGTGATTTATTTAAAACATGGTTTCAAGATTGTCATTTTGATGAAACTATATTCCTTATATTAGGGGGAGTAAAATCAGTATCAAAAGCACAACATGAAATCACATGGAATGCTATGAGTTTATCTCATTTAGATTTTTGCAAAAATCAAAGTGAACTTGAAGTTCAAAAAATTATACATTTGCAAGGGAATGCAAATCAGTTACCAGATTCTTTTGTAGATGCCAAAGCCATATTAAAATCTCATATACCTATTGCAAATATTCTAGCACGTATTGATGTCCCTAAAGGACAACAACTGGCTAATGAACCTAAAATGCAAGTTAAGTGTGGAAGGCCTATTGGTGGAAAAGATAAAACTCTCATAAGGAGAAAATTGAAATCTGTAAACACTCTAGAAGAGGTTACAGAGGTGGATAATCCATTTGACATTTACAAGCCCATTTCTCCTAAAAATGAAATTCCTATTATGGAACGTCCTAAAGAGATCTCTTGAAGAGAAAACTCCTGAAGAGACGTCATTTGAAAAGGGACAGGTACTTGAAAATAATAATGAGATCTTAATTCATTACATAGGAGAAATGTGGGATAGAAATAAAATTGTTGTCAACAACACATTTGCATATGCAGTAGCTACTGACATTACCATAAGTAATGAGATCCTAAACTTAAATCTGTTAATGAATGTCGATATAGAATTGATTGGCCAAAATGGAAATAGGCTATCACATCATAATTAAACTCTTTATCAAAAAAAAGAAGTTTTTGGACATGTAGTCTTGACATTAGAAAATCAATGTCCAGCCCATTGGATACAAATGGGTATTTGTGCGCAAACGAAATGAAAATAAAGAAATTACTCGATATAAAGCAAGGCTTTTGGCACAAGATTTTTCACAGAAACTCGAAATTGATTATGAGATGACATATTCTCCCGTAATAGATGGAATCACTTTCAGATTCTTAATTGGGCTAGCAGTCGCTAAATGACTGAGCATGCGTCTTATGGACGTCGGAACACCATACCTATATGGATCGTTGGATAAATAAATTTATATGAAATCCCTAAAGGATTTAAATTTCCTGAAGCGAAACCTAGGAATTTATATTCAATTAAACTCCAATGTTCTTTATATGGATTAAAGCAATCTAGATGTATATGGTACAATCGATTAAGTGAGTACCTTGCGAAAGAAGGATTAAAAAATGATCCAATTTGTCCATGCGTTTTTATTAAAAGATCAGAATCCAAGTTTACTATAATTGATGTTTACATTGATGATTTGAATTTAGTTGGGACTCCTGCAAAGCTCACTAAAGCTACTAGTTATTTAATGGTGAAATTTGAGATGAAAGATTTAGAAAAGACAAAATATTGTCTTGACCTACAAATATTGAACATGTAAATGGCGAAATTATTGTTCATCAATCTAAATATACCAAAAAGGTATTAAGGCAATTCTATATAGACAAAGTTCATCTCCAATGATAGTGCGATCACTTGATGCTAAGAATGATCCATTGCAACCTTATGATGAGGGGGAGGCAGAATTATTTGGTCTTGAAGTACCATATTTAAGTGTTATATGCACTTTGATGTATCTAGCCAATTGTACAAGACCCTACATTGCATTTGATGTAAATCTACTAGCAAGAATTAATTCTGCTCCTATTTAGCGACACTGGAATGGAAATAAACACATTCTACGCTATTTGAGAGGTACATCTGATTTGGGTCGATTCTACACATTTGATTCCAAATCTCAACTAGTAGAATATACAAATGTTGGATATCTATCAGATTCTCACAATGCTAAATCTCAAACTAGATATATATTTCTTTACGGAAAAACTGTTATATCTTGGAAATACGTAAACCAAATGATTATAGCAATACCCTCCAATCTGTAGTGATAAAAAAATTATTAAAAAATTAATTAATTAAACATTATTAAATTAAATTTATTAAATAAATAATATGATGGATGTATGGGTGTGTGTGTGTATATATATATATATATATATATAATATTAATATACTAATATTGACTCCTAAAAATCAGTACCACTAGGGATATCCCAAGTATAGGAGTTACGTCGTATAATAATTAGCTCAAATAGGTCAAATCGTCTTCACGGGGAATGCAAATTAGTTCTAAACTAACGCGAAATAGACAAATAAAATAAGAAAACAAATTTTATTGAACATGATTCACATTCAAAATCTTGGAATTTTTGAAAGTTTGTGATGAAATTGAAATGACCCAGAACCTAAGCTAAAAATTTAACACGCATAAACCAACCAAACAACTCACTAATTAAACAAACATAAACTAAAATTAAACCTCAACAATGACTTAAGATTAACACCCACTCAACACAATGATGACTTGACTGAAATATAAGGATCATGCAACATTTCAACTAAAAAAAAAAATAGCTAAACTAAACAATAAGTAAAGCTTAACTAAATAAATAAACTAGACCTAACAATAGATAAACTCAAACAACTCTTAAACAAGGATAACTAGATTTAGACTAATTAAAGCTCCAACAAGACATTTAACATAACATTAACTAAAACAAAACAACTAAACAACCACAAGGGAAAGAGAGAGAATGAGGAAGGGACTTAAACAAATATTTAGTTTCAACATTAACTTTAAATAAGGGCAAGGTGAACTCAATAACAAAAATACTCAACTAATATTAATTCCTACAATGACTTCAAATTAAAAAAAAGACAAACTAAATTTAACAATATAAATAACCCACGAAGAATGTAAATTCAACAATTACTCTAAAGAAATACTGAACTTAACAATTTAAATAATCGAAACAAGTGCATAAATTCAAAAGAGAGAGAGAAAGAGAGAGTAAAAGCAAATAATATAAACAATCCAAACAAAGTTTAAAATCAACAATGACATTAAATGAAATAAAAACCACTGAATTTAATATTATACTACACCAACAATTATTAAAATAACATCAAGAGAGAGAGAGAGAGAGAGAGAGAGAGAGAGAGAGAGAGAGAGAGAGAGCGAGGGAGGGGATGGCCGAATGTGAGCCTCTCCCCCAGCTGCGGCGCTCAAACCCAAGAGAAAAACCCCGTTTCTATTTTCCCAAGAACCCTAACTAAAAACCCTACTAACTAGCCCTCCCTTTTTTACTTTTCTCCCTCTTTTTTTTTTTTCTTTTTTCCTTTCCAGTCCTCTGCCCCTTGCCTTGTGTGCCCAGCAAATGGTTAAGTTGCATGGCCGGGTCACATCAATGGACCCGCCCTAATATTTTTATTTCTTCAATTTCTTGTTTTGTTTGCTCCATTTTAAGTTTCAATCCCCCAGCAAACAAGTCTGATTTCAACCATACTAGAGTTAGTATCTCTTAAAGCTAAAAACATGAAAGTTGTAAATTATCTTTCTCAAACTTTCGCAAAATTTTGAGTCGTCTCGATCAGAGCTCGGACAAGAAAGTTACGTCCAGATTACGGAGTAATTCCCAAATGGTCCATAAAATAGCGTATGGTAACTTCATATCCGATTTCGACCTTGATATAGCTAATATTTCTCAAAACGCAAAATATAAAAATTGTAGAGAATTTTTTTTATCTTTTTACAACTTTTTGAATCATGAGAATCGGAGGTCGAATGGAAGAGTTACGCATAGATTACGAAGTACAATCGATTTTTAGCTTCCCATAATCGCCTTGCGATAAAAAATACCAAAAATTCATAATTTACTCAATAAAACTCAAATGTTATAAACAGGACACAATATTCATTTATTGATATTAATTAGGCATTTAATTAAAAATATAATCCGTAATGCATGAATTAAAACACTTAATTATGCAATTTAAGCGCGTAATCACACCTCCCAACTAATGTTTTTCTTGTCCCTAGAAAATAACGTAAATGCAATCAAAGCAGGGGAGAAGCACTAAAATTTCATGTCATGAAATATGCTTAATGAGTTTTAAAATACAAGACATAGATTAATACAAGTTACGTCTCAATTGGAAGATTTATACACCATTTAGTAAAACAACCAAGGTAATGGAGTGTAACAAAGCTTACGTGTATAAGAAAGGATCAAAATTCCAAGATTAACCACCAGCAAATATTAACAGTTTCAAACACAATTAATTAGTCTGAGACAATCATACGGTCTTACTCTAATTCAAAACCATTGTACTGGCGGCTTTCACACTATTACACTTTAAAAGACACCCACTTTCTTGATTAGTTAGGAACCCAGTAGTAGGTCATGCTACTACAAGGTATCCACTTTTTTGTTTAGTTAGGACCCTGGTAATAGGTAGCCCTTTCCACTACACAATTGTTCCCCTCTTTTTATTCCTTTTTTTTTTTTTTTTGCAACTGATCCCTTACTTGTTTCTTGTTTTCATTTGCTTCAAATTTTTTTTTTTCTTTTTCTTTCTAAGCCATTAGGATATGGTTCATCAGAGTCCCAAACAATTGAAGTGTATATCAACCAGAAATGGTCTAAGGTAGTCTTTCTAAGTCTTCTAACATGTGTAGTGTATGTAGCAAGACTTGCAACATTATTCTCTTGGTTACAACTATATGAAATGGATAAAACTCTCTTTTGATTCAAACTTTGATTGCACTACATCCTACATGTTCTATATCTTAAAAAATAAAAAATAAAAAATTGGCATGTAACATTCACAAATAAGGAATTTAGCATGCTCTGAGCTTAATAACAGTGATTCCCAAAAGGTGGACCTAACTAAAATGCAAACATCACATGCAATTTTCACATTGAAATTCTATCACATGGAAGCATACTATTGCACATGCTAATTCTCTCCCCCCAACTAAAATGAAACATTATCCTCAATGTGAAAGCAAAGAGGAGATGGAAAAGATAGGAATGGGGGAAACAAACCAACATAAAAAACAGAACAATAGAGAGTCACAACCAAAAAACACAGTAGACAAAGAAAAGAAAGATGTAAATAAGAACAAATAAAATGAAAAGAAAAAGAAAAAGAAAAACAGTAAGAGAGAAACGTCAGAAGACTCCCCTGGGGTCTTGCAGAAGCAAGACCTCCTCATGTGGATCAAATGGAGTCATGAAAGGCTTGAGATGCTGGCCATTGACTGTGAAGCTATTGTCATTTTTTAGATCTACAATTTAATGAACTTTTTCAACGATGTACAGACCACCCCACCAGGACTTTAGTTTCCCAGGAAACAGATGCAATCTAGAGTCATAAAGAAGCACTTGCTGAGTAGGAAAAAAATGTTTGTCTTTGATTTTCTTGTCATGCAACAACTTCATATGCTCCTTTGCTAAGCGGGCATTGTTGTAAGCTTCCCTCCTAGACTCTTCAAGCTCACATACCTGCAATTTCCTTAAACCCTTGACATCATCAAGTGAAAAGTTAATCTTTTTTATAGCCCATAAAGTGCGATGCTTAATCTCAACAGGTAAATGACATGCCTTACCATAGACTAACCTATAAAGAGACATCCCTAAATTCATCTTAAATGTAGTGCGGTAGGCCTAGACTGCATCAACAAGTTTTTCTGACCAGTCTTTTAGATTAGGACGCACCATTTTCTCAAGTATGATTTTGATCTCTCTATTGGCCAACTCAACTTGACCATTAGTCTAAGGATGATATGGAGTAGAGACCTTATGGGTCACTCCATACTTTTGCATGATTTTTTCAAACGGTTTGTTACAAAAGTGCGACCCTCCATCATTAATGATCACCTTGGGCATGCCAAAACGTGCAAATAACTCTTTGACAAAACTGATAACAACCTTGTGGTCATTTGTTCTACAAGGTATAGCTTCCACCCATTTCAAGACATAATCCACAGCAACTAAAATGTAAGAATGTCCAAAAAAGTTTGGGAATGGTCCTATAAAGTCAATCCCCCAACAGTCAAAAATTTCAACAGTCAAAATGGGATACATAGGCATTTCATTCTTTGCTGTGATTTTCCTTAATTTCTAACAAGCCTCACAGGTTTTACAAAAATTCGCAACATCTTTGAACATAGTAGGCCAGTAGAGTTCACTTTGCAAAAATTTTGAAACAGTTATCTTTGCAGCAAAGTGGCCTCCACAGACTCCACTATGACAAAAATACATCACAGAAGTAAATTCATCATCAAGCACACATATGTGAACCAATTGATCATAACAATATTTAAAAAGATATGGATTATCAATATAGTAGTGTCGTACCTCTACAAGGAACTTACGCTTGTCCTGAGTTACCCAATGGTCTGGCACTCGGTTGGTGATAAGGTAGTTCACAATATCGGCAAACCAAGGAGCGCGCGACATTGCAAAAAGACGCTCATTAGGAAAATCATCATTTAAGGGAGAAAGGGATACATACATATCAAGTAGTTGCAAACGAGAAAGATGGCTAGTTACAACATTTTCTACTCCCTTTTTATCTCGAATGGTGATGTCAAACTCTCGAAGAAGTAGAATCCATATGATCAACCTGGTTTTAGCATCTTTTTTTGTCAACAAATATTTCAACGCAGAATGATTAGTAAAAATAATAACATGAGATCCAATAACATAAGAGCGAAATTTTTCCAAGGCAAACACAACAGCCAACAACTCCTTCTCAGTGGTGGTATAATTTTTCTGAGCATCATTCAAGGTACAACTTGCATAATAGATGACAGAAGGCTTGTTATCAACTCTTTGACCAAGAATGGCCCCAAGAGCGAAATCACTAGCATCGGTCATAATCTCAAATGGCAAGTCCTACCGAGGGGGTTGCATAATGGGTGTCATGGTCAAATATTTTTTCAATGTCTCAAAAGCCTGTTGGCATGCATTAGTCCACAAAAATTCAGTCTTAGTTTGCATTAAAGAATATAGTGGTTAGCAATACTACTGAAATTCTGAATGAAACGTTTATAGAAGATGGCATGGACAAGGAAAGAACGGATATCCCCTACTGTCTTAGGGATAGGTAATTGGGAAATCAACTCTACCTTGGCTCTGTCGACCTCTATACCACCCTCAGAAACTAAATAGCCAAGTACCAAACCACTACTCACCATAAACTGACACTTTTCCCAATTCAACAAGTTCTTTTCTTCACATTTTTTTAGAATGGCAGTCAAATTTTTCAAACAGGTATCAAAAGACTTATCAAACATAAAAAAATCATCCATGAAAATTTCATACATCTCATCTAACATGTCAGAGAAAATACTTATCATGTAGTGCTGGAAAGTAGTAGGTGCATTACATAATCCAAATGGCATCATGCGAAAGGCGTAACGGGAGGGCATCATGCCAATTGGCAAGTGAAGGTGGTCTTCTCTTGATCCTCTCGTGCTACGAAAATTTGATAATATCTAGAAAAACCATCCAGAATACAATAGAAAGCATTACTAACTACTTTTTCGAGTATCTAATCTAGGAAGGGTAACGGGAAGTGATATTTTTAACTAACCGAATTCAACTTACGATAATCGATGCACGTTCTCCAACCTGTTACTTTCCAAGATGAGATCAACTCTCCACTAGCATTCTCAATGAAAGTATATTATTATTATTATACTTTATTATTATTATTATTATTAGCAGATTTATGTTTAGAAAGCATGTATTATATATGAGTATTATTGAGAAAATATATATTTGGGAAAATACTACTGTTATACAGGAATGTATAGTTTAATATGAAATGTCAGAAAATATGATTTCAGAACAGAATGCATGATATTATTTAGCGATAAGTGTTATGAACATTATTTTATGCATATCGTATTATGTTAATTCAATTTTACAATTAAAGCATGTTTCAGGAATTTTCAGAAATAATAGGATAATGCAGTACATTGTGATTTCAGAATACATGATAAGTAATACATTTATTCAGATCAGTATGTATGTTATGTTCGGCGCAAAGTCGTGATTGATAGCAGGCACAAGGTAGTGGATTATGTATGTTTTCAGCGCGAGACCGCAGTTATGAATATATTCGGCACAAGATCGCAATTATGGCTTTTAGTGTAGAGTTGTAGCGCCCACCAAACAATCCAGACCAGGGTGTGATGGGCCTATTGTACTTACAAACATTTTTGACTCGGCAGTGGTCGGCCAGCCATTGTCAGGTCCTGCCTTCGGACTGCACTACCCATCATGGGGGGTAATACATGACATCGGCTAGCTATTCATCCTAGGTAAATTTTAGAATTAGTAGTTATATCAGATGATTTTATAAATAGTGAAATATAGTATAATTTAGTATATTTATAAAATGGTGTATTTATTCAGCTATGATATTGTTAGTTTTTTCAAGCATGAGACATGTACTGTATATTTATTATAGCATGTAAATATTCATAGTGCCAGACAACTGTACTTAGTTTATTTCCCTTACTAAGAGATGTCTCCCCTAACTTAAATCATTTCAGGAAACCCAGAAAGACTGGCGGACCAAGGCTGCCGTTGAGGCATTGATTACCACCTCGCTAGAAGAGTGAGTCATTTGAACTAGGGTCAGTAGGTTTTTGATTTTAGATCCTAGATATATCTTTTAATGATTTTGGGGATTGTATAAATATATACAGTATTATGATGGTATGTAGGTAACTCTAGTATAAGGTATCTTATGGTTTGGTGAATGAAATTTATGTTTACTACTGCTTAGGTTTCCACTGTGTATGACAGGTGTGTCCCCGTTACCCACGGGTTCAGGTTGACCTTGTTATGCTATAAGTTAATGATAATTAATATGGTTGTTTATGTAGTAAATTAAGGAGGTTGTTACAGTTTGGTATTAGAGCCTAGGATGCTAGGTTCTGTAGACTCTAGAATGCAGCAGTAACAATACCAGAGTATAGGATAAGGGACTTTCTCATATGGTTTGTGTGTATTTCCTAGGGTGACGATTTCAGGAAAGTCATGGTCAACTATTGTTAGGTTACGTATCTAGGTTGTAAGATTGAACCTTGAATTAAAATCAGGGATGATGAATCAGTTAAGGATATAGTACACTAGTTAGATGATATGTTATGGTAATAGGGTCCTAAGCTAAGTTTATTGTCTTTTCAGGATGGACCTTGGAGGTAGTTGCACCCATGCTAGTGGTAATGAGAGTGCTGGGCCTTCAGGCATTGCGGGGGGTGATTCAAACACAGTACTGCACAGCGTGGCACAACAAGTCATGACTGAAATTGCTAGGAACTCCAAAGAGCAAGGTGGTTCGTCTGCAGGCCATGGTAGTTCGATTGATTAGTTCATTAACATGAATCCTCTGGCTTTCTCAGGAGGAACTGATCCTGCAGTCGCTGAAAAATAGATGTAGGAGAATGAAAAAGTATTTGAAGTGTTGTAGTGTACTGAGGAGTAGAGGGTGTTGTTCGCTACGTATAAATTGATAGGAGAGGCCGAGAGATGGTGGATGGCAGTGAAACTCTTGGAACAGCAGAGGATAGTGCCCATAGAGATGACATAGGAGCAATTTAAGGAGACATTTTTCGATAGATATTTTCCAGCCTCGTCCAGAGAAGTCAAGATAGAGGAGTTTCTGAACCTGAAACAGGGGTAGCAGAAGGTGCAGCAGTAGGCGGCGCGGTTCATTGAGTTATCTCGCTTCGCCCCATACATTATTCCAGATGAAGCGAAGAAGGTACGACAATTTGAAAGAGGTATGAGGAGAGAATTATATAAGCAAGTGTCGAAACTGAAATTGCAAGATTTTGTCGAGCTGGTAGATAGGGCAACTATGGCAGAAGTTTAAGGCCGGTTGGAGGCTAAGAAGCAGAGACAGAGGAAGAGATCCACACCTTTTGGTTCTCAGCAGGGGTAGTAGGGGTTCATAGAAGAGAGGGGGCTACTACAGGGATCGGAGGTAGGAGTCGGGAAGTCATGGGTTTTAGGATATGCAACCTTTTCCAGCTTGCCCGACTTGTGGGAAAAGAACCCCGGGTGAGTGTCATGCCGAGTGAGGTATTTTCTACCGATATGGGGAGCCAGGACATATGATGAGAGATTTCCAGGCTCAGATTGGAGCTATTCCTGCTCCTAGACCTGCTCGGGAAGGCTATTAGGCGCCACGTGGAGGCCAGTAGAGGAATATGGCTCCAGCCAAAGTTTTTCATTTGACGTCGGGCAGTGCTGAGACAACCGGTGACATGGTGATAGGTATGGTTAGCACGCTTTCATTTAAAGCTATTGCATTATTTGATTCATGAGCTACACACTCGTTTGTGTCTATGGAGTGCACTAAATTATGTGGGGCAGAAACACAGTTTTTAGACACTGAGTTGCTAGTAACTACACTGACTGTGGTAGTAGTGAGGTGTAGTAGGGTGCTACGAGGCTATCCAGTTGATATTCACAGAAAAATTATGTCTGCTAATTTGATAGTGCTAGACATGCACGAGTTTGATCTCATATTCAGTATGGATTTGCTAGCAACTAATTTTGCTAGTATAGATTGTCGTTCAAGAGAAGTGATATTTAGACCTCTAGAAAGACCAGAATTTAGATTTATAGGGTTGCGAGTGCAATTCCTACCTCAGTTAGTATCAACTATTCAGGCAAGGAAACTGCTCCTGAGTGGTTGTCAGAGATTCGTGGCCTTTGTTAAGGAAATGTCAGGGAATGAATTGAAACTCCCTAGTACACCAGTAGTAAAAGAGTTTACATATGTTTTTCCAGATGAACTACCAGGCTTGCCACCTGATCGTGAGGTAGATTTTCTTATTGATCTGCTTCCAGGTACAGCGCCGATTTCTAAAGCATCTTACCGAATGGCACCAGTAGAGTTGGTAGAATTAAAGAATTAGTTGCAAGATTTGCTTGATAAGGGTTTTATACAACCTAGTGTATCTCCATGGGGAGCTCCGGTGTTATTTGTGAAGAAGAAAGATGGGTCCATAAGGATGTGTATAGATTATAGGGAAATTAATAAGGTGACAATTAAGAATAAGTATCCTCTACCCCGTATAGATGATTTATTTGATCAGCTCCAGGGTACACGGATGTATTCTAAGATTGACCTCAAATCAGGCGACCATCAAGTAAAGGTAAGGGTAGAAGATGTATCGAAGACGACCTTCAGGACCAGGTTTGGGCATTACGAGTTTCTTGTTATGCCTTTTGGTCTGGCGAATGCTCCTACAATATTCTTGGATTTGATGAATAAAAATTTCCACTAATATTTAGACCAGTTTGTTGTTGTTTTTATTGATGATGTACTTGTCTATTCAAGGAGCTATGAGGAGCATGAGACGCATTTAAGGTAGGTCTTATAAACGCTCAGGGAAAAGAAGTTGTACGCCAAGTTCAACAAATGTGAATTCTAGCTAGAGAAGGTTGTGTTTTTGGGGCATGTCATTTCGGGGGGTGGAATTTTTGTGGATCCTAGTAAAATCAACGCGGAAGTGAATTGGGCTAGATCGAGGAATGTCTAGGAGATAAGGAATTTCTTGGGGCTGGTTGGTTATTACCATCGTTTTGTTGAGGGATTCTCAGCATTATCAGGGCCTCTGATGTGACTGACTAAGAAGAACGTCAAGTTTGAATGGGACGACAACTGTGAGCAGAATTCCCAGGAATTGAAGCATAGGCTTGTCACGGCACCAGTGTTGATCATCCCGTTAGGGGGTGAGGGATATGTTATTTACAGTGATGTGTCCTTAAAGGGACTTGGCTGTGTATTGATGCAGCATGGTAAGGTGATAGTGTATGCTTCTAGGTAATTGAAAGGATATAAAAGGAACTACCCTACCCATGATCTTGAATTGGCCGCAGTAGTACATGCATTGAAGATTTAGAGGCATTACCTGTATGGCGAGCAATGTGAAATCTTCTCTGACCATAAGAGTTTAAATACTTTTTCACTCAGAAGGAATTGAACATAAGATAGAGAAGGTGGTTTGAGCTTATTAAATATTTTAATTGTACTATCAGTTACCACCCAGGGAAAGTAAATTTGGTAGCTGATGCGTTGAGAAGGAAGATTGTGGGGCCAGTGCTGGCAGCTATGGAGATTCAGTATCCGATCATAATGGAACTAAAAATATTTGGCGTAGAGTTGGTCGAGAGTGATCCTTAAGTATGTATTTCCAGTTTAGTGGTGCAGCCTACTATGCAGGAAAGGAATAAAGCTGCTCAGATGGAGAATTCAGAATTGGCAGAGGTGATGGTCAGAGTACAAGATGGTCAGGGAGAGAAATTTTTTATTACAAATGACAAAGCTTTGCGGTTCTGTTCTAGATTATGTGTTCCTGCCGAAGCTGATATCAGGAAGACCATTCTAGAAAAGGCTCACATATCTTTATACACAGTTCATTCCGGAAATACAAAAATGTATAGGGATCTACGAGAGTCTTATTGGTGGAGTGATATGAAGAAGGAGATTGCCAAGTATACACAGTGTTTGACATGCCAACAGGTAAAGGATGAGCACCAGAGGCTAGCAGGTCAATTGCAGCTACTTTTTATCCTAGAGTGGAAATAGGATCACAAATCTATGGATTTTGTTTTAGGGCTACCGTTGGCATTGCATGGCCAGAATGCAATCTGGGTGATTGTAGATCGTTTGACTAAGACCGCCCATTTCCTTTCTATCAAGATCAGCTACTCTCTTAATAGACTGGCAAAGATTTATATTCGGGAGATAATCCATTCTCACGGGGTGCCAGTGTCTATTGTGTCAGATCGAAACTCGCATTTCACGTCACGTTTTTGGAGGCTCTAGGGTCTCATTTATCTTTTAGCATGGCATTCCATCCTCAGCCAAACGAGTAGACGGACAGGATGATACATATATTAGAAGATATGCTTCGAGTATACGTGTTGGACTTTGAGGGTAGTTGGACCCAGTTTATGCCGTTGGTGGAATTTGTGTAGAATAACAATTATCAGGCCAGCATTGGCATAACACTGTTTGAGGCATTTTACGGTAGGAGATGTCATTCTCCTTTATGTTCGGATGAGATGGGTAAGAGGTGAGTTGTGGGACTAGAGTTAGTACAACAAGTGTATGATAAGGTTTGGCTCAGTAGAGATAGAATTAGTGTAGCTCAGAGCCAACAGAAGAGTTATGCTGATAACCGCCGTAGGAAATTGAAATTCGATATTGGTGATCATATGTTTCTTAAAATAGCTCTATTAAAACAGGTTATGAGATTTGGAAGGAAAGGTAAACTTAGCCCTAGGTTCATTGGCTCGTTTGAAATCCTAGAGAAAGTGGGGCTTGTTGCTTACAGGTTAGCTTTGTCACCTGTGCTTTCTAGGATACATGACGTATTCCACATTTCTATGTTGAGGAAATACGTCCCGGACCCTTCTCATGTAATTAGTTATGGTGAATCAGAACTCAGTGATTCACTAGTTTATAAGGAGGTACTGGTACAGATTTTGGACAGGAAAGAGCAGGATTGCGTAATAAGAAGATTCCTTTGGTAAAAGTCTTGTGGAGAAATCACACAATAGAAGAAGCTTCTTAGAAGCTCGAGGAACAAATAAGATAGAAATGCCCGCAATTGTTCCATGGGATTCAGTTATAATCAGGTAAAGTGTAAGTAATTATGTAATGTTTCTTTTGCAGGTTAGTCAGTGTATGTATTAGTTTAGTTAGTTAGTAGTTTAGTTTTGGGAGAATTTTATTTTATGTATGTAATCTCCCAGAACTCTGAATGTAACCGCGGTATTCCTCCGCCAGAAGTGAGGGTAAGTAATAAAATAAGTAGAATGTTTTCTTTAAGGGATGGTGAATCGTATGGATAGTAAATTTCGAGGACGAATTTTTGTAAGGAGGGGAAAATATAGAGACCCGACAAAAATTATAATGATTAAATAGTATAGAGGGAGGAGAGAAAAGAAATTTTAATTGAAATTTAACAAGGGTCTGCTTTCATCGACAAAGTAGCTCAGTGGGGTCGTCGACCGGGGCGCGTCTCATCGACGAGAAGATACCGAGAGGCGATTTTTCAACGCTGAATTTCGTCAATGACGAATTGCCGTTCCTCGACGAACTTCCTTCTTGGCCCTGTCAACGAAGTGACGTGGCTCGTCGACGAGTGCAGGTGTATAAATAGCTTATACTCGATTTTTCTGTAGCAAATTTCACGAAAAATCACACACACACACACACTCTCTCTCCCCTCTCTCTCTCTCTTTCTCTCTCTCTCTCTCTCTCTCTCTCTCTCTCATATTCATCCCTTCCTCCTTCTCTCTAAGATTTTGGGCTGGATTCTTACCAGTTCGGCTATCTGAGGCCACCACGACACTCCTGACAAAGTTCTCCTCAAGTCTACTGGAGTGGATCGTTGGTAGGGCTGACTTAAACTCCATTCCTAATTCAAGGTAAGACTTTTTATTCAATATTTGGCTAACCTACGGATGTAGGAAATGTAGTACTCAAAGAAATACTAAAGTTTTGTTCAGGAAAATATTGTTTTCAGGGAGTTGAATGGGGAACCCTGCAGGTGTAGGACTAGACACTGTAGGGGTTTTTCAGTAGTTAGGTAAGGGAGTAAACTAAAACAGTAATTTTCGATCAAAATTATTATTATTATTATTATTATTATTATTATTAGCAGATTTATGTTCAGAAAGCATGTATTATATATAAGTATTATTGAGAAAATGTATATTTGGGAAAATACTACTGTTATATAGGAATGTATAGTTTAATATGAAATGTCAGGAAATATGATTTCAGAACAGATTGTATGATTTTATTTAGCAATGTGTGGCATGAATATTATTTTACGTACATCGTATTATGTTAAGTCAATTTTACAGTTAAAGCATGTTTGAGGAATTTTCAAAAATAATAGGATAATGCAGTGCATTGTGATTTCAGAATACATGATAAGTAATACATTTATTCATATCAGTATGTATGTTATGTTCGGTGTAAGGTCGTGATGATAGCTTGCGCAAGGCAGTGGATTGTACATGTTTTCAATGTAAGACCGCAGTTATGAATATATTCGGTGCAAGGTCGTAATTATTTATGTTATTACAGAAATCAGAAAAATATTATCAATCTATTTACGTTAAACAGTATATTATCATGTATTATATGTTATCAGAACCCGGATGATAGTTCGAATCATTTTCAGGAGCACGGTACTGTAGCTATACAGTTTAGTTCAGTTCAGACTTGTGCTAACTGCCCCTGCTAGTAAAGAGGGGTGGGAGATGGATAGTCTATGTGGCTTTCGGTATAGAGTTGTAGACGTCCACCTGACAGATCGGACCAGGGTGTGGCAGGCTCATCGTACTTACAGACATTTTTGACTCGGCAGTGGTCGGCCAACCATTGTTGGGTCTTGCCTTCGGGCTGCACAACCCGTCATGGTGGGTAATACATGACATCAATTAGCTATTCATCCTAAGTAAATTTCAGAATTACTAGTTATATCAGATGGTTTTATGAACAGTGAAATAGAGTATGATTTAGTATATTTATAAAATGATGTATTTTATTCAACTATGATATTATCAATGTTTTCAAGCATAAGACATGTACTGTATATCTATTATAGCACGTAAATATTCATGTTCCCACACAACTATATTTAGTTTATTTCCCTTACTGAGAGGTGTCTCACCCTAGCTTAAATCATTTCAGGAAACCCAAAAAGTCCGGCGGACCGAGGCCGCCGTTTAGGCATTGATTGCCACCCCCTACGAGAGTGAGTCATTTGAACTAGGGTCAGTAGGTTTTTGATTTTAGATCCTAGATATATCTTTTGATGATTTAGGGGATTGTATAAATATATACAGTATTATGATGGTATGTAGGTAACTCTAGTATAATGTATCTTATGGTTTGGTGAATGAAATTTATGTTTACTGCTACTTAAGTTTCCACTGTGTATGACAGGTGTGTCCTTGTTACCCACAGATTCAGGTTGACTTTGTTATGTTTTAAGTTAATGATAATTAATATGATTGATTATGCAGTAAATTAAACAGGTCGTTACAGAGGTGGTCCAGCACGAGTGTACATGATGATCTCGACCGAGGCAAATATTGCCAAGGGAGCAAGTATAAGTTTATGTCTAAGATAATGAAAGTTTTATTTAATTGTAGTTAATGTAGAAATTTAGACGGTGATATATATTGAAATGTATAAGATATAGTGAGTTAATAAATTTTAGAAATGTGAAGAATGATCGGGTAGCGAATTTCGATGACAAAATTCTTTTAAAGAGGGGAGAATGTAGTGATTCAAAAAAAAGTATTAGTGAATTAATTAATAAAACATTATTAAATTGAATTTATTAAATACATAATATGATGGATATATAGGTATATATATATATATATATAATATTAATATACTAATATATATATATATGAAAGCTTAGACATTAAGCTTTCCTCAAGAACAAAATTTCCTAAAGAAACAAAGAACGCCCTCCCTAAACGCTCACTGTCTGTCCTCACCTCCTTCTCTCTCTCCATATTTTCTCGGCAAATATTCGGCCAATCAAAAAACGGAAGATACCGTTGGGTTCCTATCTCATCCACCAACATTCCTATCGGAGTGTATTTTTCATAGGAGTGACGTAGGCACCACTCCTGGGGTAAGGTACACTCCCTCTCTTTCTTCAATTTTTCCTTAAATTTTCAGCTAAATTGACGATCGGGCACCACCACGGGGTCCTAGTCTTGATCGTCGTCATGTTGGCCGGAGCAAATTTTCAATTTTGGGATCCTAGGCACCACTCCAAAGCGAGGGAGATATTTAGGGAGTTAAGAAAATTGGTTATTTTTTATATTTTAATTGTTTATTTGGAATTTATGAGCCTTGAAAATGTTAAATAGTATTTTATTTGAGGTTGAGTTAATTGAACTCGGGTTATTGAATCTGTTGGGAATTAAGAAAAAATTCCCGAAACCTGTTAGAAACAAAAATAGAGAAAGAATACACGCCAAAGAAAAATCAATCACACGTACAAGACAGTATTTACGTGGTTCGGCAATTTTTCCTACATCCACGGAGTTGCAGGGATTTCACTATTATCAGGAAGAAAATACAGAGAGTGTGGCAGTACAATGCTCTCCCTCTCACTCTCTCACAAAGTGCGACCGCTAACCCTGATCACCCAAAAACAATCATTTTATATGCTACGCACAGGGTTCCGAATGGGCTATAAGACGGGCCCAAAAGAAAGGTCGGGTCATCATCCTAATTTAACAGAATCATTTTATATGTTGCGCACAAGCCTTCGCTCCATGGAAAAAGCCTTAGGATAGAAATCTTTCATTAAAGAAAGGTCGGGTCATCATCCTAATTTAACACAACAAGGCTCCATAAAAGCCCAATAGAATCAGGGTTCAGGTGAGCGTTGCAAGCATCGTTTCGATGTCCCTACGGGCGTAATTCACGAAACCAGGTAAGAGGAATAGACTAAGCCAGTAGTTTTTGTGAATTCACCAGTTAAAATGGAAAATTTATGTGTTAATAAATATATATGATTAAAATGTGAGTTTTAAAAGAAAAGTCAACCATTTGAACTGTGGTTTTTGAGCCTAGGGCTATAGTTATTATTTTTGAAAATGGAATGATTAAAGTAATGAGTTTTCTGGAAATTGCGGGGATAATTTGATGTGTATATTTAGTAAAACGGATTATGAACATGGGTTGGCTTTTTTTATTTCAAATGATATAATTATGCGTATTACTTAAATAGTGTGCCATGAGTAAAATGAAAATACTAGGTTGAGTTGTGATATATATATATATATGACATGTTGGGAAATACTGAGATGTATTGGGATTATATTGCATGTGTATTGTTAATCAGAGCTGGATGTGAATGTTAAATTGTAATGTATGATTTGAGAACTCTAGTGCACCATAGTGAGGCACAGTACTGTTGCGTATTGTTAACCTAGTAAGGCTTTCGCCTCTTGTTTTGATGATAACAAATGTAGAAAAGCTTAATGACATTATGTGTTCAAGTAATGATGTTTTCAGGAATCTGAAAAAGCCAAACTTAACAAAGCTTCAAAAGATCATTATCAAGCTTAAAGGTGTATGGTGTATCAAGAAGTGATCAAAGTGGGAAGCACGAAGACATCTGAAGATGAAATGAACCTAAAGCTTTAAGATGATCATGAAATTTCAAAGAACAAGAAATGTTCATATTGTTAGGAAATCTTCATGTAAGTACTTCAAAGTTAAAAATGTCATTATGAATGAAATGAAGCTCATTAGGGGATAAATATGGACTTAGAGACTTTATTTTAATATACCAAAAAATGTTTTTCAAAAGTAAGAAACCAAAGAAACCAAATGTCTTTGAAAAAGAAAGAAGGAAAGTGGTTGTGTACTACCCAGACGACTGAGGTTAAATCCACAGGCAACCAAAGATTTTTGCTAAAGAAAATCAAATAGGCAGTGTACCTTCAGGCGCCTGACCCTGTGTCTTCAGGCTCCTGAATGTACCTCAAGCTACTGAGGTTGCATTTCAGACAACCGAAGTATGGCAACGGGCAAATTTTTTAAACTTCTCTTTTTTAAATTTGATTGACTTGTGCCCTAATAATTTTGGAAACTTTGAGGGCACTCCAAGAAAACTTGGGGAGCACGAATGAAAGTGTTTTTGAAGCCTATATATACATGGTTTATGAGAATCAAAATACACCAAACATTGAAAATTCCTTCTAGATCTCTTTCACTCAAAGCTCCTTGCTATTTGTTTTTTAAAGCTCTGAATTGCTACGAAATTTCTGAGAAATCTCTGAGCTTTTACAACTTCTTTGAAGCATCCGATTTTTGTTCTTGATCCTTATCAAAGAGCAGTAGTCTGGTGATATTTACATAGAGCTTCTTCATTCTTTTGATATTTTGAATTTGAAGTATATTAGTTTGTAAATTGTACTAAGCAGCTCTTTGTGTGAGCATTATTTGTACACATCTATTTGAATTGTTTCTTGTAGATTGATGATTCCAAGGGTTGTTTGGATCGTTGGCTAAGAAAGTAGATATTGCTTAGAGAGGCGAGCTTTAACCTAGTTAAGGAGTGACTGGACGAGGGGATATCGTTTGGAGAAGGCGGGCTCTAGCCTTACCCAAAGAGTGTTATAAAGGTTTGTTCCGCCCATTAAAGGAACAGGTTTAGTAATCCTTTGGTGGTTTGACAAAGGCGAGGACGTAGGCTCGGTATAAGCCGAACCTCGTAAAAATTCTCTCTTTCCTTACTCTTTATTTTCAGTACATATTTAAATTGCGTGGATGGTTTAAATTGAAAATCTTATATACTACGTATATTTGGGAATCAAGTAAACTTAAAGTTTTATTTTAATTTGGATTGCAGAAACCGAAAGGGAGTACGTTGGTTAAACCATATCTTGCAGAAACCATACGGGAGTACGTTACTTGGTTAAACATCCCAAAGAGAAATTAATTGAGATTTTATCTGAATTCTAACTATTTGGAAAGAGTGATTGGATTTTATATTGCACATCATATTGAAGAAGCAAATACATTTATACAAGGCTTGGTTCAAATTTGGCTAATATAAACAAACAACCATCTTGAGTTTTTATATTACATAAGTGTTGTGTATTGGCTTGGTTGTTTGCTTTTTAATTATAGTTGATTGGTTTGGTTGAATGATTGGATGTTTGTATGGTTAAATATTAAATAAAAAAACTAAGTTCTTGAGTGCTTAACAAATTAAACAAACAAGTCACAAATTGGTTAAAAGAAATAAAATAAGTTTAAGAATTCTAAAAAGGAATTAAAAGAAATTTTTTAAAAGTTCAATTCACTCCCCCTCTTGGGAAGCTATTCCTAATTTCACGTGTGATTTTTGGTAGAGATTAGTGCACCCACAGGTCTCGTGGAGAATGTGGAGACGGGATGGTCGATTGTGCTGTGTAGGGTAGAGTTCCCCTTGGAGTCAAGACCAGTGTGGGAAAGCCAATCTGACTTACAGACTGAAGAGGTTGTTTTTTGATTTAACTCTGGTGGGTTGACCAGGGTAAGTCCAGCCTTCGGGCCACACAATCCATCATGGGGGGAAGCATGACAGTGATTATCCATCTAATAGTAAGTTCTAAATGCATAATTGTTTAATTTGACAAGTGAATAATATGACAACAGAACATGTGAATGTAGATGTGAATACAGAGTAGCATGAAATTAGAGTAATGCGAAATGTGAATGTGAAATGTGGATGATGTGAAATGTGGAAGTGAGATTCGCGTGCATGATATCAAAGTAATGCGAAATGTGAAAGTGAATTATGTGATGTGAAATACTGAGAATATGAAAAATGAGTAAAACAGATATAATAGATACAGAGTAAAGTAAATATGTATAATATATTGTAATATTATATTTAGTTGGGGCAAAGTATACACTCCGCCTGAGGGCTTGCTGAGAAAGGCAAGTGCCCTGATTAATATCAGATGTAACCATACTGGGCTGCATAACATATTAGGGCAGAGGAAAGCTACTTGTTTGGGCGGGTAATCTTCCCTATTCTCAGGAACTTCTGCTAATAAAATTTTTTTGAATGTGTGTGTGAGTATGAGATAAACTATCCACTCGAGTGCTTACTAAGTAAGGTAAGTGCTCTGATATGCTTCAGTTGTAGCCATGGGTTGCACAAGGTATCAGAACAATCACCCCAATCCTTGGGAACTCTCGTTAATAAAATATTCTGCATATGTGTGGGTAGGGACGGGGAATGGTTTCATAACTGTGATACTTTTATAAATGATGATTATATATTTGTGCACAAACCTCATGTTAGCCACACACTAGTGTTAATCTATTCTGACTTACTAAGATGTGTTTCACCCGATATGGAATTTTATCTTTTTCAGGAGGACTACGTGATCGAGCTCAGTGAACTCGGGGCTTGGTGTAGCGTTTTTGAGAGAGAGAGAGAGGATATAGACTTTTGATGTAAATTTTTGGGTTTTGTTTAAGTTTTCTGAGATGTATATATGTTTGCGAATACTAGGTGTTGGAGAATACCTTTTGAGATTATAGATATGTATTAACTTTGGTATATTATTGAGGAGTTGTTATTATTTCCACTACGTAATTGATGTAAGAATATCAGATACAGGTAATGGAACACGTGGCACCCGGGCTCCACTTGGCGGGTTCAAGGCGTCATAACGTGGTATCAGAGATATATTTTAAAATAACACTCTGAACCCTAGTTTCGGGTTTGGGGCATTACACAATCATTCTGAAATACTAACTATCCGTGAAACTAGTAGAGAATGTGTGTGGCTCAAATCAATGATTTTTCATATTCAAGCAAATTATAGTCTTCAATCAATGAAGGATATTCCAACAACTTTATATAAAGACAACACTGCATGTATGGCTCAACTACGAGGAGGATACAAAAAGGGTGACAGAACAAAGCATATATCTCTAAAATTCTTTTATACACATAAACTCTAAAAGAATGGTGATATAGATGTTCAACAGATCTGATCAAGTAATAATCTAGCAAATTTGTTCACCAAAACTTTGCCTACTACAACATTCAAGAAATTGATTTATCTCATCAGAATGAGACATCATAAAGATCTTAGTTGAAGGAGTTAATATATATAAGTGACATCCAATGTGGAGTGTTATGAAAAATATGAATGTCACCCCAATAAATGCTTAGCTATCTTTGTTGCCCAATATAAGGGCACCCTCCCCTTCTCATTTGTAACACATATATTTGCATGTTTGTATACACATTTGCATGCTTGAAGTAAGTAGGCATATATAAAGAAGATGGGAGATAAAAAGAAGAGAGATATCTTGTACAAAACTAGTTCCAATATTTTGTATAAGATTGGTTCCATATCATCTTGTAATTCTGCCCGAGATAGTGAAGTTTTTTATCCCATTCGCTCATGGAGTAGGTATATCCAAACCACGTAAAATTTTTGTCTTGTCTCAATTTATTTTTCTATTTGTTTTCCTGCATCTTTTATAACATTATTCAAAATTTGAAATGTTAATCATGTAAAACATATCAATGAAAGTTTAGATTTTTGCTATGTTGTAATCAACAAACAGAAACCCTTTTCCATGTTTTAGGTGTTACCTATCTATGAATTTGCCAATAAATATTTTTCGAATGGAGTCACCATGCTTGTTTTACCAGAATACGATATACATATATATATATATATATATATATATATATATTATCACTAGCTACATCTTTAATTGGTACATATATATATATATATATTATCACTAGCTACATCTTTAATTGGTACAAATGGATCATGTGAAATTAGAGGGAATATAATCTAATTTATCATTTAATTTCTTCATCTTTATCATTCAAAATTTCACTTTATTTCATTCCCATCCCATTGCATTCGACATACCAAACACAAGTTCATAATTTGACGGCAAGAGAGTAAGTTTTTAGGAGTCAACTTCTAAGAGTAATGTCGTATTGTCACATTAAAATTAATCTCGACACATAAACCACATGTGACAATAATATTATATATGTATATTCTAGATTTCAAACCTCCAAAATACCCAAAAAAGAAATGCTTTAATCGCAGGAAAAACCTTGTTTTATTATTCATATATGACAAAGAAATTATTGCGTCAACAGAACATGAAGATCAAATTACGAACACAATTAAGTCTCAAATGACTAATGACAACAATGATCAGCAAGAATGGGCAGAGAAGAAAACACAACAAGAATCGAAATTCACCAGGCAATCCAACCTATTCAAGATCAGCGAGCTGAAGAATTAACCAAACTTGGACTTGATGCCGTTAACCACACTCTCCTCAACCTGGAAGGCCAAAGTCAACACGTCATTAGGAATAGAAGGCTTTGAGCCAAAGAGAGTTGGGGGGGGAACCACAGCCCCTGGCAACTGGCTATTGAAAGCTACCAAGATAAGAGCCTTCCCCACCCCGACATTCTTCTGAAAGTGCACAAGCCCTCTTGGTATGACAAACATCTCCCCAACGCCCAAAACCTTGGAGTAGTACACATTCCCTGTGGTCACAAACCCAACAAGCACCTTCCCCTCGATGACCACCCCGGTCTCGGTGGCCCGTGGGTGCGAGTGGGGAGGGTTAAGCCCTCCCGGGCCGAAGTCCACCCGAGCCATGGAGATTCCGAGCGTGTTTAGGCCTGGGAACGTGAGCACGTCGGCTGCGGTCACCGTCGCTCCGAAGAGGTTGGTTGTGTTGGCCTCCTTGGACAGCCCGGAGTAGAAGAAGTCGTCGGAGGTCGTGTTGGAGGCGGGTTTGCATGGGAAGCCATTGAGGGATGGGGAAGCTTGTAAGTCTCCAACACAGAAGTCTTGTAATGGGTCTGGGTCGGAAGAATGGGAAGGGGAAGGGAGAAGTAGCAGTGACCCTATCGTCATGATTATGTAGAGTGGTGGTGCAGCCATGGATTTTTGATTTGGAAACTGGTTACTTATGTGCTTGAAGGCGGTGTTTGTGTTGGTGGTTTAATTTATGGAGGGCTATATATAGATTGCTCCTTGCTTTTTAAGGTGATGAAGAAAGCTCAGAAATATTGTCTTTGATTTGGTAAAATAATGGGAAGGAGAAGCAATTAGTTTGGGTAGGTTGGTGTTTGACAATGTGTACAAATATGTATGTATAGGAAAGATATTATTCTTAATTTTTTTTTGGGGTATTCATTATCTATGAAATGAGAAAAAGTCTGGCTCATTAGAAAATGACCTTTGAAATGAAGATCGTGAGACTGATTCCAAAGTCAGCAATTCCCAACCTCAGCCACAATACAATTTTTCGTATCAATAATCGGCGCCATTTGCGAGAATGCAATTTTAAGTTGAAACTCTCCCATTAGAAAGATGAAGAAGAAGAAGAAGAAGAGGTCCTTTGAGGCATGGATGGATGCGTCGTACCCAGGTGCTAACTTCAATTTTATTATATTAATTGATACATTGAAGCAAACAGGCCTGTAAAGTTACCAACTGCTTCTCCTACACTCTTCATTATTTTAAAAAAGATAAAAATAAATTATTGAAGCAGCAGGAAAACAGCTAATGTCCTTTTTTAGGTTAAATAAAAAAGACTCATCTCTTTTAAGATTTTAAAAAAGATAATGTCCATTTTTAGGTTAAATAAAAAAGACTCATCTCTTTTAAGATTTTAATCTCTTGAAGGGCTTAAGCTTATAGTCATGATCATAATATATAGCTTGAAAGTCTCCTTTTTATTTTGAAAATCAAGGTTCATATTTCTCCTACTCTTCTTGAATATCTTTTCGGGGAAAAAATATTTTGGGGGGTTTTATTTGAAAAGTCTCAAGTATGTATCATCTTTCATATATATTTTACTTGATTGCCTTGTTTTGCAAATGGTTTTTAAGGTCCAACTTCTCCTACACTCTTCATTAGAAAAATTATTTTTGGAGAAAATTTTGTTTATACAAAAAAGACTTGAGTTTGAGCATATATTTTATATTCTTATCTACGTATATTGGTTGAAAGTCTTCTTGAGATGTTAAATTTATAAAGGTCAATCATTTTTTTTAAATGAAAGCCCTAGGTTCTCCTCTTCTTTTATTGGAAAATATTTTTGATAATATTTTTGGGGTTAGTTCAAGAATGCTTTGAACATATATATTCATTGACATATATATTGCGCTTGAAAAGCTTCTTGATAATGTCTTGAGCATGTATTCAATTTCATATACTTTGCTTGGAAGCCTTTTAATTTTCGAATTTTAATTAAAGGTCATTTTATAAAAGAAAAATCATTTTCCACACTCTCATTTGTTTTAATTGGAAAATATTTTTTGAGAGAAATCCAATACTCTTCTGAGCTTCATTTATAAATCATGTGAGAATGCATTTAGTTTTCAAAGTGTACAAATCAGTTTATTTGAGAAGCATTTTATTGTACAAAAATTTGTTTTTTGAAATAGCCATTCGCGGTTCGGGTTGTGAACCGTGGGCCAAGTGAGGGTACATCACTTGGAGAGGGTAGCTTCGCCCTGTGAAGAAGTGGATGTGGAGGGTAGCCTTGCCCTATGAAGAAGCGGATGTAAAGGGAGTTTCGCCCTGTTAAGAAGCAGATAGTGAAATCCTTGGATGGTTTACCTAAGGCGAGGACGTAGGCGGGTATAGTCAAACCCCGTTAAAATTTGCGATATCTCTCCATCTCATTTAAATTTTCGCACTTTAATTTCCGCATATGTATGAATGTTTATTTATTGTTATATTTATTTTTCATACATGCCTTCAAATTTTAAATGAGATATTTGTTGGTGAATCAACGAAGATTAAATTAGCCAAATATTTTTTAAATCCTAATTCACCCCCCTCTTGGGATCGCACCATAGCTCTCAAACTCTGTTTATCTTGATGTTGCTGATTTCCTTGTAAATCAAGATGAAAATAATGATGTAATATTTTAACATATAAAGTAAGCAATATTGTATTTTGATTTTAATAAATTATCGTATTTATTGTTGCTATGATCAATTATAATTATGGGTTTTTAAAATATGTATTGTAGTGTGAATTGTCTTAAAGTTTTGATCAATTCTAAGATGTCTTTAGAAAAAGTTTGTCTCACTGACAGTGCTACAACACACACAATTCTTCAAGATAGAAAATATTTCCATTACTTGAATATATCTTAAACAAATGTTAATACAATATTTGGTTCTACAAATTTGATTTAAGGTTTCGGAAGAGCTAATATAAAGTTACCCAATAGTAATATTATAAATTGATGAAACTTTATATTCCAGCAAATCCAGAAGAAATTTGTTAAGCTTTAAAGATTTAAAACTTAATGGATATCACATTGAAACAACAAATGAAGGCAGTATTTGATTTCTAAAATACATTTGCCTCTTATAACAATTTATCATACATTTGCCTCAAAAACATACAAATTCTATCATTTGATAGTTTAGTCATTGCCATTTTATTACGAGTTTTTTGTCAAGTGTAAAATAGTTATTTTGATAGTTTAGTCATTGTTAGTTATTGTAACTCTGCATGGTTACAATAAGCTTTTGGCTTGCTTGTGGATAAGGCTAAACCGATCAAACCATGAGAGCCATGTTATAAAAATACAGAAAAATAAATAGGAAAATAAATAAATAGAGATGAGGCAGAAATTTACGTAATTCGGTTATGCCTACTCCACGGGCAAATGGGATCAAAAACCTCACTATCACGTTATAAGTCACTCTTCTAATCATAATTTTGGAATTTTTATGGTACGTGCTTGGTGTGCTATAGTATTAAAATGGAGCATAATTGAAGTTTGCCTCTGAAAGATTGAAAATTAAAATAAGTTTGCCACAAGGCTTAAAAATATGTGTTTTTATTCAATCCTACTTACCATTCAATGCATTAAACATTAAAATGGAATCAAATATACAATTTTAATAATCATTTCATGAGTTCATAACAAGAATAATCATATTTTTATATTAAATCAATTCCTATTTAATTGTTATTCTAGTATATCTCAATTCTATTCCACCAATCAAACATAATACTACATCAAGGCCCAAAATAAATCATACAAATGGGCTTGCCAAAGCTGAAAAATCCTTTAAAGTCATTATTCACTAGACTACAAGTCTAGTACTTGAAATGTAACTAGGCCAACAAATATTATTATTTGTTATGAAAAATATGAATGTCACCCCATCTTCCACCCCTTCGTTTTTCACCCCAATAAATGTTTAGTTATCCTTATTGCCCTATATAAGGGCACCCTCCCCTTCTCATTTGTAACACACATATTTGCATGTTTGTGTACACATTTGCTTGCTTGAAGTAAGTAGGCATATAGAAAGAAGAGGAGAGATAAAGACAAGAGATATATCTTGCACAAGGTCGTTCTGATATTTTGTACAAGGCCGGGTCCAAATCATTTTGTAATTCTAGCCCAAGATAGTGAAATTTTTTATCTCATCCGTCCGTAGAGTAGGTATATCCAAACCACGTAAAAATTTTATCTCATCTCTATTTATTTTTCTGCATCTTTTATAACACGTTATCAGCACGAGACTCCAACTATCTAAGATATTTCTTTAAATTCTATTTAATTTATTTCTTGTAACTTTTACTCCACAAGAGTATAATATTCTCTAGAAGAGAATATGTCTTTTAAAGTTTAAAGAATATCAATATGTAGAAAAGATGGTTAGATAGTCCCCCTAAAGAGGCTATATATTTAAATCTTTCGTTTATATATTTCATCTCCCGAAGAGATATACCTCCTAAAGAGGATATGTACCTAATCTTCATAAGAGATGGTAAATATTTACTTCCTGATGATGGTATATTTTTAACCTCCTGAAGGAAGTTAAATTCGACCTCCTGAAGAAGTGAAACATTTATCCTCCAGATGAGGTAGTATATTTAACCTCCGGAAGAGGTCGTAAATTATTACCCAATTTAATATTATAAATTGGAATCATACTCCTGAAGAGTACAAATTGAGAAAAATAATATAATGTTCCTAAAGAAACATATTTAAGTACCTCGGAAGGGTAGAAATAATATTATATTACTATTTCAGTTTTTTTTTTTCAATTTTTACATTTTGTTTTCTAAATTGTCTTATTATTGTTAATTTATTCAGATGTCAAACTTAAGAAAAGATGAATTTGTTCCCCTTGACATCAAAGGCAACAATTATTTATCATGAATTTTTGATGTTGACATCCATCTAAATGGAATGAACTTGGGAAACACTATTTTAGATGGAAATACGACATCCCTGTAGGATCATGTAAAAGCTTTGATCTTCCTCCGTCATCATTTAGATGAAGAATTAACTACTAAATACCTCACTATTAAAGACCCACTTATCGTATGGAAAAATTTAAAGGATAGATTTGACCATAAAAAAAAATTGTGATTTTATCACAAGTTCAATATAAATGATTGCACCTCAGGTTGCAAGACTTTAAAATAGTCAACGAATATAACTTAGCTCTGCATAAGATTAACTCGAAGCTAAAATTATGTAGTGAAATATTACTGATGAAGACATGCTTGAAAAAATTTTTACTACTTTCCATCCAACTAATATGTTTGTATAGCAGCAATATAGGGAGAGGAAATTTACTAATTTTTCTAAACTTATATCATGTCTTCTTGTCATTGAGCAAAATAACGGGATTTTGATGAAAAATCACCAAACTCGTCCGACTGGTTCGACCTCATTCCCTAAAGTGAATATGAATATATCTCGTAGTTGAGGACGAGGTCGTAGGCATAGTTGTGGTCGTGGTCAAAATAACTACTAACATCAATGTGAGGTTGCAATCTCTCAGAAGAGGAATGACCCCTAAAAGAGGGATGGCCAACAGAGCGGGTAAATTATCAAAATCAACGATTGAGGCAGCATGAAACTTAATGTTACAAATGGAGAAGAAAAGGTCATTGGTGGCGTACCTATTGTACGCCCAGTCACTTGGTAGATCTATACCAAGCCTTTATAAAAGAAAAGGAAAAGAGTAAAGAATTTGAAACAAATTTTGCTAATAATGTTGATCCAATAAATCTTAATGTTGGACCATTTAACTCTATTGACTTTTTGAGTCAAATCCCTATTTTGATTATGACAAACCACAGTATCTTATTTGTACATTTAGTCTTTGAAAAAGTTAAATCCATATAAGCACGGATGATGATGCAAAATGGATGCCTTAAAGTATCTAAATGAACACATCATGAGGCATATTCCATGGATATGTATGCATGGGCAAAATACTGAAGACTTTATGCTTTTAAGTTGTAATATTATTATAGATTTAAATGTATGCATGCATCTCATGATTTGAATTAAAGCTCAACCAAGACCTTAGATTGACCTTAGGCACATAAATTTTTCATGAAAACATTTTTCCAAAACAAGTTTCTTTAAAAAAAAAAAAAAACCCTTCATGTTTCATCTGTTGCATTGATGAACACTTTTCTCTATCAAACACTCCTTATCTTAAAAGGTATTCAACATGAAAGTTATGTTATTTTTTCTTAACTTTCTGTTGATACCAAAAACTTTCAATTTCAAGTTGTATAGAAAAAGTTATATTCAAAATACTAGAAGGTGTCTGCAGTAGAAAATTCCTTTCATGTTGAAAACTTTCAGGAAAAAAAATAGCTGACGGTTTTGGAAAGCCCAGAAAAATCATCGACGGTTTTGTACATGTCATAGTGCTCAATGGGCATAAAACGGCTAATTTTCAAAATAAAATCATTTCTTTATTCCCCAACGGCCATAAAACGGCTACTTTGGGTTCTTGCCTATAAATACTAGCCTAAACAACTTGGAAGAAGTTAGAGAATCATATTAAACTTGTTTTTAATCCTTCTTTGATTCTCTCACATGTTTATACCCCATTTTGAGCTTTAAATTTCCATTTTCTCCTACTCTTCTCTTATTTAAAAATCATTTGTGGAGAAAATATTCTTGGATTTTTTATTTGAAGAGGCTTGGGCATATTCACATTGCTTGAAGGCCTTGTTCATTTTTCTATGCTTCTCAAAGGTAAACTTCTCCCACTCTTTTATTTGAAAATATCCTTTGGGGGGGAAATTTTTTAAGAAAAACTTGGAGGGCTTGAGTGTAACGCTCCAACCTAAGTCTGTTAGGGAGCACTGCACCTCTTCTCCTCCACCTGGACCAGACAACAAGGGGCGGGGCTTATTGGACTAATGACTTACCCCACAGATCAACACGTGTCCTTTTTAATTGTTTTTTCCTCACTCACACACTTCCTGAGAAAACTTCCCAGAAGGTCACCCATCCCAAGATTACTCCAAGTCAAGCACGCTTAACCATGGAGTTTTTATGGGAAGGCTCCCGAAAAGAAATGTGCACCTTATTGATATAGATAGCAACATCTAATCCTTTTAAGCCTTTCTTCCACGGGGTATCACATTCTCCCCCACTTACATAACACAACGTCCTCGTTGCGAACCCATATTTCCAAACCCAGGCAATATGAATCTTATCACACTTCCGACTGGGTAATGGTTCTGATACCATTTTACCATTCTCTTCCTTAATTAAATCCATATATCATGGTTTGAGTTCTTACAACCTCCCCTCAAAAATTTTGTCCTCGAAATTTGAAATCTCTCATTCACGAACTCATTCAAACATACACTCGACTTTAGAAAGAAAAATCGGCGACTACTACAACGCAGCCCCGTCACAATATATATACATACCCTCACTTATGGTGGGAGGAATACCATGGTTACATACATAAACCATCTCAGGAGTTCACAATAACACACACTCCCAATGACTAACCACCTATTATCCAAAACAAAGTAGGGTAATGTACACATACTTAGAACAACTGTGGATACTTCCGGCGTATCTCTACTTCCAGCTCCTAAGAAGCTTCCTCAACATCATGATTCTACCACAATACCTTCACTAACGGTATATCTTTGGTATGTAGCTTCTGAACTTTGTTCATAATCCGAATAGGTATTTCTTCATCCGCTAAAGTATCCCCAATTTCCAAGTCCTCATAACTAACAACATATGATGGATCCAACACGTACCTCCTCAACATGGATGCGTGAAACACATTGTGGATCCTCGAGAGTGCTAGGGGCAGTGCAATCCTGTAGGCTACTTGACCCACTCGCTCAAGAATCTCAAATGGTCTGATATATCTCAGGCTCAGCTTTCCCTTCTTTCCAAATCTTATCACTTCTTTCATCGGAGCGATTCGCAGAAATACCTTAACCCCCCACCTCGAACTCCAACTCACGGCGGTGAACATCCGCATAACTCTTCTGCTGACTCTGAACCAATTTAATCCTATCCCGGATCAAACCCACCTTCTCAGACGCCTGTTGCACGAGTTCAGGTCCTAACACTTGACGTTCACCAACCTTATCCCAATACAGAGGAGATCAACACTTCTGACCATACAGAGCCTCGAACGGTGTCATCCCGATACTAGCCTGGAATCTATTGTTATAGGCAAACTCCACCAGTGGCATAAACTGTATCCAGCTACCACCAAAGTCTAACACACAAGCCCGTAACATATCCTCCAAGATCTGTATTGTTCTCTCCGACTATCCATTAGTCTGGGAGTAGAACGAAGTACTGAAAGTAAGCTTTGTCCCTAGTGCTTCCTGCAAGCTCTTCTAGAAATGAGAGATTGTCAGGATGAAGCGCTACCGGTTCTTCTAAAACCAATTGGTGGTAGAAGGGGCGCAACCTTTTCCTTTAAATGGCAGCGTAGAGCCCCGCACTAAGCGTCGGGTGGACATGAGGGGCTGCACCAATTCTAAGCAGGGGTGTCGACAGGTTGGCACGCCAAGCACTGTCGAGCTGGAGCCCACTGCTACGATCCCTCGCAACAGGGTTGACTGCTGACTTCCCATAAAGCCAAAAATCACCCCCCCAGTAGCTAACCTGGGAGCGCTTGAACCCGTGACCTCGCTCTGATACCACGTGTCAGGATCAAGCGCTACCGGTTCTTCTAAAACCAATTGGTGGTAGAAGGGGCGCAACCTTTTCCTTTAAAAGGCAGTGCAGAGCCCCGCACTAAGCGTCGGGTAGACATGAGGGGCTGCACCAATTCTAAGCAAGGGTGCCAACGGGCTGGCACGCCAAGCACTGTCGAGCTAGATCCCACTGCTACGATCCCTCGCAACAGGGTTGACTGCTGACTTCCCATAAAGCCAACAGAGGTAAACCTCGGGTCTCGATCAGACACAATGGAGACCGGCACTCCGTGCATTCTGACTATCTCCTGCACGTATAGGTCCACTAACCTACTCAAAGGGTAACTAACCTTCATCAGTATGAAATGAGCAGATTTCTTCAATCTATCCACGATCACCCAAATGGCATTCTGCTAGTGAAGTTCTAGCGATAATCCGGTCACAAAATCCATGGAAATATGCTCCCATTTCCATTCTGGAATAGCTAAGGGCTGCAACGGTCCTGTCGGCCTCTGATGTTCAGCTTTCACCTGCTGACATGTCAGACACTGCTCCATGAACTGAGCAATCTTCCCCTTCATACTAGTTCACCAGAAAGTCTCGCTCGAGTCACAATACATCTTCGTGCTACCAGGATGTACCGTATATAACGAACGATGCGCTACCTCCAGAATCACCCTTCTGATCTTGTCATCGTTTGTAACGCATAGCCTGGTCCCAAACCTTAACACACCCCCCTCAGATATGTTAAAGTCCGCAGCCAACCCCAGCTACACTTTCTCCATAGTCTCAACCAACTCCGCATCACTAGCATGCGCGGTTTTAATACGCTCAAATAAAGTCGGCTGGACCACCAAGCTAACAATGAAAATTTAATGATCACCGGCCACCAACTCAATGTCAGAGCTCTTTAGATCCCGTCTGATATGATGCTGAGCTACAACTGCAAATGTTGCGGCATGCTCTCACTTCCGACTCAACGCATCGGCTACCACATTAGCTTTCCCTAGTTGATAACTAATGGTGCAATCGTAGTCCTTGATCAACTCAAGCCACCGTATCTGCCTCATATTCAATTCCTTTTGTGTGAAAAAGTACCTGAGGCTTTTATGGTCAGTGAAAATCTCACATTGCACACCATACAAGTAGTGTCGCCAGATCTTCAGTGTATATACAACGGTAGCTAATTCCAGATCATGTGTAGGGTAATTCTTCTCATAATCCTTAAGTTTCTGAGAACCATACGCTACTACCTTACCCTGTTGCATAAGCACACATCTCAAACCCTTCAGAGACGCATCACTATAGATCACAAAGCCGCCATCCCCCAAAGGAATGGTCAAAATCAAAGCGGTAACCAAACGGTGCTTCAACTTCTGAAAACACTGCTCGCAATCACTGGTCCACTCAAACTTCACCCCCTTCCTAGTCAAACATATCAGAGGCCCAGACAACTTAGAGAAACCTTCCACGAACCGACGATAACCCGCTAGTCCCAGAAAACTCCAAACCTCCTAAACACTCTTCAGCCTCACCCAGTCAACCATAGCTTCGATCTTGTTAGTATCAACTGAGATGCCTCCCTTAGACACCATATGGCCTAAGAACGCGACCTGATTGAACCATAACTCACGCTTCCTCAGTTTGGCATATAGCTTCCTTTCTCGCAGAACTTGTAGTACCAACCTCAGATGGTTCTCATGCTCTTCCAAACTCCTTGAATACACCAGAATGTCATCGATAAACACCACTACGAATTGGTCCAAGTACTCATGGAAAACCTTGTTCATCAGATCCATGAACATCGCCGGAGCATTCGTCAACCCAAAAGGCATGAGTAAGAACTTGTAGTGGCCATATCTAGTTCAGAAAGTAGTCTTTGCCACATCGTCAGATCGAACCCTCACCTGATGATACCCTGACCGTAGATCGATCTTCGAAAAGACTTGCATCCCATGCAGCTGGTCAAAGAGATCATCGATACAAGGCAAAGGGTAACGATTCTTCACCATCACCTTGTTGATCTCACGATAATCAATGCACATGTGCATCGACCCATCCTTCTTCTTCACAAATAGAACTGGAGCTCCCCAAGGTGAAACGCTAGGTCAAATAAAGCCCTTATCCAGTAATTCCTGCAATTGCTCCTTCAACTCCTGAAGTTCTGTTGGAGCTATTCGATACGGAGCTTTAGAAATTGGTGTCTTGCCTGGCAGCAAATCCATCGCAAACTCCACCTCACGATCCGAAGGTAAACTGGGAAAATTTTCTGGAAACACATCCGGGAACTCGCTAACTACTCGAATATCCTCGAGTCTTAACTCATCCCGCGGTGGTTCCCTCACACAAGCTAGGTACCCCTAACATCCATCCAAGAGTAGCCTCCTCACCTATAATGCCGATAAAACCTGTGGCATCGAACGCACACACTATCCCACAAACTCGTACTCCAGCTCCCCAGTAGGTCTGAATACTACCACCTTCCTAAAACAGTCGGGCATAACTGGAGAATAACCAATCCATCCCCAATATGACATCGAACCCTGACATATCATAGACCATCAGATTCGCCAGTAGTAACTTTCCCTGAATTATCACTGGGCAGTCTTCTAACATCCTTGTACAAAATGATATACTCCCAAATGGTGTAACAACAGACAATTCTTCATTCATGACTCGGGTCTCAACCCCACACAGTTTCATAAAATTAGTAGATATAAAAGAATGGGTCACACCTTAGCTAAATAAAATCATAGCTCTATTTAAAAGCAACATCAAAGTACCTGTCACCACATTCCCCGAATGCTCAGCATCCGTTGGAGTAAGTGAAGAAACCCTGGTCGAAGCTGTGTTCGTCTGATAAGTTCTCCGAGATACCTGACTACTCCCCCGATTCTGACTCGAAGCGAGCGTACCCCTCTTTGGCACATGACTATCCCGAGCCATGTGACCTGACTGGCCACAGTTGTAGCAGTTACCGCCAAACAACTGGCACTCATCACTATGCCATCTGTGGCACCTGATACAACAATCACTAGATTGACTTGCTTGAGAACTCTGACGCTTGGCACTCTAATGGTAACCTAAGCCCTTATTATTCTTTTTCCATGATTCCTGACGAGATCCTGACTAAGACCTAGAAGGTACCAGCCTCTTCTTCAATTCCAAATCCACTTTATCCTTCTAGATGCCGGTTTCGATCACCGTGGACTTATCAACCAAGACCGAGAATTCACGAATCTAAAGCATACCCACTAGCCTACGGATATCCTTCCTCAAACCGAACCTCTGAGTCTTCTCGTACTTGCTCTAGATCAAACACAACGCAAAATATGATAGCTCTATATACCGAGCAACATACCCCTACACCGTCATATCTCCCTATGACAGAGCAGAAAACTCATTCGCCTTCACATCACGAGTGGAGGCTGGGAAGTATCTCTCAAAGAACACCTACTTGAAATGGCTCCAAGACATCTTTGAAACACCGGCTCTCTGCTTCTCCAGCAGATTCACTGCACTCCACCAACGCCCCGCCTCCCCAGACCATTGGAAGGTAGCGTATAGGACCCTCTGTTTATCTGTGTAGTGGAGGACTTCCAAAATTCTCTTGGTCTTCTCGACCCAATCTTCAGCCATCGACGGATAGAGTCCTCCTAAAAATGTCGTAGGGTGCATACGTGTGAACCTCTCGATGGTACACCCCGCGGTTGTAGGAGAATATTCGCGTCTCCTAACACTCTGCTCAATCTCCCGCATGGCCTGCCTCATCAAACCCCAAGGCACTGAAGGAGACTCATCACTCGCAGTCTCTCCAAAGCCACTCTCAAAGTTATTATCCTTGGGCTCCATTCTGAAAATCCAATAGGAACCAATTAGCATTCCTATGCTAATACGATTAACACAATTACCTATAACTAATCATGTTAACTACCACCTCTCAGGTCTATGTCCGTCCTATCACACCAACACAGAAGTTATCAATGGTTTGCCATGATTTTATTGAAATCGTCATTCCAAGAAAAACACGGAACACTGCCAACGAATCCCTATCTAGCAACAAAACAACCCTTGACCTACTCTACCCATTTTCCACATCCTATGCTCTGGTATGTACACATAGCTACTCCTAACCAAGTCTACAAGACCTAACAACCTAGTTAACTCTGATACCATTTTATGATGCTCCAACCTGGGTCTGTCAGGGAGCATTGTGCCTCTTCTCCTCCACGTAGACCAGACAACAGGGGGCAGGCCTTATCGTACTAATGATTGGCCCCACAGATCAACACGTGTTCTTTTTAATGTGTTTTGTCCTCACTAACACACTTCCTGAGAAAACTTCCCAGAAGGTCACCCATCCCAAGATTACTCCAAGTCAAGCATGCTTGACCATGGAGTTCTTATAGGAAGGCTCCCAAAAAGAAAGGTGCAACTTGTTGATATAGGTAGTAACATCTAATCCTTTTAAGCCTTTCTTCCATGGGGTATCACATTCTCCCCCACTTACAGAACACAACGTCCTCGTTGCGAACCCACATTTCCAAACCTAGGTGATGTGAATCTTATCACACTTCTGGCTGGATAATGGCTCTGATACCATTTTACCCTTCTCTTCCTTAATTAAATTCATATATCACGGTTCGGGGCTCTTACATTGAGCTTAGAGTCATGATCATAATATATAGCTTAAAAGCCTTCTTATTATTTTGAAAATTAAGGTTCGTATTTCTCCTACTTTTCTTGAATATCTTTTGGGAGGAAAATATTTTTGGGAGTTTTATTTGAAAAGGCTCAAGTATGTATCATCTTTCATATATATTTTACTTGATTGCCTTGTTTTGCAAATGGTTTTTAAGGTCCAACTTCTCCTACACTCTTCATTAGAAAAATTATTTTTGGAGAAAATTTTATTTATACGAAAAAGACTTAAGCTTGAGCATATATTTTATATTCTCATATATATATATATATATATATATTGCTTAAATATCTTCTTGAGATGTTAAATTTACAAAGGTCAATCATTTTTTTTTAAATGAAAGCCCTAGGTTCTCCTATTCTTTTATTGGAAAATATTTTTGATAATATTTTTGGGGTTAGTTCAAGAATGCTTTGAGCATATATATTTATTGACATATATATTGTGCTTGAAAAGCTTCTTGATAATGGCTTGAGCATGTATTCAATTTCATATACTTTGCTTGGAAGCCTTTTAATTTTTGATTTTTATTAAAGGTCATTTTATAAAATAAAAATCATTTTCCACACTCTCATTGTGTTGGAATATAGCATCTCATATTGATAACTTGGAATTAAAATCCAAGGAAGAAAAACTCAAGGCAGCTCAAGGAGCTCAAGAAGACTCAACTGATTCTTCCAAATATTAACAGCTATGATTAACTTTCAATTAGATTTTCAGTTATATTAGTTTTATCTCTTCAATGTATTATATATATGACGAAGGCTGCTCTGTATTTGAATCTCTCTCAGAATGCTCTCTCTCCATCTATCAAATGTATTTTCTTCTTAGTTGTATTCTGCTACTGGATGATTAATTCAATACAATTTCAATTCCTCTCTATTTTCTATTCCTCTGTTATTGAATTCTTAACATGGTATCAAAGCAATTTCTTGCTTCCGCATACATTTTTTTTCTTGTAATATAAACTGTTTGTTAGCTTTGGTGCAATCCCAAGAGGGGGGTGAATTGGGTATTTAAAATTTATTGCCTGGGTTAACTTGTTTTACTAACAATGTAATATGGCCTAGGGTCAGTCCACACAATCAACAAATAAACATATATGTGCAGTAAATGTAAAGTGCAGAAAGGTAAACAGTACACGCAATATGTTATCAAGGTTCGGCCAAATTACCTACGTCCCCGCCTTGGCCACACCAGCACAAGGATTACCACTGTAATGCTCACTTAAACGGGCGGAGCGGCACCCAAACAAACTAGGTCAATTCAAGGGGCTGACCTCAACCAACACGCCTTAACAGGATGGCGCACCTAGCTTTCCTAACCGGATCTAAGCTAGTCCGGGACTATTTCACAGGGCTAGTCTCCTTCTACAGGCCCACACCTGGAATACAACCAAAGTGTATAAAGTTTGTACACAGAAATACACTTCTAGAAAAGAAAATGTGTGCACCAATACAGTTCAGTCAATATTACAAGCACGAATGATATGTAAATATGCTCAATGCTCTAATGTGTGCTAAACACTTAATCAAGTATGATAATCAGTCCAGATCTAGAGTGTATATCGAAGCAAGATTTGAAACACGATATGTAGATAACACATGATCAGATCAGGGTTTCAAATATGCTAAGAAAGTTGAATCAAACAAACTCAATAAGATATTTCAATATACAAAGCGCAATGGAGTTGTTTTAAAAACTAGCTTTTGAAAAATATTTTTGCACACCAAAATATAGGTTTAGGTATCTTGCAATGATAATGCAAGAACCACAACCTTCCAAGTCTTCCCATATAATATTTATCAAATAAAATCGGTGGAAGAACTTGAGGTTATACTCTCAAATAAAATCAATCAAGCAATATAGCAGATGAGAGTATGAGCAAGCTAGATTAGACACAAGCAATTTAGAAATACTCACAACACTTGAATGATTAAGGAAAGTGAAGTTTTGAAGTGTATGGGAGTAGTATAGGCTCTAAATTGATTTTTGAATTTGAGAGAATTTTGGCCTTAATGATATTTTTAATCTCTTACTAATTATTCCAAATGAGGGAGTATGTATAGACTTCCCAAAAAATATGATCGTTAAGGATACAAATGAAATAAATTAACCCCATTTAAAAATATTAACTGTGGTAAAAATTATAGGGCAACCCGAGAGAACCGGTCGACCGGGGCAAGTTTAGTTGATTGAAGTACTTGAGGTTTGGTTGACCAGGACTAAAAAGAACTGTGAGCTCGGTCGACTGGACTTGTAAGTCCAAAGCCTTTTTGTGAGGTTCAGTCGACTGGGACTAAAATGAATTGCACGTTCGGTCAATTGGACATGTAAGTCCAAAGGAAATTTTCCCTTTTTGCAATGTTCGGTCGATTGGGACTAAAATGAACTGACTCGATCGGTCGACCAGACCGTTGAGTTCCCACACGTGGAAACTCGGTCAATCAGGACATTGGTGTGTATTTTCTGCACGGTCGACCAGATGCTCAACTATGTTGACTCCAAGGGAGTTCAGTCAACCAGGGTCAAATGAACTATGTGAGTTCGGTCGACCGGGCTATGGTCAACTTGTTGACCCAGCGCCGATTTGGTCAACCGGGCATTTTTTTATAGGGAAGTTTGGTCGACCGAGTGTGCACATTTAGTGTATTTCGGTCCTGTTTTAAGCATTCAATCACTCTAATCAAATGATCAAACATATGTATGCATGAATGAGTTTCCTAGAGTCATTTTAGGCCTTTTTGAGTGCATCGAAAAAATCCGGCATATGTCGACCGAAGGGTGATCCCTAAGGTCTTTCTATAGTTTGTGTAGATACCTAAAGTCCAACTAGGGTCGATTTGAGCATACCTACCTATCATGCATGATGCAAAATATTACAAGCCATAGGGGTGCACAGTCCATAATTAAATTTACATCCCCGAATGAAGAAATGAAATAATGAATACAAAAACAACACACAAATCTTCATTCTTCAGCACAAACACTACACGCCATCATGATATGTCTTTCAACATGTGTACAGTGAACCTGCATGCAAGCCTTAGTGCAAGCATCAGTACCAAAAGTATTTGTCATGATCAAAACTGGGTGTAACCAATCAGGTCAACACTGTTAATTGTGCTCTGGAATTTAATTCAGTCATTTCTTGCATCTTCTTTACAACATGTCTAATGCTAACCCTCTTAATTCTTCAGATTCTTAACATCTATCAGATGATTCTTCTGTCAATCCTTCCAATGATCCTTCAAGCCCATTTTTTCTTCATCCTAGTGATAATCCAAAGTCTTTACTTGTTTCTGAGATTTTTATAGGAGATAACTATATTGCCTAGAGCCTTTGATCACCATTGCTCTCATTGTCAAGAACAAGGTGGCTTTTATTGATGGTTCAATCTTTGTTCCTCTTACTACTCATCGTATTTTGCACACTATTTGGCTTCATGCAAATAATCTGGTGCTTTCTTGGCCCATGAATTCCATTTCTAAAGATATAAGAAACAGATTGTTGTATATTACTTCAGCTGTTGATCTCTGGAATGAACTAAAGACACGATATTTGAGAAGTGATGGTCCAAAAGTTTTTCATCTCGAAAATCTTTAAACTGCATAAATCAGGGTTCATCTTCGATTATTGAGTATTTTAGTGCTTTTAAAACTCTTTGGGATGAGTATATCAGCTACAAACCATTTCCAACCTACACATGTGGCTAGATGGCTTCTTGTACCTGCGATTTATTCAATTTCTTGATTTTTCGACAACAATCGGATTACGTATTAAAATTTCTTGTGGGATTGAATGATTCTTTTGAAGTCAATTGCTGCTTACTATTCCATTGCCCAACATGGCCAAGGTATTTTCTTTATTGCTTCAAGAAGAAAGCCAGAGACAGCTAACAAATTATTCAACTCCTGAAACACATGCATTGCTAGCCAAGCCTACTCAGTATACTCAGCCTACTCAGTTCAATTTTTCTAAAGACAAGTCCAAGAAATATTTATTGCATTATACACACTGTGGATACAATGGTCATACAATTGATAAATTTCTTCAATTACATGGTTATCCTCCTAGTTAGACTGGACCTAAAGGGAAAAAAAATTCTTCTTCTACACATGCTGCCATCACAACTAAAGAAATTCCCAATCAACAAAGTACTGAGGATCATAGGATAAGTTTAACTGCTGAAGAATTTAATAAACTCTTAGCTCTTGCCAATTCAGGTTCATATGCTTAGCCTACCGATTCATCTACAACAACAGTAAATTTAGTCAATACTCCTCATGCTTCTAGTAATCTTTTCAATTACTGTAATTCAATATCTACAAAATTATTTTCTGAATTTTCTTGGATCTTGGATACTGGAGCAACAGATCATATGGTTTGTTCACCTAAACTTTATTATTCTACCCCTAAATCAGTTTCAATTTCAATTAATCTTCCCAATGGCCATATTGTTCCAGCATTATATATTGGAACCGTGAAACTTTCTAACACATTATTTTTGCATAATGTGTTGTGTGTTCCTAGCTTTTCTTTTAACCTCTTGTCTGTTTCTAAACTAACCAAAGATTCTAATCTTTATATATCTTCTTTTGCCTCTTATTGTCTTTTATAGGACCATTCAATGAAGAAGATGATTGGGATTGCCTTTGAGAAACAAGGACTTTATCATTTTTCTCAAGCCTCTTCGACAAAAAATCTTTGCCAGCATTCTCTGTCAACTTCTTCTTTGCATTCTATACCATCCTTTGTATCAGCTACCACAAAAATTCAGTCAAACCTTTGGCACTACAGATTAGGCCACATTTCAAATTCTAGGATTCCTTTTATTTAACAGATAGATAGTTCAGTTGCTTTTGATAGTACAAATGTCTGTGACATTTGCCAACTTGCAAAACAGAAAAAGCTTTCCTTTCTTGTATCTCAGCATACTTCTAATAAAATGTTTGACTTGATTCATTGTGATGTATGGGGTCCATTTTCTACTATTTCATATTCTGGTTTTAAATTTTTCCTAACTATTGTAGATGATTTCACACGATGTACTTGGGTTTATCTACTTAAAAACAAATCTGAGGTATCATCTCTGCTGCCAGATTTTTGTAAAATGGTTTTGACTCAATTTTATACCTCTATCAAAACAATAAGAACAGACAACGGTTTAGAGTTTATACTTACCAACTTTTATAGAACATTTGGTATTTTGCATCAGAGAAGTTGTGTAGAAACTCCACAACAAAATGGAGTCGTTGAAAGAAAACATTAACACTTATTGTATATAGCTCGAGCACTTATGTTTCAAGCAAACCTACCTTTGATTTTTTGGAGTGATTGTATATTGACTACTGTCCATATCATCAATCGAATTTGAACTCTTCTTCTTCAAAAACAAATCACCTTTTGAAATGTTATTTCATAAACCTCCAAATTTTTCTCATCTAAAAGTTTTTGGTTGCTTATGTTTTGCATCTTCAATTGCTCATCACAGGAAAAAGTTTAATCCGAGAGCAACTAAATGTCTATTCTTAGATTATCCTCCTAATGTCAAAGGATATAAACTTATGGACTTAACCGCTAACAAAATAATTGTTTCCAGAAATGTTATATTTCATGAAACCCCTTTTCCTTTCAAAGTACTTCCCCTTAACACTACCAATTCAAACTTTTGGTTTCCTCCATTAGAATTTCAACATGACTCTTCTATTCCTATTTCTTCTATTCCAAATACTACATCATCTACTGTTCCTATTTCAGACTCATCTCATACTGCCAGAAATTATACTGAATCAGCAACTTCTATTCCTTCTGATTCATTTAATAATTTTTCATTATCTCCTTCTACATCAAACTCTTATCCCTCTCATCATGATCCTTCTAAATCAATAGTTCCCATTTCTCCTAATACATACATCATAAAATCTCCAGAGTTAAACATCCACCAAAATATCTGCAAGATTATCATTGCGGTAATGTATCCTTGTTTCTTTATGCAAACACCTCATCTCCTTCAATTGATTGCTCTTTTAACAGAGGTATTCCTTATCCTATTTCTTCTTTTCTTTATGTTAATAGACTTTCAAATTCCAATAAATCTTTTTGAACTTCAATTTTTGTTACCCCAGAACCAAAGTCATATAAACAGGCTGCCAAATCACCTCAATGGCAAATTTCTATGAGAAATGAATTAAATGCTTTAGAGTTAAACAAAACTTGGGAACTTTTTACTCTCCCTCAAAATAAATAGATCATTGGTTGTAAATGGGTATTTCGAGTAAAATACAAGGCTAGTAGAACTATTGAGAGATATAAAGCAAGGTTGGTAGCCAAAAATTACAACTAGCAAGAAGGATTAGATTTCTTTGATACTTTTTCTCCACTAGCAAAAATCACTTCCATTCGATCATTATTAGCTGTTGCTGCTATCAAGTGTTGGCACATCCATCAATTAGATGTCAATAATACTTTTTTACATGGCGATTTTCATGAAGAAGTTTATATGGCAGTACCTCCTGGTTTAGATAATCAGCAGCCCAATTTGGTTTGCAAACTACTCAAAAGTATATATGGACTAAAGCAAGCCTCTCAACAATGGTTTGCAAAACTTTCTCAAGCCCTTCTTGATTCTGGTTTCACTCAAGGTAAATCTGATTGCTCTCCTTTTATTAAGAAAACAGCTACTTCCTTTATATCTCTACTTGTCTATGTAGATGATGTTATTCTAGCAGGTGATAGTCTTACTGAAATTCAGCAGCTCAAATCATTTCTACATGATAAATTTACAATCAAAGACTTGGGACAACTCAAATATTTTCTGGAATTGGAGGTAGCAAGATCACGGTCTGGCATTTCTCTTTGTCAAATGAAATATGCTTTAGACATACTTCAAGATACTGGTTTTTTGGGTTTGAAACCAGTTGTTTTTCCAATGGAATCAAATACCAAACTCAGTACAACTGATCCCAATATCTATGAAGATGCATCAAGTTACAGAAGATTAGTTGGCAGACTTTTATACTTGACTATTACACGACCTAATCTAGCTTATTCTGTTTAGGTTATTAGTTAGTTTCTTGATAAACCTGCAATATCTCATCATCAAGCTACTATTCGTGTTCTTCAATATTTAAAAGCAACACCAAGCCAAGGATTATTTTTCCCTTCATCTTCTAATTTACAATTGAAGGCCTTTCCTGATAGTGATTGGGCAGGTTGTCTAGATACTAGAAGAAGTGTCACTAGTTTTGCTGTTTTTTTAGGAGATTCATTGATCTCTTGGAAATCTAAGAAGCAGTCCACAGTTAGCAAATCATCTGTTGAAGCATAATATAGAGCTTTTGCAGCCACAACATGTAAAGTGAAATGGTTACTCTTTGCTCTTCAAGACCTTAATGTTGCTCATCCTCAACCATCATTGTTATATACTGATAGTAAATCAGCTTTGTCAATTGCCAGTAATCTAGTACAACATGAGAGAACCAAACATATTCAAATTGATTGTCATCTTATAAGGGAAAAATTACAACAGCATATTATCAAAACTTTCTATATTCCTTCACGATTACAAATTGCAAACATCCTTACAAAGCCTCTTGGTTCGTTGTCTTTCCACCATAATTTGCGCAAGATGAACATTATTAACATTCATGCCCATCTTGAGAGGGGGTGGGGGTGTTGGAATATAGTATCTCATATTGATAACTTGGAATTAAAATCCAAGGAAGAAAAACTCAAGGCAGCTCAAGGAGCTCAAGAAGACTCAACTGATTCTTCCAAATATTAATTGCTATGATTAACTTTCAATTAGATTTTCAGTTATATTAGTTTTATCACTTTAATGTATTAGATATATGAAGAAGGTTGCTCTGTAGTTGAATCTCTCTTAGAATGCTCTCTCTCCATCTATTGAATATATTTTCTTCTCAGTTGTATTCTGCTATTGGATTATTAATTCAATACAATTTCAATTCCTTTCTATTTTCTATTCCTCTGTTATTGAATTCTTAACATATTGTTTTAATTGGAAAATATTTTTTGAGAGAAATCCACTACTCTTCTGAGCTTCATTTATAAATCATGTGAGAATGCATTTAGTTTTCAAAGTGTACAAATCAGCTTATTTAAGAAGCATTTTATTGTGCAAAATTTTTTTTTTTTTGAAACAGCCCTTTGCGGTTCGAGTTGTGAACCGTGGGCCAAGTGAGGGTACATCACTTGGAGAGGGTAGCTTTGCCTTGTGAAGAAGCGGATGTAAAGGGAGCTTCACCCTGTTAAGAAGCAGATAGTGAAATCCTTAGGTGGTTTGCCTAAGGCGAGGACGTAGGCAGGTATAGCCAAACCTCGTTAAAATTTGCGGTGTCTCTCTATCTCGTTTAAATTTCTGCACTTTAATTTCTGCATATGTATGAATGTTTATTTATTGTTATATTTATTTTTCATACACGCCTTTAAATTTTAACTGAGATATTTGTTGGTGAATCAACGAAGATTAAATTAGCCAAATATTTTTTAAATCCTAGTTCACCCCCCTCTTGGGATCACACCATAACTCTCAAACTCTATTTATCTTGATGTTGCTGATTTCCCGGTAAATCAAGATGAAAATATGATGTAATATTTTAAGATATAAAGTAAGCAATATTGTATTTTGATTTTAATAAATTATCGTATTTATTGTTATTATGATCAACTATAATTATGGTTTTTTAAAATATGTAGTGTAGTGTGAATTGTCTTAAAGCTTTGATCGATTTTAAGATGTCTTTGGAAAAAGTTTGTTTAACTGACAGTGCTACAACACACAAAATTCTTCGAGATAGGAAATATTTCCATTACTTGAATATATCTTCAACAAATGTTAATACAATATTTGGTTCTACAAATTTGGTTTAAGGCTCCGGAAGAGTTAATATAAAGTTACCCAATGGTACTTTATTACAAATTGATGAAACTTTATATTTCAGTAAATCCAGAAGAAATTTGTTAAGCTTTAAAGATTTAAGACTTAATGGATATCACATTGAAACTACAAATGAAGGCAATAAAGAATTCATTTATATTACTTATATTTTTTCTGGGAAGAAACAAATTTTAGAAAAAACTACCAACTTTATCTTCTAAATTGTATTATACAAAGATTGAAGTAGTTGAATCATATAATTTCTTGCACCAGAAGTGTAATGACCCAAAGTTATTTACACTTTGACATAATCGTCTTGGACATCCTGGAGATGTAATGATGCGAAGAATCATTGAAAACTCACATGGTCATCCACTAAAGAACCAGAAGATTTTTTTATCAAATGATTTCATATGTACTACTTGTTCTTACAGGAAAATAATTTTCAAGCCATCCCTTTCAAAAGTAAGTCTTGAATCTCCCAATTTCTTACAGAGAATTCATAGTGATATATACGGACCAATACATCCACCATTTGGACCATTTAGATATTTCATGGTCTTAATTGATGCATCTACTAGATGGTCACATATTTCTCTACTTTCTACTCGTAATATTGCATTTGCTAGATTTCTTTCTCAACTGATTAGATTACTAGCTCATTTTCCCGATTATCCAGTTAAATCAATTCATTTGGATAATGTTGGTGAATTTACATCTCAAACTTTTGATAACTATTGCATGTCACTTGGAATAGAAGTTGAATATCCCGTTGCTCATTTTCATACACAAAATGGTTTAGCTGAATCTTTTATTAAGAGACTTCAACTCATTACTAGACCTATGATTATGAGAACCAAATTACCTTAATTTATTTGTTTGGGGATGTGCTATTCTTCATGCTACATTTTTAGTATAAGGCCAACTGCTTACAATAATCTTTCACCCATGCAGTTAGTTTCTGGACAAAAACCTTATTTTTCTTATTTAAGAACTTTTGGTTGTGCGATATATGTTCCTATTGCCCCTCCTCAAAGAACTAAAATGGGTCCTCAACGTAAACTTGGTATCTATGTTGGTTTTGATTCCCCTTCTATTATTAGATATCTTAAACTTTTAACAAGTGATCTACTTAAAGCACGGTTTCAAGATTGTGATTTTGATGAAACAATATTCCTTACATTTGGAGGAGTAAAATCAATGCCAAAAGCGTAACATGAAATCACATGGAATGCTATGAGTTTATCTTACTTAGATTTTTGCAAAAATCAAAGTGAACTTGAAGTTCAAAAGATTATACATTTGCAAGGGAATGCAAATTAGTTATCAAATTCTTTTGCAGATGCCAACGCCATATTAAAATCTCATATACCTGCTGCAAATATTCTAGCATATGTTGATGCCCCCGAAGGACAACAACCGGCTAATGAACCTAAAATGCAAATTAAGTGTGGAAGGCCTATTGGTGCAAAAGATAAAACTTCCAAAAGGAGAAAATTGAAATCTATAAACACTCTAGAAGAGGTTACAGAGGTGGATAATCAATTTGACATTCACAAACCCATTTTTCCTAAAAATGAAGCTCCTATTATGGAACCTCCTAAAGAGGAATCTCTTGAAGAGAAAACTCCTGAAGAGACATCCCTTGAAAAGGGACAGATACCTAAAAATAATAATGAGATCTTAACTCATTACATAGGCGAAATGTGGGATAGAAATAAAATTGTTGTCAACAACACATTTGCATATACAGTAGCTACTGACATTACCATAAGTAATGAGGATCCTAAACCTAAATCTGTTAATGAATGTTGATATAGAATTGATTGGCCAAAATGGAAAGAGGCTATCACATCATAATTAAACTCTTTATCAAACAAAGAAGTTTTTGGACATGTGGTCTAGACATCAAAAGATCAATGTACAGCCCGTTGGATACAATGGGTAGTTGTGCACAAGCAAAATGAAAATAACGAAATTACTCGATATAAAGCGAGGCTTGTGGCACAAGATTTCTCACAGAAACTCAGTGTTGATTATGAGAAGACATATGCTCCTGTAATAGATGGAATCACTTTGAGATTCTTAATTGGGCTAGCAGTCGCTAAATGACTGAGCATGCATCTTATGGACGTAGTAACACCATACCTATATGGATCGTTGGATAAAGAAATTTATATGCAATCCTTGAAGGATTTAAATAACCTGAAGCAAAACCCAAAAATTTATATTCAATTAAACTCCAAAGTTCTTTATATGGATTGAAACAATATGGACGCATGTGGTACAATCGATTAAGTGAGTACCTTATGAAAGAAGGATTCATAAATGATCTAATTTCTCCACGCGTTTTTATTAAAAGATCAGAATTCGAATTTATTATAATTGTTGTTTATGTTGATGATTTGAATTTAGTTGGGACTCCTGAAAAGCTCACTAAAGCTGCTAGTTATTTAATGGTGAAATTTGAGATGAAAGATTTAGAAAAGACAAAATATTGTCTTGACCTACAAATATTGAACATGTAAATGGAAAAATTCTTCTTCATCAATTTAAATGTACCGAAAAGGTATTAAGGAAATTCTATAATCTCCAATGATGGTGCGATCACTTGATGCTGAGAATGATCCATTGCAACCTTATGATGAGGGGGAGGCAGAATTATTTGGTCCTGAAGTACCATATTTAAGTGCTATCAGCTCTTTGATGTATCTAGCCAATTGTACAAGACCCTACATTGCATTTGATGTAAATCTACTAGCAAGATATAGTTCTGCTCCTACTCAGCGACACTGGAATGAAATTAAGTACATTCTATGCTATTTGAGAGGTACATTTGATTTGGGTCTATTCTACTCATTTGACTCCAAATCTCAGCTAGTATAATATATAGATGTTGGATATCTATCAGATCCTCACAATGCTAAATCTCAAACTAGGTATATATATCTTTACGAAATAACTGTTATATCTTGGAAATACATAAACCAGGTGATTATAACAATATCCTCCAATCTGTAGTGATAAAAAATTTATTAATGAATTATTTAATTAAACATTATTAAATAAATAATATGATGGATATATAGGTGTATATATATACATATATATATATATATAATATTAATATACTAATATATATGAAAGCTTAGACATTAATTTTTCATGAAGAACAAAATTTCCTAAAGAAAAAGAGAACGCTCCCCCCTGGACGCTCACTCTCTCTCCCCGCCTCCTTCTCTCTCTCTCTCTCTCCTCATTTTCTTGGTAAATATTCGGCCAATCGAAAAAAAGAAGATACAACTGGGTTCCTATCTCCACCACTGACATTCCTACAAGAGTAGATTTGTTGTACGAGGGACATAGGCATCACTCCTGGGATAAGGTATACTATAGAGACCCGAAGATTTATAGTAATTACATAATAAAGAAAAAGAGAGAAAAATGATTTTTCCAAGGGGGTTCAGCAGGGACAAGTCGACAAGCACGGAATATTCGTCAATGAGTGGCCTATTGGGAACGTCGACGAGGACACGTGTCTCGTCGACAAAGAGAAACCAAGGGGGGTCATATCAAGGCCTGAAGTTTGTCGATGAACTCCCTTCTTGAACTCGTTTATGAGGTGATGTGTCTCGTTGATGAGACTGCACTTTATAAATATACCAACCTTGGGATTTTAGTGAGAATTTTTCATGTAAACCCTCTCTCTCTCTCTCTCTCTCTCTCTCTCTCTCTCTCTCTCAATTCGTCTCCCCCTCTTTCTCTCTAGATTTTTGGCTTCGTTCTTCACCGATTCAATGATCGGAAGCCGCCACGCTACTCTTAGGAAGATTCTCTACAAGTTTGTTGGAGTAGATTGTTGGTTGGGCCAACTTGGACACTATCCCAAAATTTGGGTAAGTTAGTTATTGTAAGTTTTATAAGGTATTTGGTATTTCTGGACTGAGGAAAATGTATTTGGTGAGATAATATTGAAGTTTTGTGGGAAAAATATGAATTTAGGATGTTGAGCTAGGAACACCACAAGAGTAGGTTTGGCTAATTTTTTGGGTTTCTCAGTAAGTTAGGTAAGAGGATAAATTAAGTCAACATTTTCATGAAATTATTTATTGTCATACAACATTTATTTTCAGAAAAATACGTATGATATGAAACTATGTTTGGGAATACTGCTGTTGAATGGGGAAATGGTTTTAATACATTTTATAAGAAAATATGATTTCAGAACAAATTATGAGTTTAGAAGGCTACTTACATTTGTGTGGCATGAGTATAATATTTTCATGAAAATTATGTTATGATATGACTGCACAAATGTCGTAATTATGCATGTTATGTCAAGATTCAAGAAAATATTACCATGTCATGTTTTACTCTGAAATATGAATCAATATCATGAAATGTATTATATGTCATCAGAACTAGGATGGTTTAGTTTATTTCCACGAAGCACGATACCGTAGCTATATGTTCACAATTATGTTTATGTTAGCGCTACCACACATCTCAAATAGAGTGTGGGAGATGGCAGTTGATGTGGCTTTATGGGAGTGTTGTAGTTCCCCTAGTAGTTTGGCACAGGTGGAACATGCTCATCATACTTACACACATATGTTTGACTTAGCATGGTCGGCCAACCATTACTAGGTCCCGCCTACGGGCCGCACAACCTTATCATGTGGGGGGCAAGACATGACCACAACTAGGTATCTATCCTGTGTAATATTTCAATATGGTATAGTTATATAAGATGATTTTCTTATATAGAAATTTAGTATGTTAAACTATGTTATGACAAATCATGTTTTATTCAAATATGATACAAATTATGTTAGCTTTGGTGTATTCCCAAAAGGGGGGTGAATTGGAATTTTAAAATTTCTTCCTAGGTTCAACTAATCCAACAACTAGTATTACACAAACCTAGGGTCTGTCTATGCAGTTCCAATATGCTCAAATAAATATAACGTGTGTAAATTAAATCATGCGCAACATTCACAATATAACATACACGTGCGGAAATATAAATTACGAAAATATAAACAAAGCACACACGATATGTTATCAGGGTTCAGCCAACTATGCCTACGTCCCCGCCTCTAGCTCCTAAGCTCGAGGATTCCACTAAAGCTCACTTAACTGGTGGAGCGGCACCGATTACAATTAGGTCAATTCAAGGGGCTGACCTTAACCAACACGCCTTACCAAGATGGCGCACCTAACTTTCCTAACCGGGTCTAAGCCAGTCCGGGACTATTCAGTAGGGCTAGTCTCCCTCTTCAAGCCTGTGCCTGGAATACAACAAATGTGGAAAATTTTGTGTACAAGGAAATGCTTCTTACACAAGCTGATATGTACCAATACAATCAACACACTACCAAATGATAAGATATGATAAGCTCAGTGTAGTCTTAGTGTTTACTCTCAAAATTAATGCCAATAATGCAATCAGTACGTGAGAATGTAAGTGATAGGATCTTTGTGTCAAAATAATATTCTCAATCACAATGCACTAGCAAAGATCACAAGTATACTTGAAATATCTCAACAGAAGTTTTTATCAAAATAAACCACCAGAGATATTCAACAATGGTTTGTAAAATATTTATTTGATCTTTGTATTAAAATGATAATTTCAATCAAAAAGCATAGCAACAAAGATATTTTAGCACTCAAGCAAATATCTCAAAATATATATTTCTCAAATATAAGCTCAAAAGATATTTTGAAAATGATTTGTAAAATATTTTAGCAATCAAAATCCAATGTGGAGTCCTTGAGTATTGCAATGAAAATGCAAAACTCAAAGGCTCAGTTATGTATTCCTAGGGAAGACTTATTAACAAAGTCTCCTAGGGAAATTTCAAGCTTAGCTCTCTAATAAAATAATCTCAATCAATCATAACAAGAGAGAGCTTAAACCTAATGAGAAGAACACTCAATCACACTTACAAAGAGATTTAAGCAATAAAATCTAGTAAGAATGAGTATAGGAGGCTCAAAAATGAGTATAGGAGATTTTTGAATTTCTGAGGATCTTTCCTAATTAAGATTGCTAATTGGGTACTAATCTTTTCAAATGAGGGGGTATATATAGACTACACCATAATTATAACCGTCCAGGACACATAGGGTATTATTAGTATTATTTTAAACCATTTTAACTCAATTAACCCTATTTAAATATTTTAATTGCGGTAAAAATAATATGGCAACCCAAGAGCACCGATCGATCGAAGGTGAGGTTCGGTTGACAAAGTGTCCAAGTTCTGTCGATCGGGTAAAATTTGAACTAGAAGTTCAATTGACCAGACAACAGGGTTCCAAGGAGATTTTTCCATTTCTGCACGGTTTGGTCGACCGTGTGGATTTGAACTAAGTGGTTTGGTCGACTGGGCGGTTGGCTAAACACACATGGGAACTCGGTCGACCAGGTGGTTGGCTTAAGCTTTTAGGTGCGGTCGACCATATGGTCAAATGTTTGACCTAGAGGGAGTTCAGTCGACCGGGTGACTTTCACTGGGCAAGGTTCTGTCAACCATGCAGTGGTCAAACTGTTGACCTAGTGACTAGTTCGATCGACCGACAGATTTATACTTGTGAAGTATGGTTGACCGAACATACATTTTTAATGCATTTCGATTCCATTTCCTTATGCAATCACCCTATCCATATAAGCATATATGTTTATGCACGTATGTGGATCTTAAGGTCATTTTAGGTCTTTTAGAGGACATCGAAAAAATTCAGCGTCGGCCGACCGAAGGTTGCCCTACAGTCATTTGGATTCCCTATAGTCATTTGATTTTATCTACCCTATCATGTAGCTAAAGCATTGATTATTATAGACCATTTTCCCTAATTATTATTACAGACCCAAATTTAACAATAATGAATTACAACACAAAATGATCTTTAGAGTCTTCATGCTCTTCTTTATGTACCATCAAAGTATCTGCGAATATATACCTGCACACAAACTTGATGAATTTTTTTTTCATTTTATTATTAAAATAAAATAAAATATTAAATAATATTCTAATTGGGAAAAAAATTCCCAAACTAATGCTCACATAATCTCGCAGTTTGGTGCTGCGAGATTTATATAAATCTGGTAACACCAAGCTGCAAGATTTAAAGCTGCAGCGAGTGGAAAGGGGACGCGTGGTAGAGCAAATCTCGCAGGACCAAGCTGCGAGATTTGCTTCTTATTCAATTAAATCTCGCATGTTCTTCCTGCAAAATTTACCAACTATATATATATATATATATATATATATATATATATATATATATATATTTAAAATTAAAAACGCTTTATAACCAATTAAAAAACCAAAATATTTTATTCAACGTTAATAACGCAAAATGTGTTTTAAATTATAATTGTAAAAAAATTATAAAATATTTTCCAAAGAAGGCTTTTGAATGTACTCAATTTTTTTGACAATTGAATTAGCAATTATTTGGAAAAAAATTCAAAAAATAAGTATTCTTTAAAAATAAATATACTAAAAATACTTATAATAGATAAAATTATTTTTAGATAAATATTTTTGTAGATAAGTATTTTTTTTGTAAAAAGTTCTTTTCGTTGGAGCATAAATTATTTAAATCTCAAGGAGTTAATTTTTTTTTAAATTCCTATTTAATTTATAAAATTTGAATTTTTAGAATTATTTATTCATAAAACTATTATCTTAAAATTGGAGTATTAATCAAAAGAACTTGATATTTACAAACATTTTAAAAAAAATTTAGAAGATATTGATATATTTATGAATCTAATTTTACTTACTTAAAAATTGGCCCTTAGTTAAATAAAAATGAAAAATATTTATTTCAACTTATCTGAGTGGGTAAAATCCTTAAAAACCATACTCCACTCGATGTAATATATATCTACATATATATAGCTCATACTCCTATTATTTTGAAAATAATTTTTTATCTATTATTTGTCATAAACTCATAAAAAATTCACATTATTATTATTATTTTTTATTGTCAAGATAAATTAAAACTAAATTTATAATTAGTCTACAAATCAATCAACAAGTAGTAATTAAGTGATCTAAATACACTTAGGAAAATAATAGATGTTGTGATACCATTCAAAGTTAAAATAACAAAAATTTTCTATCCATTGTCATTTTGGGTTAAAGCTTCCGCACTTTACATGTTGCAAGATATAAATGTTATGTGTCATCTTTTACATTTGGCAGTATTTAATTCTTTGGAGCAAAGGTCTAATCTTTCACTATTTAGTTATATAAAAGTTATTTTATTCATCTCAATTTAATTTGATTTTTATATTCACTTGAGTTAATTTTGAAATCCATTAATTTGTATGGTAGTTGGTAAGTCAAATATCGTGCCATAGAAATTTTTTTATTCAACCAAAATAAAACCTAGTCACACAAAAAGAAACAAACAACTAAGTAGAAAGATTAAATAAATAAATAAACTCAAAGACCAAGTTCAAGAGTACGAAGTGTGCACAAGACACATGACTATACAAATGAAATGAAAATAATCAAATGCTATATAAGTGAAATGAAAATAATCAATGATATACAAATAAAATAAAAATGATCAATACTATACAAATGAAATAAAAATAATCAATGATATACATACAAATGAAATGCAATGAAAGTAATGCTAAACTACTCGGTGCCACAGCGAGGTCGTCTCCGGGGTCATGGTGGCTGCCGTCTGCGTCTACCCTCTCCCTGCTGGTCATCTGCACTAGGTGTCCTGTCCTGTCATCCTGGATATGGATCATCTCCGCCAAGAGGTACTGCGTAATCATCATCCATGCGAAGCGCACACAGTGAGAACTGATATGATGTCTCGGGATGAAAACGAGGCAGCATAGTGGGTGCATCGACCTCCTCCCCATCGAAAAGGCCGTCCAATAAAAATGACATCGATGGGGCGGCAGTAAAGTTAGATGAGGTGTTAGCCAGTCTACTCGACAGTCCCACAATATCAGCTGTAGTGGAAGGCGCATACGGTGTTGACGGACCAAACGCGTACTCCACCTGTACAATCGGTGGCGAGGAGATGGGACTCATTGGACGACTAGAGGAGGCATGTTGTCCTCCTCGTACTGGAGTTGGTCGACCTCCTTGTGCTAGTACATCAGGTCGAGCAATTGGGATCCATCGACGTTCCACGTGGACAAGGTCCAATGCAGCACTCATCAATCGGTGGATAGCACGATCTGACGAGATTTGATTCGCCTCATATACTATGTCAGCCTATAGGATATGAAAATATTTGGTTAACCTATGCAAATCACATAACAAAAGGAATTGTGGGTTAAAGTCTTCTTACGCGGCTCAAATATACAGCAGCGATCCTATCAACAAAGCAGCGTGTGATGGACTTATACCAAGTGAAGTATGGGTCATTTGGACGCATCGGACCATCCCCCGCCACTCCTGGTACGATGTAGTCTCGCCGATGCTCCCACGCAATGACGAATATCGCGTGTGTAGTTAACCAGTCGGTGACCCCTCGATCGCGCCCATCTATGTCGTGGAGGTCATCCCTAATTATATCTACCCCCGACGTAAGAAATTGGTTGGGAATGCCTTGTCGATACCCGAACTATCGCATGACTCAGTCGGGGAGATACCACTAGATAATATGAAAGCATATGAGTGGCACTCGGGCTACCCACAAGTCACTCCCAACTGCATAGTCAGGAGGCAGGTCGGCTAGAATCTCAGCCGTGTAGGGCCTCTATAGGAACTGCACTTAAACATAAACAAAAGTTAAGCGAACTATACATAACTGAAAGAAAGAAAAGGAATACTATGGGCTATACTTTAATTGGATTATACCTCATGCTCCCGATGCATGTCCAACTCAAACCTGTACCAGGGCAATGTATGTAGCGCAACCATTGGTGTCCTCAAGTCATCCCTCCATCTGTATAAAATGAAACTTAAGTTTCTGAATGTAACAACTAGTAAGTACTACGAATTAGTATTCGCACTAATTATAAAGTGAATGAGGAGGGATAGATGATGTTGGTACTAACCGGTATGTGAGTGGGAGTGGGTCAATCGGACGACCATCCTAGTCCCTCTGAATCCGTAGGAAACCTCACCACGTAGGAGCCAAGGAAGGAAATTTCTCCCAAGACCAAACCTATAGTAGGCGAAGTGGGCAAGCAATCTATGTCTTCAAGTGGTGAGTGGCGTGACACATCTCCCTATATAACCACGCCAAAGTAGCGGACCCCCAACTGTACAAGTGACACGCTCCGAAAACCACAAGGAGTGGAAGGAACATCATATGCGCATAGTTGACAGATCAAACGTAACAAGTGGACTCATGTGTGGCATGCTATAGTATGTGCATCTGCATCTACCAAGAGCTGACAAAAGACATCCACCTCGAGGAACCGCATACGGATGCATGCACCAACCAACTCGTTGACAGGTGGAACGACCCCTAACAAACGCTCGCACATAGTATGCAGGGCGAGTCATCCCTGAAGGTCCGTAGGTCCCACTATTGGCCCAACAGTACGACCAGTGAGGGATCGCCCATTAATCGGTAACCCAAACAAAATGGCAATGTCCTGGAGTGTGACGGTCGCCTCCCCATGAGGTAGGTGGAACGTGTGCATCTCGGGTCTCCATCGCTCCACTAAAGCTATGACTAGATGCCAATCCAGCTGGATATAGGCAATCCAATAAATGTCATAAAACCCCGCATCGCGTATCAGGTGAACGATGTGGTTGTCTAGCTCCAACCAGCGCTCCGCAAAATGCATGCCCCCTCGGCAGAACAAGGGGTCAACGTGCCCATCAGCCCATGCTCGGTTGGCTCTATGATCATCACCCATCGTCAAGACGCTCGGATCAGACGGCCCTCAATCAATCCTACAAAATGCATCATCCCATTACAATAAATATATACAAAAGAAGAAGTGTCTGAATGAGTCCCAAACTGCCTACGAAATCAATGCGACAGTCCAGCTACATCCCCAGGTTGGGTCCTTCGTGGACACTTTGTGCGGTTATGTCCTTCTTGATGACATATACTGCACGTGCTCCTCTTCTTACCTTCCTTTGCGTCCATCCAATTGTATATATAGGAGCTCCTAAGACGACCTTTATGTCGAGCATATGCAAGATTTGCCTGTATAGTCAGCAACGAGGATGCTGGCCAGTACGCCTCGTGCATAATCGAATGAAAATCCACAGCATATGTTGCATAGTGTTCGAAAGTGCTTCAACATGACTCAACGTACTGCATAGCATTCAGTCGTGTCTTAGCACATGAAGCGAGAAGGTGGGAGCATGGAAAGTGTAACGTTTGCCACTTCCCACATGAGCATTCGCGCCTACCCTGAATGCTCAAAGTTTGGACGTTGTTTCCTTTATGCGGTCCCAACTGTGCGGTCACGATGCTAAAAGTACCCCTAGACTGATTGAACGTCGTGACACAGTGTCCGGTCGCCTTCAACTTCCTTCTTTCCATCGCTAGCAACATATGAGGAGTGAATGCATTTCCTCCCGATATTGCGTTACGAGCAACCTCCCATCGGCTATTGAAATAATGTGCAACGCGATAAAATATCAGTTGCACAAGGGCCGTGATTGGGAGGCTACGAGCACCCTTCAAGATGGCGTTGAAACATTCCACAAGGTAGTCGTCATGTTCCCATACCTTCTGCCACCGTTGTGGCACTAAGTTCACATATGAGGAGGGATCCGATCAAAAAACGTCTTCGCAAGTTCCCCACCCTCATCGAATATCCTCTCCATCCACATGTTAAATTTTCGTACCTGATGCTCCCTTCCCACTCTCTCAGCCATATGCTTAAGATTGATACTCTACACTTCCGTGTTAATGTTGCTGACCACGTGTCGAAGGCAGAATCGGTGGTGGGAAAGTGGTGGCTGCCAATCGGGATTGCACTGCACTGCAGCAAGAATTCCCGCATGCCGATCTAATATGAGGCAAATGTCATCCCTATCAGTAATAGTACGAAGACAACACAGAAACCAATTCCATGTGTCCAGACTTTTCTCTTTAACAATAGCAAATGCAAAGGGAAATATTTTCCTATTTGCATCCGGGCACGTCGCAATTAGGAGTTTATCCTTGTACTTACCGTACAATTGTGTCCCATCCATCGATATAACAAAGGGACAGTGATGAAAACCCTGAATAGATGCTACGAACGGCCAAAATATTGATACAAATGTTGCGGTGTGATCGCTACCTGGTATAGGAGTCCACCTCCACTTGACAACAGTATCAGGATTGTATGCGCACATCGCTTCCATCCACTTAGGAAAAGTTTGATAAGACATCTCCCAATCGTCGAATACTTGGGCAATTGCCTTATGTTTTCCCAACCAAACCTTCTTATATGAGATCGAATAGCCGAAGTGATGATTTATGAACTCTTTCAATGTAGCGATTGATATCGACGCATCACCCCTGATCATATTCACGATCTCCCTAGCAAAAAGGGACGACGTGATTTGGTTATGGTCCTACGTGAGAAGTTCATTCACACACATATGCGAACCACCATATTGGGTGATTTTGAATAATCGGTGTCTTTGACAATACATTGCACGCACTCTCCAACCGCAATCAGAGTTCTTACACCTAACAACCCATAACAGCGAGGTGGACTGCACGACGTGGAAGTCATGGGGCGTTCGAGGGTGGAATATTCAAACTGCCACTATCAACTGATCTTTCGACCTGAATAGCATCCCCTTACTCAGCTCAAACAATTCATCCTAATGAGTTACCCGTATAGGAAGCTCCTCACCACGTGACAAATCTACAGCATCTACATCAATTACACCATACATAGGAGGTTCGTCCATGAACTCAGCGTTGTACGTGGCATCATTCATTTCACGGGAGGGTGGGTTGACATCATCGAGGAACTTGTTCTTCCCTTCACTAGTTTTCGATTGTACGTGTCATCTTGTAAGTGAACATCATTCGTGATGTTCATCCCCTCATCTGACGCGTTGCTTGCAACAGCGAACAATGATCCTAGACATTTTGCTGGAACTTCTTCACAAACACCATTATCCTCCGTGCCAAGAATAGGTCTTTCGAACGTCTGCGGCTCGTGCGACAATCCCAGAAATTCGTTCAAATCCACAATAGAGATCCCACCAACATCCACACTCGTGCATGGTTCAATATCTTCTTCCTCTGCATCCAACACAATACGCAAACCGTAATCGTCAATTACGAGAACAACCTTATAGAGGACAATATCATAATGCCCTTGCATAGGGTATCTTGTGGTTACCCGCAATGCATATAGATTTGGATCAATATGCAAATATTTGTATATCTTCATATAAATTTAGTTAATTGACACCTATGGCCAATACGAATTGGTTGAACCGGCGAAATACTATAACTAACACCAGTTGGTTCGGTTATAATGTCCCCCCCATGTACAACAATACCGTCACCAAAGTACTACTTGAACTTCCTGCTATTTAGATCGACACTCGGGAAAGAAAAAATACCTACGCAAAACAACAATTGTATGTATAAGTGATATGCCAAGTTAATAGTAATCAAGAATTAATTTCACTACATTCATGAGCATGCAATTTTCCCTAAATGTTTCACAACAATTTGCATGCATTTAATACTTTTCTGGGAAAAGTCCTACCGAAATTTCGGCAACATGCCATCTGTAATTTGAACATTTTCCCATTTTTACCATACCCTGAAACGTTTGCAAGCAATGAAATAACATAGTCTGAGCATGCGAGAACCTATAATATCTATCAGCATGCAATTCACATCACTACATCAGTCATGTAGGAGGCATTCAGATCAATATGTCACTCAAATTTATTATTAATTTTTTGTTGGATTAAGAATTAAATAAGTTATATTAAACACGAGTTGGTTGATTTTTAATTTTTAAATGAAAACTCTAAACTAAATAAATAATTTTCACCCCTTCACTTTATCACCTAAGTACCGACAATCTTGATACATAAAAAAACAAGTTATTCAAGAAACAAAAAGCCATTGGAAATAATTCCTACAGTATGTTGTTTTGAGAAGTTCTTGTAAGAATTTGGTCCTTTTCCTGGTATTAAACATTAATGAAATGGTCTTGATTGTTTTCTTAAAAAACATAATATTAATGGAAGTGATGTATGATCATTTTTAATGAATTTATTTCACTGATTATATGTTAAAGTTTTAACAACACTGGTCCTTTAATTATATGCATGCATGCATATGCGCCAATGCATAGTAGAAGAGCTAAATGGGCCGAAAACCGTTAAGCTTTCATTTGGGAACACTTAAAAAAAGTGTTCATAACACTTATTATTTACAAAAAGTGCTTTGCCAAAATCAATTTTTAAAAAATTTTTAAAGTGAAATTTTTTTTAAAAAAATAAAAATATATTTTTGCCATTGTTCATAAGCAGGGTTGGTTTTATAAATAAAATAAATTTTAGTGAATTTTATAAATCTATATATATATATATATATATATATATATGTGTGTGTGTGTGTGTGTGTGTGTGTGAAATAATATGAGTAATATAATTAATTTAAATTAACATAAAATAAAATAAAATTTATTAATTTAATTAGTAATATTATTTTAATACAAACAAATATGACAATCACATGTTATATATATACATCAAGAATAAGATTATTTTTTATTACAAAATGATTTATTTATTATTATCGTTTAATAAAAACATTTTAATGTTAGTTAAAATAATAAGAACATAATTATCAATAAAATTTTATTTAAAAATATTTTTAATTTTAGTGTAAAACATATTAGAAACTAATGATATATTATAACATATTAATTATTGATGCAATATAATTCAATTTTAAAATTAAGAAAAAAATCATCTATTAATTATTGGATCTAAAATTATCAACATATCATCTCATGATTGTTGAACTATATGCATTGGATCTAAAATTATCAATATATCATCTCATGATTGTTGAATATATATATATATATATATATATATATATATATATATATAAATTTCCAATACACTTATAATAAATATTGCAATAGAAAAATTAAATGGAAAACTAAACAAAATTAAAATACATACCTCAAATTTGGGCGTTTCAAATAAAAACCTTCAATCAACGAATTGAATGTAATATGGACTAAATAATGCACACACCCACGATCTTATGAGTCACACTAACAAATCAACCAATCAAAGAATACGTATTTTCAATTCAAAAAATAATGAGCTTAGGGTTTCAAAAAACTTACCCCATTTTCCCCTTTTATAAGTTTCCTCCTCAATGCTGCACTGCTAGCAACTTTCACGAGTAGCAATGGTAACCCAGCAACGTTCAGCAACGATAACCTGCAAAGCGTCCGGCCTCTACTCTCTGCTGCACTGGTGCTAGCTGCTCTGCAACGCGAAGAATATTGAAGGAGAAAGGGGTAGAAGAATGGGCGAAGCAAATCTTGCAGCACCAACTTGCGATATTTGCCACGCGTTAGCTCATGATTTTCTGCGCAACAAATCTTGCAGCTTGGTCCTGTGAGATTTGCTCTGCCACGCGTCACCTTCCTGCTCACTAGAGCTTTAAATCTCACAGCTTAGTGCTGCGAGATTACGTGAGCATTAGTTTGGGAAATTTTTTCCCAATTAGAGTATTATTTAATATTTTATTTTATTTTAATAATAAAACGGGAAAAACTCCAAACTTGATAGCCATCAATTACTAGTATTTGTCATTATCAAAACCGGGTGTAACCTATAAGGTCAACAAACTATTTTTAATAGATATGAATTATGTACTGTTTATATGTATAACACGAGATTACTCATATTGCCACATACTAATATTAGTTTATCTCTCTTACTGAGAGGTGTCTCACCCCAGCATTATAACATTTTAGGAAATCCAGGTAGGAGGGTAGATAGAGCCCCGCAGCAGTAGAAGTTAACCGAGCTACCTTGTCAGAAGGGTAAGTAGCTGAGCTAGGGTCATAAGGGTTTTAAGGGTTTTTGGTTTGAGACCCTAGGATACTTTTTGGTCTTCTTGTGGATGATTGTATATATATGACAGACTCATCAGAACTCTAGTATCATGTTTGGTGTTGTATGGTATATATGTAATTTTATATTTTCTGCTACTTAGGTATCACAGATGTATGATAGTTATGTCCAAAGTACCCATGGGTCCAAGTTGATCATGACTTTGGCAGTTTAGCATGTTATTAGAATTATTATAAATGTTATTATGTGGAAAAAAAATAAACAACAAAAATAAGCAGGTCGTTACATATACTCCCTCTCTTTCCTCAATTTCTCCTTAAATCTTCAACTAAATCAACGATCAGGCACCACCACGGGGTCCTAGTCTCGATCGTTGTCATGTTGGCCAGAGCAAAATTTTAATTTGGGGGCCTTAGGCACCACTCCAAAGCAAGGATGAGATTTAGGGAATTAAGAAAATTGGTTATTTTCGATAGTTTAATTGTTTATTTGGAATTTAAGGGCCTAGGAAATGTTAAATAGTATTTTATTTGAGATTGAGTTAATTGAACTCAGGTTATTGAATCAGGGTTCGGGTGAGCGCCGCAAGCATCGTTTCGGGGTCCTTGCGGGTGTAATTCAAGAAACCAAATAAAGGGAATAGATTAAGCCAGTAGTTTTTGTGAATTCACCGGTTAAATGGAAATTTTATGTGTTTATAAATATATATATGTATATATATATATATATATATATATATATATATGATTAACATGTGAGTTTTAAAAGAAAATCTAACTATTTGAAATGTAGTTTTTGAGCCTAGGGCTATAATTATTATTTGTGAAAATGGAATGATTAAAGTAATGATTTTTCTGGAAATTGTGGGGATAATATGATGTGTATCTTCAGTAAAATGGATGATGAATATGGGTTGGCTTTTGTTATTTCAAATGATATAATTATGCGTATTACTTAAATAATGTGGCATGAGTAAAATGAAAATACTAAGTTGAGTTGTGATATATATATATGACATGTTGGGAAATACTAAAATGTATTGGGATTATATTGCATGTGTATTGTTAATCAGAGCTAGATGTGAATGTTAAATTGCAATGTATGATTTGAGAACTCTGGTGGACCTTAGTGAGGCACAGTAATGTTGCGTGTGATTTTTGGCAGAGATTAGTGCACCCACACGTCTCATGGAGAATGTGGAGACGGGATGGTCGATTGTACTGTGTAGGGTAGAGTTCCCCCTAGAGTCTAGACCAGTGTGGGAAAGCCAATTTGACTCACAAAATAAAGAGGTTTTTTTCTGATTTAACTCTGGTGGGCTGACCAGAATTAAGTCCAGCCTTCGGACCGCACAACCTGTCATAGGGGGAAGCATGATAGTGATTATCCATCTGGTAGTGAGTTCTAAATGTATAATTATTCAATTTAACTAGTGAATAATATGAGAACAGAACATGTGAATGTAGATGTGAATACAAAGTAGCATGAAATCAAAGTAATGTGAAATATGAATGTGAAATGTGGAAGTGAGATTCATATGCATGAAATCAGAGTAATGCGAAATGTGAAAGTGAATTATGTGATGTGAAATACTGAGAACATGAAAAGATGAGTAATACAAAGATAACAAATATAGAGTAAAGTAAATATGTATTATATATTGTAGTATTACATTTATTTGGGGCGAAATATACACTCCACCCAAGGGCTTGCTAAGAAAGGTGAGCGCCCTGATTAATATCATATGCAGCCATATTGGGCCACATAACGTATTAGGGTAGAGGGAAGCTACTTGTATGGGTGGGTAATTTTCCCTATTCGTAGGAACTTCTGCCAATAAACTTTTTTTTGAATGTGTGTGTGAGTATGAGATAAATTATCCACCTGAGGGCTTACTAAGTAAGGTAAGTGCCCTGATATGCTTTAGTTGTAGCCATGGGTTGCACAAGGTATCAGAGCAGAGGGGTGCTACTTGTACGGGTGGGTAATCACCCCAATCCTTGGGAACTCTCATTGGTAAAATATTCTGCATGTGTGTGAGTAATGATTTCATAAATGTGATGCTTTTATAAATGATGATTATATATTTGTACACAAACCTCATGTTAGCTACACACTGGTGTTAATCTATTCCGACTTACTGAGATGTTTCTCACCCGATCTGAAATTTTATCTTTTTTTAGGAGGACCACATGATTGAGCTCAGTGGCTCGCCTTGGCATAGCGTTTTTTAGAGAGAGAGGGTATAGAATTTTGATGTATATTTTTGGGTTTTTTGTTTTTAAGTTTTCTTAGATGTATATATGTTTGTGAATAGTGAATGTTGGAGAATACCTTTTGAGATTATAGATATATAGAAATTCTGGTATATTATTGAGAAGTTGTTATTATTTTCGCTGCGTAATTGATGTGAGAATATCAGATACTGGTAATGGAACATGTGGCACCTGGGCCCCACTTGGCGGGTTTGGGGCGTCATAAGGTGGTATCAAAGATATATTTTAAAATAACACTCTGGACCTTAGTTTTGGTTTCGGGGCATTACATTTTCGTATCAGAGTATTAGGTTTTAGGTTCTACAAACTTAAGAATGATTAATACCAAAGTATAAAAACAGATGACAATAACGATAGGAAATGAGTAGGTTAGGTGTTAAGAGTGTTGACTCTACGAGTCCAATCCTATTTTAATAATGAAAAATCACTTGGTATTTGATATGTGCATTGAGTTTGTGAACAGGAACTATATTAAGTATGCACGGAAGGATAACGAGTCATAGAAGTCACAAGTAAAGCTAACATATCTTGGCAAGATCTATGAAACTCAAAGAGTACGAGAATCAAGATGCAAGCGGCAAAGTTCAAGAACATCTTGGGAATGGGTATTTAGAACTCATGTACTTACACTTTCATATGATTTAATTTGAGGCTCAACATAACTTAGAATGATTTTAGGATTCATGTATTTCTTGTATATCATCAGGAGACTTTCATGGACTTAGAAATACTTCTAAAATTATGGAAAATATGTTTTATAAAAGACCCAAGAAAAATAGCAAAGCAAATTTTTAAATTAGAAAAGAAAAATTGAGAAAAATGGGACTTTGGTAGCTTGAATTCAACCTTAGTAGCCTGAAAAATTTCTTCAGGAACCTGAAGATTAAGTTCGGTAGCCTGAAGAATTAATGGGAAACACAACAAGTTGGTCGAGGCACTTCGGTCGCCTGACCTTGTGACCTCAGGCGCTTGAACCACTTCACGAGCCTGACCCTCTCTTTAGGTGCCTAACCTTGTATTCCAAGTTAATTTTTCAAGGGTTTAAGGAACCTCAGTCGCCTGGGTTTCAACCTCAGGCGCCTGAACCTGCAGGAAACTTAAAAGTTTGATTTTTATTAAACAAACTCGCGAGCTTTTTCTTTGATCCAACAATTGAGATCAATCCTAAGGGTAAGACACTATATATACTGAATATCTAAACTCTAGAACGAAACCAAAACACACAAGAAAGAGAAGAACACATCTTGTTGAAAGAATATTGGAAAACTTGCTCCTATTGCTATACGATTGCCTACACCTCAATTTCTAATCATCGAGCTTGGGCAAATCAACTCAGAATCTCAAAGGGAACTTGTTTGCTCATCTGAATTCTCATTCTAGTATTGAGTTTGATCATTCAAGTTATTATTTTCAAGAACTTCTCATCTCATTACTTGTTATTGAACATCATTAGAAAAGTTTGATCTTGAGTGTGCACATACATATAAAAATTGTTTTTGAAAAGATCATTACTTGAGAAAGTTTTTTAGCTTTTGATTGATTGATTTTTGATTCAAGAGTATATATATATATATTGCTCATAGAGCTTATTATTGAAAAATCTATTTTTGATTAAGTATTAAAAGGTTGATCTTGAATGCGCATATACATATACCTATTTTTTTTAACAAGATCATTACTTGATTAAGGTTTTGTTATTGATTGAATGGTTTGATTCAAGTGTGTTTTCAGTTAAAGGATTCATAATTTAGATATATTATAACACTTGAATATGTATCCTTGGTATTCATAAATATTTATTTTATTGAGGGATATTGTATTTTGAAAACCTTATACTCAGTATTTTGATCTTTGAATTACATATCGTATATATTTACATATTACAGAGATCGGGTTGTGATTAAATATTTGATAGAAAGCTTTTTGATATAGATTGATAAAACATTCAAGATAAAGCTTTTAACAAGTTCACATTAGACATATTTGTGCATCCTTACAAAGTGAACTAGAACCCTAATATACTCCAAGGAATTTCAAATATTTCTTTACTTGGGAGTTTTTGATAAAGAGGGTTTTGTGTTGAAGCATACCATACATAAAACGATCGTATCGTTTCCATACATTCTGAGCTTTAAGTTTAATCATATGTTAATGTGTTAGAAATTTGAATTGTACTCCCGAGGTTTTGTTTAGAAGCATTTTTTAGTGTTGTTTTTCAGATTCTATTCTATACACGGTTTGGTGTGTGAACCGGTGTTTGAGGAGAGAGTTGTATCTCTTGTAAGCAGCGAAGCAAGAGGGAATTGTGCCTCTGGTAAGTAACGGATTGTAAGGGAAGCTCCATCCCAATTTAAGGAGTAGGGATTTAGTGAAATCCTTTAGTGGTTGCTCAAGGCGAGGACGTAGGCCAAGTCGGCTAAACCTCGTAAAAATCATGTTTGTCTTCTCTCTTCCCTTTACTCTTTACTTTCAACATTGCATTTAAATTGTTTATATTGCATGTATAGGTTGGATAGCATTGCACATATGTAATTGAGTAATAAGAATTCATTGGTAAATATATAAGAAGGGTTTAAGTGGTAAATAAGTGGCAAAGAATTTTTAAATACCCAATTCACCCCCCCCCCCTCTTGGGATTACACCTGATTCAACATAGAGTTATAGGATTTTGTCTTGTAGCCTGGAGGTAGAAGCTCGTTGACGACTTTCTGTGATTTTTCTGAAGCAGACGACAGTTTTGGAAAAACCACGGCAAACCTTAGATGATTTCGTTTCTAAGCTATGGAACTGGTCCTTAAGTTAGAGTTTCGGATGTATATTGGATTTTAGTTTAATGATTGTGTTGGGTAGATAATGATGATGGAATTCTTAACTCTTTCTGTCCTATTTTTAGGATGGATCCTAGGGATGAGGTTGTAGATGGTGAAGGAAGAGATGACTGGGAGACTTCAAGTGAGGAGGATATTGATACTTCCATGATGCTGAGGGGTATAGCCCGATAGGTCAGGGCAGAAATGAGGAAGGATCCCAGAGAGCATAACTATCCAGCTATAGATCAGGGTTATAGCATCAAGGAGTTCATGATATCAAACCCTCTGACTTTTGAGGGAGGGCCAGATCTAGTGACTACAGAGAAGTGGGTTTAGGAAATTAAGGAGAAAATGGAAGTATTCGGTTGCAAGGACGAGCAGAGGGTCTATTATGCCACGTTTAAGATGACAGGTGATGCGAAACATTGGTGGCTTTCTACGAAGCTTCTAGAGGGACGGAGGGTAGTGAAAGTGGCACTGACTTGGGAACGATTCAAGGAGTTGTTCTTTGACAGGTACTTTCCCTCGTCCACTAGAGAGGAAAACGTTGAGGATTTTACCAACCTGACCTAGGGAAATATGACTATTGCAGCGAAATTTGTGGAGCTTACTCGCTTCGCACCATTTATGATCCCTAATGAGGTGAGAAATGCCAGAATGTTCAAAAAAAGGCCTGAGACGAAGAATCTATGAACTTGTGGTGGGGTTCCACGTCCAAAATTTCTCAGACTTGGTGGATTAGACTTCGGTACTGGAGAAGAGTTTGCAGGGTAGTACAGAGTCATCAGAGCAGCGAAAGAGGCCTGCACCTCCCAATTTTCAAGTTGAGGCTAGTCAGGGATCGTGGAAGAGAGAAAAGGGCACAGTGGGCCCGAGGCAGGAGATGAGGGATCGGGGTTATTCTGGTTATCAGAATGATTCATTTTATCCTGTATGCCATAAATATAACAAAAGGCATAGGGGTGAATGTCAAGCTGGGGATCCTAACTACTATAGGTGCGGTAAGCTGAAGCATATTGCGAGGAACTGTCATGTGTTGCTACCTAATACACCTGCACTGAATCAGATCCAAGGAAACTAACAAGTACCTCAAGGTGGAGGTGGTACAGCACGAGTGTACACGATGATCTTGACCGAGACAGATACTGCCAAGGGAGCAGGTATTAGTTTATGTCTAAGATAATGAAAGTTTTATTTAATAGTAGTTAATGTAGAAATTCAGATGAAGATATATATTGAAATGTACAAGATATAGTGAGTTAATAAATTTTAGAAATGTGAAGAATGATCAGGTAGCAAATTTCGAGGACAAAATTCTTTTAAGAAGGGGAGAATGTAGTGATCCAAAAAAATAATTGAATTTATTAAATAAATAATATGATGAATATATAGGTATATATATATATATATATATATAAAATATTAATATACTAATATATATGAAAGCTTATACATTAAGCTTTCTTGAAGAACAAAATTTCCTAAAGAAACAAAGAACGCCCCCCCTCCCTGGACGCTCACTCTCCGTCCTCGCCTCCTTCTCTCTCTCCACATTTTCTTGGCAAATATTTGGTTGATCAGAAAACGAAAGATATCGCTAGGTTCCTATCTCCGCCACCAACATTCCTACCGGAGTGAATTTGTCGTAGGAGCGATGTAGGTACCACTCCTGGGGTAAGGTATACTCTCTCTCTTTACACAATTTTTCCTTAAATCTTCAGCTAAATTGACGATCGGGCACCACCACGAGGTTCTAGTCTCGATCGTCGTCATGTTGGTCAGAGCAAATTTTCAATTTGGGGGTCCTAGGCACCACTCCAAAGCAAGTGAGAGATTTAAGGAGTTAAGAAAATTGGTTATTTTTTAGATTTTAATTGTTTATTTGGAATTTATGGGCCTAGGATATGTTAAATAGTATTTTATTTGAGGTTGAGTTAATTGAACTCGGATTATTGAATCAGGGTTCAGGTGAGCGTCGCAAGCATCGTTTTGGGGTCCCTACAGCGTAATTCAAGAAACTAGGTAAGGGGAATAGATTAAGCCAGTAGTTTTTGTGAATTCACCAGTTAAAATAGAAATTTTATGTGTTTATAAATATATATGATTAACATGTGAGTTTTAAAAGAAAAGCCAACCGTTTGAAGTGTGGTTTTTGAGCCTAAAGTTATAGTTATTATTTTTGAAAATGGAATTATTAAAAAAATGAGTTTTCTGGAAATTGTGGGGATAATTTGATGTGTATCTTCAGTAAAACGGATTAAGAACATCGATTGGCTTTTGTTATTTCAAATGATATAATTATGCGTATTACTTAAATAGTGTGGCATGAGTAAAGTGAAAACACTAAGTTGAGCTGTGATATATATGTATGAACATGTTGGAAAATACTGAGATGTATTGGGATTATATTGCATGTGTATTGTTAATTAGAGTTGGATGTGAATGTTAAATTGCAATGTATGATTTGAGAACTCCGGTGGACCATAGTGAGGCACAATATTGTTGCGTGTGATTTTTGGCAGAGATTAGTGCACCCACTCGTCTCGTGGAGAGTGTGGAGACGGGATGGTCGATTGTGTTGTGTAGGGTAGAGTTCCCCATAGAGTCAAGACCAGTGTGGGAAAGCCAATCTAACTTACAGACTAAAGAGGTTGTTTTTTGATTTAACTCTGGTGGACCGACCAGGGTTAAGTCCAACCTTTGGGCTGCACAATCCGGCATGGGGGGGAATATGACAGTGATTATCCATCCGATAGTGAGTTCTAAATGCATAATTTTTTAATTTAACTAGTGAATAATATGATAACAGAACATGTGAATGCAGATGTGAATACAGAGTAGAATAAAATCAGAATAATGCAAAATGTGAATGTGAAATGTGGATGATGTGAAATGTGGAAGTGAGATTCACATGCATGAAATCAAAGTAATGCGAAATGTGAAAGTGAATTATGTGATGTGAAATACTGAGAACATAAAAAGATAAGTAAAATAGAGATAACAGATACAGAGTAAAGTAAATATGTATTATATATTGTAGTATTATATTTATTTGAGGCAAAGTATACACTCCACCCGAGGGCTTGCTAAGAAAGGCAAGTGCCCTGATTAATATTAGATGTAGCCATATTGGGCTGCATAACGTATTAGGGCAGAGGAAAGCTGTTTGGGCGGGTAATCTTCCCTTCTCATGAACTTCTGCTAATAAACTTTTTTTCAAATATGTGTGTGAGTACGAGATAAACTATCAACTTGAGGGCATACTAAGTAAGGTAAGTGCCCTGATATGCTTCAGTTGCAGCCATGGTTTGCACAAGGTATCGGAGCAATCACCCCAATCCTTGGGAACTCTCGTTAGTAAAATATTTTGCATGTGTGTGAATAGGGACAGAGAATGGTTTCATAACTATGATACTTTTATAAATGATGATTATATATTTGTGCACAAACCTCATGTTAGCCACACAATGGCATTAATCTATTCCGACTTACTAAGATGTGTCTCACCTGATATGGAATTTTATTTTTTTTTAGGAAGATCACGTGATCAAGTTTAGTGAGCTCGGGGCTTGGTGGAGCATTTTTTAAAGAGAGAGAGAGAGAGAGAGAGAGAGAGAGAGAGAGAGAGAGAGAGAGAGAGAGAGAGAGAGAGAGAGAGAGAGAGAGGGAGAGAGGGTATAGACTTTTGATGTATATTTTTGGGTTTTGTTTAAGTTTTCTAAGATGTATATATGTTTGTGAATATAGGATATTGGAGAATACCTTTTGAGATTATAGATTTATAGAAACTCTGGTATATTATTGAGGAGTTGTTATTATTTCCACTGCGTAATTGATGTGAGAATATCATATACAAGTAATGGAACACGTGGCACTCGGCCTCCACTTGGCGGGTTCGGGGCGTCACAAGGTGGTATCAGAGATATATTTTAAAATAACACTCCGGACCCTAGTTTCGGGTTTGGGGTGTTACACAATCATTCTGAAATACTAGCTATCCATGAAACTAGTAGAGAATGTGTGTGGCTTAGATCAATGATTTCTCATATCCAAGCAAATTGTAGTCTTCAATCAATGAAGGATATTCCAACAACTTTATATGAAGACAACATTGCATGTATAGCTCAACTAAGAGGAGGATACATAAAGGGTGATGGAACAAAGCATATATCTCCAAAATTCTTCTATACACATAAACTCCAAAAGAATGGTGATATAGATGTTCAGCAGATCCGATCAAGAGATAATCTAGAAAATTTGTTCACCAAAGCTTTGCCTATTATAACATTCAAGAAATTGGTTCATCTCATCAGAATGAGACATCTTAAAGATCTTAGTAGAAGGAGTTAATATATGAGTGACATCTATTGACCTTATGGGTCACGCCCCGTTTTGATTATGACAAATACTCATAATATCTAATGGGTATTTGAGGTTTTGTGCAGGAACTAATATTGTGAAGATCGAGATGTGCACAAAGCAAATAAAGATTGAAGACCATTGTGTTGTAATATATATATAGTTCATTCATGTAAATGGTCTGTAATAGTAAATAGGTCTTTGGTTTGTAATAAGCTCACACACATCACATGCTTGATAACACATAAATTCAAACAAACTGTAAATGAAAAATGACCTTAGAAAGACCTTAGGGTTTTCCCTTTGGTCGACCGACATCGGACTTTTTCGGTGTCTTAATTTTGGACATAAATGACTCTAGGACCCACACATTTGCATATATGTTTGTTAGGCATTTGAATAGGGTTTGTATGCTTCAAGACAGGACTGAAATGCACACTTGGTGCGCTTTCGGTCGACCGGCCACTCAGTTCATTTTGGCCTGGTCAACCGAACCAGGCCTGGGTCAATAGTTGACCAAGGCCCTGGTCGACCGAACCAAGTAGTTCAAAAAGCCCCGGTCAACTGAAACCTCCTTAGGTCAACATTTTGACCATTTGGTCGACCGAGCCACTTTTGTACTCCAATTACCTAGTCGACCGAGGGTCCTCGGGAGAAATCCCAACGGTCTGGTCGACCAAACCAGCCAGTTCAAAATGGCCCGATCGATCGAACCTCAAAAAATTGAAAAATCACCCTCTCCTAGTCTACCTAGCCTTTAGTTCAAAATCCTTCCGGTCGACCGAACTATTTGAGACCTGGTCGACCGAAACATTTCTGGTCGACCGGGCTTTTCGGGTTGCCCTGATTTTTATCGTGGTTAAATATTTTTTAAACAAGGTTAAAATGTTTTAAATGTCATTAAACTTTCTTAATAATACCCAATAGGTCCTCAACGGTCATATTTTCTCCCATGTCTATATATATGAGATCATTTGTGAAAATCAGCATGGATTAGCTACTTTGATTAGGAGAGAATTCTCTGAAAATCCAAAAGCCTATACTACTCATTTTTAAGCCTCATTCAGTCATGCTTACCTTCTATTAGTGCCTACATCATTTGTAAGTGGATTGAGTGTTTGTTTTCATAAGTTTGCTCTCCTTGTCTTGCTTGGTTTATATGATTTTATCGAGAGCAAAACCTAAGTACTCTTAGGGGACTTCGTTAATAAGTCTCTCCTAAGAAGACTTTCTTTTGATCTTCTAAGCTTGCACCTTCATTGCAATATCTTGAGAAGATTGTATTTCTTTTTGGTTGCAAAATATTTTCAAAATACTTTCAAATATCTAGTGTGCTCTACCTTGATAAATATTTAAAGAGATATTTGTTCGTGTAAGAAAAATCTTTGTTGCTATATTCATTGATTTATATATTTAGTTGAATACAAAAGATTAATCTCATTTTGCAAACCAAATCCATATACTACTTGAGCTTCATATACAGATATGTGTTGAGAAAACTCGTTGATTGAAATATATGAAGTATGGCTAACATCTTTCTGTGAACTTATTGGCTGAATATCTTATGATACAAAGATTGCTTGTTTGACACTCTCATGTACGCATTACACTAATAGCAAATACCTTTGAGAGTTGAACTATCTAGACCACATTGAGCTTACATATTAAATCATATTGTGGTGTTTATGATTGCGCGTATTTGGGTACACATCTGCTATACTTGAAAGCATACTCATTGTACCATTTGGTTGCATCTTAAATACACACTTGTTGTATTTCCAGGCACGGGCCTGAAGAGGGAGACTAGCCCTGGAATAGTCCCGGATTGGCTTAGACTTCGTTAGGAAAGCTAGGTGCGTCATCTGGTTAAGGCGTGTAGGTTAAGGTCAGCCCCTCTAATTAACCTGATTAAGGTTGAGGTCAACCCTGTGTTAATTTGATCTAATTGTAAACGGTGCCGCTCCACCCTTAAGTGAGCTATTAGTGGAATCCTCGGGCTTGCGAGCTAGAGGCAGGGATGTAGGCACAGTTGGCCGAACCCCAATAACATATCATGTGTTTGTATATATTGTCGCACTTTATATTTATCACACGTGTATGTTATTATGTCAATGATGCGCTTGATTTAAATTTCCGCATATTATATTTATCTGCGTATTTGGAACTGGATAGAAAGATCCTAGATTGTAATACTCAGCTGACATTTAGTTCTAGTTAGGAGAAAAGTTTAAAATTCCAATTCACCTCCCCCCCCCCCCCCCTCCACTCTTGGGAATACACCAATTCTAACAACATCCAATGTGGAGTGTTATAAAAGATATGAATGTCACCCCAATAAATATTTAGCTATCTTTATTGCCCTATATAAGGGCACCCTCCCTTCTCATTTGTAACACATATATTTGCATGCTTGTATACACATTTGCATGCTTGAAGTAAGTAGGCATATAGAAAGAAGATGAGAGATAAAAAGAAGAGAGATATCTTGTACAAGACTAGTTCCAATATTTTGTACAAGGTCGGTTCCAAATCATCTTATAAGTCCGCCCGAGATAGTGAAGATTTTTATCACATCCGTTCGTGAAGTAAGTATATCCAAACCACGTAAAATTTTTGTCTTGTCTCAATTTATCTTTCTATTTATTTTCCTGCATCTTTTATAACATTATTCAAAATTTCAAATGTTAATCATGTAAAACATATCAATGAAAGTTTAAATTTTTGCTATGTTGTAATCTACAAACAGAAACCCTTTTCCATGTTTTAGGTGTTACCTATTTATGAATTTGCCAATAAATATTTTTCGAATGAGGTCACCATGCTTGTTTTACTAGAATACGATATACAAATATATATTTTTTTATCACTAGCTATATCTTTAATTGGTACAAATGGATCGTGTGAAATTAGAGGGAATAGAATCTAATTTATCATTTTAATTTCTTCTTCTTTACCATTCAAATTTTCACTTTATTTCATTCTCATCCCATTGCATTCGACATACCAAACACAAGTTCATAATTTGACGGCAATAGAATAAGGTTTTAGGAGTCAACTTCTAAAAATAATGTCGTATTGTCACATTAAAATTAATCTCGACACATAAACCACATGTGACAATAATATTATATTATATTTTATATATATATATATATATATATATATATATTCTAGATTTCAAACCTCCAAAATATCCAAAAAAGAAATGCTTTAATCGCAGGAGAAACCTTGTTTTATTATTCATATATGACAAAGAAATTATTGCGTTAACAGAACATGAAGATCAAATTACGAACACAATTAAATCTCAAATGACTAATGACAACAATGATCAGCAGGGATGGGCAGAGAAGAAAACCCAACAAGAATAATAAAAATTCACCAGGCAATCCAACCTATTCAAGATTAGCGAGCTGAAGAATTAACAAAACTTGGACTTGATGCTGTTAACCACACTCTCCTCAGCCTGGAAGGCCAAAGTCAACACGTCATTAGGAATAGAAGGCTTTGAGCCGAAGAGAGTTGGGGCGACAACCACAACCCCTGGCAACTGGCTATTGAAAGCTGTCAAGATAAGAGCCTTCCCCACCCCAACATTCTTCTGAAAGTGCACAAGCCCTCTTGGTATCACAAACATCTCCCCAACACCCAAAACCTTGGAGTAGTACACATTCCCTGTGGTCACAAACCCAACAAGCACCTTCCCCTCGATGACCACCCCGGTCTCGGTGGCCCGCGGGTGCGAGTGGGGAGGGTTAAGCCCCCCCGGGCCGAAGTCCACCCGGTTCATGGAGATTCCGAGCGTGTTTAGGCCTGGGAACACGAGCACGTTGGCTGCAGTCACCGTAGCTCCGAAGGCGTTGGTTGTGCTGGCCTCCTTGCTCAGCCCGGAGTAGAAGAAGTCGTCGGAGGTTGTGTTGGAGGCGGATTTGCAGGGGAAGCCATTGAGGGATGGGGAAGCTTCTAAGTCTCCTACACAGAAGTCCTGTAATGGGTCTGGGTCAGAAGAATGGGAAGGGGAAGGGAGAAGTAGCAGTGACCCTATCATCATGATTATGTAGAGTGGTGGAGCAGCCATGGATTTTTGATTTGGAAACTGGTTTCGTATGTGCTTGAAGGCGGTGTTTGTGTTGGTGGTTTAATTTATGGAGGGCTATATATAGATTGCTCCAGCTTGCTTTTTAAGGTGATGAAGAAAGCTCAGAAATATTGTCTTTGACTTGGTAAAATAATGGGAAGGAGATGCAATTAGTCAGGGTAGGTTGGTTTTTGACAATGTGTACAAGTGTGTATGTATATATGTGACCCAGCAATGATATTATTCTCAAAATCCTTTTTTTGGGATATTCTGGCTCATAAGGTCGGGCTTATTCCACTCGTGGGAAGCAAGAAATTACTAGGTGAAATTTTTGGTATCAATAATCGGTGCCATTTGCGAGGATGCAATTTTAAGATGAAACGCTCCAACAAAATTGTAAATGCAGAGACTCTCCCATTAGAAAGTTCTAACTATGTGTAGAAGGACTTGAATTTTTTGATAATTTTCGGGATCAAGCTCACTGCAAAATAAATTTGACATGGTCAACAGCATCGTATTAATTGACCATTAGAGAGGAAGAAAGACGAAGAAGAAGAAGAAGAAGAAGTGGTCCTTTGAGGCATGGATGGATGAGTCTTACCCAGGTGCTAACTCCAGTTTTATTATATTAATTGATACATTGAAGCAAACAGGCCCTGCCTGTAAATTTACCAACTGCTTCTAGATCGATTATAATCAATAATAATACCAGTGGAGGCTGCCATTTGACTTGATTTAGAAATATGATTTGATTTGTTTGGGGGCTCATCCTTTGGGCTTAATTTGTTTGAATCCATTATTTCACATATTTTTTTAAAAAAAATTAATAATTGAAGCAGCCATGTTTGCCAATGTTGATTAAAGCACCCTTGAAATTATTTATACACTAGTCATATACATGCACGAAAGATAATGTCCTTTTTTAGATTAAAATAAAAAAGACTCATCTCTTTTAAGATTTTAAAAACTTTAGGAATCTCCTATGTATCTAAATTTATGAATATTAGTAACGGTTTTAAAATAGTTACTATATGTGCCGTTACTACTAACTTTTAGAGACGAATTTAACTTTCTTCACTAATAATGGAGTATTAGTGACATATTAAATCTGTCACTAAAACCCTAACATAGTCACTATATAGTATATAACGGCTCAACTCAAATTCGTCACTAATAGCAAATATTGCTAAAATTAGAAATTCGTCACTACTAGTGTGGCATTATTTGCGAATTAGAAATTCGTCACTAATAGGAGCGGTATTAGTGACGAATTAGAAATTCATCACTAATAGTAGGGTATTAGTGACGAATTTGAATCTCTCACTAATAATTAGAAAAACTAAACAACCATTTATACTAATTTTATTTAATCATGAATTCTTATATAAAAATCTATAATTACATTTTCGAATATATAAACTAAAACCATAATTACTATAAAATTCGTAAATCATTCAAAATTTCGAATTTAAGTACAAATTCAATTAAAATGAAGAAATAACATATGTTCAAATAACAAAAATTATTTATAAGTATTCAAAATTCAAATACAAATACTAATACAAATTTAAATTAAAATACAAAAACTCCATTTGTTCAAATAACAATAAAAATTATAAAGAAATAGTCAAAAGTTGCATCTGACGACTGTAGTGCATGCATGCATGGCATCATGCTGATGTTATGACAGCCGCAAATCCTATAAATTAAGAGTCATTAAAAAAAATTTAGTATACCAAATCGAGGAGAGCTGACGCTAAGTATAATCAGGAAAAATAATTATACAATATAACAAATTGGCAAAGATTTCATAATCATGCATATTACATAATTTGTACGGTAGTAATATCAATAATGAAAAATGTAACATCGCGTTCGAGAGCATAGATTTCGAACATTTTGAGTGGATTTTAACAAATTTTAATATAATTTAATATTACATTTTATTTAAATTCAATGTAAATTCAAGTCCAAAGTGTCTCGAAACATGAGGAGCATAAAATTATATTGAAATTTATTAAAGTCTATTTAAATCTAAACTTAAGATGTAAAATGCATGCTGTGGAACGCAACATGAGATTAGTTTATAGGGGATTTGCAGAATGACTCAATGAGGTATTAGCATTACGTGTGGAAGGGGATGCAGCGAATAAATCCAATTGGGGACACGTGTTCAATTAGCATGTTTTATTGTTTCATAGACAAGCATTATTGCTCTACTTGAAATAAAACTTTAAACAGTGATTGTGGGGTTTGCAGAGGGAAATGGAAAGATTCATGGAGAAAAAGGTAATGAACAAGCATGAGCAAGTGTGTATCTTTTCAAGTTTTAATGAGAAAATATTAGAACTAAGTAAAATATGTCAGTCAAATGGACATGAAATTGGTCATTTATTTGGTAGCTTAGAAAATTATGGAAAATAAAATGTCCTAGGAGCTTTCATCGGTGATCTCGTGCATGGACCATTTTTTTTTTACTTTTTTTTGTTCTTTTCTACAGAGACATTGCAACCCATATGTCCATACGAATCCCTAATTATGCCTTTTTCAAATAATTAGAAAATGATGCTCTGTGTGAGTTATGTATATATTCAACTTATGCCTTTTTCAAATTTTCAAATCCTCAGCCAAGTGTATATAATATTTTCAATGATTTCGGCACGGCAATGAATGTTTTAAATTTAACGGACCAAAAACATATAAATGAATGTTTATTCTAAATGAACTAAGTCTACATTGCCTCATTTATTATGATTCCTAAGTTTCACTCATCCTTTCAAAAATATTTTAACATTAAACTAAGCCTATCCTTTCTTTTTGTTTGGAAAAATTTTAACACAATTTTGGCAGCATGTCGTTTGTAAATTGGACATTTTCCCATAAAACCTGCACCTAATAAGAAGTTGAAGGTAGAGAGAACCGATATCCACTACCAGCATGCAATACACATCAGTTGCATCCGCCATGCAGGAGGCATTCTAGACTAGCATGCAATCATGTAGCATATTCATGACAGTAATACATGTAACAATATATTAAATTCAAAATATAAAAAAAATGGTTATCTCGAGTTATCCGATAATATGCTCGTTAAAAAGCTTTTAAATGACCTAAACATATCCTGAAAAATCGATGTGAGACCTAAATAGAGCATGACAAGAACACATCTCATGTCAATATCACCAACATAAGACATGAATCTGCTTTGCCACTATCGTACTATATACAAAATAACATGCCTCCGAATCATCTAATTCACTCCTCTTGTATCATGTAAGATCTATACCCATATAAGTATAAAAATATAATTTAACATGAAACTCATTTTGTGATCATAATTAATCAGAGGAGCCACCCGCATCATCTGGTCCAGATTGGCGCATCCTTTTCTCTAACCGCATTTTCCTATCCATCATGGCTCGCATCTGGGCTCGAAAGTTGGAGACCTCCGTTCTCAATTGTGCGTTCTCCATTTCCACTATCTGCATTCGTCGAGCCATCTCTTGCTTATCATACTAGGCCTCTCAGCGCTGTCGTTCCATCTCTACACGAGCCGCCGCACCCATGGATGATGATGTTGTTGGGGCAATGTATCCACTTCCAAGACCTTTCACCGAGCCTCCCACTCGTTGTCCAAGCACCTGGGAAGTGATCTCGAAATCTGTCATGTGCTGACTCCCCTTTGAAACAGGTGCAACCCTTAGCTCGACTATCGGTGCCTAATTTCAATCATGAAAATGATAAAAAGGAATAAGTAAGACTACAACTTTGATGTTTTGAATAAAGTAATAAACTAAATCTTTTGCTTCACTTACATGTCTGTCTTGTGCACCTTCGCACCACTCTCCCAATCACCATTGGTGTGTTCTCTGATACAGATCCGGCAGTGACTCCTCTGCGCCAGTCTCGAGATCACACTACATTATCATATAAGAAATCATTAGTATTATGTCATGTAATGGTCAGATAATTTTATATATAGTAATTACCTGGCAATGATTTATGAATAGCCTCGATCCACCGCAATGCGTCATAGGGAGTTTGCTATGGTTCGCAGCATTTGTTTCACATATGGCCTACAAGGAAGATGTAATGATGACTTATTAGCGACATCATTGTGAAAAATTGGTGATTATAATACAAACACATCACCTGATAGCTGGGTTGCGGAAATGGCGACACACCACCTCCCAATCCTCTTGGGATATCTTATCGTATGGCCGCGCTTGTGCTTCATCTCCCATTGCTCGAAAATAGAAGCGCATTTTTTAGCGATAGCTTTTAAATTTATTACACAATTGGACATCGACCGCCCTCCTCACATGGTCATCCGTGAGGATGTCCATATCAAACTCCTCCTGTATATATAGGTAATACTATTACAATGTTAGACAGTGTTAAATGGCTAGTATATCAAAAGTAAAAAAACATTTAAATTAAAAACAGATTTATAGAGTTTGGGAACTTACCAAAATGCGCATGTAAAGAACCATGCGCTGCTCCTGAGCCACCTGTGGCCAACTGAATGTGGTAACTGAAGCATACTGTCGGCATATAATGTTGAGCTCCCTCGTCCACGTGGTGCTTCAATCGTTCAGCGGGGTGGTGTATCCTGAAGGAATGTCAATTTGAATCCACTGTTTTGTCCTATCTAGGTGCTTCTTCAACGACATGTTCTTCGCTGCACCACGACCTAAAATGACCGTGGACGTAGATGCTGAAAGTAGAGTTAATTTAAGAACAACATTATAATCATAGACGTGAATAACTATCATCAACAATTGACATGTAAATAAAGTAATCGTATCCATACCAACACTGCTCATCATGGTCACCAACTCACTCTGCGTGTCAATCGCATAAATGGTATCTATGTCTGGCTGAGGTACTGATGGCTCAGACAATGGTGCCTCCGCATCAGGACTAACAGGGTCCACCGGTTTGGAGGATGTCGGATCATCCTCATACGATGTACTCGTGTGCCTAAAAGGATTTCTCCAACGTCGGCCTCTTGGTGCCATATATGCAAATTAAAAGAGAAGTAAATATAAGAAATACGAATATTAGATGGATGCAGCATACATCTATTTTTTAAGTTATTTACATATGTCAGATACATAGTGACAAAAATAACATTCTTACCCTCCCTATACGTCCTCAATATCGGTATCATCCTCACTTTCTAAAGTGTCTTCCTCTTCACTACAGTACTCGACCCCTGTTTTATCTTCCCCATCAGTTTCCTCATCGTTGATGAAGTGAACATCTATAGAAAGTTCAATTGTAATGTCAGCAGTCCCTACATGTTCTACTGTGCCACCATCTCTATGCAATGGTATAGGATCGGCGCCTTCTTCGACAACATCTGTAGTAGATTGCACTGCTACATGAACAAATGGCTTATCTTCTTGGAATGCAGCCTCACTGGCACTCATTTCACTATCTACAACTTCTGCAATAGTGTACAAACTTCAGGGAGGAATCTTTTGGGCCACATGCCATTCACCCTTCAATTTGGTGTCTTTAAAGTAAAATACTTGTTCTGCCTGCGTCATAAGCATAAAAGGGTCATTTGGATACCATGTCTTGCTAAAATTGACACTAGTGAAGTAGGCATCGGTGTTTATCCCAGTCTTTTTATTGCCGATGTCCCACCAGGTACACTTGAACAGATGGATGACTCTATTTACTATATAGCTAAGCTCTATAATGTCATCCAGCACACCAAAGTAGTCAATTTCTTCATCTCCTTCTATGCCTAGCACCGCAACCCTATAATTTTGGGTTCTTCTATGCAGTTCGAGGGACTTTGTATGAAATCGTAACCCGTTGACAATGCAACCATTGTAGCGATTAACTTGTTGATCTTGGCCACATGTCAACGCGTACAAATCTTTACTTGTCGTTGGTTCCTTATTGTAATACATGACTTTCATCTATTAAATAAACAGGAGTTTAGAAGAATAAACCGTCAATAGTGAAAATATACATTGTTTCTCACTCAAGCAGTTTTTGTTACCTACACGACTCCCAAACCAATTGATAAATTCCTTCTTATGTCTTTCGTCAACATTCTGTTCATTTTGGGTTAGGAGTTCAGCTTTATGTTCGTTATATGCAACAATAGTACATGTTAATGTCAAGTAAGTATATAATTATGCATATGTAAATACAACGCAAAGTAAGGAGTTTGGAACCACGTACTCGATATATGGAACAGTTTCATCACAATTGTTGAGAACGTAAAAATGAGCCTTTTCTAGGTCGTCCATATCAATGAAATCATAAACTCGTGCACTGAGAGGCTGAACATTTTTTCGAAATATAGAGCTCCTAGGTTCTTCATCTTTGGCATTAATAGTATGAACGTCTGCATTTCGCTCATCACGAGTGAACATTGTGTCAATATCATATAGATACATTGAGCAAAATGCAAGACATTCACTGTTAATGTACGCCTCAATGATTGAACCTTCCAGCCGTGCCTTATTGCGCACATACCCCTTCAAAGTGGACAAAAACTTGTCCATTTTACGTAGCATTATAGACTTGTAGACACAATAAAGAAAAAAAATAAAAATAAGGAAATCACGTGACCATTATACAAGGACTTTATACTTTACCTCTCAATAGGATACATCCAACAATATTGAACCAGTCCTCCAATTATGGCCTCCCTTGGTAAATGGATAGCTAGGTGGACCATCACATCGAAGAATGTTGGTGGAAAAATTTTCTTCCGTTTGCATAGAATGATCATGATGTCATCCTCTAACCGTTCAAGTATGTTTACACTCAATTTTGTTTAGCACAACTACCGAAAAAAGAATCCCAACTCAATCAGCATTGAGCGAACATTTTCAGTCAAGTGTCCATGAATGAAAACAGGTAGAACCTGTTGTGGAAGGACGTGACAATCATGACTTTTCATTCCTAACATCTTCCCTTCCTTCGTGTTTATGCATCGAGCTATGTTTCATGCATATCCATTGGGGAAATTCACTGATTTCAACCATTCTAAGAATTTATTCTTTTCATCCTTCGAAAATGTGTAACAAGCTCATGGCATGAGAATTTTGTCCCCATCACAAAACAGGTGCAGCTTAGGTCGTATTCCCATATCTTCCATATCTCGACGAGCATTTTCAATGTCCTTTGTCTTCCCATTTATATCAAGCAATGTACCAATGACATTCTCACAAATGTTCTTTTCGATGTGCATGACATCCAAGTTGTGGCGTAGTAGAAGATCTTTCCATTATGGCAATTCGAAGAAGATGCTTCTTTTTGTCCAATTCAACTCTCACTTTGCGTGTTTTCTTTTTCTGCTGGTCAGTCGTTTCCCAAATTTCACATCTTCGATCAACCTTAGCTGGTTTAATATCCCTTACCCACTTAGCCACTTTGGCGGCAACCTTCGTTCAGGTTTTCCATTAAAGCTTCTGAGGCCACGAGTCCTCCAAAACTGTCCAGTTCGTAGAAAACGGCGATGACACATAAAGAATAACTTGCGGCCATGCTTTAAGGATAAGGACCCAACATCCTTATTATATACTGGGCATGCTAAGTAACCTTTTGTGCTCCAACCTAACAGGTTGCCGTATGCGGGGAAATCATTAATTGTCCACAAGACTACAGCATGCATCTGAAATGTTGCTCTGGTTTCCAAATCGAATGTCTCCACTCCTTTCTCCCATAATTCTTTCAACTCATCAATTAATGGACGCAGGTAAACATCAATATCATTACCAGGTGCTCTTGGTCCGGAAATCAGTAGAGGCATATAAATGAAAGGTTCTTTCATACATCGCTATGACAGCATATTGTATGGCATCATCATAACTGGCCACAAGCTATATGGGTTGGTTATATTACCAAAAGGATTGAACCCATCCGAAGCAAGGCCAAGTCTGATGTTGCGAGGATGACTAGCAAACCACGGATGCATTTTATCAAATTCGGCCCAAGTTTCGGAGTCCGCTGGATGGCTAAGGGTGTTTCCATCTTGAATACGTTTCTCTTGATGCCATCTCATATCTGTAGCAGTCTTTTTGCATATATACAATCGTTGCAGCCGCGGGATTAATGGACAATATCGCAAAACTTTTTTGGGGATCTTTTTACACTTCTTCTGATTAGTTGTATACCTCAGTTCATCACATTATGGGCACTCGTTCACATTTTCATGTTCACCATAAAAGAGTGCACAATCATACCTACACGCATGTAATAGAGTGTAACCAAGACCTAATTCATGCATGTATGTCTTCGCCTTATAAAAATACTTGGGAAGTGTTTCACCCTCAGGCAGTGCTGCCTTAATGAGGCTTAAATGCATGTTGAATGCGCTCTGAGATAACCCATGCATTCTCATTGCATTAAGCAACTTTATCAGGAAACTCTAATTTTGAGAACTTTTTATAGTTTGGATATAGGGGTGCCCGTGCATCCTCATGAGATTAGCAAATGGTTTACCGAATCGATTCAACGTACTAGCATCACAAGGTACAGTACCTACTGAAGTAGGTTCATCACCAGTACGCTACACAGGCACATCACTCATGTCCATTGCAATCCCCTTTTGCAAGTCACCTAACATTTCAATTACCCCTTCCGAATAGGTATCACCATCTACTCTATTTGCCCCTTCATCTTCATCGTTATCATCATCGCTCTAAACTGTGTAATCTTCACCGTGGAACACCCATGTTGTGTACTTTTTCTCCATTCCAAAGTCTAATAAATGTGAATGGACCAAATCAATGTCTTTGAATGTTATGTTCTGACATTTTTTACAAGGACACCTTATTCTATTGGCTTTGTCTGCACAAGGACGCGCGAACTCTGTGAAATCATGTACCCCTTTCATGTATTCTGGCAAAAACCTACCCCGAGCATTCATCCAACTCTAATCCATGTTCATCAATTACCCTATAATATGTTCAAGTAAATGGTGTTCATTATATTCTCATAATGTTTTTCATGCATGCTCGTGAATCCTATAATCAACCATCATACTCTAAGGGTATGGATCTTATCCCATTCAAGAATGTTGCATTTACATTGCGATCAATCACTTAAATTCCTTTTTCGTCGTCGTTATAAATTTTGGCAACATCTCCCTATGGCTCTCCAAGTACACAAGATGGGGGGAAGTGAAAATTTTTCTAGTTTTCCATCACTAACAAATTGTCACGACACCCCACTATGCACCCAGAGAACACAAGTAGAGACGCACTCAAAATATATAATGACAATTGACAAAGCATGAATGATGACAATAATGTAAATACAACTTCCTGAACTGTCCATATTGGACAATCCAAGAATGGTTGAAATACAAACATTACTAATCGTAAGTGAAACAAATAATTAACATGTTCAAGTAATTATTAGTCAACATAGTATGACTAATAATCAATTGAAATAACAATTGATTTGTCTCATATGTACGATTAGGAATGAATGTATAGTAACCGTTCTTGGAGGGGTCTAAACTTCAATGAATACATTAAGTTGAAAAAAAAAAATATGCAAGGGGATACGATTTCAGGCTTTGGTTTTGAGGAATATAAGACTTATCTATGCATTGCATGCACGCATTTGTTTTTTAATAATATGTGTAAGGACGATCAATTTTATCTAATGCAATGGATGACTTAAAATGACATTTTTTTCAAAGTGGTGTAAACTTGTTTCCTTTTTTAAGGATTTTCAATATAAAATAGTTAAAATGGAGAATAGCTTTTATTTTAACTAAATCCAAAAAGGGAATATCGCACCAAAGTGAAATGTCAAAATTAGGGGTGAGCAAACGGTCGGTTCGGCCAAATTCGGCTAATTAACCGAATTAACCGAAAAATTCGGTTAAACAAAAGTGGTAACCGAACCGACCGAATTGGCCGTCCAAACCGAACCTTAACCGACCGAATTACCCGAACGGGTAATTCGGTTAACCGATGTTAACCGATTTTAACCGATTTTATTTAAAATTGATAATTATACAAAAAAATAAAAAAACCAAATCCAGCTTAATTAAATACCTTATTTATTAATTTTATTAATAAAAATGATATTTTACCATAGAACAAAGAACCCAAAATAAGAAAAACAACAATAAAATAATAATAATAATAATAATAATAATAATAATAATAATAATAATAATAATAATGACGAGTATAATTTGGGAGAAAATAGTGATTAAGGATTTAATATTTCAAAAGAAATGGTCCATGATCGCAAAAATTTGCAGAAAATGATTTATATATATATATTTCAAGAGGCTAACAGTTGCAAATGAAGCCTTAGAAATTTCTTTCAAGAAGCTGGCAATTTTTTGGTTGGATTATATAGAGTTCAAAAGATACTCTAAAAACTATATCTACCAATTAATTGAAGAGAGAAAAGGGTATAGAATATAATGTCACTTTTTGGAGGATGATCTAATTCCTGGTCTGTAAAACTTGCATGTTAGCAGAGCTTTATTGTGGACTACTCCTAGGATTGTCCATTTGACTAGATCAAGACAATCTTATTCTTATGCACTTTTCTTTTGATAAAAATTATTAACTGTTTGACTAGTGGGGTATGATGCCAAATCTCACGCTCCCAGTGGAAGCCCTGGCACATAACCTGTTCACTCCTTCAAGACATCTCTGGCACTTACTACTACTACTACTTCTACTGCTACTATTATTATTGATACTGACTTTTATCATCTACCCATGTATTGAAACTTGGATTTTTCACCATTTGTGCAAATTCCTCTTTGAACCATAATTGTTGTTTGGCTTACTGGTAAAATCTCTTCTTTTGCAGCTCCTGTATCTCTACCTTTTTAAATGACCAAAGGTGATAACCAGGTATGGCCAGATGAAGCTTCAAAGGACCTGGGAAAGTAAAAATACGCTCTTCACGGAACTAGTAAAATAGTGATATGAATAATGGAAACAAATAATCTGTATTTTGCACAAGTTTAAACTAAAGGCAAATTAAGCAAGACAATCCCAAAATTCAATAGAAGAAAAAAAAAAAAAAGTGGGGTGGAGTGAATTGGGGGTAGCCGGATAGGGTTACCCACCGTCATCTGAATTAAGAAACTCTTAATTTTGAAGAAAAAAAAATCTATAATGACACCATCAGTGGCTCACAACTAGTCAACTAGGTGTCTTATCCCTGTTTAGATAAAATATAATCAATGTAAAAATAGAAGTATAGAACCCTGTTTACATAAAATCTAATAAATGTAAAAATAAAATCATCTGCATACCAAAACAATCTAGAAAATCTTCATAAAAAAATATAATCACAGACCAAACATGAAATTTAAAGGTCTGTAGTATCTACTTGGATTTGAGTTCAAGAGTACAAAGTTAGTAATATTATATTACAGACCAATGTAAATAGTTGTGCAAAATAAAAATAAAAAACAAACATAATGTTTCTAAAAAATTAAAATAAAAAACTAGGACTTCAATGCTTCATACATCAGCTGACAAGTGACGGCTACAATTTCATGGCTTCTTGTATTAGAAACTCCCACTTTTCAGCTTCTTACATTGCAAAATACAAAGCACAATTTCTCTACTTATTTCACCTGTAAGTCTGCAACAAACCAAAATAATGATAATTGATAGCATGTAATTTATATGACAAAACACTAAAGCATAATCTCAATCTGAAAGTATGAAACCAACCCTTTGTCTTTCTTTGTTTGTCTTATTCACCAATTGTGGACTCCAATGCAACCTTTGACAACTCTAAAAAATTGTATAAAAGCACTTGTAAGTTGTAATAATTAATCATTCAATGAACAACTGAAAATTTTTGACAATATATAAATATAATATTACCTTTTTCTAGATTTTCAAGGTCATCTATGTCTTCTTCAACCTTAATTGGAGTATGTGAACCCCGAATCCAATCTTGTGTACAGATAAGAGCTTGAACAATTTTAGGAGTCAAAGAACTCCTAAAGGCATCGAGAACACGCCCCCCTGTGCTAAAAGCAGACTCTGAAGCAACTGTAGAGATGGGAACTGCTAAAACATCACGAACCATATGTGAAAGGACGGGAAACCTTTGACTATTTAACCTCCACCACTCCAAAATATCAAAACCCTCCACGTCCTCTTCACAATCCTCCCCCAAATACCTATCCAACTCTGATTTATTATCTCCACCTCCAATTTGAGTCTTGTACTTTTGATACAAAACTTTGAACTTTCGTTCTACTGCTTCACTTTGACCAGTGGAGGCTGTGGAGCAAGTCGAGCTTGAAGTTTCACTTCTGTTTGATTCTTCATTTTTAGATTATGACAACTTTTTATACTCAGCAAACAATTCCATTGTTGTATCCTGTACCTTTTTCCCCACTAATAAACCTTTGTCGCCTTCATACATAGTAGAAAGAGCATATTGCACAAATCCCAACTTACGTCTAGGGTCAAGAACAGATGCAACAAAAATCAACATATTCATTTTGTCAATGTTTCCCCAGTACTTGTTGTATTTATCCTTCATTTTCATGCTCATTAAACTCAACTCTAGGTCATCACTATTTTCCCACTCTTTTAGAAGACAATCAATCCCAATAATTTCATCAAAAAAGGTATTACTTGTAACATACGAAGAACCTGAAACTCGTATAGTGAGTTCATAGAAGTGTTCCAAAAACATTACAAATTTTCTAACTTGTTCCCAATCAAAACTACTTGGTATGCCATTCCTAGTCTCAAGCTCAATTCTAAATGAAGGATCTTCATCCCTAAACCTTTCAAAAGCCATTTCACATCTTTGAGCCGTGTCTAGCATCAAATAAGTAGAATTCCATCGAGTGCTAACATCTAGGCATAACATCTTTTTGCATTCTACTTTTTCTACTTCTGCGCAACGCTTGAAATTTTTCAACCTAGTAGGTGAATGCCTAACATATCTGACTGCGTCTCTAACACGAGCAACTGAATCCCCCATTTCTTTCAAACCATCTTGCACAACTAGGTTAATTATATGTGCAATGCACCTCATGTGCAAGAATTTGCCTCCACAAATGTCTTTTCTCCAATTTGAAACTTTTCTTTTTATGTAGACAATTGCAACGTCATTTGAACTTGCATTATCTACAGTCATTGTAAACACATTATCAACTCCCCAGTCAAGCAAACACCTCTCAATGGCCATACCTATCTCTTCACCTTTATGACTATAAATTGGACAAAAGTTAAGGATCTTTTTGTTCAATTTCCAATCATTATCTACAAAGTGTGCAGTCAAACACATATAATTGACCTTTTGCAAAGAAGTCCATGTATCAGTTGTGAAACTAACCCTTTGAGAGGAGGTTTTCAAAAACTTTTTCAACTTTAACCTCTCTTCCATGTAAAGGTCATAACAATCCCTAGAAATTGTCCATCTTGATGGAATTCGAAAACGAGGGCATGCAACTTTCATAAGATGTTTGAATCCCATATTCTCTACAAATTTAAAAGGCAATTCATCAACAGTAAGCATGTAAGATAATGCCTTTCGAATTGCCTCTTGGTCAAATTTCCAATTTGTAAGAGTTGTCTCTGAGCCCTCTGCATTTTTTAAGGCTGGTTGATAATTTAATTGTGTCTGTTTTGTTTCTTCAACATGTGGATTTTGTGCACATCTAACCATATGATATCTAAGTGTGCCCGTACCATTCTTTTTAGGATCAGCACAGTAATCAGTATGACAATAATGACACTTACCCTTAATTTCACCAGACTCCGTCACAAATTTAGTGAAGTGATCCCACACTTCAGATCTTGGTCTTATTCTCTTCCTAACTTTTTCATTTGATTGAGTAGGAGGATTAGTAGCACTCTCACTTGTCATACTGGGATTTGAAGGCTGATGTTGGGAATTAGCTTGCGTCATTATTGCATCTTCCAAGTTTGGCACCTCCACCTCTATAGGCAAGTCATTGCTCATTTTCCCTTTAATATCTGGAAAAAAAAAAAAAGAATGGTAAAGTCCATCATAGAAAAGTACTAATCCAATTTTTTTTTAAAAATACTCTAATCAGTAATCACAACATAAAGCTTTCTTACCTTAAAAACTTTTACATATTACAATATGCTTACCTATTGCATTCATATTCATAACTTAGCAAGTGGCAATTATATGCAAAAAACTCAAAAAATGTGGTTCTGGGTTTCAATTATTAAAAATGCATGCAATGAGCACGCGTTGATCATCCCACTGAAATTTAATCGATGCATTTGTTGTGAATAACATTTTAATGAATTTGCATCATTTATTTCTGGCTAAAAGATAATAAAATTACAATACAACGTCTTTCCACAAAATAAAATGGAAGCAGACACTTGATAATGTTTCAATGAAATATGTTCTCATTGAACTTTTAAGATTTAAAATTTTTAAGCACTAAATAATGCATTCCAATAAAACTAACCAATAACTAGGATAAATTTTTTTCAGATTTTACCTAATTTTCACGGCTCTAAGGTGGTGTTTGGGAGCATCCATTAAATATTTTGAAGCTGAATGCCTGAATTCATTAATAAACACAAAACCAAATTTCTTGAATAATCTGAAGGTCCTAACTATTTACACTAAAACTGAAATACTCATCCTAAATGCAAAATCAACTTCAAAGACAAATCACATTTTCCATTCTAAACCTTCTAATAATTTCTACTGGAAATTAAAAATGAAGCAGCAAATATGTTGATAAATACAAACCCAAAAAATGCACATAAATATAATAATAAAAGTGGAAGAAGAAGAAGAAGAAGAGGAGGAGCCGAGGAGGAGGAGGTCCAGGAGGAGGAGGAGGAGAGGAAGAGTTACTGACTTACTGCCACTGGGGTTCGGCTTTGCACGGCGAGGTGGCGGGCCGGTGGGCGGTGGCTGCGGCTTTGCACGACGAGATGCTGTCACGCTGAGGAGTGACTTTGAGGACCGAGACGGGAGGCTTCAAACGTGGAGAGGCAGCTAGGCAGGAGAGGAGAGCTACGGCCTGCGGGGCAGATCAGCACTCGGCAGAGTCGGGCAGACCACAGAGAAACTAAGGAACAGAGCTTCGCGATGATAAACCCTAACTCAGTAACTCTAACTCTCTAAGTCTCTAATCCCCAAATCCCCGATTCCCCACTGTGAGTGTGAGTCTGTGTGTGTATCTGTGGAGTGTGATGGATCACGGAGTGAAATGAGCGAACTCAGCGAAGGCCGCCAGGCCGGAGGCCTGGAAGGCACCGCACGGCCCGCACGGCGCACGAAGCCTTTTCCCACCAGGCCCAGGCCCCAAACCCCAAGCGGGCCAAGCCCGAGTCGCCTGCCCACCCCGCCGGCCCGCCCCACCTTATTATTAATATATAATAAAGTATATTAAAATTTCGGTTAATCGGTTAACCGATGTTTTTTAAACCGTTAACCGAACCGAACCCGATTAACCGAGATTTCATACAATTTTAACCGAACCGACCGAACTGACTTTTTGACCCGAACCGAACCGGTTAATTTCGGCCGGTTAATTCGGTTAATTCGGTTTTAACCGAATTATGCTCACCCCTAGTCAAAATACTAAAAACTAGTAGAATTGCACAAGAAATATAAATATAAATAGAGGAATAGCAGAATTTCACAAGCAATAGAACTAAACACAATAAAATAGCATTATTCCATCACCTTGAAAATACTACAATTAAATACAATGCGAAACATGAAATAAAATATGTTTTTCCTAATTCCAAATGGAAATAGCACTAAAGCATAACAAAAGAAATGTAAAGAAATAATAGTCAATCGAGATAGTAATTTGCATTCTAAATTAAAATAGCGCCAAACATATCAAATTTGCACAAAACACTAAACAATAATATGCATATATGAATGCTTCAAGCAATATAATACATTAATACCAAAAAAAAGCGGCATCCACTATAAGACCCTTGAAGCATCACCTATATAATATCAAGAACCAAGTCAAAGTCTGCGTGGTTTCACCCTTAACAAGTGCATACGCAAAAGGAACATATTGTTAATTGCATTAGATCCTACTTGTAGGCAACAATTTACCACTATAAGACCCTTTTTAATGATAATTATCAATCCCTATAACAAGCTCATACATGACCTTAGACTCCTACTTGCAAGCAATAAACAAATAATTGAGACCAACAAATAAGGAATTTCTTAAAATTTTAACTTTAAATTTATTGTGTGAATTTAATTAAAATATAACATAAAATATGTAATATTAACTTTATCTAAGCTTATGAAAATTTAAATTTAGGACCCAAACACATGGCATAAAATGATTTATCTATATACGTTTGATGATATAAACTCCAAAAATTGATAAAAATCCAGAAATTGACAAATGCACAGATACAAAGAAAGAGAAGCTTACAAAGAAGAGCAACGAACTCCAACAACTTACTGGCGGTGGCTTGCGGCTCACAGGCACTGGTTTGTGGCGGAGGGAAGTTAGGCGACAACTTGTGATGGAGGGGAATCGGGCGATGACCTCTGGAGACTCGCAGATGGTCTTTTGTGGTAGAGGGGAACCAAGTGACAGCCTACGGCAACTCGCAGGTTGTGGCTTGCTTCCGAGAGCAGCGGGAGACTAGGAGAGAGGATCGTGGGAGTAGGAGGGGAAAAGGAGTTGGAGCAGAAGGGAAAGCATGGGAAAGCGGTGGCTTGCGGCCGAGAGCAACGGGAGACTGGGAGAGAGGATCGCGGGAGCAGGAGGGGAAGAGAAGGAGCTGGAGCTGGAGGGAAAGCATGGGAAAGCGGTGGCTTGCAGCTGAGAGCAGCAGGAGACTGGGAGCTAGAGAGGTTCGCGAGAGCAGGCGGAGGGGTAGAGGCCAGCTGGAGAAGGAGGGGAAAGCGTGGGAAAATATCCCGCGGAAAGGAATTAGGGTTTTTGGGCATTAGTGACGGTTTCAAAAGCGTCACTACTACTCTCCGTCTATTTTTTTCTTCTTACTTGAAGCATCACCTATATAATATCAAGAACCAAGTCAAAGTCTGCGTGGTTTCACCCTTAACAAGTGCATACACAAAAGGAACATATTGTTAATTGCATTAAATCCTACTTGTAGGCAACAATTTACCACTATAAGACCCTTTTTAATGATAATTATCAATCCCTATAACAAGCTCATACAAGACCTTAGACTCCTACTTGCAAGCAATAAACAAATAATTGAGACCAACAAATAATGAATTTCTTAAAATTTTAACTTTAAATTTATTGGGTGAATTTAATTAAAATATAACATAAAATATGTAATATTAACTTTATCTAAGCTTATGAAAATTTAAATTTAGAACCCAAACACATGGCATAAAATGATTTATCTATATACGTTTGATGATATAAACTCCAAAAATTGATAAAAATCCAGAAATTGACAAATGCACAGATACGAAGAAAAAGAAGCTTACAAAGAAGAGCAACGAACTCCAACAACTTATTGGCGGTGGCTTGGAGCTCACAGGCACTGGTTTGCGGCGGAGGGAAGTTAGGCGACAACTTGTGATGGAGGGGAATCGGGCGATGACCTTTGGAGACTCGCAGATGGTCTCTTGTGGTAGAGGGATATCGAGTGATAGCCTACGGCAACTCGCAGGCTGTGGCTTGCTTCCGAGAGCAGCGGGAGACTGGGAGAGAGGATCGTGGGAGTAGGAGGGGAAGAGGAGGAGTTGGAGCAGAAGGGAAAGCGTGGGAAAGCAGTGGCTTGCGGCCAAGAGCAACGGGAGACTGGGAGAAAGGATCGCGGGAGCAGGAGGGGAAAAGAAGGAGCTGGAGCTGGAGGGAAAGTGTGGGAAAGCGGTGGCTTGCAGCTGAGAGCAGCGGGAGACTGGGAGCTAGAGAGGTTCGCGGGAGCAGGCGGAGGGGAAGAGGCCAGCTAGAGAAGGAGGGGAAAGCGTGGGAAAATATCCCGCGGAAAGGAATTAGGGTTTTTGGGCATTAGTGACAGTTTCAAAACCGTCACTACTACTCTCCGTCTATTTTTTTTATAAATAACATAGCATTAGTTACGGTCCACAATTCGTCACTAATAATGGCCTAGTAGTGATGAATATAGAAATTCGTCACTAATAAGGGACCAAATGATGAATTTATAAATTCGTCGCTAATATTTTGAACTTAAATTTTTTATTTTTTTTTTTTAAAAAGGAAGTATTGGTGACGAATCTAAAAATTTTTTATTATTGGTCCCTTATTAGTGACGAATCTAAAAATTTTTCATTATTGGTCCCTTATTAGTGACGAATTTACAACATCATCACTAATACTCTGAATTGAAATTTTTTTTATTTGTTTTAAAAGAAGGAATTATTAGTGACAGTTCTCAAATCCGTCACTAATAAGGGACAAATAGTGACAAATTCATAAATTCGCCACTAATACTCTGAACTTAAAAGTTTTAATTTTTTTAAAACAGGAAGCATTAGTGACGGTTGTCCATCCATCACTAATAAGAGGATATTAGTGACAAATTTGTTAGTGACGGATCTCCCAATCCGTTACTAATATCCTTAACTAAATTTTTTTTATATTTTTTAAATAAAAAATACTAGTAGTGATGGTTTCAAAACTATCACTAATATCCTCTTATTAGTGATGGATCTCCCAATCCGTCACTAATACCCTTAACTTAATTTTTTTTATATTTTTTAAATAAAAAACACTAGTAGTGACGGTTTCAAAACCGTCATTAATAAGTGACTTTTAGTGGTGAATTTAATCCGTCACTATTACCATAAAATCATCGCTAATATTTTCCTAAAAAAAATTTCGTGCGAAAAGTGTTTACCGCGCAGTTTTTAGTGACAAAAGTATTAGTGACAGTTCTTAAAAACCATGACTAATACAACACTATTAGTGATGGTTTTAAAACCGTCACTAATACTTTCGTCACTAAAAGCTTGTTTTTTTGTAGTGAATGTCATATGTTGTGAATGAACTCGGAATTGCATAGTGAAAATTAAACGCGCAACTAATTAAGTACAAATATGGTACACACACATGCAGTATATTTGAAAGTAAGAACAACAATGCAAATATTTACGTAGTTCGGCAATGCCTACATCTACAGGAGCAATCGGCAAAATTTACTATGTAAGTGTCAAAAAATATACAATACAATCATTCTTACAATGATCTTCCACTCTTAGAATATACTCAGAATGGTATATTTATAAACACTTTGGAGGTTTCCCTCCAAACACCCAACCAACTTAACGTTCACATTCAAATTTTGAAAATATGCACTGAGTTCCCTAGCCAAATCATCGATTGATTGGGCCAAATTGTCGATGGTTTCAAACAGAATGTAAATTATCTGAATTATAGAGCCAAACCATCCATTGATTTAGCCAAACTGTCAACTGTTTCCCTACTACTCCTCAGCACATGTGATTTTCCACTATGTCTTCTTCCTTGTTTATGTAATCCATCAAGTATATGAGTCACAAAAACACAACAATCTCCACTTTGGCGAGTCTACACCCCATAGGAGAACTTGAAAACATAGCTCGTTGCTCCACCTTGACCATGGAACATTAGGTTGGGTTCGTCTCCCTTCTAGCACTTAAGGACATGAAGTAAGTCCAAGCAATGCTTGAACTTTTCATTAGTAACCGATTTTGTCAAAATGTCCGTTGCATTTTCAAATGTGCGAACCTTATACAGTACAAGTTCACCTGAAGTAATCAATTCCCAGACCCCATGGAACCTTACATCAATATGCTTGGTTCTGGCATGGTACACTTGATTCTTCGCCAAGTAAATAGCGCTTTGACTGTCACAACGTAGCATAACCCCACTTTGTTGTATACCCAACTCTTTGACCAAACCGATAAATCATAAGGCTTCCTTTAAGGCTTCGGCAACTACCATGTATTCTGATTCAGTTGTAGACTGTTGACTTTTTTAGCCTGTAACCTATTTTGATTATAACAAATCACAATATTTTATCCGTATGCTAAGTGTATGAATAGGTTTACTTTTCTTAACACAAATGACAGATGAGATATGGAAGATGAGAAGCACTTAAATGAGCACATCATTTGGCGCAATCCATGATATTACAAAGGAACAGAACATGAAGTTCTTTTGTTTTTCTTTCAAGTTGTATTGTAATTATAATAAGTCTTTTTGTGGTCTGTAATAATCTGCATATCATGCATGATAGGGTTTAAATGCTCAAGACCATAATTTGACCATATAAAATCACAAGACCTTAGGGATCACCCTTTGGTCGACCGACACCAGATTTTTGGGATTAATTAAAAGCATAGACCTTAAATCAACCCTAGGTCCCTGCACATCACTTTGATAAATCCCCTCAATCTTAAAGATTAGAAATTATGCAAACAAGTGAAAACCATACTTAAAAATAGGACCCATTTCTTAAAGCTTAAAAGGATTTCAAGCGACCGAACCTTGTGCATTGAAAATGTCTCGGTCGACCGAATGGGTGAAAAGTCAAAATAGTTGACTTGGCCTGAGCAATCGAACCGAAATTGAACTAAACTTTCACGGTCTACTGAACCATGAATACTAACTTTTTCACCTTCCTCGGGCGACCGAACCTCGAGTGCTCAGAAAATCTCCTTGGCCCAGCCACCCAAACCTTCACTAAAGCACCTGAAGTCAGAAAGTAATTTTTTATAAATGTGTCTATTCAGGCGACCAACCCTAAGGGTCAGGCGACTGAATCTCTCAAGTTGCCATATTTTTAACAGCGGTAATTGGCTTTAAATAGGGGTTAATTATTAATTAAACTTTTTAGATATTCCCTCCATGTCCCCAACGGTCTAAAATTAAGGGAATTCTATATATACCCCTCATTTGTCCAGATTAGCATAAGATTAGCAAATAGGTTAGCAAAAATTCTCTCTAATTTTTTCTTGAACTCCCATTGCATATACTTCATATTTTCAAGCCTATATTTCATACTCTCATATATTCTTACTTGAAAAATATTTTCAAAACCAGAGAGTATTATTTGCGTACTCCTTTCTTGCAAACTAATTGCAAGTTAGAGGGAGTTTGTTTTTCACTTGTAGTGTGCTTCATACGTTATCTTAAAGCTAGTATACTCTCTTATTCATTATGGTTGAAATTATTTTTAGAGAGTTAGCTTGAGTTAATCCCAAATTATTTCATTGATAAATATTATCGTGGGATAACTCTTTTCAACTTGAGGATCTTTGCATCTTTGTTGTAAGATTCAAAGGCTAGATTTTGTGCTTATTGCAAAATATTTTTGAGAAACTAATCTTGACTATCTCTTGATTTTATTAATGAAAAATATTATTGAGGTATTTGCTTAAGGTTATTTAGATTATATGATTGCTTACATTGTGAATACATATTCTAGAATCAAAGACCTTACTCACTCACACATATACTTTGATACATATCTTGTTGTGAGTAGATACACTGTTTAGAACAAATCTCACTTGAGCATTAATTCTCTATTATACGTGAGTGCATTGTTTACTATGTTAAATTGTAGTACATATCTTCTTGTGTAGAAGCATTTTGAATTATATGTAATTTTATATTCATTGTTGTAATTCAGGCATGGCCTAACGTGGGTCTTCTCCGCCCTGTTAAGGAGAGGTTGTAAAGGTTGAGGTCAGCCTTGGTAATTTGACCTAGTATTGTATTCGGTGCCGCTCCACCCGTTAAGTGAGCATTAGTGGAATCCTCGGGCTTACGAGCTGAGACGGGGATGTGGGAAGTATTGGCCGAAATCCGATAACATACCGTGTGTGCACTTTATATTTTTGCAATTTATTTACTGCACATATATGTTATTTTCAATAGACTGTGAATGTTGCGCATGATTTAATTCCGCACATTATTTTTATTTGTGCATTTGGGATTGCATAGACAGATCCTAGGTTGTGAAATATTACTATTTATATAAATTGACCTAGGAAAGTTTAAAATTCTAATTCATCCCCCCCCCCCCTCCTCTTAAGAATACACCAATTCCAACATAGACAATGTCACCAAGGATTGTACCATGGACCTCCAACATATAAGTCCTCCAATAAGGGCAAAGAAATAACCTGTTGTAGACCTTCTATCATCCATATCCCAAGCATAATCAACATCAACAAACCTTACAACTGATGGATTATCCTATTACTTGTCGAACATGATGTTATAACTAGAAGTACTCCGTAAGTATTTGAAAATCCATTTGGCGGCTTTCCAGTGTTATCTACCCGGATTAGAGAGAAACTTACTCACCACACTCACTACATGTGCCAAGTCTGGTCTTGTACACACCATGGCGTACATTAAACTCCCTATAGTGCTAGCATAGGAGACCTTTGAAATGTCCCAAATATCATCATCCGTACTTGGGCATTCAGCAGTAGACAATTTAAAGTAACTTGCTAGAGGTGTACATACCAGTTTAGCATTAGCCATGTTGAACCTTTCCAACACCTTCTCCATATAACCACCCTGAGATAACCACAACCTTCTTGTAGTTTGTCCCAGCAAATCTCCATCCCAAGTATCTTCTTGGATGGACCAAGATCCTTTATGTCAAACTTTTTATGCAACAGATCCTTTAACTAGTTTTCCTCACTTAAATCCTTCGCACCTATTAACATATCATCGACATACAACAATAAGAAAGTAAGATAACCATCATTAAGCTTATTCACATATACACAGTAGTCATACTTACATATTCTGTAGCCTATCCTGATCATATAGGAATCAAATCTTTTGTACCATTGCCTTGGAGACTATTTCAGACTGTAAAGAGACTTCTTCAACTTGCAAACTAAGTGTTCTTGCCCTTGTTTATTGAATCACTCTGGCTGTACCATATAAATATGTTCCTCCAAGTCACCATGGAGAAATGTTGCCTTCACATCCATTTGTTTCAAATGCATATCATAATGCGCTACTAACCCCAACATTACCTTGATTGAAGTGTGTCGAACCATAGGTGAAAAGATTTCATCATAATATATTCCTTTTTTCTGTGAGTCCCCCTTTGCCACTAACCGTGCCTTCAATTTCTCTCATTTCTTTTCTAAAATTGCTTCCTTCTTCATATATCCATTTTCAATCTATCACCCTCTTCCTATTCGGAAGCTCCACCAACTCCTAAGTTTGATTCTTATGCAACGATTCCATTTCCTCAATCATAGCACCTATTCACCTGTCTTTCTCTTGGTCGTGCACTACCTCTTGAAAAGAAGTTGGATCATTGCAACTGGTAATGAAAGCATAAGATAATAACTCTTCAAACACATACCTTGGCGAGGGTCTGATATTGCGTCTGGATTTTCGTATAAGAATATTGTCGGTTTGTTGGTTTCCCAAGCTAGAACTCCCTGCAACTAGAGGGCCGAAATCACTATCGTTGCCCGAGTTTCTAACTCCACCTGCACAACATGTTCATCTCTGTTCTAGTTTTCTGGCCCCTATTTCTTTTTATCAAATTCTTGAGTAAGCTTCATCATAGCTTTCTCATCGAAAACTACATCCCTACTAATCACCACTTTGTTTGCCATTGGATCCCACAGTTTGAACCCCCTTCATACCCTTTTGATACCCTAAAGAGATGCAGCATCTGGAATTTGCGTCAAACTTCAATCTTTCCTCACTAGACATGTGAATATAGGCTGGACAACCAAATACTTTCAATCGGGAATAGTCTACTGTATTTCCCATCCATACCTCTTCTGCCACTTTCCCTTCTAGTGATGCCCTTGATGATCAGTTTACTAAGAAACAAGTAATAGTAACTGCCTCTGTACAGAAGTTCTTTGGTAGCCCTGCAATAAGCCTAAAACACCAAACTCTTTCAGCTACAGATCGGTTCATCATTTCTACCACACTATTTTGCTAAGGTGTCTGACGAACAGCGAAATGTCTCCTAATGCCCAGCTACTCACAAAACTCCATGAACCTAGAATCAGCGCACTTCATCTATTGTCGAACCTGAGGCATTTTATTCCCCTCCTAGTTTAGTTTTCCACTTCAACTTTCCACAACTTAAACTTGGCAAACATATCATACTTGTGTTGCATGAAGTATACCCAGACTTTCCATGAGTAGTTGTCAACAAAACTCACAAAGTAAATATGTCCACTTCTTGATGCTACTTTAACCGGCCCCCAAACATCATTAATGTATATAATCAAGAATATCTTCCATCTTGTGCATAGTCGATTTGAATTGTGCCATATTTTGTTTCCCAAGAACACAAAACTTGCAAAAATTCAACTTATATGTTTTCATACCTTTCCAGAGTTTCCTCTTGTGAATTTTTTTCAAACCATGTTCACCCATATAACCAAGCCGCATATGCCACAAAATGATTTCATCAATTTCAGAATTTACGGTTGCAGCTCCGCCTACAATAGTATTTACCTACAGTGTATAAATATTTACATCTAACTTTTTCCCTTTTATCATCTTCAAATTACCTTTGCACACCCTCATAATCCCACTTTCAGACTTGAAATTGAATCCATTACAATCCAAAGTGTCAAGTGAAATGATACTCTTCTATAGGTTCGGTATGTGTCTTGCATTGCTCAAGGTTCTTACAGCACCATTAAACATTTTAATTCTAACACTTCTTACGTCAATGATTTTACAAGAGACATCATTGTCCATAAGAACTGAACCTGAATTTATCAACCTGTAAGTGCTTAACCAGTCCTTATTTGGAGTCATATGGTAACAAAATGTCGAGTCTAGGATCCATGAGTCCGTGAGGTGATCCAACCCCAACGAAACTAAAAGTACATCACCATCACTGCAAACTAAATTTTCTTCTTGAACTACATTTGCTGATTTTGAAGTCACTTCATGCTTTTCAGCATTACCTTTCTTCCAATTCAGACACTCCGGTTTAATGTGCCCCTTTTTACTGCACTTATAAAATAGGATATCCTTTTTCTTCTTGGATTGAGTTCAGGATTTTTAACTTGACCCATTTCTGAATTTTCCTCTCCTATAATCATGGTTACCTTTCACCACAATTCCTTCTCCGTGTGAATTTTCATCACAAACTTTCATACTTTGATGAAACCCCAACAACGCACTTGTCACCTTTTCCAAGTTTAGGGTCTCTTTTCCCCATGTAAGAGTGGTAATTAGGTTCTTATATGTGTGATTCTCTGGTAAGGAATTCAGTAGCATCAACGTATTATCATCCTCTTCAAATTTCACATCAACTTGCATTGAATCACTTATGATTTGATTAAATGCGTTGATATGTCAATTCAAGTTTGAACCATACACCATCTTAATCTAATAAAGACATTGCTTAAGAAATAATTTGTTAGTAAGGGATTTGGACATGTACTGACTTTCAAACTTTTGCCAAAAAGCCACAGGAGAATCTTCCTCTTTGACATAATAGAGAACTTCGTCAGCCAAACACAATCGTATTGCAAAACCAGCCTTTGCCTCTAGATCTTTCCAATTAGCCTCATCTATACCTTTCGATTGAACAATACAATGCCTTCACCATCCCTTGTTGCACAAGCAAATCTTTCACTCTCCTATGCCACAAACCGAAGTTTCTGGTTCCATAAAATTTGACAATATCAAATTTAGCAAATGAAGTGCCCGACGTCATAACAACAACGCTTTGATACCAATTGTTGTGAATGAACTCAGAATTGCACAGCAGAAATTTAACACAACAACTAAGGAAGAACAAAAATGGAACACACACATGCAGTATATCTGAAAGTAAGAACAACAATGCAATGCCTACATCCACGGGAGCAATCGGCAAAGTTTCACTAAGTAAGTTTCAAAGAACATACAATTCAATCACTCTTACAATGATCTTTCACTCTTAGAATAAACCACAGAATGGCATATTTATAAACATTTCGAAGGTTTCCCTCCAAAAACCTAACCAACTTAACGTTCACATTCAAATTTTGAAAATCTGCACTAGGTTCCTAAGCCAACCCATCAACCGATTGGGACAAACCATCAACTGTTTCAGATAGAATGTAAATTGTCTGAATTCTAAAGCCAAATGGTCAACTAATTTAGTCAAACCATCGACTGTTTCCTTGCTACTCCTCAGCACATGTGATAATCCACTGTGTTTTCTTCCTTATTTATGCGATTCATCAAGTATATGAGCCACAAAAACACAACATTATACATATTATTCAAAATATCAAAAAATCGGCCTAAAAAAATACAAATTCTATCATTTAATAGTTTAGTCATTGTTATTTTATTACGGGTTTTTCGTCAAATGTAAAATAGTTAATTTGATAGTTTACTCATTGTTAGTTATTGTAACCATGCATGGTTACAATGAGGTGTTGGCTAACCGATCAAACCATGAGAAACTTACTCACCACACTCACTGCATGTGCCACGTCTGGTCTTCTACACATCATGGCATACATTAAACTCCCCATAGCGCTAGCATAGGAGACCTTTGAAATTTCCTAGATATCATCATCCATACTTGGGCATTCAGTAGTAGACAATTTAAAGTAACTTGGTAGAGGTGTACATACCAGTCACCTTCTCTACATAACCACTCTAAGATAACCACAAGCTTCCTGCAGTTCTGTCCCAGCGAATCTCCTTCCCAAGTATCTTCTTGGTTGGACCAAGATCCTTCATGTAAAACTTTTTATGCAATAGATCCTTTAACTAATTTACCTTAGTTAAATCCTTCACAGCTATTAAAATATCATTGACATACAACAATAAGAAAATAAGAGAACCATCATCAAGCTTCTTCACATATACATAGTAGTCATACTTGCATATTCTGTAGCCTATCCTGATCATATAGGAATCAAATCTTTTGTACCATTACCTTGGAGACTGTTTCGGCCCGTAAAGAGACCTCTTCAACTTGCAAACTAAGTGTTCTTTCCCTTGTTCATTGAATCACTCTGGTTGTACCATATAAATCTGTTCCTCCAAGTCACCATGGAGAAATTTTGTCTTCACATCCATTTGTTTCAAATACATATCATAATGAGCTATTAACCCCAACATTACCTTGATGGAAGTGTGTCGAACCATAGGTGAAAAGATTTCATCATAATATATTCCCTTTTTCTGTGAGTACCCCTTTGCCACTAACCATGCCTTGAATTTCTCTCATTTCTTTTCTGAAATTGCTTTCTTGTTCCTATATACCCATTTTCAACCTATCGCCCCCTTCCTATTTGGAAGCTCCACCAACTCCTAAGTTTGATTCTTATGCAGCGATTACATTTCCTCAATCATAGCACCTATCCATCTGTCTTTCTTTTGGTCGTGCACTGCCTCTTGAAATTAAGTTGGATCATTGCAACTAATAATGAAAGCAAAAGATACTAACTCCTAAAACACATACCCTGGCGGTGGTCTGATAGTGCTTCTGGATTTCCTTATAAGAATATTGTCGACTTGTTGGTTTCTTGAGCTAGAACTCCCTGCAATTGGAGGACCAAGATCATTATCATTACCCTGAGTTTCTAACTCCACCTGCATAGCATGTTCGTCTTTGCTCTAGTTTTTTGACTCCTATTTCTCTTTATCAAATTCTTGAGTAAGCTTCACCATAACTTTCCCATCGAAAACTACATCCCTACTAATCACCACTTTGTTTGTCATTGAATCCCACAGTTTGACCCCTTTAACACCTTTTTGATACCCCAAAAAGATGCAACGTCTAGAATTTGCATCAAGCTTCGATCTCTCTTCACTAGACATGTGAATATAGGTTGGACAACCAAATACCTTCAATTTGGAATAGTCTACTGTATTTCCCTTCCATACCACTTCTGCTACTTTCCCTTATAGTAATGCCTTTGATGATCTGTTTAACAAGAAACAAGTAAAACTAACTGGCTTTGCCCATAAGTTCTTTGGTAGCCTTGCATTAAGCCTAAGACACCAAGCTCTTTCAGCTACGGTTCGGTTCATCCTTTCTACCACACCATTTTTCTAAGGTGTCCGATGAATAGTGAAATGTCTTTTAATGCCCTGCTACTCCCAAAGCTCCATGAACCTAGAATCAGCATACTTCATCTATTGTTGAACCTGAGGCATTTTATTCTCCTCCCAGTTTAGTTTTCCACTTCAACTTTTCACAACTTAAACTTGGCAAACGTATCATACTTATGTTGCATGAAGTATACCCAAACTTTCCATGAGTAGTTGTCAACAGAACTCACAAAGTAAATATGTCCACTTCTTGATGCTACTTTAACCGGCCCCCAAACATCAGAATGTATATAATCAAGAATATTTTCCGTCTTGTGAATAGCTTATTTGAATTGTGCCATATTTTGTTTCCCAAGAACACAAAACTTGCAAAAATTCAGCTTATAAGTTTTCATACCTTTCAAGAGTTTCCTCTTGTAAAGTTTTTTCATACCATGTTCACCCATATGCCCAATCCATATGCCACAAAATGATTTCATCAAATTTAGAATCTACGGTTGCAACTCCACCTACAATAGTATTTACCTACAGTGTATAAATATTTCCATCTAACTTTTTCCCTTTCATCACCGTCAGATTACCTTTGCACACCTTCATAATCCCACTTTCGGACTTGAAATTGAATCCATTACATTCCAAAGTGTCAAGTGAAATGAGACTCTTCCGTATGTTCGGTATGTGTCTTGCATTGCTCAAGGTTCTTACAGCACCATCAAACATTTTAATTCTAACACTTCCTATGCCAATGATTTTATAAGAGACATCATTGTCCATAAGAATTGAACCTGAATTTACCAACCTGAAAGTGCTTAACCACTCCTTATTTGGAGTCATATGGTAAGAACATGTCGAGTCTAGGATCCATGAGTCCGTGAGGCGATCCAACCACAATGAAACTGAAAGTACATCACCATCACTGCAAACTAAATTTTCTTCTTGAACTAGATTTTTTGATGTTGAAATCCTTTCATGCTTTTCAGCATTTCTTTTCTTCCAATTCGGACACTCCGATTTAATGTGCCACCTTTTACCGCACTTATAAAATCGGATATCCTTCTTCTTCTTGGATTGCGTTCAGGATTTTTGAATCGACCCATTTATGAATTTTCCTCTCCCACAATCATGGTTACCTTTCACCACAAATCCTTCTCTGTGTGAATTTTCATTGCAGACTTTCATCCTTTGATGAAACCCCAACAACACACTTGTCCCCTCTTCCAAGTTTAGGGTCTCTTTCCCCCATGTAAGAGTGGTAATCAGGTTCTTATATGTGTGAGTCGCTAGTAAGGAATTCAGTAGCATCGATGTATTATCATTATCTTCAAATTTCACATCAACTTGCATTGAATCGCTTATGATTTGATTAAATGCGTTGATGTGTTGGTTCAAGTTTGAACCATACACCATCTTAATCTAATAAAGACGTTGCTTAAGAAATAATTTGTTTGTAAGGGATTTGGACATGTATTGGCTTTCAAACTTTTGCCAAACAGTCACAAGAGAATCTTCCTCCATGACATAATAGAGAAATTCGTGAGTTAAACACAATCGTATTTTAGAACCAGCCTTTGCCTCTATATCTTTCCAATTAGCCTCATCTATACCTTTCGATTGAACACCATACAATGCCTTCACCATCCCTTGTTGCACAAGCAAATCTTTCACTCTCCTATGCCACAAACTGAAGTTTCTAGTTCCATAAAATTTGACAACATCAAATTTAGCAGATGAAGTGCTCGATGTCATAACAACAATGCTCTGATACCAATTGTTGTGAATGAATTCGGAATTGCACAGCAGAAATTAAACGTAGCAAGTAATGAAGAACAAATATGGAATACACACACGAAGTATATCTGAAAGTAAGAACAACAACACAAAGATTTACGTAATTCGGCAATACCTACATCCACGGGAGCAATCAGCAAATTTTCACTATGTAAGTGTCAAAGAACATACAATTCAATCACTCTTACAATGATCTTTCACTCTCAAAATATACCCCAGAATGGCATATTTATAAACATTTCGGAGGTTTCCCTCCAAACACCCAACCAACTTAACGTTCACATTCAAATTTTGAAAATCTACACTAAGTTCCTGAGCCAACCCGTCAACCGATTGGGACAAACCGCCAACTGTTTCAGATAGAATGTAAATTGTCTAAATTCTTAAGCCAAATCGTCGACTAATTTAGCCAAACCATCGACTGTCTCCTTGCTGCTCCTCATCACATGTGATTTTCCACTATGTCTTCTTCCTTATTTATGCATCCATCAAGTATATGAGCCACAAAAACACAACATCATACATATTATTCAAAATATCAAAAATCGGCCTAAAAAAAATACAAATTCTATCATTTGATAGTTTAGTCATTGTTATTTTATTACGGGGTTTTTGTCAAGCGTAAAATAGTTAATTTGATAGTTTACTCATTGTTAGTAATTGTAACCATGCGTGATTACAATAAGGTGTTGGCTAACCGATCAAACCATGAGAGCCACGTATTATTGTGGTTTTTACTTCTTTTTTATCTTTTCGTTCTTTTTTCTTCTTTTTAAGTCTGTATTAATGCGGATTAAAATTCCTTTAATAAACCAAAATGAAAATACATTTATATCTCTAACCATCCATCATGCATATTACAAATTTTTTCAAAATTTTAAAGTTGCACTAAAAGTCTAAACCATTTTCAATTATTTTTATAATTATCAAAGACCCTTTATATTACAAGAAGACTATTAAATTTAACGGGATTAGTATCATGTGTGTGTGAAATACATATTTTTTTAATAAAATTATTTTTATTAGTTTGAAAAGTACACAAGCATCTCACAAGTTAATCGGCTTAAAAGGATGCATATGATATGGAGGCTTTTAATTTGAAGCTATCATTTTGTTTTTAAAAATATCATTAGCTATTAGTTTTTGTCCATTGTGTACATCTACGTTTTGGATTCTTATAGATATTTCCTTGTCCCCATCAGCAAGTAGACCGCATAGCGCAGTGGATTAGCGCGTTTGACTTCGGATCAAAAGGTCGTGGGTTCGACTCCCACTGTGGTCGCTTCCTTTTCCCTTTTTCCTTCTCATTCACGTCTCTGTTTGTGGGGCAAACATATTTTAACAAATAAATTTTACTAAACAATTTTTTTTTTGGTAAATTATTTTTTAAATTGGAGTGTAGGTAAATACGTAATTACTATTAACAATATATGTAATGTAAAAAACTAAAAATATCCCCCTGCCTAAAAATAATCTGAACCATTGTTTAAAAAAAATTAAAATTTAATTGAAATTATATTACACTTTGAGCATTCACCTTAGATGAATTAAGATTTGGATCTAAAAAATTGAATTACTAATAAGGTTCATGAAATCAAAATTTTATTTGGAAAAAAAAAAAGAGAAATAAAAAGAAAATTTATTTTTCATTGTATTTTTCTCTCAATGTTAGATTGCATTAAAAATAAAAAATTTATTTTAATGTGTCATTAAAAATTAATAAAAATAAAATATTATTGATATTGTAAAATTAAAAATTTTCATTAATTTTCTATTTACTTTTTCTCACTTTTATTAATAACCAAATATAAAAATTGAATTCCTTCAAATTTTCCTTTCCTTCCCTTATGTAATGTTTGAGAACATGGATTTCAAATTTTAGATTTGGATTTGAATCGATTTAGACAAATTTTAATATAAATTTTGTAACACATGTTAACCTCTACAAAAATAGGGTTAACATTTTCCAAATTTCACAACCATTAATTGTAGAAAAATATTTTCATTTTCAATTTTAAGTTTTTAAAAAACTATACAAATTTTAGCTTATTTTTTAGTTTTACAATAAATGAAAAAAATAATTATATTTTACTTTTAAATTTTTAAATAATTACAGATGAGACAATATTTTTCAATTCTCCAATACAAATGATAGAAGATAGAATTAAGATCATGGTTATATTTTAATAGGGTTAAAAATAAGAATTTATTCTAATATTATTAAAAATTAATAAAAATAAAATACTATTGATTTTTTTTTCCTCACTTCGTTAATAACCAAATATCGTAAAATACCCCTAAAATTGAAAAAAAAGTTTTATAACACAGCTATAAGACCAACTATGCTATATAGATCGGAATGTTGGGCAACGAAAAAATATAATATCCAAAAAGTAAAGTTTGCCGAGATGAGAATGTTTAGATGGATGAGTGATATAACATTGAAAGATAAATTAAGAAATGAATATATTCGTAGTAAGTTAGGTGTAGCTCCTATAGAAGATAAGATAAGGGAGGGACGACTCAGATGGTATGGACACTTACAACGTAGACCACATAGTGCACCTGTGAGGAAGAGTAACTTAGTTACTGTGGGGGGCAGTAGAAAGGGTGGGGGTAGACCTAAAATAACTTGGGAAGAGAGAGTGTAAAAAGATTTAATATCCTTGAATCTATCAAAAGAAATGGTCCATGATCGCCTAAATTAGCGGAAAATGATTCATATAACTGACCCCACTTAGTGGGACTAAAGGTTTGGTTTTGTTGTTGTTTTTCATTAATAACCAAATATAAAAAGTTTACTTCCTTCAGATTTTCATTTCCTTCACTTAATATTTTCCAAATTCCAAAACCATTGAATTATGGAAAATATTTTTCATTTTCATTTTAAGGTGTTCAAAGAATTTTAAAATTTTTAGCTTATTTTTTAGCTTTACAAGATTTGTATTGAAAAGAAAGAAAATAAAGAATTTGTTTGGTTGTAATTTAAAGAATTTTAAAGTTTTTAGCTTATTTTTTAGCTTTACAAGATTTGTATTGAAAAGAAAGAAAATAAAGAATTTGTTTGGTTGTAAAAAAAAAAAAAAATTATATTTTACTTACAAATTTTAAAATAATTACAAATAAGACAATATCTTTCAATTATCCAATAAAAAATGATAGAAGATAGAATTAAGATCATGGATTTGAAGTTTGGATTTGGATTTGTATAGATTTAAAAAAAAAATTAATATGATTTAAATTTTATACTATATTTTGCCCTAATCACACAAATCACAGCCCAAGATCATATTTTCATGGCTTTTCTATATAAATTATAAAAATTAGAAGAAAAAAAAAAGTGATATTTAATCATTAAAAAATTAAAAATAGAAAATAAAACTATTTTACAAGCAAACAAGGCTAAAAAAATTTTTTTAGATTTCCTTAATTTTTAGAAATTTTTGAAAAATAAAAACTATTTTGCACAACTAAATATTGAGCCTTTAAATTTTCTATCAATTTGTTTATATTCTAAAAATATTAACATAAAATAGGATAGAAATATACATATTCTCACGCCAAAATTTGAGAATAATCTTTCTTTCTCTATTTCATGTTATGGGTTAATAAAATTTTTATTTATCATTTGTTCATTAACCTAGTCTCTTTTAGTAAAAAAAAAAAAAAACCTAGTCTCTAGAAACCCCCCCTTCCTGGCGCATACGCGAGAGTTTTGTGGGACTCTGCCTTTTTATTTGTTAATTAAAGGATGATAATTTTTTCAAGGAATCAAAACCTCACATAATGAACATTTTTATTTCTAAGAACAGAAATTCTATAAATCAAACACAACCTACATAAACTTTCACCATTAAAATTTTATTAATCTATGGTTGATCTTACAAATACCTAATTATCATCGTTTATGTCAATATTTAATTTTTTTTCCTCTATAAATTCAATGTAGTAGCCCTCGTAGAAGAGAATGGCTGTCGCCTAATATGGTCAACCAGCTTGGCGATTTGGTGTACAAAGTGGGGAGCTTCTCTTTCGCCGAAAAGCCTTTGGAAGGGCATAATGAAATAGAAAGGTGAACTTTCTCAAGTTTGCTGGCTTTGTTATTAGGAATGGGAATATAATCAATGAGTGGTTGTTCGGTGTGGTGCGGGGAATAAACCTTGGTTGTTTGGTTCACAGAGTTTAAGATGAATGCTTGAATAATATATTTCAAGAATTATATTTTTAAACGAAATGTCACTTCTAATCTCGAAACAAACATGAAAATATGACGTTATGGGCAAAAATCTTGAGAGATTTCAAGAACCGAACACCTAAAATAAGTTAGTGCCAAGCTGCTTCATTTGGGCAGAATGGGGTTGAATGGGATCTGTGTTTCAAGAAGCATGGTGTAGGATTGGGTGTTGGAAGGTGGTTCGATACTTCTGGGCAGCCTGTATAGGACCAGGATTTGCAGATAAGGAAAAGATTTCATCGGATGGTGCCCGGTAATATCACGCTTGCACTTTTTCAAAAAATTGCAATAATCACAAACCAACAGAAATCTTTAAAACTAAGTACACCTAAGTACACCTTGACAGTTACTTCAAAACATCTTTCATTTTCTGAGTTTACTTTCGCTTTCGGAATCATTTCTGAAGATTTTCCAACAAAAATAGCCTTCGTGAATAATCAATCATCACCTTGTAACAACAATGGCACATTAAAGTTTCATCCCCTTCCTTGGACAGCCACGCACTATGTAATCACTGCATTAGAGCATCATAAAATCCTTTCAACAGCTTCCGAACCAAACAATCTGCAATTTTCATGAAGAGCTGGCAATTGAATAAGAACAGTCAGGCCTCCTCTCAATATTTCATGTCACACTTCATCCTGGAATCTCAAAGTGTCATCTCATGCTCCATCCTGAAAAGGTTCCACTGCTTAAATGAGAAAATGGAGTTAAAAATTCTAAAACAGTATCAAATTCAATAGTTAGTGACACCTCTCCAAGGCAGCTGAGCTAATGGGAATGGCACCACTTGGGGAAACAATCACATCAACAGAAACATCATTTGGAGTAACTGGTATAACTCCCTCATCCATTATCTGCAAAGAATATGACAGAGCAACTGCAGAACTCGAGCAAAGCAACTCAATTAAAACCAATAAAACCGATAACCTGACTATGTTTACCCCTAGAGCATGTGTCTGCTTTAGAAAATATAACACAGAATTTGTATATACCAAGGAGGGGCTCCTTCCAACTCTTCTCCTTTGCAAGCTCCTGGTATTTCCTCAAAAAGGAATCGTAATAACTTTCATGGTTTCATCATAGGTCAAACATGCAATGGAAAAGTCAAGAGGAAGATATTATTAATACTGAATATCCATAGAAGTTTAGAAGATAAAAGGCTAGTTTCTGCATGATCACCTTTAATTATTCTGCAATTAATTTGGAAACAAGGATAACACAAGTTAATATTTCATGCAGTAGGAGTTTTTTTGAGATTCATAAGGCACAATTTTTTTTTTGTCGGGGTGGATAGGAGGGTATGGCATAGGACAGCCAGGCAGAAAGAGGGGATGGAGAAAATAGAAGAGGATACAAACAGAAAAAGGGAGAGGAGAGAATAAAGAGAGATGAGATGAGGAGAGAGAAGACGATAAAGGAGCAGAATAGAGAGAGAGAGAGAGAGAACTAAGTTCAACTGCATAACTGACCGTCCTGTCACACAATCATAGTATTTACACTAAACAAACCCCACTTTAAAGGGCAAAAATAAAAATTACAGAACACAAGAGTAACGGAAACATCCAAAATTGCCCTAAATTATCTAAAATTTCAAAAAAATTCCATATTTCCCAAATCAAAACAAAATCCTTAATTTATAAATCCTCAAGTGGAACATGATTGCCTAGAAATTATTCATAGGTAATTCCCCCATTGTGGGGTTGAAGGAGTTCTTGGTAAATAAAAAAAAAAAAACTGGCAAACTAGGTTATGTCTATTAAATTTATTGAAGTATTATAATATGGTGACAAAGATCCAGAATTCACATATGGCAAGGTGCATAAACATACCCCCCACCACGACCCAAGCGTCTTCCAGATCTGTCAAATGCAAGTCCTGCAATTAAAGACCAGACAAATTGGATTAACAACATTTTTTTTTTCTATAGAAATTCGAAGTGTGCCATAGATGATCATTAAGTACCAAGAATATAAAAAATAATTACCAGGTAAGAGGAACAAGTCAACAGGGTCATTTGCCTGCATAACTGCACCAACAGAAAACACCCTTAAGATTCATCGTCTGTGTGTGGGTACTAAATACTCTGTTATTGGTCTACATAGTGTAGAGCAATTTCTCATACAAAGAATGTTGATTGAAAAACCAAAGGCTCCACTGCACTAACAATGAGAAGCATATTCTCTCCACACCAATTTAATAATCCCCACCAATATGCAAGATGGATAGAGGGCCAGAGGCAACTAGTTAGAAAGGATAAGACATCCAAAAAAAAAGTTGGTTTCTAATATGACATCTCTAAATATCAAGGAGGTGAGATTAGCCGTTCAATAGAAATGAAACCCTTCATCAAGTATGTGTTCAATCCCATATTATTTTTTAGATGTTGTAGAGCCAATTCTAACACAAAAATGCGTACAGTTAAACTAAACCATGATTTCACTTTAGAGAAGGCTTCATAGAACAAGGTTGGAATATGTTTAAGAGAAGTGAAACCTTATGTCAAGGTGGTTTTGGGAGTCAGCAGCTAACTCCTGAGACAAAAAAGGGACATATAGTGCTTAGCCTCTGTAATTTTTTTTTATCTACTCGCATATCAGTGCATCAAGAGAGTTTTCCCAAAACAAAAAAAATATGCAAAATATCTAAGCATTTTGTTTCTTCATAATTTTCACACTTGCTTTTCTTGTTTGATAACTATATCATTGACCTCTCTTGACATTCTGATGCCCAACCCTGTATTGTCTACCACATCATTATTGTATCCACGTTCAGAAAGCAAAATAGAAAAATATAGTAATCAATTCAGAATAATAAAGCAACGGAATTGACAATGTTTATCTCACCAGCATTCAACAAGATTGATACAAAATTTCCAATAAACAACAAAGACAGTAGTCTTGAGAATCTACGGCTCCACCATGCAAGCAATAAGAAAATATTCCTTCCAGCCCCATTTAATGACCTCAAGAACCAATGGCCACACCATTAACCAGGATGGAAAGAGGAGCAGAGGCAACAAGTCAGCTGGGATCATGGTTTTAAATTGCGGTAGCGGGTAGCGTAGCGTAACGGTAGCAGGTGTAAGGGGAAGCAGCGGTAGCGGATGTTACATAAAGCAGGTGTGACGACCGTGAATTTTTTTCAAGCACACACAACCATGTGCATATAAGCGTACTTGCATGTTTTAAGCTTTTAACCCTTCTTAAAAGGAGTTTTAGTATATTTTGGATCCTTTAGTTCGACTAACAAAGTTATTTGGTAAGGGCAACAAGTTTACATTTGTTTTAAACCACCATTGATAGAAAAATTACGTGTGTAAATATTTATATTTCTCATTGTTCTTATCTGTGATAAATTCTTATGTGTGCTAAATTAATTAATAAAACAAAATACATTATACACTCCATTAATCTATTAGATACATAAGACATACGAATAATACAAATATAAAATAACTAGAAAAGAAGGTGGTTGAAGTTGAAAAATATAGAACATAAATATCAAATTACTAATATTATCAAAATAAAATATTTTCCTAACAAGTTAGTATTTTCAAATTATTAATTAATGCAGAGTATTTAAATAAATAGTAAATGTTGTGTGATTGTCATCCTCATTAATAAAATCAATTTTTTGGTGTAATAGTCCTGTAGCGTATGTAACGGCCGTAGCGGTCCTTACGTAACGGTCGCGATCCGTAACGACCGCTACAGCCGTGATTCTTCTTCCTACCGATTTCGCAGTGTGTAACAGTATCGGTAACTCAAAAAACTGTTACATAACGGCAGTAATGGTCACGGCTGTTATTTAAAACCATGGCTGGGATACAATGACATTCAGAAAGTTGGTTTCTAGTATAGCATCTCTAAACATGGATGATGCTAGTGAGAATTTCCTGTTAAATGGTAAGACACGTGTTGCATTACAATTCAGTTAAAAAAGCTATAGATCAGTGATTTAATGCTTTGGTTTTATAGCCTCTTATGATCCCACATGACAAAAGTTAACTAGATCTGATGTTCAAAAAGTGAGAAAATTTCTGAAAGTCTTAGCCAATGAGGAAAGTGTTGTGTCGGGCACCCCACTTGTGCCAAACACCAATACTACAACTATTGCTATTGAATATATAATCAAAACTAAAGCAATGCAAAAACTAATAATAAAAGACAGCAATAAAGAACAATACAAGAATTTACGAGGTTCAATACAAAATAACTTACGTCCTTAGGCACCAACGATCAATCCACTACTTCGAGACAAATTACAACTTTGAGGTGCGTTTACAAAATGGGGAGAGGAGCTCTTTATATAGCTTCATCTCAAAGGTTCAAACAACTTTCCCACCAATGTGGGACAAACAAAAAAAAAAACTTCAAACAACCTTCCCACCGATGTGGGACAAACAAAACCAACAAATCTCCACCTTGACAATAAATTCAACAAATTTTCCAATCATCGACATTCTCTAGAGCTCCACATCATCAGTGCCTTCCAAAATATTCAGACTTGCAAGATATTGATCAAATCCAAACAATATTTGAACTTGATTGTTGTCACAATCTTTGTTAGCATATCTATTGGATTCTCAGTTGTATCAATCTTCTAAAGAAGTATTGTGTCTTCATCAATTATATCCCGTATAAAGTGAAACCGAACGTCAATGTGTTTCGTTCGTGCATGGTACACTTGGTTCTTTGCCAAATGAATAGCACGCTGGCTATCACAAAACACAGCAATGTGCTTCCGAACAACTATCATGTACTCTGCTTCTATTGTAGACAAAGCAATAGTGGACTATAAGGTAGACCTCACACTCACTGGACCATTGGCAAATGTAAAAACATATCCAGTAGTTGACCGATATTTATCCAGATCACCTGCAAAATCAAAATTCACATATCCAACAACACATTGATCAATAGTATTATTTTTCTCAAATAATATACCAACATCAATAGTACTCATAATGTATCGTAAAATCTATTTCACAACTTGCCAATGTCCTTTACCCGGATCATGCCTATACCTGCTCACCATACTAACAGCTTGTGAAATATCAGGTCTTATACAAACCATTGTATACATCAAACTACCAACTACACTTGCATAAGGAACCTGTGACATATACTTACATTCCTCGTCTGAATTAGGAGATAAGGATGCACTAAGTTTGAAGTGAGGAGCAACCGGAGTGCTGATTAGTTTTGACTGCTCAGACATGCCAAAACTTTGTACTACCTTCTTTAAATACTAATCTGAAACAAACTAACTCTTCCTCTCATTCTGTCTCTGCATATCTCCATGTCAAGTATCTTCTTTATTTCACCAAGATCTTTCATCCCAAACTCTTTATTTAACTGACTTTTCAGTTTGTTGATTTTTTCCTTGTTCTTTGAAGCTATCAACATACAAGAGAATATATAAAAGATCAATTTTGTAGTCTATGAAAATAAACACAATGATCATATTTATTTATAATGTACTTGTGACCAATCATAAACTAATGAAATCGTTTGTACCACTGTCTTGGAGACTGTTTTAAACCATACAACAATTTTCCCAGCTCGTATACCTAATTTTCTTTTCCAGCAACCTTGAATCCATCTGGCTGAGTCATATAAATTGCCTCTTCCAAATCACCATGTAAAAATGCAATTTTTACATAAAGCTGAACTAATTCAAGATCAAATTGTGCTACCAAATCCAACAAAATTCAAATGGAAGAATGTTTAACAACTGGAGAAAATACCTCATTATAATCAATACCTTCCTTATGTGCGTAGCTATTAATCTAGCTTTGAAGCGAACATTATTTGCATCTGAAAATCTTTTTTTCTTTACATAAACCCATTTGCAACCAATTGCTTTCTTACCTTTGGGCAGCTGGGCTAACTCCCAAGTCTGATTCTGATGAAGAGACTACATTTCTTCATTCATCGCTCTTTTCCACTCGTCTGATTCAGAGTTCCTCATTACTTCTTTGAAAGTGCAAGAAACATCATCATCTATAACTGGAAGTGCATAGGCCACTAGGTCAGTATACCGAGCAGGTTTTCAAATTTCTCGTCTTGTCCTCTGAGAAACAATTGATTCTTGTTGCTGTGAAGATTTTTGGATTGAAATTTCCTCTTCTTATACACTGTTCCCCACTATAACTGGAGAGTTACATTGTGTAATCTCATTTCTTATTGGGTTTCCCAAAATTGTCTCAACCTCCACCTGCTGTTGAGTACTACTGGTCTTTTCTTCAACTAGTGATTCCTTGCGTATTGTTTTCTTCATCATCGCAAGTTCATCAAAAGTCACATCCTTACTTAAAATCATTTTTTTCGTCTCTAGAAACCAAAGAAGGTATCCTTTGACTCCTGCACTAATCCCAAAGAATATTACTTTCTTAGCTCTAGGATCCAACTTAGATTTTTAAACATGACAATAAGCAACTGTACCAGATACATGTAAAGAATCATAATCATTAGCAAGTTCTCCAAACCATACCTCATAGGGTGTTTTTCCCCTAATAGCAGATGATGGTAGGCGGTTAACGAGATGACAAGCATACCTAACAGCCTTAGCCCAAAACCTTTTGTCCAACCCAGTATTAGACAACATGCATTAAACTTTCTCCAACAAAGTCCGATTCATGCGCTCTGCCACCCCATTTTGTTGTGGTGTATTTCTAACTGTAAAGTATCGTGCAATACCTTCATCTTGACATACCTTCACAAACGGATCACTCGTGTATTCACCACCATTATCTGATCTGAGCCGTTTGATCTTTCTACCAATTTGAGTTTCAGCCAATTTTTTCCACTTAAGGAAAATATCACACACTTCATTTTTATTCTTCATAGCATACACCCAAACGCTTCCAGAAAAATTATTAACAAAAGTAACAAAATAATGCATACCACCCAATGAAGCAGTTTTGGTAGGCCCCAATACATCTGTGTGGATGTAGTCTAAGATACCTTCAGTCCGGTGGGTCGCAGTGCCAAATTTCACTCTTACCAATTTTCCCAAAATACAATGTTCACAAAACTCAAGCTTACATACCTTTGCACCCTTCAACAAGCTCGCTTAACCAATTGTTGCAAAGATTTTTCACTTGCATGTACCAACCGCATATGTCATAACCTGGTTGTATCTAAACCTACATTTTTCTCAAAAACAACAGCTACTAAGCCAATAACTATACTACCTTGAAAATAATACAAGTTATTTTCCTAACATCTTTCATCACCACAAGCGCACCTGATTTAATCTTTAAGGTTTCACCTTTCAAAGTGATAATGAATCCTTTAGATTCTAAGGCACCCAATGAAATCAGATTTTTCTTTAGACTTGGAACATACCTAACATCAGTCAAGGTTTTAACAATTCCATCTTGACATTTCAACTGTATTGAACTTATTCCAGTTGTTTTACAGGTATTATCATTTCCCATAAAAACAACCCTACCATCTAATTCTTCAAAATTAGAAAATCATTCCCTATTGAGACACATGTGATAGGAACAACCAAAATCCACTCACCAAAGTAATGTGTCAAAGATGTTCCAACAAGAGAAAAATCTAACTCAATTCCATCACGCTTGGCTATATTGGCATTATAATGTGTTTTGCCTTTATTCTTCTACTACAATTTAGGACAATCTTTCTTCCAATGTCCTTTCTCATAGCAAAAGGCGCATTCATCTTTAGGAGGTATTCCATGAAATTTACTCCTTCCAGGTTTACGACTCTAAGAACGTCTCCTTATTGTTAGTGCTTCTGTTGTTTCCTTATGGACCCTCTGATCCTTCTTTCTACATTTAGTATTAATCAATGCAGTACAAACAACATCAAAAGTAACTTTATCTTTCCTATACAATAAAGTGGTGATCAGATGTTCATAATCATCAAAGAGGGAATTTAGTAACAATAAGGCTTTATCCTCGTCTTTCAGCTTTTCATCCAAATTTAACAAATCAGCCAAAATTTTATTGAAAGCATTTATGTGGTCAGTTATCGAAATACCTAATTGAGACTGGAAGTTAAACAATTTCTTTTTCAAATAGAGTCGATTTTCTATACTCTTGGTCATAAATGTATCTTCCAATGTCTTCCACAATTTCTTTGCAGATGTCTCCCTCATAACACTATTTCTGATTTTTAGCGAGACACAGACGAATTGTACGACATGTCTAACGATTGATCTTTTCCCAATCTCTGTTGCCCATATCCTCTGGTTTATCATTCAAAGCAATATCTAATTCCTACTGGTATAGGATGTCCATCACCTCACATTGCCACATACCAAAATTATTGGTACCATCAAATTTCTCCACTTCAAATTGAGCATTAGCTATCGTCTTTGACAATGATATCGAAACTGTTGAGGTTGGAGTTCGTGTGGACAGAGTTTCTTCTACTACTGCACGCATAGTTTCTGTCAACTTCTATATATTCAATAGCAAACAACAAAGCAAAAGGCCTAGGATGAATAGTACCACACTTATCCCAACTGTGTCTACTCTGTACATCCTATGAAATTTCACTTTGACCAGACCGATCTCTAGAGAGCGATTGAGTTGCAATGGTCTCTGAGCACTCACTTAGACAAGATCTTTCTTAGACATCAAAAATGAAATCAATGATCCTAACAGAGAAATGCCTCCTTATAGGCACTATCAACTTGACTCCGATACTAATTGTTGTGCCGGATACCTCACTTGTGTCAAATACCAATACTACAACTACTGCTATTAAATATATAATCAAAACTAAAGCAATGCAGAAACTAATAATAAAAGATAACAATAAAGAACAAAACAAGAATTTACGAGGTTCGATACAAAATTACCTACGTCCTCGGACGCCGACGATCAATCCACTACTTCCAGACAAATTACAACTTTGAGGTGTGTTTACAAATGGAAAGGGGAGCTCTTTATATAGCTTCATCCCAAAGGTTCAAACAACTTTCCCACCAATGTGAGACAAACACAAAAAACACTTCAAACAACCTTCCCACCGATGTGGGACAAACAAAACCAACAGAAAGTATAAACATTTCCAAAGATATAATTTGGTTTTATAACAAAGCAAATACAGGTAATTAAAAAGCCAGCATGTCAGAGTTTCTATTCTAGGAAGGGCGGTGTAGGGGCAAAGAGAGAGACAGAGAAAATATACAAGAAAAGAATTACCATCCTCACGTTTATTCCCATCGTCATCCACTAGAGCTGGCTCTAAAATGTTCATGGAATTTGCAACTAGATCATCAATACTGGAGATGTTGAGCATTCGCATGTTACTATTCTTGTCCTCTATGCGTGGAACATAAAGCTTTTTCTTCATCTGCCTATGGCCATCTTGATTTGAAAATACATCTTGAAAGACAGTAACAAACACAGAGTAAGCAATTACTTGCATTGAAAAACATAATACAATTTTATAATTGAATTCACAGATTCTCACTAGAAGAACAATTTGCAAGCATAATGAATCTGATTATGACATTTTTAATACAGTAATTTCTACCTAAATATTTTAAAGCATCATAATGATATCTATAGACAATTGCCACCATATTTCATATATAAATCTAACTTGAACATCATACGAAAAATCATTGATGCAAAATATATTTCTTCTGAGCAATAACCTTACTACGGTACTTGGCATCATGCTTTCTCTCAAATTTACACACCTATATTAAAGGCTACTTTGGTAGCAGCTGTTGCTTGTTGTTTGCTACTTAAAATATTCTTCTTCTTTTTTTATTTCCATTTTTCATTTTGCCCTTCTAAAATACACACACAGCAAATACATTCTATTCATAATTTTCATTTTTTCCCATGAAAGTAGAAAACATAATTGCATCCAACCATCCCTTCACAAATGTTTAGTTAACAATTTCATAAAATAAATTTCAACTTGGATCATTCCATTCCACTGCACCAATAAAATTCGAACACCCTACTACAATATCACAAAAACATAAAAAATTCAAATGCTGAAGGTAAGGCATAGAACACACCTCCAGCTGGATTTTGTAGAATTTCTGATAACACCATAGATGTATCTACTTCCCTCAAAGCACTGCAGCTTATATAACCACACAACCTCTGACTCAACTTGAACCATGGAGCATCCAAAACAATTCTCTGAATTGCATTATCTGGAAATATCATCATGTCACAAAAAAATCCTGACCCAATCCAAAAGCATTAAGAATCACATTTGTAGGGCTACAACTATAACAGCAAGCTGCTTATATAAGAGGCCTTAAACATTGCTCTTCAGCATAAACAATCCATTCAGCATCAACCTGTGTTCTATCAATTGCAAAAATATAAATGCAACACACAGAAAACACAATCCACCCCCCCCCCCCCAACAACTGTTTACAAAAACTAAAGGGTACAACATTGCATTACCAAAAGAGGACATCTGCAACCCAATTTTTTTTTTCCTTTTATGGTCGATTGTTGATCCCCAGTAAAACAGTCCATGAAGTTTTAAGGGGTGCATCATGCTTGGGCCAAAAAAGCCTTTGCACCAGGACTTCTTTATGATAATTGCCATTAACCATGACTTTCCAATCATAAACAATACCTAGCCAACATCTTTCACTCTCCCAGAATTGAGCACTGATCCCCATTATAACAGTCCATGGAATTTAGAGGGTTACAGGCTTTACAAAGAACATAGTTTGAGTTCATCTTGATAATTGCAATTAACTACGAGTTTCCATCACAAACTATACGAACCAAACACCTTTGATTCTCACAAGATAGAGTGCAACCCCCATCATAGAAGCCCATGAAATCAAAAGGGTCAAGCATGTTTTGACAAAATAAACAGAATCTATACACGAAACGCATCTTCAGAACTTCAATAATTCATCTTGATTAATGCAACTACGACTTCCCAATCACAAACAATACCAATCCAATATCTGTTACTCACAGGATAGAGAGTATTACTATTGAAGTCCAAAAGCCCAAAAGGGCTCAACATGCTTTACCAAAAGCAGAGCTTCAAAACCAGAGTTTGCACAAGGAATTGATCTCGGTAATCGAAAATAGCTATGACTTCCCCCATGAGGAACAGAAATCATGGATGAGGAGACGACTGAAAAAAATAATAACAAAAAAAAAAAAAAAAAAAAACAAAGCAATGTCCGATCTACCACCTACTCCTGAAGGCAACACCAATCAAATATCAAAATCCAAAGCAACCCCATAATTGCTATGTGTACCTTCTTGGGATCTCTGATTTGCGTCCATGCTTTTGAGCGCCTTGCGGACTGTCGAGCGAAGGGTCCGTTTCTGCATGAACTGGGCGTCGATATGAGCCGTCTGGTCTCGGTTGCTCATCCTGGTAACAGTGGAGCGTAGAGACGTGGCGTCCGGAGGTGGGCGAAGGATCCTACAGGCGTAGGTGAAGGGAAGTCCCTGCGCAGCTGCCGTCGCAGCTGTGCACGATTGGGTCATTAGCAATGCTCTTGCCTTGCGTTTAAAGCTCATTTGCTCTCATTTTTCTTGTCTATGCAACTAATTGAACTCCTCTTCTACCTATATAATGTTATAAAATAAATAAAGAAGAGGTAGAGACTATGCCTACTTCACGGGTAGATGGGATCAAAATTTCATTATCACGAGAGGAATTATAATATGATATGAAACCAATCTTGTACAAGATATCTCTATCTTTTCTTTATCCCTTCTTCACTTTATCTCTCCTCTTCTGCAACATAAAAAATTTATCTATGAAAGTATGGATGCAAAAATAAATGTCGTAAAATACAAATGCTCTCTTTCAAAAGTTTTTCAAATGAACAAAAGGAAAGAGAGTAAGAGAATAAAAAATTTGTCCCAAAGAAAAGATTTTGCAATAAAAAGTTATTTGGGGGAACTTTGATCAAAAAATATTTGAGAGAATTTTAAAGTTAATCAAAGTTGCTAATTAAGACTTATAGAGGGGTATTTATCGAATTCAAAAAATTATGACCGTTGGGGACACGCTTGGTATTTTGAAATTTGTTTAATGGAAAATTAATTACGTTTTACCGCAAGTAATTACTGAAACCCAAGAGGTTCGGTTGATCGGTCCAAGCGGCAGTCGGCTATCCTCTCATAGCGTATTTTGAATTTCAAAAGGGTTCGGTTGGCCGAACAAAGGGCGATTTCCCTTTCTTGGTGGATTCAGATAGCTAGCCAAATGGCTGGTCAGCCAAGCCTTGAAGGCCGATCGGCTGAGGCTGATTTTGAACTAAAACGACGGTCGGTTAAGAAAGGTGGAAAAGTTAATTTCTTTGGTCAATTGACCATGGACGCTATGTTCATTTTAGGGTCGATTGGGCGAGGCTTAGTCAAACATTTGACTTTTTTCCTACGGTGTGATCAGTCGATTGAGCTATTTATAACATGAATAAGTCGATCGATCGAGCCTAATTAAAAACTAAGTTTAAGCCCTATTTTTTACCTTAAAACATTTTAAAACTTTTTGTATGATTTTGGCTTTTATGAAAAAGGTTTGTCTTTGGTTTGGTCCCCTAAGGTCAATCTATGGTCATTCTGAGCATTCAATCATATAATGTAGATGCATGCATTATTACAGACCAAAGATATAAATTAAATGCAATACAAATAAGACAATAGATGTCTTCTTCTTCTTCTTCTTTTGCTTTCCTGGTTGTTTATGGAATACATCGAACAATTTGTTCTTTAAGTCCTTCGGGCTTCCACTTCTTCTTTACCTCTTGTGTGTGCTGAGATATAAACTTGTTCAAACACTAAATACACACATAAGATACGAGTGCTTTGTCAGCATCAAAATAGGGATCGGACTCAAAAAGTCAACAAAGTGCATTAATCTTTATATAATACAATCTAGAAGATAAAGTTGACAACTTTTCTAAAATCTGTTTCTTCCTAGAAATAATAGAAGTAATATAAAGAAATTCTTTATTTCCTTTATTTGTAGTTTCAATGTGATATCCATTAAGTCTTAAATCTTTAAAGTTTAATAGATTTCTTCTAGATCTGCTAGAATATAAAGTTTCATCAATTTGTAATAAAGTACTTTTAGGTAACTTTATATTAGATCTTTAAGAGCCTTCAATCAAATTTCTAGAACCAAATATTGTATTAACATTTGTTGAAGATATATTCAAGTAATAGAAATATTTCCTATCTCGAAGAATTGTGTGCATTGTAGCACTGTAAGCTAAACAAACTTCTTCCAAAGACATCTTAGAATCAATCAAAACTTTAAGACAATTCACACTACAACAAATATTTTTAAAACTCATTACTATAATTGATCATAGCAGCAATTTATTTATAATCAAAATACAATATTACTTATTATTTATCTTAAAATATTACATCATTATTTTCATTTGAATTTATAAGGAAATCAGCAACATTAAGATAAGCAAAGTTAGATGGTTCAGTATTAAGATCTATTGCAACAACATTATTAAAAAAATTTTGGTTCAACCTATTTACTCTTTTCTTTTTCTTTTATAGATGCTTGGTATAGATCTACCAAGTGCCTGGGCGTACAATAGGTACTTGACCAATGACCTTTTCCTACATCTATAACATTCAGTTTCATACTGGATGAGTCACTAATTTTGATCATTTACCCGCTTTTGGGGGTCAACCCTCTTCTGAGGGATTACAACCTCACGTTGATGCCAGTGATTATTTCGACTAAGGCCACAACTATGCCCACGACCATGCTTGCGACCTCGTTCTCGACCACGAGATGTATTATTATTCACTTTAGGGAAAGGGGTCAAACCAGTTGGACGAGTTTGGTAATTTTTCATAAAAAAAACTCGTTATTTTATTCAGCGACAAGAAGACATGATATAAGTTCAGAAAATTTAGTAAATTTCATTTCCCTATATTGCTGTTGCAGGAGCACATTAGTGGGATGGAAATTAGTAAATGTTTTTTCTAGTATGTCTTCATCATTAATATTTTTACCACATAATTTTAGTTTTAAACTAATCTTATGGAGGGCTAAGTTATATTCATCGACTGTTTTAAAATCATGCAACCTCAGGTGCAACTATTCATATCGAGCTTTTGGTAAAATCACAGTTTTCTGGTGGTCAAATCTATCCTTTAAATTTTTTCATAGGATAAGTGGGTTTTTAACAGTGAGGTATCTAGTCTTTAATTCTTCATCTAAATGATGACAAAGGAAGATCATAACTTTTGCGCGATCCTGCAGGGATGCGGTATTTCCATCTAAAAAAGTGTTTCCCAAGTTCATTACATTTTGATGGATATCAACATCAAGAATTCATGATAAATAATTGTTGTCTTTGATATCAAGGGGAACAAATTCAACTTTGCTTAGGTTCAACATCTAAATAGATTAACAATAATGAGGCAATTTAGAAAACAAAATGTAAAAAGTGAAATAAAATTAAGATAATAATATAATGTTATTTCCACTCTTCTGGGTACTTAAATATGTTTCTTTAGGAACATTATTTTATTTTTCTCAATTTATACTCTTCAAGAGTATGATTCTAGTTTTTCAATATTAAATTGGGTAATAATTTACCACTTTTTTTGGAAGTTTAATATACTAACTCATCTAAAAGATAAACGTTTCACCTTTTCAGGGAGTCGAATTTAACATCTTTTTGAGAGGTTAAAAAATATACCTTCTTCAGGAGGTAAATATTTACCATTTCTTCTGGAAATTAGATACATAACCTCTTCAGGAGGTCTATCTCTTCGTGAGATTAAATATATAGACGAGAAATTTAAATATATTGCCTTTTCAAAATGACTATATATATATATATGGAAGATTTAAATATATATAGTCTCTTCAAGAGGACTATTTTACCATCTCTTCTTGAAATTGAAAGTTTAAATATACATGTATATAGGCGGTACAGAAACCATCCATTAAGGCGGTATAAATATACAGAAATATATCAGTCGGTTATAGTCTCGTAAATTAAATAAGAATTAAAAAAATAAGCTAGTTGGTTAGAATCTCATGCTATTAATGTGTTATAAAAGATGCAGAAAATAAATAGAGACAAGACAGAAATTTTACGTGGTTCGACTATGCCTACTCCATAGGCAGATGAGATCAAAACTTCAATATCTTGGGAGGAATTACAATATGATATGGAACCGGCTATCTTTTCTTTATCTCTTCTTCACTTAATCTCTCATCTTCTCTTATCCTCACTATATATCTACTTACATGGAAACATCAAATATGTGTCTCAAATGAGAAGGGCAGGATGCCCTTTAATAGGGTAATATGGATAGCTAAGCATTTATTGGGGGAAAAATCTAAGTGGTGAAAGATGGGGTGACATACACTTTATTAGTACAAACATATGAGGCAGGTTCACACAAGACATGAATTAGTGCAGATATATGGGACAGGTTCATAGTTGATATGGGAGACATCCACCTTTATTTCATAACACATAAGATGTTTTGGCATGTGTGTGTTTTTTTATATGCTTTTTATTAATTATGGAATTTTAATGATGCATTTAAGTATGCTTTGTTCAAGATTCATATGAAGTGCATGTTGGGTAATTTTTAGCAATTATGATTAAAAATTTTAATGGGTGTTAGGTATTGTTGTCAAAAATTAGAAAAATAAAAATTAGATATAAAAATTTAAAAATTAGAAATAAAAATGAAAAACTAAAAACCAACAACTTGTTTGGTCAACATTTATAAAAATAATAAAAATTAAAAACTTAATTAAAAATGCTCATTTTTATCTTTAAATCAAATAATATTATAAATATAATTAAAATAATAAAATTACAAATAATACACATTAGAAAATTACTATAATAAAAATAAAATGTACTATAATTATTTTACCTAATTGTTTTACTTTCAAATTTTACTCTACAATGAAATTTTTATTGAACATGACAATTGAAAAATGGTGAAAGTGTTTTGTAAGTGGCTTTATTATTATTTGTAAAAAATTATTTATATTTTTATTTTAATTATACTTAAATTCATATGATAATTTAATTTTGATTTTAATTTAAAAGTATATATAATGAATAATTTATTCCAAAAAACTATTTTTGGATATTAAATTTTTGGCAACGGGTTGCCAAAACAATTGAAAGTCATAAAATATTGTTTTCAATTTTTTAACAAACAGCTGAAAACTAACAATAGAAATAAAAAACTGACAACATAAATAAATGCATTTTTGTAATCTGCTTCTTCACTGTAAATAAATAAAAACAGAAAACAACAACGATACCAAACAGACCCTAAATATTTCATAGTTATGAGCAAGAGTTTTGTTGTATTTTAAGATCTCCTTTATATATATACAATTTTATATTTGCCAATGAAATATTACATTCTTATGATCTTTAGAAACCACTTATATTAAAGTATTTTTTAAAAAAAAATATAATTTTATATTTGCGAATGAAATATTTCATTCTTATGGATCTTTTGAAACCACTTATGTAAAAGTATTTTTTAAAAAAAAAAAACAATTTATTTGAAAAAGTACTTATCTAAAAATAGTCTGTAATTACTTATTAGAAATACTTTTTAGGATAAGTATTTTTTAAAAAAGAAATACTAGTTTTCCTAAAAAAATAATTAGAAAATATTTTTTTTGAAATAAGTAGTTATTTGAGTGTAAACCAAACATTCCTTATTGATATAAATCCTTTATTTAAGTACTTTTTTTTAATAATAAGTACTTACATTTAAAAATGTTTCAAATGGGGGCTTAATGAAAAATAAAAAAATAAATATAGATAAAATTTATGCTTGAGGAATGAGAGAAGATTTTTTATCCATTTGTGTGGTTATATATAAATTTATCAAGTTTTAATTTGCCAATTCTTTAAAAGTTTCATCTTTGGTAGGAATCAAAAGAGGGAAGATTTTCTTTTCAAATAATATATAGTACTTTTTGGTCTTTATTTGCCAAGTTACCCCACCTTTTATCCAAAGAAATATTCACTACCTAGCATGCTACTTAAGGATACACGTGTAATTTCAAAATAAAACAAAAAATGAAATTTACTCTTAACTCCTTGACGTAAAATACCTAATACACCTTCTCTTATTTGTAATGTCTAATGTTTCAAAGGAAAATACAATAAGGGTTTAAAAGTAAAGCTAAGAATTTTTTTTTTTTTTTTTTTTTTTGTGACAACAAATAACAACAAAACAAATCTTAAGTCCCACTAGATGGGGTCGAGTTCATGAATCCTTTTCTACCAATTTTACATAATGTTGACTTTGGTGTAATTCTCGAAGAGGGGGTGAATTGAAAATTTAAAAATTCTTCCTAAGTTTAGTTAAGCCAGCAACTGTAATACACAACCTAAGGTTTGTCTAAACTTTTTCCAATATCACAGAAAAACTACTGAGCAAATATTTAAACAAATAAACCAATTTTAGTATTTCCCATCCATTCAAACCATATATGTAAAATAATTAAGACAATAAATAATAGTATACATATATGGAAATTGAAGTGTAGAAAATAAGAGAACACACAATATGATATCGAGGTTCGGCCAATATTGCTTACGTCCTCGCCTCAAGCTCACAAGTAAGACGATTCCACTAATGCTCGCTTAATGGGTAGAGCGACACCATTTACAACATCACCTCTCCTTACTGGGCGAGGTATACCCTAGGTCAGATTCATAGGACTGACCCCAACCTATACAACCGATCCTTACGGGTTAGATCAACATCCCCTCAGGCCACGACTGAAATGCAATCGATAATGAAATATAAATTTTCATGTACAATATACGTGCTTCTCTAATAAGCAGATATATACTAATACGCACAATACAATTAATTGCACTTCAGTATGATAGGATGTTGGTTTTACAAAACTTAACATCTTGTTTTGATGCTAACAAACAAGTAGAACTTAACATATTTGGTTAAAGTGATGTCATTTCAGGATTCAATGATGAATGTAAGGTCAAGTGTTCAAAAAGATTCATGAAAGCTTATATTTCAAAGAATGAGGATCAAATGAAGCTTAGACCTCAAAATGACATATCTTGAAAGCTCACAAGGATCAAGGAACATGGAAGGCCCATATCAAATAATGATCCATAATAAAAGCTCAAAGAAGATTAAAAGATCAAAGATTAGCGACAAAGAAAACTCAAAGCAAAGAAGAGTCAAATAAGTTTTTAGAACAAGCTTTGTAAGTACTTCAAGTTTGATTCAAGTATGACTTTTCATTTTGAAACTCATTAGGCAAACGAGATTTAGAGACCTTAGTTTTTAAGTCTTAGGACATATTTTTTAAGGAAAAACAAATTGATATTTCAAGATTGAATAAGCAAAGAAAAAAGAGAAAAAAAATATTTTAAAACAAGAAAAAATTGTTTGATAGGCGACTGACTGCACATGGACAGTCAACTGCCATGTTAAAGGGTTTTAAATAAATAGACAGAAACATGACAGTCAACTGTCTAGAACTTGACAAGTGACTGTCAGTGCAACTTGAGACGACTGATTGTGTTTTGATAGTCGTTTGTCACTCTTCTGGTCATATTCAAAAACCTAGATGTTTAGTGATAGGCACCTGACTCCCCTGTTGACAGGCAACTGCCATCTTACTGCTTGTGCATTTTATACGTGTAATACACTAATAGGCGACTGCTAGAGTCCTCACAGTCAACTGTCATGCGGCAAAATTTAAAAAACATAATGGATATATTTTGAAATATTTAATTACTTGAAGCTCAAACTTATTTAAATCTTGGACCCTACTCTAAGTAAACTTGGGGAACAAGTTAGATACTTTTCTACATCTATAAATACACCAAAGTTAAATTGATTTTTTAACCAAGAATTCAATTCCGCATTCAAAATCTCTCTCGATTGCTCTCAAATTCTTAAGGCTCTTTCTTGCTCTCAAATTGCACGAAGCTTATTGAGTTCTTACTGATTCTACTCACTAATATTGTGCTGCAAATACTAATTCTTTCATCCATTGAAAGAATCATACGGTGAAATACTTCTAGAGCTTCAATCTGAATTTTATATTGTGAATTACATTGAAGTATATAGTTTTGAATTGTTGTACTAATCATGTCACGCCCCGAACTCGATAATGGGACCCATGGGTGAATTAGTAACCTAACATGTCCTTGTATCATACAAAACATCCATACACAGGACAATGAATGAGGGTCCGACCCTGTGGGGTTCTCAGGCACCCTATACACATCCATATACAACATAATATACGTAGCAGAAAATGGTATTTCTATACACATCCAATACCATACTAGAGTCTATAAAAAAGGAAATTCATGTTCATAATACAAAACACAACCCACATTGTCAGCCAAAACCACAAAAAACCACCCGACACAGTCCTAGTACTTACCCAAGTACCCCTCGCAGTACACCGACCACTACGCTCCCAACTCAAAGGACGCTAGTTTTGATTACTCGAAGGACCTGAAAAATATGTACATATAGTAGGGGTGAGACACCTTTCAGTAAGGGCAGATATAGGTTATATCGGTGTGTGGCATTTGAGTGTTATCATGACACAAAACACACACAGTTAAATGCAATTCCAGTATTTTCACAATACAGTTCTCGTACAGTGCATACACGCAGACACACTTGATCAAGCAACCCGGTGTCATCACACCCTTCGCCCTGAAGTTGGCCCGCATTACACGGCATCCTCGGCACATGGCTAGTCCCAGACTCCCATGGCATCGTACCGATACAAACTGGCGGATCCACACCCTTCGGTGATCAGCCGGTAAGGCTTACACCCTCGGATATAGAGCCAGACACTCTTGCCAAACACGACCAACGATTTCATACACCCTCAGATATAGAGCCAGACACTCTTTCAGTACCTGGAACAATTCGGAACGCAGTTCCTATTGCATTTCAACAAAACACAACCATGCATGCTCATATAACCAAACAAACCACACCCATTTGGTAATCTAAAATCATGATTTTCCAAACACATACAATTTAAACAAGTCAAGGCACGACCATTCCTATAACACAATATATATCACAATCTATTTACAATTTTCCAACAAAATCAGGGATGCAGCCCGTCGCCCCCTTTTCCCAAAACTGTTACATGAAAAACCCATAATTTTTACCCACTAGATTTTGCCAAATGAGTAACCAAAACACACGCAAGACCGTGAACCATAGTTCTACTGAGTCTGATTTCAAAAATAACCGACATAAATTGAATCCCCTTACCTTTCCCCAAATGATCAATCCCAAACTCTATGACCCCTAAATAGCGAATCGAGTTCCCAAAACCTACAAAACACAGTATAGAAGATACTTACAATCCTATTCCCTACATAACTACTGGATCAAAATTGAAATTCGAGCCTTACCTCGATTTCAAGCCAAAACCCGAAAATGTCCGGAACGAAAATCCGATCTGTAGAACTTGTAGAGAATCCTTCACTGATCCTCGTGGTAACGTCGAATCATTGATTCCAGCAATCATCGGCGAAGAAATCTAGAGAGAGGGAGTATCCATTCAAGTTCTAGAGAGATAGAGAGAGGATTTGAGATTTCTTAGCTGAGAAGTAATGAAAAGTGATATTTACCCTTTGACTCAGCCGTCCTCGTCGACGAGATGGTGCCTTCATCGACGAGGCATTGAAGACACCTCGTCGACGAGATGGTGACTTCGTCAACGAGCCTGAGATTTTTGGATTTCTAAAACCTATCGGCTTCTCCTCTTCGACAAAACCCTGCACTTCGTCATCGAGCAACACGAACCTGCTTAATTACCACTTTACCCTTCTCTTAATTAATTTAATCCATATATCACGGTTCTAGTTCTTACAACCTCCCCTCCTTACAAAAATTTTGTCCTCGAAATTTGCAATCTCTCATTCATAAACTCATACATACAACCAAACACATACACGCAACTCTAGAAAGAAACTGGCGACTATTACAACATAGCCCCATCACAACATATACACACCCTCACTTATGGTGGAGGAATACCATGGTTACATACATAAACCGTCTTAGGAGTCATAATACACACACTCCCCAAGACTAACCACCTAGTCCACTATAAAGTAGGGTAATGTACACATACTCAAAACAACTATGGATACTTCCGCCGTATTTCCGCTTCTAGTTCCCAAGAAGCTTCCTCAACCTCGTGATTCCGCCACAATACCTTTGCTAAAGGTATATCCTTGGTACGTAACTTCTGAACTTTACGGTCCAGAATCTGAATGGCTCTTCATATGCTAAAGTATCCCCAATTTCCAAATCCTCATAACTCACAATATGCGATGGATCCAATACGTACCTTCTCAACATGGATACGTGAAACACATCGTGCATCCTTGAGAGTGCTAGGGGTAGTGCAATCCTGTAGGCTATCGGACCCACACGATCAAGAACCTTGAATGGTCTGATATACCTCGAGCTCAATTTGTCCTTCTTCCTGAATCTCATCACCCCTTTTCATCGGAGCAATCCTCAGAAATACCTCACCCCCCCCCCACCTCAAACTTTAACTTACAGCGGTCAACATCTGCATAACTTTTTTGCCGAATCTGAGCCGATCTAATCCGATTATGGATCAAACCACCTTCTCAGACACCTGCTAAATATGTTCAGGTCCTAACACTTGACATTCACCAACCTCATCCCAATACAGAGGAGATCGACACCTCCGACTATACAGAGCCTCAAACGGTGCCATCCCGATACTCGCCTGGAAGCTATTGTTATAAGTGAACTCTACCAGTGGCATAAATTGTATCCAGCTACCACCGAAGTCTAATACACAAGCCCGCAACATATCTTCCAAGATTTATATTGTTCTCTCCAATTGTCCATCAGTTTAGGGGTGGAATACTATATTGAAAGTAAACTTCATCCCCAATGCTTCCTGCAAGCTCGTACACAATCGAGAAGTAAACCTCGGGTCTTGATCTGACACAATGGACAATGGTACACCGTGCATCCTAACTATCTCATGCACGTACATGTCTGCTAGCCTACTCAATGGATAGCTAACCGTCATTGATAAGAAGTAAGCAGATTTGGTTAACCTGCCACGATCACCTAGATAGCATTTTACCCGTGAAGTACTGGCGACAATTCAGTCACAAAATCCATGGAAATATGCTCCCATTTCCATTCCAGAATAGCTAAGGGCTGCAACAACCCTGCCGGTCTCTAATGTTCAGCTTTCACCTACTGACATGTCAGACACCGCTCCACGAACTGAGCAATCTGCCTTTTCGTACCACTCTAGCAGAAGGTCTTGCGCAAATCCCGATACATCTTCGTACTACCAAGATGTACCGTATACAAAGAACGATGCGCTTCCTACAGAATCGTCCTTCTGATCTCATCATCGTTTGGAATACATAGCCTAGTCCCAAACCTCAACACACCTCCCTCAGAGATGTTAAACTCCGTAGCCAACCCTTGCTATACCTTCTCCACAATCTCAGCTAACTCTGCATCACTAGCCTGCACGGCTTTAATACGCTCGAACCAAGTCGGCTGGATCATTAAGCTAGCAATGAAAGCCTAATGGTTACTAGCCACCAACTCTATACCCAAGCTCTCTAGATCTCATTTGATGTGATGCTGAGCTACAACTGCAAATATTATAGCATGTTCCGACTTCCGACTCAACGCATCGGCTACCACATTAGCTTTCCCTAGGTGATAATTGATGGTGCAATCATAGTCCTTGATCAACTCAAGTCATCGTCTCTGCCTCATGTTCAACTCCTTCTGCGTGAAAAAGTACCTGAGGCTTTTGTGATTAAAGAAAATCTCGCACTGCACACCATACAAGTAGTGTCACCAGATCTTTAGTGCATACACAACAGCAGCTAGTTCCAGATCATGCGTAGGGTAATTCTTCTCGTATTCCTTTAATTGCCGAGAAGCATACGCTATTACCTTACCCTACTGCATAAGCACACATCCCAAGCCCTTCAGAGACGCGTCGCTATAAATCACAAAACTGTCATCCTCAGAAGGAATTGTCAAAACCAGAGCAGTAACTAGTCGGTGCTTTCAACTCCTGAAGGCACTACTCGCAATCACTGGTCCACTCAAACTTCACCCCCTTCCTAGTCAATCGAGTCATAGGTCCAGACAATTTAGTGAATCCCTCCACGAACCGATGATAGTAACCCGCCAGTCCTAGAAAACTCTGAACCTCCTAAACATTCTTCGGCCTCACCCAGTCGACCACAGCTTCGATCTTTCCAGGATCCACTGAGATACCGTCCTTAGACACCACATGACCTCAGAATACAACTTGATTCAACCAGAATTCACACTTCTTTAGTTTAGCATACAACTTCTTCTCCCGCAGAATATGTAATACTAATCTCAGATGGCTTTCATGCTCTTCCAAACTCCTTGAGTATACCAGAATATCATCAATAAACACCACTAAAAACTAATCCAGGCACTCATGAAAAACGTTGTTCATACGATCCATGAACACTACTAGAGCATTCGTCAACCCAAAAGGCATGACTAAGAATTTGTAGTGGCTATACCTGGTTCGGAAAGCAGTCTTCGCCACATCCTCAGATCTGACCTTCACCTAATGATACCCTGACCGTAAGTTGATCTTCGAAAAGACCTGAGTCCCTTGCAGCTGGTCAAAGAGATCATCGATACGAGGCAAAGGGTAACGGTTCTTCACAGTTACCTTGTTAATCTCATGGTAATCAATACACATGCGCATCAACCCGTCCTTCTTCTTCACAAATAATACTGGAGCTCCCTAGGGCGAAACACTAGGTCAAATGAAACCCTTGTCCAGTAATTCCTGTCACTGCTCCTTCAACGTTTGAAGTTCTGCTGGAGCCATCTGGTACGGAGCTTTAGAGATTGGTGCCTTGTTGAGGCAACAACTCAATCACGAACTCCACCTTACGATCTGGAGGTAAACAAGGTAAATCTTCTAGAAACACATCCAGAAACTCGCTGACTACCCGAATGTCCTCAAACCTCAACTCGTCCCGCGGCAGTTCCCTCACGCAAGCCAGGTACCCTTGACATTCGTCCAAAAGTAATCTCCTCTCCTGTAGTGCTGATAGAACCTGCGGCGTCGAACGCACACACGATCCTATAAACTCATACTCCTACTCCCCAGGAGGTTTGAACACTACCACCTTCCTATGACAGTCGATCACAGCATAACTGGAGAATAACCAATCTATCCCTAGTACGACGTAGAACCCCGACATATCGTATACCACAAGATTCGCCAGTAGCAACTTCCCCTGAATTACCACTGGGCAGTCTTCTAACATCCTCCTATAGAATGATATACTCCCAGATGGTGTAGCTACATACAATCCTTCTTCTATGACTTGGGTTACCACCCTACACAGTTTTACAAAATTAATAGATATAAAGGAGTGGGTCGCACTTGAATTAATTAAAACCACAGCTCTATTTAGAAGCAACATTATAGTACCTGTCACCATATTCCCTGCATGCTCAGCATCCGCTGAAGTAAGTGAGTACACCCTTGCTGGAGCTGTGTTTGCCTGATATGTTCCCCAGGATACCTGATTACTCCCTTGATTCTGACTCGAGGAAAGTGTACCCCTCTTTGGCGTGTGACAATCCCAAGCCATGTGACTTGACTAGCCATAATTGTAGCAGTTACCCCCAAATGACTGGCATTCACCACTATGCCACTTGGTACAACAATCGCCTGACTGGCTTATCTGAGAACCCTGATGCTCGGTATTCTAGCGGTAACCCAAGCCCCTGTTCCTTTTCTTCCATGATCCCTAGCGAGATCCAAACTGAGAACCAGAAGGTACTGGCCTCTTCTTTGGCTCTTGATCCACCTCACCCTCCCGGATACCAGTCTCTATCACAGTGGCCTTATCCACCAAAACCGAGAAGTCACGGATCTAAAGCATACTCACTAATCTACGGATGTCCTTCCTCAAGCCCTTCTCGAACCTCCGAATCTTCTCGTACTCATTTGAGATCAAACACGGCGCAAACTGGGATAACTCTATGTACCGAGCCGCATATCCCTACACCATCATACTTCTCTGGGTCAACGCAGAAAATTCATCTGCCTTTAGGGGTGAGCATAATTCGGTGAAAACCGAATTAACCAGATTAACTGGCCAAAATTGGCTGATTCGGTTCGAGTAAAAAATCCGGTTCGGTCGGTTCGGTTAAAATTCTATAAACTCTCAGTTAATCGGGTTCGGTTCGGTTAACGGTTAAAAAAATATCGATTAACCGATTAACCAAATTTTTAATATACTTTATAATATATTAATAATAGGGCGGGGCTAGCGGGCGACTTGGGCTTGGCCCGCTTGGGGCTTGGGCTTGGGGGGAAAAAAAGGCTCCGTGCCTTCGCTTAGTTCACTCCACACTCACAGACACAGACTTACACTCTCACAGTGGGGAATCGGGGATTGCCGGATTGGGTCATTGGGGATTAGAGTTAGGTTTATTCTCACTTCCTCTGTTCCTCAGTTTCTCTGCGCTCTGCCGAGTGCCGAGTGCCGATCTGCCCCGCACGGCGCACGCCCGCAGGCCGCAGCTCTCCTGCCTCTCCATCGGAGTCATCGGACCACCTCTGGAGCCTCTCGTCTCGGTCCTCAGTGTCTCGAACTCTCAGTCTCAACCACCACCTCGCCATGCAAAGCCGGACTCTAGTGGCAGTAACTCTTCCTCTTCTCCTCCTCCTCCTCTTCTTCTTCTTCTTCTTCTTCTTCTTCTTCTTCTTCCACTTTTGTTATTATATTTATGTGCGTTTTTTGGGTTTGCATTTATCAACATTTTTGCTGCTTCATTTTTAATTTCCGGTAGAAATTATTAGAAGGTTTAGAATGGAAAATATGATTTGTCTTTGAAGTTGATTTTGCATTTAGGATGAGTATTTCAGTTTCAGTGTAAATAGTTAGGACCTTCAGATTATTCAACAAATTTGGTTTTGTGTTTATTAACGAATTCAGATTTAAAATATTTAATGGATGCTCCCAAACACCACCTTAGAGCCATGAAAATTAGGCGAAATTTGGAGAAAATTTATCCTAGTTCTTGGTTAGTTTTATTGGAATGCATTATTTAATGCTTGAAAATTTTAAATCTTGAAAGTTCAATGAGAACATATTCCATTGAAACATTATCAAGTGTCTGCTTCCATTTTATTTTGTGGAAAAACGTTATATTGTAATTTTATTTTCTTTTAGCCAGAAATAAGTGATGAAAATTTATTCATTAAAATGTTATTCACAACAAATGCATCGATTAAATTTCAGTGGGATGATCAACGCGTGCTCATTGCATGCATTTTTAATAATTGAAACCCAGAACCACATTTTTTGAGCTTTCTGCAAATGATTGCCACTTGCTAAGTTATGAATATGAATGCAATAGGTAAGCATATTGTTTTATGTAAAAGTTTTTAAGGTAAGAAAGCTTTATGTTGTGATCAAAGTATTTTTTAAAAAAATTTGGATTAGTACTCTTCTATGATGGACTTTATCCTTCTTTTTTTATTTTTTTTCAGATATTAAAGGGAAAATGAGCAATGACTTGCCTATAGAGGTGGAGGTGCCAAACTTGGAAGATGCAATAATGACGCAAGCTAATTCCCAACATCAGCCTTCAAATCCCAGTATGACAAGTGAGAGTACTACTAATCCTCCTACTCAATCTAATGAAAAAGTTAGGAAGAGAATGAGACCAAGATCTGAAGTGTGGGATCACTTCACTAAATTTGTGACGGAGTCTGGTGAAATTAAGGGTAAGTATCATTATTGTCATATTGATCACTGTGCTGATCCTAAAAAGAATGGTACGGGCACACGTAGATATCATATAGTTAGATGTGCACAAAATCCACATGTTGAAGAAACAAAACAGACACAATTAAATTATCAACTAGCCTTAAAAAATGTAGAGGGCTCAGAGGCAACTCTTGCAAATTGGAAATTTGACCAAGAGGCAATTCGAAAGGCATTATCTTACATGCTTACTGTTGATGAATTGCCTTTTAAATTTGTAGAGAATATGGGATTCAAACATCTTATGAAAGTTGCATGCCCTCGTTTTCGAATTCCATCAAGATGGACAATTTCTAGGGATTGTTATGACCTTTACATGGAAGAGAGGCTAAAGTTGAAAAAGTTTTTGAAAACCTCCTCTGAAAGGATTAGTTTCACAACTGATACATGGACTTCTTTGCAAAAGGTCAATTATATGTGTTTGACTACACACTTTATAGATAATGATTGGAAATTGAACAAAAAGATCCTTAACTTTTGTCCAATTTATAGTCATAAAGGTGAAGAGATAGGTATGGCCATTGAGAGGTGTTTGCTTGACTGGGGAGTTGATAATGTGTTTACAATGACTATAGATAATGCAAGTTCAAATGATGTTGCAATTGTCTACATAAAAAGAAAAGTTTCAAATTGGAGAAAAGACATTTGTGGAGGCAAATTCTTGCACATGAGGTGCATTGCACATATAATTAACTTAGTCGTGCAAGATGGTTTGAAAGAAATAGGGGATTCAGTTGCTCGTGTTAGAGACGCAGTCAGATATGTTAGGCATTCACCTGCTAGGTTGAAAAATTTCAAGCGTTGCGCAGAAGGAGAAAAAGTAGAATGCAAAAAGATGTTATGCCTAGATGTTAGCACTCGATGGAATTCTACTTATCTGATGCACAGCTCAAAGATATGAAATGGCTTTTGAAAGGTTTAGGGATGAAGATCCTTCATTTAGAATTGAGCTTGAGATTAGGGATGGCATACCAATTAGTTTTGATTGGGAACAAGTTAGAAAATTTGTGATGTTTTTGGAACACTTCTATGAACTCACTATACGAGTTTTAGGTTCTTTGTATGTTACAAGTAATACCTTTTTTGATGAAATTAGTGGGATTGATTGTCTTCTAAAAGAGTGGGAAAATAGTGATGACCTGGAGTTGTTTAATGAGCATGAAAATGAAGGATAAATACAACAAGTACTGAGGAAACATTGAAAAAATAAATATGTTGATTTTTGTTGCATCTGTTCTTAACCTTAGACGTAAGTTGGGATTTGTGCAATATGCTCTTTCTACTATGTATGAAGGTGACAAAGGTTTATTGGTGGGGAAAAAGGTTCAGGATACAACAATGGAATTGTTTGCTGAGTATAAAAAGTTGTCACAATCTAAAAATGAAGAATCAAACAGAAGTGAAACTTCAAGCTCGACTTGCTCCACTAGTCAAGGTGAAGCAGCAAAACGAAAGTTCAAAGTTTTGTATCAAAAGTACAAGACTCAAATTGGAGGTGGAGATAATAAATCAGAGTTGGATAGGTATTTGGGGGAGGATTGTGAAAAGGACATGGAGGGCTTTGATATTTTGGAGTGGTGGAGGTTAAATAGTCAAAGGTTTCCCGTCCTTTCACATATGGTTCGTGATGTTTTAGCAGTACCCATCTCTACAGTTGCTTCAGAGTCTGCTTTTAGCACAGGGGGGCGTGTTCTCGATGCCTTTAGGAGTTCTTTGACTCCTAAAATTGTTCAAGCTCTTATCTATACACAAGATTGGATGCGGGGTTCACATACTCCAATTAAGGTTGAAGAAGACATAGATGACCTTGAAAATCTAGAAAAAGGCAATATTATATTTATATATTGTCAAAAATTTTCATTTGTTCATTGAATGATTATTTATTAAAACTTATGAGTGCTTCTATATAATTTTTTAGAGTTGTCAAAGGTTGCATTGGAGTCTACAATTGGTGAATAAGACAAACGAAGAAAGACAAAGGGTTGGTTTCATACTTTCATATTGAGATTATGCTTTAGTGTTTTGTCATATAAATTACATGCTATCAATTATCATTATTTTGGTTTGTTGCAGACTTACAGGTGAAATAAGCAGAGAAATTGTGCTTTGTATTTTGCAATGTAAGAAGCTGAAAAGTGGGAGTTTCTAATACAAGAAGCCATGAAATTGTAGCTGTCACTTGTCAGCTGATGTATGAAGCATTGAAGTCCTAGTTTTTTATTTTAATTTTTTAGAAACAATTTATATTTTATGTTTGTTTTTTATTTTTATTTTGCACAAACTGTTTACATTGTTCTGTAATATAATATTATGAACTTTGGACTCTTGAACTCAAATCCAAGTAGACACTACAGACCTTTAAATTTCATGTTTGGTCTGTGATTATATTTTTTTAGGAAGATTTTTTAGATTGTTTTGGTATGTAGATGATTTTATTTTTACATTTATTAGATTTTATGTAAACAGGGTTCTATACTTCTATTTTTACATTGATTAGATTTTATCTAAACAGGGATAAGACACCTAGCTAACTAGTTGTGAGCCTCTGATGGTGTCATTATAGATTTTTTTTTTTCTTCAAAATTAAGAGTTTCTTAATTCATCTGACGGTGGCTAACCCTACCCCCAATTCACTCCACCCCACTTTTTTTTTTTTTTTTTTTGTATTGAATTCTGGGATTGTCTTGCTTAATTTGCCTTTAGTAGAAACTAAACTTGTGCTTATACTCGTCATTTGGTTTGGCAATTTTATGAACACTGGTTAATGGTTATGCTTCTTGAGAACAACCCTATTTTGCTTATTTAAGTGCATTAAGGAGTTTAATTAAGTTAGCTTATACTCGCCATTATTATTATTATTATTATTATTATATTTTGTCGTCATTTTTTTTTTGTTTTGGGTTCTTTGTTCTATGGTAAAATATCATTTTTATTAATAAAAATAATAAATAAGGTATTTAATTAAGCTAGATTTGGTTTTTTAATTTTTTTGTATAATAATCAATTTTCAATAAAATCGGTTAAAATGGTTAACCGAGTTACCCGTTCGGGTAATTCGGTCAGGTCCGGTTCAGTTTTCGCGACCAATTCGATCGGTTTGGTTAATGCTTTCATTTAACCGAATTTTTTGGTTAATTCGGTTAATTACCCGAATTTGGCCGAACCGACCGTTTGCTCACCCCTATCTGCCTTAGCATCACGTGTGGAAGCCGGGAAGTATCTATTGAAGAACACCTCCTTGAAACGACTCCACGTCATCTCTGCAGACCGGCTATCTGCTTTTCCAGTAGATTCACCGTAGTCCACCATTGCCCTGCCTCCCTAGACAGTTGGAAGGTAGCATAGAGGACTCTCTGCCTATCTGTACAATGCAAAACCTCCAAAATCCTCTCGATCTTCTCAACCCAGTCCTCAGCCATCATCGAGTCATGTCCTCCTGAGAACGTCAGAGGGTGCATGTGTATGAACCTCTCAATGGTGCACCCTACAGACGTAGGAGAGCGTTCGTGCCTCCTAACACTCTGCCCGATCTCCCGCAGAACCTACCTCATCAATCCTCGAGACACAGAAGGAAACTCATTGCTCGCAGTCTCCTCGGAGCCATTTTCCAAGTTGTTATCCTTGGGCTCCATACTAAAAAATGATAAGAACCTATTAGTATTCCTACAACACGTATAGTTAACACAATTATCTACAACTAATCATGTTAACTACCACCTCACGGGTCAAGGTCTATCTTATCACATCGACACAAATATCATCAATGGTTTGCCATGATTTTAACTAAATCGTCATTCCAAGAAAAACACGGAACACCGCCAATGAGTCCCTGTCTAGCAACAAAACAACCCTCGACCCACTCTACCCATTTCCAATATTCTATACTCTGGTATGTACACCCAGCTATGCCTAACCAAGTCTACAAGACCTAACAACATGGTTAGCTTTGATACCAAGTTGTCATGCCCCGAACCTGGTGTTAGGACCTAGGGGTGAATTAGTAACCTAACATGTCCCTGTATCATACAAAACATCCATACACAAGACAATAAATGAGGTTCCGACCCCATGGGGTTCCCAGGCACCCTATACACATCCATATACAACAAAATATATGCAGCGGAAAATGGTCTTTTTATACACATCCAGTACCATACCAGAGTTTATACAAAAGGAAATTCAGGTCCATAATACAAAACACAACCCGGGTGTCAGCCAAAACCACAAAAAACAACCCGATACAGTCCTAGTACTTACTCAAGTACCCCTACCACTATGCTCCCAACTCAAAGGACGCTAGTTCTGGTTACTCAAAGGACTTGAAAAATATGTACGTACAATAGGGGTGAGACACCTCTCAATAAGGGCAGATACGGGTTATATCGGTGTGTGGATTTGAGTGTTATCATAACACAAAACATACAGTTAAATGCAATTCCAGTATTTTCACAATATAGTTCTAGTACAGTGCATACACGCGCACACACATGATCAAGCAATCCAGTGTCGTCACACCCTTCAGCCCGCATAACATGGCGTCCCTAGTACATGACTAGTCCCAGATTCCCATGGCATCGTACCGGTACAAACTGGTGGATCCACATCCTTCTGTGATCAGCCGGTAAGGCTCACACCCTCAGATATAGAGCTGGACACTCTTGCCAAACATGGCCAATGATTTCATATGCCCTTGGATATAGAGTCGAACACTCTTTCAGTACCTAGAACAATTCAGAACCCAGTTCCTATTGCATTTTAACAAAACACAACCATGCATGCTCATATAATCAAACAAACCATATCCATTTGGTAATCTAAAATCATGATTTTCCAAACACATACAGTTTAAACAAGTCAAGGCACGACCATCCCTATAACACAATATATATCACCATATATTTACGGTTTTCCAACAAAACCAAGGATGCAGCCCGTCACCCCCTTTTCCCAAAATTGTAACATGAAAAACCCATAATTTTTACCCGCTAGATTTTCTCAAATGAGTAACCAAAATGCATGCAGGACCGAGAACCACAGTTCTACCTAGTCTGATTTCAAAAAAAAAAAACCAACATAAACTGAATCCCTTTCCCTTTCCCAATTGGTCAATCCTGAACTCTAATGCCTCTAAACAGCGAACCGAGTTCCCAAAACCTACAAAACACAGTACAGAAGATACTCACAATCATATTCCCTACATATCTACCAGATCAGAATTGAAAATCGAGCCTTACCTCAATTTTGAGTCAAAACCCGAAAATGCCCAGAACGAAGATCCGATCCGTAGAACTTGTAGAGAATCTTTCACTGATCCTCGTGATAACATCGGATCATTGATTCTAGCAATGATTGGTGAAGAAATCTAGAGAGAGGGAGTATCCATTCGAGTTCTAAAAAGATAGAGAGAGGATTTGAGATTTCTTAGCTGAGAAATAATGAAAACTGATATTTATAGCCCTTTGACTCAGCCATCCTTGTCAACGAGATGGCGCCTTCGTCGACGAGGCATTAAAGACACCTCGTCGACGAGATGGTGACTTTGTCGACAAGCTTGAGATTTTCAGATTCCCGAAACCTCTCGGCTTCTCCTCGTCGACGAGACCCTGCACTTTGTGCCCGAGCAACACAAAGACTTCATCAACGAACTCTGGTTTCGTCGACGAAGCCTGCTCAATTACCACTTTACCCTTCTTTTAATTAATTTAATCCATATACCACGAATCTAGTTCTTACAAATCAGCTCTATATGGGAGCATTCTTTGTTCATCTATTTGATTTGTATCTTGTAGATATTGACAGTTCAAGGTTATTTGGATCGTTGGCTAAGCATGGGGATATCGCTTAGAGAGGCGGACTCTAGCCTAATTGAAGGAGTGATCGAACGAGGGTACATCGTTTGGAGAGGCGGGCTCTAGCCTACTGAAGGAGTGTGTAAACAGTGTTGTTCCGCCCGGTAAAGGAACTGATTTTAATGAATTCTTTGGTGGTTTGCCAAAGGCGAGGACATAGGCTGGGTATAAGCCGAACCTCGTAAAAATCCCGATCTCACTCTCTCTTTCCCTTACTCTTTATTTTCAGCACATATAAATTGCGTGGATGATTTAATTTCTTAATTATATATACTACGTATATTTGGAAATCAAGTAAACTTAAAGTCTAAAATTGATTTGGGTTGTGGAAATCGAAAGGGAGTACGTTGGTTAAACCATACTTTGTGGAAGCCATATGGGAATACATTACTTAGTTAACATCCCAAAGATAAATCAACTAAAAGTTTATTTGAATTCTAAATTTTAGGAAGAGTGTGAATGTTTTGTTAAATATTAAATTGAGAAACAAATTACATTCTCCACAGGGCTTGAATCAAACTTTCATATTTTCAGGGCTGCAAATAAACAAGAGCTAAAATCTTGTTTCTTATATATCTTGGTTTGAATATTGTGTTTTGGATAATTGGTTTTGTTGATTCATTGGTTACTTGATTGTTTAAATAGTTGTGTTGTTGATTGTATAAAAGAAACTAAGTTTTTGTGTGATTGACAAATTAAACAAACAAGTCAAGAATTGGTTAAAAGAAATAAAAGAGGTTAAGAAGTCTTAAAAGGAATTAAGAGAAATTTTTTAAAATCCAATTCACCCCCCCCCCTCTTGGGACCTCATCTTAGTTTTCAATTGGTATCAGAGCGAGGTTATTGAAAATCTTAATTAATAGCTATAAAAAGATCTTAATGGCTCATATAGGCGTAGCTCCCTTTGGAGAGGGACAATCTTCAACTAGGCCTCCTATCTTTTGTGGACATAACTACACTTTTTGGAAAAAAAACGAATGCAAATCAATCTTCAACATATGGATTGGAAAGCATGGGAAGTTGTTATGGATGGAGATCGAATTCCTACAAAAATTGTAGATGGAAAACAAATTCCTAAAGAGAAAAAGGACTTGACCGATATAGACTATAAAATGTTTCAAATAAACGCAAGTGTCATAAATGCCTTGTATTATGCTTTAGATGCTAATGAATTTAATAGAGTAATGACTTGCAAATCGGCTAAGGAAATATAGGACAAGCTAGAAGTCACTTAAGAAGGCACTATAGATGTTAGGGATAATATGATTGATATGCTTACAAGAGCATATGAAGCTTTTAAGATGAACCCGGATGAATCTATTACTAGCATGCACACTAGGTTCACTCACATAATAAATTCCCTAAATGCCTTAGGAAAAACCTACATTACCTATGAGATGATTAGAAAAATTCTTAGAGGATTGCCACCTATATGGGAACCAAAAGCCACTACCATAACGGAAGGAAGAAATTTGAAAAACACCTCCTTAGATGAGCTAATAGGTTCTCTCCTCACATACGAAATGGCAATGAATGAAAGGAGTGGAAAAACCAAAGTCCAAGAATCAATAACCTTCAAAGTCTCAAAAGAAATCCCTGGTAGTGAAGAAGAAATGGATGAAGATGAACTAGCATTCATATCTAAGAAACTTGCAAAAATCTTTAGAAGGAAAAACAAATTCAAAAGAAGAAACCAAGACTCCGAATCAGAAGAAGAAGATATTAGCAAAGAGAAATCTAAAAATAAAACTCCTACGTGTTATAATTGCAACAAAGTTTGACATATAAAATTGGAATGTCCATTACTAAAGAAAGAGTCTAAAAAGAAAAACAAAAAAGCCATGAAAGCTACTACTTGGGATAGTACAAGTAGTTCGAAATATGAATCAAGTGACTAAGAGGTTGCTTACACTTGCTTTATCGCATGGGACGATGAGGAAAGCTCCTTATCCAAATCCTTAAATGATTCTTGTAGTGATTCATCAAATGAATCCAATGATGAGTGTATGCCATCTAATGATGAATTACAAAATGATTTATTCAAAGTACATAAGATGCTAATCAAAGTAATTAAAAAAAAACACATCATTGAAAAACAAGAATGATGGAATGATGAAAGAACTAGAATCGAGTAAGATTGCTGAAAATGATAAAGACTCAAAACTTATGAAAATAGAAAATAAGTATGATACTGCAATAAAAGAATTAGAAGCTAAAAATCTTACTGAAAAAGAAAAAGACTTGAAAATCAAGAAATTAGAAAGTAAGAATGAAAAGATGATAGAAGACCTTCGATCCCTATCCTCTATGGAATATAAGAAATATATATATATATATATATATATATATATATATTTGAATTAGAGGATAAAATTAGAAAATTATCTCAAGAATAAGAGAAATCACTAAAGAAGGTTGATAACAAGAAAGATATTGAGATAAATGATCTCAAAAATCAAATTGAAGATAAAGAAAAGATCATTTACAACTTCACAAAAGGAAAAGAAAACTTTGAAAAATTGATAGGCTCACAAAGGATGACCTTAAACAAAGAAGACATTGGATTTAATGGGGTTGAAAATAAAAAGAAAAAGAATCTTTACATGAGATATTTTTCAAAAGCATCCAAATATTATGCTAGCACATCTTCTAATGCCTACACTAACACCATATGCTATCAATGTAAGAAAAATGGACATATAAAGCTTGAATGTCCATTTAAGAGAAAGGGCGTGAAAACTAAACAAGTATGAAGAATTAAGGAAGCATCCTTTATTAAACCGACCGGACCCAAGAAAGTATGGGTACCAAGATGAAAGACTAGTTCATAAACGAAAAACTCCATGGATTAAGTCATTTCCCTTTAAAAATTGAGAAAGTAACTTAATTCATGATCAACAAACGAACTAATTGAAATAGAAAAACTTAAAGATGAGTTTAAGAGCTTATTATAACAAATTCAAAATGGCGTTGTTGGCAAACATCATAGGATGATTTTTACAAGGCTTAACTTAAAAAAATATCAAATTGAACTTATTACATAAGTACCTTAGTTTTCAATATGCTATATGCTACATATGTATGACTTGACTTGACTTATATTGAAAATTTATGGCTCACTATGTTGAAAATTTGAGCATGAGATTATTGAGCATAAGCATGAATTTTGATATGAGATTAATTCTTGACCATGCATGCTATTGATGAATCACATAGATAAACTTACTGCTCTTTATATTGATATCTATGAGCTATGAAAGATATAATAGTTATATTGGTATCCATGAGCTATGCATGATGTGATAATGGCTTTGGTATCTATAAAGTACTTTGGTATCCATGAATATTTTAATTGATATCAAAATTTAAAAGCTCACTTGGTATCACAATCTAAAAGTTCAATTGGTTTTTTAGCATGACAAGTATGATTATATCTATGAGCAAGGATATTGATGATATTAGCATGATATTGATATTTGATACATGATATGAATCAATTTTTTGAAACATGGGATGATAAAAGCATAATTGGTAACAAAACTGAATGTATTGAATTCAAAGGGAGTGTTATGACTTATTGCTTATATTATGATCATTTCCCTATTAATCAATTGATATCATGAATTCAATTTTAAATTGGTATCATAAAATCAACAATTGGTATCTTGAATAATGTCAAAGGGGGAAAAAGTTGTTAGTAAAGATGTTACAACTCATATACATGACTATTAAAACACACTACACATGCTATATTGAAAAATAATAAATTGAGTGTGTACATATGTTTGATATGCATATTTGATGATATGCTCAGAATATGAATTTATATGAACTTAATCATTTTTCTCTTTTTGATTGATGTCAAAAGGGGGAGAAGTTTTAAGCAAAAATTAAGCATGGTATTGCAAAAATTGAGCATGAACATAATATATATCAAAAGAAGGAGAAGTATTTGATATTGATTGATAAACTTGAACTTAAATGAAGTGATGAGCATGATTGTAAAATGAAGTGATGAGCATGATTGTAAAAGAGTTTTGAAATTAATATTGATCTTGCGAATATTGTTAAGATGATGCTTATTGAAAGGGGGAGTCTTTTTAAGGCTCACTCCAATTTTTGCTTCTTGTTTGTCATCATAAAAAATGGGGATATTGTTGGTCTTACAAGGCTTAACATCTTATTTTGATGCTAACAAACAAGTAGAACTTAACATATTTGGTTAAAGTGATGTCATTTCAGGATTCAATAATGAATGCAAGGTCAAGTGTTCAGAAGAATTCATGAAAGCTTATATTTCAAAGAAGGAGGATCAAATGAAGCTTAGATCTCAAAATGACATATCTTGAAAGCTCACGAGGATCAAGGAACATGGAAGGCCCATATCAAATAATGATCCATAATGAACGCTCAAAGAAGATTGAAAGATCAAAGATCAACAACAAAGAGAACTCAAAGAAAAGAAGAGTCAGATAAGTTTTTAGAACGAGCTTTGTGAGTACTTCAAGTATAATTCAACTATGAGTTTTCATTTTGAAGCTCATTAGGCAAACGAGGCTTAGAGACCTTACTTTTTAAGTTTTAGAACATATTTTTTAAGGAAAACAAATTGATATTTCAAGATTGAATAAGCAAAGAAGAGAGAGAACAAAAATATTTTAAAACAAGAAAAAATTGTTTGATAGGCGACTGACTGCACATGGATAGTCAACTGCCATGTTAAAGGGTTTTAAATAAATAGACAAAAACATGACAGTCAACTGTCTAGAACTTGATAGGCAACTATCAGTGCAACTTGAGACAACTGACTGTGTTTTGACAGTCGTCTGTCACCCTTCTGGTCATATTCAAAAACCTAGTTGTTCAGTGACAGGCGCCTGACTCCCCTGCTGACACTCAACTGCCATCTTACTGCTTGTGCATTTTATACATGTAATACACTGATAGGCGACTGCTAGAGTCCTCACAGTTAACTATCAAGCAACAAAATTTAAAAAACACAATGAATATATTTTGAAATATTTAATTACTTGAAGCTCAAACTTATTTAAATCTTGGACCCTACTCCAAGTAAACGTGGGGAACAAGCTAGATGCTTTTCTACATCTATAAATACACCCAAGTTAAATTGATTTTTTAACCAAGAATTCAATTCAGCATTCAAAATCTCTCTTGATTGCTCTCAAATTCTTAAGGCTCTTTCTTACTCTCAAATTGCACGAAGCTTACTGAGTTCTTGCTGATTCTACTCACTGATATTATGCTACAAATACTAATTCTTTTATCCATTGAAAGAATCATACGGTGAAACACTTCTAGAGCTTCAATCTGAATTTCATATTGTGAATTACATTGAAGTATATAGTTTTGAATTATTGTACTAATCAGCTCTATTTGAGAGCATTATTTGTACATCTATTTGATTTGTATCTTGTAGATATTGATGGTTCAAGGTTATTTGGATCATTGGCTAAGCATGGGGATATCGCTTAGAGAAGCGAGCTCAAGCCTAATTGAATAAGTGACCGAATGAGGGTACATCGTTTGGAGAGGCGGGCTCAAGCCTACTGAAAGAGTGTGTAAATGGTGTTATTTCGCCCGATAAAGGAACTGATTTTAGTGAATCCTTTGGTGGTTTGCCAAAGGTGAGGATATAGGCTGGGTATAAGCCGAACCTTGTAAAAACCCCGATCTCACTCTCTCTTTCCCTTACTCTTTATTTTCAGCACATATAAATTGTGTGGATGATTTAATTTCGTAATTATATATACCATGTAAATTTAGAAATCAAGTAAACTTAAAGTCTAATTTTGATTTGGGTTGCGAAAACCGAAAGGGAGTACGTTGGTTAAACCATACTTTGCAGAAATCATACGGGAGTACGTTACTTGGTTAACATCCTAAAGATAAATTAACTAAGAGTTTATTTGAATTCTGAATTTTGGGAAGAGTGTGAATGTTTTGTTGAATATTAAATTGAGAAACAAATTACATTCTCCACAGGGCTTGAATCAAACTTTCATATTTTCAGGGCTGCAAATAAACAAGAGTTGAAATCTTGTTTCTTATATATCTTGGTTTGAATATTGTGTTTTGGATAATTGGTTTTGTTGATTGATTGGTTACTTGATTGTTTAAATAGTTGTTTTGTTGATTGTATAAAAGAAACTAAGTTCTTGTGTGATTGACAAATTAAACAAACAAGTCAAGAATTGGTTAAAAGAAATAAAAGAGGTTAAGCAGTCTTAAAAGGAATTAAGAGAAATTTTTTAATATCCAATTCACCCCCCTCTTGGTACTACATCTTAGTTTTCATAGGAGTTATTAAGATCAATGAAGTTTAAAAGACAACTCTCAATATAATGCAAATATAGAAATCAATATGTGAGAAAGTTTGTGTAAGGATCTTTGAGTCAAGATAACTATATTAATCACAGAGTGTAATATCAAATATCTTAAACACACAAGCCAATATCTCAAAAATGATTTTTAAAACTAAAGCACAAGAGATATTTGGAAATATAATTTGTCAAAAATATTTTACTAAAATCACAAGACAAGCTCGTGAGTCTTGCAACAAGAATGCAAAGAGTTACATGCTTAAGAAAGTTTTCCCAAAATAAATTTATCAATTAAATCACAAGGGAAAACTCTAGCTTACTCTCAATAAAATCAATATCAAACAAGTATATGCAATGAGAGTGTAAGTTTCAAGAATGATGTATGAATATATGCACAATAATATGAAAATCAAACTCTCGTCTCAAGTTGCAATTAATTTGCAAACAATGAGTATAACAAATGATTCTCCAAAAAATGATTTTTCAAATAAGAGTGTAAGGAGAATGAGCAATATGCTTTAAAGATTTGAAAGAGTATGAGCAATGGGAGTATAAAAATTTCAGAGGATTTTTTTTGCTAATCAATATGTTAATTAAAATTGAATCTTAGCAAATGAAAGGGTATATATAGCTTTAACTCAAAATATGACCGTCAGGGATATATTGGGAATTTTGGAAAAGGTTTAATGAGGGTTAATTAAAATTAACCTCATTTAACTGCGGTAAAATTTGGCCAACCTAAGAGGTTTGGTTGCTCGAAGCCATAGGCCGGTCGCCTGAATAGACTCATGAAATTTGAAGCACAAAACAAGTTTGGTCGGCTGAGGGAAGGGTTCGGTCAACTAAGCCAGGCGATTTCCCAAGCCTTCGTGCTTTCGGTCGCCTGAAGACAGGTTTGGTCTGCGAACTTTGCAGATCGGTCGACCGAGCTCATTTTGAACTACATGTTTGATTGGCTAAGGGCGATAAAAAAGTCAAAATTTAAAGGTTCGGTCGACCCGGGACAATATGTTCAACCTATAGTCGGTCAACATATTGACTTTAGCCTGGTTCAGTCGACCGAAGCGTTTATAACGCAAATCGTTCGGTCAACCAAGGCTACTTAAAAATGAGCATTTATGTCATGTTTAGCCCCTGTGCTTTTTAAACCCTCGTGAACAAGCTTATGACATTTTAGTTTAAGGTTTTGGTTGACTGAGGCTTTTAATTAAGCCTAAAAAACCAACGTCCGTCAACGTTTGGTCAACCGAAGTTTGTCTATGGTCTTTTGATTTTCCCTATGGTCAGACTATGGCTTCTTGAGCTTATACATCCCATCATGCATGCAATGCAATTATTACAAACCAAAATATAAAACCAAAATGCAATATAATGAAACACAACATGTCTTCATTTTTTTCTCTTCATTTTTCCATGGAATATGCCAAGAGTATGTGCTCTTTAAGGTCTTTCTGGCATCCACTTCACTTTCATGTGTGTGTTCTGAATGATTTACCTGTTCAAGTACTTAGGCACACACATTAGTAACTTATGGTTTGTCATTATTAAAACTCAGACTCAAAAAGTCAACACATAATCATGAACAATTTCCTCTGATAATTCAAGGCTATTAAATCCTTGTTCTTTATCTCATTCCAATTTATTTTAAATCTGCACCTACCCCTTCTATCGCCCCTTGTAATAATTAACTCACTCCTCCTCATTGGTGCACTAGTTGGCTTGCATTACACTTGCACATGCCTGAACATTATGAGTTGCCTCTCTCTTATCTTTTTTTTTTTTTTTTGTAGCAATTACACCTAACTTATCGCAGTTATGTTCATTCCTTAATTTATCGTTTAGTGTTATACACTCATCCACCTTAGTATTCCCATTTCAACTACTTTTACTTTTTAGATATGTTGTTTCTTAGTTACCTTACATATTTCTCCATTTTACCAAACATGGTTTACCTCTATGTATAACATACATCTTCTTCAATTCCTCCTTCAACCTACATAATAGATCCAAGGTACCAAAATTTACTAATGCTATTGATTTATTAACCATCAAATTTATTCTTTTTTCCAATATTCCTCCTATTATGACTGAAATTACATTTAATATATTTTGTCTTATTTCTAAATATTTTAAAACATCTAGGTTCTAAAGATCCACTTTATAATTCCAACATACATTCTATACCATCCCTAATTTCATCAATCAAGACAATATCATCTACAAAAACATATACCATCATAAAACTTCTTAAAGGAAAGTGAGATCCTAGAAATCCATAAGCCATTCACAATGATGTGCTTGAGATGCCTCCGAGCTTCTGAAGTAGAATATGTGCTCAAAAAAATTATGAAAGGGCATGCAAATGTAATGACCTGAAGAATAATGGTATTTAAATAATAAAGAGGGAAGGAAATGAAAACAGATACAGAAGGAGGCAATAGGCTTCGTCGATGAACGCTTCGTGTACATCGACGACATTGCACTTTGGATGTAATAACTCGTAAAATTTGAAGGGTCCTCGTCAACGAACACAGGGGATTCATTGACGAGGATATAAGAGGAGCTCATCGATGAGGACAGGTTTTGTCGACGAGAAAGCACCGAGAGGGGTTCTTGGGGCAGTCCGAAATTTGTCGACGAGGAAGGAAGTTCGTCAACGAAATTCCTTAAGGACTCGTCGACGAGATGACGTGTCTTGTCGACGAATCCGACTCTATAAATTGCTAAAATTCATATTTTGATAGAAATTCAACGCAAATCTTTCCTTTCCCTCTCTAAAATGCACCCCTCTCCTTCTCTCTTCGATCCCGGCTCTGTTTCTCGTTGGATTAAAGATCTGAGGCTACCACGACGCTCCTAGAGAAGTTCTCTGTAAGTTTTCTGGAGTTGATCGTTGGAGAAGTTGGTTTGGAATTCATCCCAAACTCAGGGTAAGGCATTTTATTCAAAGTATGCTTTCCCTATAGTTATAAGAAATGTTATATGCTGGAAAATATTGATGTTTTGTTCTGAGGGATGTCGTTTTCAGGGTGTTGAGTGGAGAACCCTGCGGGTGTAGGGCCAAAATTCAGCAGGGGGCTTTTCATAAATTAGGTAAGGGAAATATGCTATGCTAGGAGATTTAAATATATTGATAGAAATTTTACAAACATGTATGTATACCCGTTATTATGTAATTTTACAGAATATGAATTTTAAAGTATGTGTGGCCTGAGTACATATTATCTGATATAGAGTTTTATACAGTCTTCCAATATATCGAGTTATATAGCATATACAGATATAGTCAGATATTATACAGACAGATATATGTATATTCACAGTTTTAGTCAGATGATTACATAGATAAATGTATGTATAACTATATACAGATGTTTATTCAGATCAGTAAGTACAGTGTTTATAGAAAGCTATGTTTTCCTAAATGCCATAACACTCAGAGTATATAGACGGAGTATATACACAGATTATACAGTACAGCATCAAGATGCTACAGTTATTCAGATATTACAGTATTTAGAGTATAAAGTTATAGCGTTATGGTTATTTTGGAAACATGATGAAAACAACAAAGATATATATATATATATATATATATATATATATATATATATATATATATACTTATATCATATAAGATCCCTGTGGAAATATTACAGATAGATACAGTTCACAGAGCACGGTACCGTTACTATATATAGATAGAGTGCAACCACATATCTCAGATAGTGTGTAGGTTCCGTCAAACTGTGCTCGGAGAGGATGCAGCTCCCTAGTTAACTGGGTTAAGAGGGCCAGTTTGACGAGGTAGCAGTCAATCCCAAGCTTAGGAGTGGATGCGGTTTGGTCGGGCTGAGGTAGTGTAGAGTATGATGACTTACCTAGAGGGCCGACCATGTTAAGTCCTGCCTACAGGCCGCACAACCCTATCATGAGGGGTTAAATCATGACATACAGAGTTTCAGGGAAAGAGAACAGTCATGTATATGTATATGTATACAGTTTTATAAATTTTGTCATATATAGTATGATATAGCAGTATGAATGATAGAAAATTCAGATGATATAAATGCTTCAAGCTATCGTACATGTGTTTTACAGTTTTTCTAGATCATGCAATTTTAAATACTATTATTATAGTTTTACGACTCGGTCGCCACACACTAGTAATAGCATATTTCCACTTATTGAGCATCGTCTCACCCCTTTACTTTACCACTTTTCAGGTGAACCAGCCAGGTGAGCAGATTAGGCTCGCGGATAGGGAGTTGACTTGGCTACCCTTGTTGTAGGGTAAGTTTGTGGCAAATTTTTGTATTTTTAGGGTAGATAAATACTAGAGGGAGATATTGTATATGGCTAAGACTTGAATATACTGAATTCTGATATTGTTTAGTATATATGGTTGTATGACTTGCATATCCATTGCATAGGTATGGTTATATATAAAAAAAAATAGTGAAAATTTTGAGGATGTTACACAAAGGTCATAAAAGAAGGAAAATGCTCACTCGCAAGCCTTGAGACAAGGTCATTGTTTGACTACTATGCAAAGCAACACTCAACAACTAGTGTAAAGATGTGACAAATGTTAAAGTTTTCCAAGCACACCAAGAAGACCTGCCAAATAACTTTTATAGGCTTTTAATCATTGGATATCATTAGACCTCATCAAGCTATTGTCAACAACAATAGAGGAAGATAATACTTAGTGATTGTCATTAATTACTTCCCAAAGTGGGTGGAAGTAGAAGCAATAGCATGAATCCTTAAAAAATACTACTACCTTCTTTTGGAGAGCAAATGTTTGAATGTATAAGGTTCCAAGGATTGTTATCACAAATCATGGAAAACAATTCATTTTTGAAAAATTTTCAACGTTCTGCTTAAATTTGGGAATCGAGCTAAAGTTCTCATTAGTTAGACACCCGAAAAGCAATGGACAGGTGCAAAACATAAATAAGATCATCTTGAAGCGTTTGAAGACACATTTGGACATGGCGCAAGGCAAGTCAATTTAAGAGATACCCTTAGTGTTGTAGCATACCACACCACTCCTATAACGTCTACAAGAAAAATGTCCTTCAAATTAACCTTTGGAACTAAGGTAGTTGTACTAATTGATATTGACATGTTAGGTCATTCTGTCAAAGTTTCAACGAAGAGTAGAATAAGGAGTTGAGGCAAGAAAACGTACACTTGTTGGAAGAAGTCAAGGAACAAGTTCAAATCAAGACAACTACTTACAAACAACAGGTGGCTCAATACCATAACTTTAGGGTCAAGAAAAGAGAATTCAAGGTAGGAGATTTAGTAACATGAAGGATTAATTGTATAGTTGATTTTATAGTAACAGAACCAAGAAATAAGAAGTTGAGAATCAAATGGGAAGGACCATATACAATCACCAAGATGATAAGGCATGGGTCTTGTGAGTTGCAAAACAATGAAGACCAAACATTTGGGAAGACATGGAACTCCAACCCCTTTATATATGAATATTTATGCTCCTTTTATGTTTTTGAATATTTATGCTTTTGTAAATATCTGTGTTTGTAAGATATTATGGTTATGAAGCATGTATAGTTTGTACGATGTCTCAAATTATCCTTGCATTAGTCCCTTTCAGGCTAGGTAGTGATTTGTAATGAAAATTGAGAACTTTTGAAGACAAGACTAATGGTGTTGATAATTTGATTGAAAGAATAGGTAATACCTCCCAAGTGGAAGCTAGCTTGGCTAAGACCACTTGATGAGACAATAAGGCACAAAAGACCACCTAACTACTGGGCAAGATGACCAAGATCATCTTACCAAGCCAATAAGGCAAAAAGACCTTCCAAGTGGATGCTAGATCGGCCAAGGCCACCTATTGAGCCAATAAGGCACAAAGACTTCCTAATTGAGAGGCAGATTGACTATGGTTACATCATTAAGCCAAAAAGGCACCAAGACCTACCAACTATAGGTTAGGTCAACCAAGGCCAGCTAGTAAGTCAATAAGTTAGAAAGGCATTAAGACCTCCTAATCGTAAGGGGTAGGTCGACTAAGGTCACCTCATCAAGCCAAAAAGGCACAAAAACCTACTAAGTAGAGGCTAGATTGGCTAAAGCCACCTAGTAAGCCAATAAATTACAAAGACCTCCTAATTTCTTTTTTTGGGGGGGGGGGGGGGTGGGGTTAACTAAGGTCACCTCTATTAGACCTAGTGGTTAAGGGTCTTTCATTCCAACCGTGTTTTGATGACAACAACCAATTAGCAGTTCCTTAAGGTAACTAACAGTTTCTTTCTTGTCTAGCTCAGTTGCATAGAATAGCTCCAAAGCAAGCATAAAGAGCTAAGCAAGTCTCAAACCAGCAAAGAGCTACATATGACATAACCAAAACTCTGCCAAAGCGTTCATGGATCTTGCATAGCAAGCACAAGCTCTAGGTTGAGTGTGAGAGTTAAAGAGATTGATTCTGTAATCCTTTGTGTATGGTGTGACTCAAAAGAACAAGCAAGAGATGGGCAAATCACATACATATCATTGGAACACAGGCACAGTCCCACACATATATAACAAGTCAAGTAAAACTGCACAAGATGTCTAAAACCCTCAAACATATTTTATTAAACCTAAGACATCTTAAAGTAGATCATAGATCATTTTTAAAATAAAGATAAGGACCTTTTTACTTCGACACAAACTTGGTTGAAATAAATTTTAGAAAGTTAAAAGGCCTCGTTGACGAAAATAGGGGTTTCGTCGACGAGAACAACACAGAACCTCGTCGATGTACATAGGGTACTCGTCGACGAGAATATACCAAGAATACCAAAAAGTTCAGAGCACCTTCGTCGATGAATATAGGGGATTTGGTGACTCTATCTGTTCAAATATCGTCGACGTACATAGGGTACTCGTCGACAAAAAGAAACCGAGACCTATCAAAATTCAAAACCAAAGACTCGTCGATGAACACAGGGCTTCGCCAATGAAAGAATTGAAGGGCTTGTCGACGAAGGCACGACCTTGTCGACAAATGTTAGGCTGTAAACAACATTTAATACGCTAGAATGGCTAGTTTTCCATTTGTCTCATATCAATGAATGCCCAATGGCTCTCCAGCGCCCAACTCGCCCCTTTGGCCTTTAAAATAGGTCTTATGCATTGATTTCAAATTAGTGAAGCTCATTTGGTTGTTGAGAACATTCATTATGCATTTATTTTAGGGTTTCATTGTGCACACTCTTGCCCTCTTACTCTTGCTTTTGTTTACACTCCATTGACAAAGAGGAAATAGTGTGAGGTTTTCATTGGGATATTCAGCTTTAGAGGAGCACATCTCATTGTATCTACTTCTCTTCAAATTGCTTGTATTGTAAGGCTCTTTGTGAGCCATTGTGAGGTGTTTCTAGGTGAGCACCATTCTTAGAGCTCTTTGTGAGCAGCTGCTTGTATAGGCTTCTCCGCCGGAAGGAGGATCACATAGTGGATTTGAGGAATCCTTGAGTTGGTCTCAAGGCGTGGACTTAGGTGCGGTGCCAAACCACGTTAACAGCACTGTGTTAAGCTTCTCTTCTCTTTTCTCTCTTGTGTTGCTCAGCCATTGCTATTTGCTTTATTTATATATTGTGATATAATACTCTTGTTCTTGCCAAGAAATTTGTGTGATTGTAGAAAAACTTACATATCCGCGAAAGACGTCTATTCACCCCCTCTCTAAACGCATATCCGGACCAACAAGTGGTATCAAAGCATCAATCGCTAGATATTCGGAGTAACTCCCAGGCGCAAAGATCAATATGGCGGACATGTTTGCCCAAGGTCAATTCGTGGATCATCCTCCCAAATTCTGCAGAATCAACTACTCGACATGGAAAGATCGGATGTCAATCTTCATCCAAGCCTATGACTTCTGAATGTGGAATGTCATCACCGAAGGAGACTACATTTTCAAGAATGAGGAAGGCGATGACATACCAATTGGGAAACTTCTCGAGGCTGATGCAAAGCTAGCCTAACTAAATTTCAAGACTAAAAACTTCCTTTATTGTGCTGTAAACAATGAAGAATACAACCGAATCTGTGGATGCAACACAACAAAGGAGATGTGGGACAAGCTTCAGGTAACGTATGAAGGAACAACCCAAGTGAAGAAGTCAAAAATTTATATGTTGGTTAAAAAATACGAAATGTTTAAAATGGAAGAGGGTGAAACAGTTACTGCTATGTTTACTCATTTTACACATATCACAAATGGACTAAAAGCTCTTGGTAAAGAATACTCTATGGAAGATAATGTGCAGAAATTCCTTTGCTCTCTACCAGCATCTTGGCACGCAAAGTCCACAGCAATTGAGGAGGCAAAGTACCTATCAAAGGTCACTATCGACGAGCTGATTGGGTCTCTTATGACTTATGAAATCAAAAAGAAAAACGCTACCGCAGAAGCTGAGGCACCAAAGAAGGCAACCGGGATTGCTCTAAAAGCTGGAAAACAAAAAGAGCTCGTAGAGGAGGAAGAAAATTATGACGATGATGAAGTCGCTCTCCTCACAAGAAGATTCAGAAATTTCCTGATGAACAAACGAGGTGGCAAACAAAAGGAAAAAGGGGAAAGGAGAATCAAGCATAAGGTGCTACAACTGCAAAAGGATCGGGCACCGCATGGCTGACTGCCCTCTTTTCAAAAACAAAGGCAACAATTAGTAAGAAGACAAAAAAAATTTCAAAGCCATGAACGCAACCGAATGGGATGAATTAGATGGAACCTCAACCGATGAAGAAATCGAAGAAGAAGTTGCCAACTTTTTCTTTATTGCGGACGAACAAAGTGAGGTAAATTCTAACAACGAATACCTTCCATCATATGAAGAATTAGAAGAAAACTGTAGGAAGCTCTACATTGAATTAATAGCTGCCAAAAAGAAAAACAAACTTTTAGAAGAAACTCATGCAAGATGTAAGCAAAAACAAATCTGCTCATGTGATATTCTAAAAGAGGAAAATGCAGCTCTCGGTTTTGAAAACGAAAAACTTACTAAAGAGTGCAAAAATTACAAGGAGTCTTTTCAAAAAGAAGTTGGAAGCTTAAAAAAACAGATTATGGGAATTCTTCAAGAAAATTCAAAATTGAAAAAGAAGGTGGAAGATCAAAATAATACAATTAACAAATTTACAAATGGTAAAGAAAATTTTGATAAGTTTCTTGGAGTCCAAAGATTTGGAATTTTCAAAGAAGGATTAAGATATGACTTATCGTCATCTGAATCAATAGGTTTCACAAATCTTTGTGCTAAAAGAAGCTTCATGTCAAAGAAAATCCCTGCACCTAAACCAAACCATCTACATGCCAATAAAGTTTGCTTATATTGTGAAAGAAAAGGTCATTTACGTTTTACTTCCCCCTTCCGGGGAAATAGAGGAAAAAGCATGAAATACAAATGGGTGATTAAGAACACTAACCCCATAGGACCCAAGACAATATGGGTACCAAAACAAATCACTTAATGATGTGTGCAGGTATGCCAAAAGTCCAACTCCTCAAGAAATAAATGGTTTCTTGATAGTAGCTGCTCAAGACACATGACAGGAAATGCAAGCAAATTCCTCTCTCTTACCTACAAAAAGGAATGATTGGTCACTTTTGGAGACAATGCCAAAGGAAGAATCATCGGTAAAGGTAAAATAGGTAATTCATCCTTGGCTATTGAAAATGTTGCTCTTGTAGATACACTCAAACACAACCTATTAAGTATTAGTTAGTTGGGTGATAAGGGGTTAAACATTACATTCCAATCCACCCAATGTTTGATAAATGATTTAAGTGGAAACACCATACTAGTAGGAAAATGTGAATCCAACATCTACACAATTGAGTTTGATGATATTAAAACTTGTGACATTAGATGTTTGGCTGCAACCAATGAAAATTGTTGGTTATGGCATAGGAGACTAGGTCATGCTAGCATGGATTTACTACATAGGCTATCATCTAAGGAACTAGTAAATGGCCTACCAAAAGATAATTATGTAAAATACAAAGTATGTGACGCATGTCAATATAGAAAACAAGTTAAATCATCTTTCAAAACCAAGAAAATAATATCCACTTCAAGACCTTTAGAATTAATCTATCTTGACTTGTTCGGACCAAATGATATTGCAAGTATTAGTGGAAAACTATATGCTTTTGTAATAGTTGATGATTTTTCTAGATTCTCATGGGTAATCTTTCTCTCAAGCAAAAGTGATACTTGTAATGCCTTCATCCATTTTTGGGGAAAAATTCAAAATGAAAAGGGAATGTCAATTATTCACATTAAGAGTGATAGAGGAAGAGAATTTAGAACCAAAGAACTGGAAGACTTTTGTAACAAAAATGGCTATTCACACAACTTCTTTGCACCAAAAACTCTACAACAAAACGGAGTAGTTGAAAGAAAAAATTGAACACTCCAAGAAATGGCTAAGACAATGCTCAATGAACATAATTTGCCAAAATATTTCTGGGCAAAAGCCGCTAGCACAGCTTGCTATGTTAGTAATCGTCTCATCATTAGATCCAAGTTAGGAAAAACCCCATTCGAGATATGGAAGGGTAGAAAACCAAACATTTCACATTTTAAGGTTTTCGGATGCAAATGTTTCATATTAAATGATAGAAATCATCTGGAAAAATTTGACTCAACATCCGATGAGGGAATCTTTATAGGCTATGCCATGAATAGCAAAGCGTATAGGGTGTTCAACAAAAGAACTCAAACTGTTCAAGAATCAACACACGTTGTTTTTTATGAAACTGACACTCACACATCCAAAACAACTGTTGACATAGAAGAAGATCAAGTCACCAATTTTAGAATTGAAAAGGAACTTGAGCAACTTAAGATAAATAATGATCAAGTTAAAAACTGTCAAGACACAAAATTGATCATCAAGAATCATCACCTCAAAAGTCTAGGGAACCAGAAGAAGAAAATTACGAACTCCCTAGAGCTTGGAAATTTGTCAAGAATCACCCAACTGACCTTATCATAGGTAGTCCATCTCAAGGAGTTAGCACTTGATCTCACTTAAGAAGTGGACGTAATCATTTTGCCTTTATATCCCATCTAGAACCAAAGAACTTTGAGGAAGCTGAAAAATGATGAAAACTAGATAAATGTCATGGAAGTAGAACTAGACCAGTTTGAAAGAAACAAAGTATGGGACTTAGTTCCTAAACCCAAAAACACTACAATAATAGGCACAAAATGGGTGTTTGGGAATAAGAAAGATGAAGATGGCAATATTATTAGAAACAAAGCCAGATTAGTGGCTTAAGGGTATAACCAACAAGAGGGTATTGACTATGATGAAACTTATGCCCCTGTGGCAAGACTTGAAGCTATTAGGATGTTACTTGCATTTGCTTGCTACAAAGACTTTAAACTATTTCAAATGGATGTAAAAAGTTTTTTTCAAATGGATACATAAATGAAGAAGTCTATGTCAAGCAACCTCCAGGATTTAAGAGCCACACACATCCCGAATACGTATACAAACTCTCAAAAGCCCTTTACAAACTTAAGCAAGCACCTAGAGCATGGTATGAACGTTTAAGCAAATTTCTCCTAGAAGATGGGTTCACAAGAGGTAAATTTAACACTACATTATTCTTAAAATATAAAGAAAAAGATATGCTAGTTATACAAATTTATGTAGATGATATCATTTTTAGTGCTACAAATGAAACTTTGTGTCAAGAATTTGCCTAAACCATGCAGAAAACATTTGAGATGAGTATGATGGGTGAATTAACCTTCATCCTAGGGTTGCAAATATAACAAATGAAACACAGAATTTTTATAAATCAAGCCAAATACGTTAAGGACATGCTTAAGAAGTTCAGTCTTGAAATGGTCATATCTAAAGTAATCCCTATGAGCATCACAACGAAACTTGACACCGATGAAAAGGGGAAGAATGTAGACCAAAAGCTTTACCGTGGAATGATTGGTAGTTTGTTATATCTCACTTCTAGCAGACCCGATGTCATATTTAGTGTTTGTTTATGCACTAGATTCCAATCATGTCCCAAAGAGTCTCATCTTCATGCCGTCAAGAGAATTTTTAGGTACTTAACAGGAACACATGACTTAGGACTCTTTTACCCTAAGAATGCTCCCTTTGATCTCACTTGCTACTCGGATGCTGACTATGGAGGTTGCAAAACCGATAAGAAAAGTAATAGTGGAACATGTCACTTCCTAGGACACTCACTTGTGTCATGGTTTTGCAAAAAGCAAACCTCGGTTACTCTCTCAACCACCAAAGCTGAATACATTGCAGCTAGGAGTTGCTATGCTCAAGCCTTATACATGAAGCAATAGATTGAGGATTTCAAAGTTTTAGTTAAGGGTAATCCAATTCATTGTGATAACACTAGTACCATCAACATCTCAAAAAACTCGTGCCTACACTCTAGGACCAAACATATTGAGATAAGGCATCATTTTATTCAAGATCATGTCCAAAAGGGAGATGTTGAGTTAGTTTATGTTCCTACTGAAAATCAGCTAGCTGATATCTTGACAAAACCTCTCAATGAAGAAAGGTTCAATAAAATTCAGCATGCCCTGAGCATGTGTACTCCCTCGGATCTATCTTAGGATCTTCTAGTTGTCTCTCTTCCTTCACTCTAAAGCTCAAACTAAGTAAACCTCAGTTTTTCTCCCTGACGTCATTGACGAACACAGGGGATTCGTCGTAGAGAAATTCATTATCTTCGTCGATGAACACAGAGGTTTCATCTCCAAAATTGCCTTAATTTCATTGACGAACATAGGGTCCTCATCGACGAAAACTGTCGGGACACCTCAAATTCCAGCTAGTCCACTGCGCTCATTTTCAAACCCTAACCCTAACACTTCAACCCCTCTCCTTCCTCTCACCCCTATGAAGCCTTCTTGCCTCCTTCCCTCACATCACACTCTCTCGTACACCCTCCAAGCTCCTTTCCTTCCATCACACCCGCATGCACCTACATTCCACCACCACACCACTCCCGAAGCTTGCCGCTCCATTGGTGGGTGCGACCGCTGGTAGGGGCAACTGTATACCTCCCATGTCTTTCCGACCTTCCTACTCATGAGTTTTCCTCCCACCATAAAATGGCTCCCCCACCCAAATGACGAATTCTTCAAACTGAGGCCGGCGAGGGGTCTTCTCACCGTCCTCCCACCGTTCAACCCCAGCAGGCTCCCACTAACATTGATCCCCGCTTCATGTCTGTAGAGGCTTCCTATCGATATCACAACGATATCGCCAAGCGGCACATCGTCCATGGAAAGATCGTGCCATCCCCTTTCCTCCAGCTGCACTTCCCCACCTTGCTCTCTAAAATCAAGACCGTTGAGTGGGATGCTCTCTTCGACATGGGGGAGCTCGTATACAAGGAGATTGTTCATGAGTTTTACGCCAACTTTGTTTCGTTACATCGCGGCATTGCCGCATACTCCACTGTGCGAGGCAGTGTTATTCTTCTTTCCAAAGACACCTTCTCTCAAGTGCTCGGATGTAGCCTCTACCCTCTTCGAGGCCTCCCCAAAGCCTCATGGCCCACGCGTTTCAAATGGTTTGACTATAATATGACCCTCAATCTGATCACCGGTAATCTCCGTATCCCTCCCATCGCCCGACCAAAATCCAAGGACCTCATGGTCGAGTGTCGGGTCCTCCACCATATGATTACTTATAATTTTTGCCCTCAGACTGGTGGACGCGATTGGGTGACCCTGGGCGAAATTTTCAGTATGTATTGTCTCTAGGTTGGGCGCATCATCAACTTACCCACCGTGATAATTCAAAACATGGAAGAGAGCCTGAAACGGCAACGGGGTTGCCTTTCCTATGGTCGTCTCCTCACGACCTTCTTTGATCACTTCGACCTTATACACGTCGGGATGCCCTGCATTTGACCTGCGCTAGAGGATACCTATAGGCCACCATGCATCGCATGCACTTCGAGAAGTATGACAACACCAACACGTGGGTCAAAACCCACAAGCAAGTGTAGGCCCCCATTGATGAGGTTGAGGCCGCCATGGAGGAGGACGAAGAAGCTGAGGATCCTTCAGTTGATCCTATCTTAGAGTACCTAGATGGCATTCACCTCGCTATGACGCAGTCTGATCTGTGTATACGTGCCCATTTTGACTCCATCGATGCAGCACTTGCCTTTCAGGAAAATAGTAATCGTGCATGCTTCGACTGCATTGACGCTTCCCTAGCCACTCTCTTAGGCAGACTTGATCGCCCGCAGGATTAGTCCATAGTAGCACTATCCCCCCCGCCCCCCTAGTTTCTAATAATGGCAAAATGGGAGATATAGGCCTTCGGATGTAATAGTTTTGGATATAGTAGTACTGTCGGATATAGGCCTTCGGATGTAATAGTTTCGGATGTAGTAGTATTGTTTCCGTTCTGACAACATTTAACATTTAGCGATAATATAGTAGTAGTAATAGTGATAACTTTGCATGTATTTTGATTGATGAACATGAATCAAGAACGAACTGTGTTGAATGCAAAGTACAGAAATGTTTGTGATAAACAATGCTTGCGTGGAATACTGAAATGTTGATATACTGAACTGCCAAGTATAGGATTCATGCAAGTTTAAAAACATGGAAAATGCTTTATTTACAAACGGCATGCTGCCAACAATTTAATTAAATCTCTGTTCAAATAATGCATACATTAAAGGGGAGGAACTATTAAAATTCCAAACATTTACATATAGTAAAGGGGAGCATCTTTTCAAAAGGCACTAATGGATTACCATCATCAAAAAGGGGGAGAATGTTAGACCTAGTGGTTAAGGGTCTTTCACTCCAACAGTATTTTGATGACAACAACCCATTAGCAATTCCTTAAGGTTACTAATAGTTTTTCTCTAGTCCAGCTCAGTTGCACAAAACAGCTCCAAAGTAAGCATAAAGAGCTAAGCAAGTCTCAAACCAGCAAAGAGCTACATATGACATAACCAGAACTCTACCAAAGCGTTCATGGATCCTGCATAGTAAGCACAAGCTCTAGATTGAGTGTGAGAGTTAGAGAGATTGATTTTGTAATCCTTTGTGTATGGTATGACTCAAAAGAACAAGCAAGAGATGGGCAAATCACATACATATCACTAGAATATAGGCACAGTCCCACACCTTTTTTACAAATCAAGTAAAACTACACAAGATGTCTAAAACCCTCAAACATATTTTATTAAACCTAAGACATCTTAAAATAGATCAGAGATCATTTCTAAAATAAAGATAAGGACATTTTACTTCGACACAAACTTGGTTGAAATAAATTTTAGAAAAGTAAAAGGCCTCATAGACGAACATAGGGGTTTCGTCGACGAGAACAACACAGAACCTCGTCAACGTAGATAGGGTACTCATCGACGAGAATATACCGAGAACACCAAAAAGTTCAGAGCACCTTCGTCGATGAATATAGGGGATTCGGTGACGAAGTCTGTTCAAATTTCATCGATGTACACAGGGTACTCGTCGACAAAAAGAAACCGAGACCTATCAAAATTCAGAACCAAAGACTCATCAACGAACACAGGGCTTTGTCGATGAAAGAACTGAAGGACTCGTTGACAGAGGCGTGACCTCGTCGACGAACGTCGGGCTGCAGACAACATTTAATATGCTAGAACGGCTAGTTTTCATTTGTCTCATATCAATAAATGCCCAACAACTCTCCAGCACCCAGCTCACCCCTTTGGCCTTTAAAATAGGTCTTATGCATTGATTTCAAATTAGTGAAGCTCATTTGGTTGTTGAGAACAATCATTGTGCATTTGTGCACACTCTTGCCCTCTTGCTCTTGCTTTTGTTTACACTGTATTGACAAAGAGGAAATAGTGTGAGGTTTTCATTGGGATATTCAAATTTAGAGGAGCACTTCTCATTGTATCTACTTCTCTTCAAATTGCTTGTATTGTAAGGCTCTTTGTGAGCCATTGTGAGGTGTCTCTAGGTGAGCACCATTGTAAAAGCTCTTTGTGAGCAACTGCTTGAATAGGCTTCTCCGCTGGAAAGAGGATCACGTAGTGCATTTGGGGAATCCCTAAGTTGGTCTCAAGGCGTGGACATAGGCGTGGTGCCAAACCATGTTAACATCGTTGCGTTAACCAACCTCATTAAGAAAAAAGGACACTAAGACCACCCGAGTGGAGGCCAAGTTGATCAAGGTAGCCAAAATCACTTGGTAAGCCAATAAAGCATAATGATCTCCTAATTTGGGCGACAAGTTGACTAAGGTCACCTTATCAAGTTGAAAAGGCACGAAGACATCCTGAGTCAGAAAAGACTACTTATTGAGCTAATAAGGCACAAAAAACATCTTAAGTGAGGGTCAAGATTAGTTAAGCCTCCTAAACATAGTCCAAGACTATCACACCCCAAACCCGCCAGGTGGGGCCCAGGGTGTGATAAGACCATTCACTGTCTCTGATACCATTCACACAGCGAAAAATAATGAACAACCTCAAATAAAATACCAAAGTACTATATATAACCCAAAGGAGTATCCATCCACATATATTACACAACTAGAAATTCTAAAACAAAATTATACATATTTCAGTTCTTACTACCACTCACAAGTTACCAAAATTCTAAACCCTGTCTTGGAGCTTTCTAAGCTCAGTCATCTGAAGGACCTGAAAAGATAATAATTCGTTGGGGTGAGACACCTCTCAGTAAGGAAAAAATAAACTATAGTAGTGTGTGGCAGAAGAGTTTCAATATATATATATATATATATATATATATATATATATATAATTAACTCATCCATTTATCAACAACAAATGGCAAAACGCATACAGACTGTAGTCACACAAAAAAAACCAATATTTATAGCGAAAGTTCCTGAGGATTAGGAAGATTACACGCCCATACATGTACCTTCCCTCCGCTCTGATACTGTTTGTAATCGTACTCTTTGATTCGGGTATGGCTACAACTGATACTGATCAAGGCACTCACCTTTCACTGTAAGCCCTTAGGCGGAGAGATTTACTTTGCCATAAATATTTATGCATTTAAGTTCATATACCAGTATACACACGCATTCACATCAATCATTCCACATAGTCTACAAACATATACACCATAGTTCATTCACATAGGATACAATACAATTTATTGAACTCAGTACGTGGCCCACCTAGGGTAGCTATATACCTTGCAATACATGGACCACACAGGGCTAAAGTGTACAACCCAGTACGTGGCCCAGATAGGACAGCTGCGTACTTCACTATACGTGGCCCACGTAGGGCAGCTACGTATTTCACTGTACATTTACGTGGCCCACGTAGGACTACTATGTACCATCTCAGTACGTGGCCCACATAGGACAACTACATACTACACCATACGTGGCCCAAGTAGGGCAACTATGTATTTCATTGTACATGGCCCACATAAGGCAGTTACGTATCTCACTGCACGTTTATGTCCACAACAAACAGTATTCACCATCAAACAATGTTCATGGCCAAGCAGTATTCACAAGTAGACAACATCCACAACCATTTAGTATTCACAACCAACTAGTACTCATATCCAGACAGCACTAGCAAGCAGACACAATTGTACTATATTTACAACCATATAATTAAGAAAGATTATTTTTATGCCACACGGTTTTTTTCCAATTATGATTTATAATCAAAATCATTATTTTCATTTGCCTAAACTGTTCATAAAATCATATTATAATTATATTGTTCCTATACTCAAAAATAACTAATTCAAATTTAATAAAAAGCCTGGTATAATTTATTCCCCTTACCTGATCCTCGAAATTCTGCCCAAATCAAATAGAAAATGGAACCCTGTATTCCAAAAATCCTAACTTAATTAGTTCAATCCTAGAATATTTATCATTTAACATCTCCTAGGCCTACACACTCCCAATAATTAATTTAATATTAAAAATATTCTAATTACCCTCATTTTGGAGTAGTGCCCAAGAACTCCAAATCAAGTTTCTGCTCTGGCTAACTTGGAGAGAATCAGCCCTAGAACCTCGTGCTGGTTTTTGATTGTAGAATCGGGTTAAATCTAGGCTAGAATCGAAGAGAGAAGGTGGTAGGGCTGAACCCTAGAGAGAGAGAGAGAGAGAGAGAAGAGAGAGATTTTTCACGCTGAAAATGGATCCAGGGCCTCTTTGTAATTTGGCGTTCGTCGACGAGTCTAAAAGGTCCGTCAACGAACCAAAAAAGGACATTCGTCGATGAGAACAACAGGTTCGTCGAAGAATCTATTAAAAATCTGAATTTTCCTTGCTCTCGGTAATTCCTCATCAGCGAGACACGTGTGTTCGTCGATGAAGAAAACAAGTTTGTCAGCGAGTCCCTGCCTGGTGCCCTTTCTAAATTTCTTTTCCCCTTCTTTTATTTCTCCTTATTTATTTCCCTTTTTTTCTTATATTTATTTTTATTTTCTTGGTTTGGGTTATTACATTCTCCCCCCCTTACAAAATTTCTTCCTCAAAATTTGGTAATCAATATATATTCTATCACGCATTTCACACATTTCAATTTATTCTAGCATGTGAACAATTGCATCACCCGGGATTAAATAAAACTCATTATTTATCTCAAACATAAACACATTACCTGTGTCTCTAGCAGTGTCTGTCCCAGCTAGGGTAAGTGTGTAAACATGCGCTGGTCCGCCGCGCGGCACCATATTATTCCCCTAATTCTGATCTGGAGCTGGTGCGTTGCTCGGTGGTCCCTGGTTTTGACCCAGCGGCTCATAACAACCTCGATCTATGTGGTCGTACTTGCCACACCGGTAACACATAGGACCCCTACCCCAACATTCTCCCCATTGCCTCCGATTACACCTTGCACAATAAAAGGGTGTTCATTCACCCCGACGGCTTTGATCACTACTAACTAGCCTCTAAGCCCCAGTATCTTTGTCTCCCCTCCATGGACCCCATCTGACATTAGCATGGTAGCTGGGAGACATGGGTCTCTTCCTCTGATCTCACATCCCTACACCTCCCTATAGGGTCAACTCTACAACAATGGCTTTCTCCACCAGTTCTGAAAAGCTCTATATCTATAAGCATGCCACAGGCTCGTGGATACTCTGTTTCAAGCCTCTCTCAAACCACCTCGCCTTTTTATATTCATATGGGACCATAAAAGGAGGAAAGTGAGAAAGCTCCATGAACCTAGCAGCCTACTGCTGCATAGTGAGTTGCCCCTGAGTCAAATTGATGAATTTCTCTGCCTTCGCATTCTTGGTGGTGGTGGAAAAATATCGGTCATAGAAGACCTCCTTGAAATGCTTCCATGTCATAATAGTAGGTGCTGCCTGTTGCTTTTCCAATAGCTTCACTGCCAACCACCACCACTCGGTCTCTCCTGTCAGTTTGAAAGTGGCGAAGAGAACCTTCTATTTCTCAGTGCAATCCAGTACTGTCAGTATCTTCTCCATCTCCTGCACCCAATTCTTAGCTATGATTGGGTTAGCACCTCTCGCAAAAGAAGAGGGTTTCAGGTGGGTGAATTGATCGATCGAACAACCCTGATTCACTTATGGGTTGCTCGATCCCTCTAGGTCCCGCCTCATCTCTTCCTTGACCTGCTGAACTATACCTCACAACAGTCGTGAGGTTTCAATTTCATCTCCGCTGGAAGCCCCCAACTCATTCTCCCCTCTAGCATCCACGTCTTTACCTCTGGGATCCATCCTAAAAATAGGACAGAGGCAAGTTTAAAATCTCCACATCTTAACATAACTAGCACAGTTATAAAACAAAAAACAAATTAATATTCAAATCCTCCATAAACATCCAACACCCAATTAACCACAATAATATTAACCTTCAAGTTCTAATTCCAAGTTTCAGTCTCTCTACTTGGAAATATCACTGTCGATGGATTTACCATGGTTTTTATAAACCATCGATTGATTCAAAAAATCATAGAAGTCAGTTAAGAGATTTCTACCTCTAAGCTATGAAACAATACTCAAAATCCTATCAATACCTTAATCTACCCGTTTTAACCCTCAGCCTAACTTGAACCTATACTCTGGTATTAATCCTCCTAAAGTCTGCAAAATCTATAACTTAAAACTCTGATATCACTTTGTCACGCTTAGAACCCACCAGGTGGGGCCCAGAGTGTGATGAGACCATTCACTGTCTTTGATACCATTCATGCAACGGAAAATAATGAACAACCACAAATAAAATATCAGAGTACTATATACAACCCAAAGGAGTATCCATCCACATATATTACATAACCAGAAATTCTAAAACAAAATTATACATATTTTACTTCTTACTACCACTCACAAGTTACCAAAATTCTAAACTTTGTCCCGGAGCTTTCTAAGCTTGGTCACTTGAAGGACCAGAAAAGATAATAATTCGCTGGGGTGAGACACTTCTTAGTAAGAAAGAAATAAACTATAGCAGTGTGTGCCAGAAGAGTTTCAATATACAACAAATGGCAAAACGCATACAAACTGTAGTCAAACAAACAAAACCAATATTTATAGTGAAAGTTCCTAAGGATTAGGAAGATTACATGCCCATAGATGTACCTTCCCTCTGCTTTGATACCATTTGTAATCATACCCTTTGATTCGGGTATGGCTACAACTGATTATGATCAGGGCACTCACCTTTCACATTAAGCCCTTGGGCGGAGAGATTTACTTTGCCATAAATATTTATGCATTTAAGTTCACATACCAGTATACACACACATTCACATCAATCATTCCACATAGTCTGCCAACATATACACCACAGTTTATTCACATAGAATACAATACAATTCATTGAACTCAATACATGGCCCACCTAGGGCAGCTGCATACCTTGCAGTACGTGGCCCACACAGGGCTACTACGTACAACCCAGTATGTGGCCCACATAGGATAGTTGCGTACTTCACTATACGTGGCCCACGTAGGGCAGCTACGTATTTCACTGTACATTTACGTACATGGCCCATATAGAACTACTGCGTACCATCTCAATACGTTGCCCACATAGGACAGTTACATGCTATACCATACGTGGCCCACGTAGGGCAACTATGTATTTCATTGTACGTGACCCATGTAGGGCAACTACGTATCTCACTGCACATTTATGTTCACAATAGACAGTATTCAGATTAACCTATATTCACCATCAAATAATGTTCACAATCAAGCAGTATTCACAGCAGACAGCATCCACAACCATTCAGTATTCACAACCAGGTTGTACTCACATCTAGAAAGCACTAGCAAGCAGAAGGTATTCACAACCGTACAATATTTACAACCAAATAATTAAGAAGGATTATTTTCATGCCACACGGTTTTTTCCCAATTATGATTTATAATCAAAATCCTTATTTTCATTTGCCTAAATTGTTCAGAAAATCATATTATAATTATATGGTTCCTATACTCGAAAATAACTGATTCAAATTTAATAAAAAGCATGGTATAATTTATTCCCCTTAACTAATCCTCAAAAGTCTGCCCAAATCAAACGAAAAACGAAACCCTGTATTCCAAAAATCCTAACTTAATCAGTTCAACCTTAGAATATTTATCATTTAACATACCCTAGGCCCGCACACTCCCAATAATTAATTTAATATTAAAAATATCCTACTTGCCCTAATTTTGGAGTGGGGCCTAAGAACTTTAATTCAAGTTTCTGCTCCTGCTAACTTGGAGAGAATCACCCTAAGAACCTCGTGGTGGTTTTCGATCGTCGATTCATGCTAAATCTAGGCCAGAATCGAAGAGAGAAGGTGGTAAGGCCGAACCCTAGAGAGAGAGAGCAAGAGGAGAGAGATTTTTCACGCTGAAAATGGATCCAGAGCCTTTTTATAATCTGGCGTTCATCAACGAGTCTAAAAGGTTCGTCGAAAAACCAAAGAAGGACATTCGTCGACGAGAACAACAGGTTTGTCGACAGATCTATTAAAAATATGAATTTTCCCTACTCTTGGTAATTCCTCATCAATGAGACACGTGTGTTCGTCGACGAGACCAAGAAGGACATTCGTCGATGAAGAAAACAAGTTTGTCGATGAGTCCCTACTTGATGCCCTTTTTAAATTTCTTTTCCCCTTCTTTTCTTTCTCTTTATATTCCCTTTTTTTTTTCTATTTAATTTTTTTCTTGGTTCGGGTTATTACAAAGACAACAAAAATCACTTGGAAAAATGACAAAGTATTAAGACTTCAATAGAAAATAAGTTCAAGGTGAGCAAAGTAAGGTAAAGACCCAAGATCACATTTCACATAATACTAAGTCACATAGAAAGAAGTAAGGTCAATAGCTTCTTTCATTGATTGAAGTTACAAAATGACCTTAAGAGAGAGAGAGAGAGAGAGAGAGAGAGAGAGAGAGAGACGGAGAGAAATAGGCCTCATTTGAACATGTAAAAAGATACAGAGAAATATACGTACTACTCTTCCTTTTCATTCTCTTTGCCTCCACCTTCTTCACCTTTATTGCTCTCGTCGTAGCAAGTTGAGCTAATGCCTTCCAAGTTCAAGGAAAGGAACATGGAAGGAACTTGATCATGGCAATCTTTGAAAGCAACCTTGTAGGTGTTGAGGCGTAGTCCATTAAGCACTTTAGGTAGTCCCCATGGGCTTTGAAGGAGTCTAATGCCTACTTTGTTTTTACCATTTGTGCCTTCTCCTTTTCTAGCCTCTTCACCTTGTTAAAGCCAACAACCGAATCTTTCTCCAACTTTTGGATATGTTCACACAGAGTAATATGCTCACTATTCAGGTTGTAGTAACAAATTCGGTGGGCTTGAAGCTTTTCTTCTTTCATACACAAAGCTTTTTGGCGACCTTCCACTTCCTATAATACTTATCCACTTTACAAAGAGCAGTTCTCATCTTTTCCCTAATAATTGAGGAAAGTATCATCATATGGAAATGGAAAAAAAAAGCATAAGTTAAGAAACCAAAATAACTAACGTTAGATTCAATAGTGTTTAAAAAAAGTTACCTCATAAACTTGGTGCATTGCCAAGACAACTAGCACCTCAGGGAGAGTGCATTCCACCTCATGAAAATCCTTGAAAAGCACAACGTACTTAGACAATGAGTGCACAACCATTGGATCATAGGGCACTAAATTGTTAGGAGGAACGTTGTATGGAAGGTCCTTAACATGCCACCTGAGGTAGGAAATTAGGCAAAAGGCATTTGGGAAGATGAGGGGGAGAAGAGCTTGGCAGATATATCTACTTGTATAATAGACGCTCAAACTCTTGACAAGTTAGCGGCAAATCGAGGAGACCTTTCTCCTTGGATGGGAGTTGCGTTAACAAGATGATTGGTAGGGCATTTTGTTTTCTTTGATTTCAAGCTCACCTTTTTCATCCTCTTGAAGGCGTTAAGGTCAAACTTTAGAAGCCATATTTGCATAAAAACATCAAATATTAATATCAAGCAAAAATAAAATCAAATTCAGCATAGTAATAGAAAACTCTACTAGTGGAAATAAGTATATAAGGACTTGGCTTAGATTAAGAAAGGATCACCTCTTGAAGTAGCTCCTTATGGTGAACAAGACTAAGCTGCTAACCTTATTCAAATGGTGCTCAATCACCTTAACCTTAGTTTATGACAGAGAAGGGAGAGCATTCCTGAATGATGCTAAGTCTAGATCTCTCCACCTCGTATATCCCCTCTAGCCTAAGTTTCTACATATAAGGAAAAATTTGTTTCCTTAGTCATGAATGGAAGATAGACTTGTAAACACCAAACTTCTCTTGGGGTTGTAACTAAGATAGCACCACAATGGTTCACTTGAATAAGAATTTAATTGGAAAAAACAAGCTCGTAGCAAATTCAAGGTTGGGTTGTAACCCCATAATCTGGGGAGCTGGTGAAGCTCACTATCAATGCATTTTGGGGTCGTGCTAACATTGGATGGTGACCAAGCTTGTGATTTAAAATAAAATAAAAAAGTAGGTAACATTTTGGATTTTCAAAAATATTTTATAGAGTTGTCATTAACTTGTTAATTTTTCTAGATGTGGTTAGTTCATCAAAATATTTACAAGTTTCTCAATCTTTAAGCTAACCTAGGTCAACAATTGATAGTCTTGGTCCATGTAAGTAGAGTAAGGTTTAGGAGTACAGTTACACAAGGGGAAGGTAACAACAACCCCTACACACCCATCATAATGAATAATACCTAATTAACCTTTGATTACTCATTTGAACTCAATTAAGCAAGACTTTTAACCCTCCTATGTTTATTAATTATCAAACCTTTGAATATTGAATAGACTTTCGATTGTCGAAGCTATTCTCACTTCTAGAATCTTGAGTGGATGCCATTACCCCATTTTTGGGTCCCATCATTGAATCTTTTTTTAGTATTTGACATATTTGCACACAAAATCAAGTACGAAATAAAACAACTAAATCTGCAGTATTCTAAAGTGCCTAGGCATCCCCACGCCTAAGATTCTAGGAGAGACAACATTTTCCCATCTCCTATATATGTTTTATAATCGTAGGGGTTCACACACATATGCAAAAAAGATCATTCAAAACCATTTTAAAGTACATTTAAAAAATTTTCATTAAAATAACAAATATAGTGGAAACCTTTTTTTTTTTTTTTGGATTTTTCAATTAAGCAATAATGAAAGTGTAAACATTTCTTGACATTTTGTTAAAATGATATCAAAGCAATTTTGACCAATAACACTTTTTTTGGGATTTTTTCATAACAATAACAATAATATTAAAATGATATAGACTCACATAAGCACATGAATACATAAATATGCAAGCACTCTACTTTATATGCATTTATGCTTTATATGTAATAACCCTAAAAAATTAAAAAAAAAAATTAATTAATTAAAATTATTAATCAATTAATTAGTTAAACATTATAAAAATAATGTAATAAATAAACAAATAAAAAGAAATAGTATGAAAAAAAAGTTAATAGTAATTATTAACTAATTAATTAATTAATTAAACATTATTAAATTAATTAATTAATAATAAATAAATAAATAAAATTTAAAATTAAAATTAAAATTAAAAAATTAATTAGAATTAATTATATTATTATTATTATTATTATTATTAATTAAATGATATAATATAATATAATATAATATATTATATTATATTATAAGATTATATATATATATATATATATATATATATAGATTACTTCCTCGAGCAGAAAGTTTCATGAAGATTGAAACTGAATTTCAAAGGCAACCCTCCCCTAGGCATGTTCGTCCACTCCGCTGTTTCCGTCTCTCTATCTTCTCAATTTCTTGGCGGATATTCAGCCGATCGAAAAACGGAAGGTACCGTTGGGTTCCTAGTTCCGCTACCGACATTTCTACTGGAGCAGATTTGTCATGGGAGCAGTGTAGGCACCACTCCTGGGGAAAGGTATATTTCCTCTAAATCCTTAATTTCTCCTTAGATCTTCAGTTAAATCGACAATCAGGCACCCCCATGGGGTCCTAGTCACGATCGTCGTCATTTTGGCTGCAGTAAATTTCCAATTGGGGTTTTCTACGCCCCACTCCAAAGCGAGAGTAAGATTTGGGGAATTAGGTAAATTGGTTATATTTGAGGGTATAACTATTTATTTGGAATTTATGGGCCTAGGAAATATTAAAATAGTATTTTATTTAGGATTGATTTAATGGAATTAGGATTTTTATTTCAAAGCTTGGGTGAGCGCCGCAGGTATCTTTTGGGGGTCCGTGTTGGCATAGTTCAAGAAACCTAAAATTAGGAATAGCTTCCTAAGAGGGGGGGTGAATTGGCTTTTAAAAATTTCTTTTAATTCCTTTTTAGAATTGTTAAACTTATTTTATTTCTTTTAACCAATTCGTGACTTATTTGTTTAATTTGTTAAGCACTCAAGAACTTAGTTTCTTTATTTAATTCTTAACCATACAAACATCCAATCATTCAACCAAACCAATCAACTATAATTAGAAAGCAAACAAACAACCCAATACACAGCACTTATGTAACATAAAAACTCAAAATGGTTGTTTGTTGATATTAGCCAAATTTGAACCAAACCCTGTAGTGAATGAGAATTTATGCTTGCTGATGTAAAGTCTTGTATAAATGAATCCAATCACTCTTTCCAAATATTTAGAATTCAAATAAACTCTTGGTAAATTTATCTTTGGGATGTTAACCAAGTAACGTACTCCCGTATGGTTTCCGCCAGATATGGTGTAACCAACGTACTCCTTTTCGGTTTTCGCAACCCAAATCAAAATTGGACTTTAAGTTTACTTGATTTCCAAATATACGTAGTATGTATAATTTAGATATTTAAAACATCCACGCAGTTGTATATGAATTGAAAATAAAGAATAGGGAAAGAGAGAGTGAGACGGGGATTTTTTCGAGGTTTGGCTTATACCCAGCATACGTCCTCGCCTTTGACAAACCACCAAAGGATTCACTAAACCTGTTCCGTTGACGGGTGGAACAAAACCTTTACAAGCGATACCCCACGCTCAAACACTCCTTCACTAGGCTAGAGCCCGCCTCTCCAAACGATGTCCCCTCGTTCGGTCCAACGATTCTACAACCTTGAATCATCTATAAACAAGAATCAAGATATGGAAAAGTTTGTGTACAGCAGAGTAGGTTAGTACAACATTCAACGCAAGTATACTTCAAAGTAATTCAAATATAAAAGGATGGAAGCTCAATACTGAATTTAGATCATCAAATATCTTCCAAGTATTGAAAGATTCAGACTTTGAAGGCTCTACTTTGGAATTTGTATTAGCAGTAACTCAGTAGTTGAAGTAGGATGAACACAAGAGAGTTTGTGAGCTTTTTGAGAACTTTGATTGCTGAAAAATTTCTTGGTGTTTAAAATCTTTGAAGTTTGGGGCTATTTATAGAAGTTTAAAAATAATTCCTTGCTCCCCAAGTTTACCTAGAGTAATCCCCAAGTTTTTTAGAAGATTAGTGTCTAAGAAATCTATTTAAAAATATCTTCCCGTTAGAAATTTTAAAACAAACGTTCGAGTGGCAGTCACCTGTCATAGAAGAATTTTAAAACATAGAACATTGGCAGTCGCCTGGCACCCTACTGCCTTTTTGAAAATTCTTCATTTAATTTGGGCAGTCGCTTGCCACATGAAGGCAGTCGCCTGGCCCTTCTGTTTAAAAAAAAAAAAAAAACTTTTCTTTTTAAAACCCTTCTTTTCTTTGATTTGAAAAACATACTTTAGGGTTTTTCTAAATATATATTTCTATGTTTCTTTTCATTTTATGAGAGCTTCAACTCAGTTTATATTTGAAATTTAATTGAAGTACTTACATACAAACATCCTTAAAAACATATTCTTTTGATCTTCAAGTAAATCCTTGTTCTTCTACCATCTTTGAGCTTTTAATCATCTTTCTTTCTTGATCTTTTTGGATCCATAAACTTTATCATCCTTTTGAGCTTTGTCACTACCTTTAAGCTTTTTCCTTTTTCTTGAAAAACTTTTACTTGAAATAAACCATATTAAACATAACATGATTTGTTATCATCAAAATAAGAATTGTAAGCCTTGTTAGACCAACAAAACCAGGTAAGGGGGAAAATATATATTAAACTAGAATTTTTATGAATTTAATGGAAAATGAAATGTGTTATATATACGTATATATGTTTCGGTATGGATTTAAAATGCCAACTATTTAAATTATGTTTTTCCGAGTTTAGGGCTGTTTATTAGATATGTATATGCGAAAATGAACTAATGAAAGTGGAAAATATTTTCATTATAATTATGTAAGAAATGAAAGGTATTTTCAATATATAAACATTAAATGTTCGTTGACTTATTTTACAGGCAGTGTATGAATTTTATTTCTAAATTGTGTGGCATGAGTAAATGTAAGTTCTGTGCAAATATATGTTAAATGTATGAGATGCAGGTTAAGTAAGTAATGCATTGAGAATGAAATATGATATGAACTATGCTGCTTGTATGTGTTAATGCAACCATGTAAACAGCTGAAAGATGTTAGGTAAAACAGCTGAAAGATGTTGGGTAAAATAGCTGAAAGATGCTGGGTATGTAATGAAATGAAATGAAATGGAAATGGAAATGGATGAAACGAAAATGAAGTGTGAAATGTGAACAATGTAAAATAGGAAAGAGTCACTTTAAGTGAAATGAAATGAAATGTTAAAGTTATGAACATGAACGTAGGTGAATGGTTGAATAATGACAAAAAGAATAATGTATTATGATATTAGAAGTATCTATGCTCGTAGAACATGTTACCATTGGGCGGTGCATACTCTTCGCTTGAGGGCTTGCTAAGAAAGGCGAGTGCACTAGTAACATCAGACGTGGCAGTAGCTACATAACATACTAGGGTAGAGGGAACTTACTTGTATGGGTGGGTAGATTTCCCTATCCTTGGGGTCGTCGCTGATAAACCTTTGTTTGAACTGTGTGAGTATGAGATCAATCTAATACTTGAGGGTATACTGAGTAAAGTGAGTGCCCTGGTATGCTTTAGCAGTGACCCTAGGGTTGCCTAAGTATCATAGCAGAGGGGTGCTACTGGTATGGGTGGGTAATCACCCCTATCCTTGGGTAATCTCATAGATTAAATCTTTTGCATGTGATTGATTAGGTTCAGAGAATGATTTTAGAAATTATGTTAACGATTTTCAAATGTTAAATATTATGTTGTTATATAAACTCATGTTAATAACACACTGTTTAATATATTGTTTCTTCCCTTACTGAGATGTTTCTCACCCGAATATGAATTTATCTTTTTCAGGATTTCCTCGAGATCAAACTTAGAGAGCTTTAGGTTTTATAGCATTTTTGGGAAATAGAAAGAGAAAATGGTATATTTTTATGTTGATTTTGAGATGTATATTTTATGTTTTATGTTTTATGTTTTATGTTTTATGTTTTATGTATTGAAGTCTTTAGATAGATGAGTAGTTGTGAATACAGGTATTTATGGATTATGTTTTGGAGACATGTATATATGTGATTACATGTGGTGAATAGTTAATTTGAATTATGGATAGGAATAGTAAACTCTAGTATTATATTTGTGGAGATTATATTTATGTTTTTCGTTGCGTACATGATATTAGTATGTAGATTATCAGGTAAATTGATAGATTAGTAACACTCCGGGCTCACATAGGGGGTCGGGGGGTTACAGATGGTATCAGAGCAATGCCCAGCCGGAAGTGTGATTAGATTCACATCACCTGGATATGGAAATATTAGAGTATTATGTTGGGGATGATTTATACCAGAGTATAGGATTGAGTTGCGATAAGGATAGGGATGGGTAGATTAAGATACTGTTAGGAATTCTGAGTTGTGTTTTTTAAGCTTGAGGGCAGAAATCCCTTGATGGTCTTCTGTTTTTTTCTGAAGAAGTAGCTAGCTTCAGAAAATCATGGTAAATCCATCAATGGTGATGTTTCTGAGTAGAGAAATTAGAACTTGGAATTTGAACTCGAAGGTTAGGTTGGTTGATTTAGGGAGAAAAAGTTTTGAAGGAGAATAATTTAGGTGTTTGGTATTTAAATCAGAGTATATGGAAATGTGTGGAATGAGATTGGCTAATTGATTTCAGAGGTTATGGTATCGGGAGAAACTAGAAAATAGCTCTAGGTAGAGGTGGATTAGCACGAGTGTACTCGTTAATCCTGACTGAGCCAGATAATGTCAGGGGCGTAGGTATAAGTTATGTTTAAGATAAATAATAGTTTTATTTAATTATGGATAATGTAGAAATCTATATAATGATATGTATTAGATTGTGTAAGATAGTTATTTAATAAATTTTAAAAAGCAAATGTGAACAATGATCGGGTAGCGAATTTCTAGGATGAAATTCTTTTAAGGATGGACGAATGTAATAACCCGAAAAAAAAAAAAACAAAAAAAATTAATTAATTAAAATTATTAATCAATTAATTAGTTAAACATTATTAAAATAATGTAATAAATAAACAAATAAAAAGAAATAGTATGAAAAAAAGTTAAGAGTAATTATTAATTAATTAATTAAACATTATTAAATTAATTAATTAAATAAATATATGAAATAATAATAATAATAAATAAATAAATAAATAAAATTAAAAATTAAAATTAAAATTAAAAAATTAATTAGAATTAATTAAATTATTATTATTATTAATTAAATGATATATTATAATATAATAATATAATATATTATATTATAATATAAGATTATATATATATATATATATAGATATATTACTTCTCTGCTTCAGGAAGATTGAAACGGAATTTCAAAGGCCACCCTCCCCCCAGACGTGTCCGTCCACTCCGCCGTTTCCGTCTCTCTCTATTCTCAATTTCTCAGCAGATATTCGGCTGATCGGAAAACGAAAGGTACCATTGGGTTCCTAACTCCGCCACCGACATTTTTACTGAAACAGATTTGTCGTGGGAGCAGCGTAGTCACCACTTCTAGGAAAAGGTATATTTCCTATAAATCCTTAATTTCTCCTTAGATCTTCAGTCAAATCGACGATCAGGCACCACCATGGGGTCCTAGTCATGATCGTCGTCATTTTGGCTGGAATAAATCTTCAATTGAGGTTTTCTCGACTCCACCCTAGAGAGAGAGTGAGATTTGAGGAACTAGGTAAATTTGTTATATTTGAGGGTATAACTATTTATTTGGAATTTATGAGTTTAGGAAATATTAAAATGATATTTTATTTAGGATTGATTTAATGGAATTAGGATTTTTATTTCAGGACTCGGGTGAGCGTCGCAGGTATCTTTTGGGGGTCTGTGTTGGCATAGTTCAAGAAACCAGGTAAGGGGGAAAATATATATTAAACTAGAATTTTTATGAATTTAATGGAAAATGAAATGTGTTATATATACGTGCATATGTTTCAGTATGGATTTAAAATGCCAACCATTTAAATTATGTTTTTTCGAGTTTAGGACTATTTATTAGATACGTATATGCGAAAATGAACTGATGAAAGTGGAAAATATTTTCATGATAATTATGTAAGAAATGAAACATATTTTTGATATATAAATATTAAATGTTGGTTGGCTTATTTTACAGGCAGTGTATGAATTTTATTGTTAAATTGTATGACATAAGTAAATGTAAGTTCTGTGCAAATATATGTTAAATGTATGAGATGCAGGTTAAGTAAGTAATGCATTGAGAATGAAATATGACATGAACTATGTTGCTTGTGTGTGATAATGCAACCATGTAAATAGTTGAAAGATGTTGGGTAAAATAGTTGAAAGATGTTAGGTAAAATAGTTAAAAGATCCTGGGTAAAATAGCTAAAAGATGTTGGGTATGTAATGAAATGAAATGAAAATGGAAATGAATGAAACAAAAATGAAGTGTGAAATGTGAACAATGTAAAATAGGAAAGTGTCACTTAAAGTGAAATTAAATGAATTGTTAAAGTTATGAACATGAACGTAGGTGAATGGTTGAATAATGACAGAAAGAATAATATATTATGATATTAGAAGCATCTATGCTAGTAGAATATGTTACGATTGGGCGGGGCGTACTCTTCGCCTGAGGGCTTGCTGAGAAAGGTGAGTGCGCTAGTAACTTCTAATGTGGCAGTAGCTGCATAACGTACTAGGGCAAAGGGAACCTACTTGTATGGGCGGGTAGATTTCCCTATCCTTGGGGTCTTCACTAGTAAACATTTGTTTGAACTGTGTGAGTACGAGATCAATATAATACTTGAGGGCTTACTGAGTAAGGTGAGTGTCCTGGTATGCTTCAACAGCGACCCTAGGGTTGCCTAAGTATCATAGCAGAGGGGTGCTACTTGTATGGGCAGGTAATCACCCCTATCCTTGGGTAATCTCGTGGGTTAAATCTTTTACATTTGATTGATTAGGTTCAGAGAATGATTTTAGAAATTATATTAACGATTTTCAAATGTTAAATATTATGTTGTTATATAAACTCATGTTAACCACAGGCTATTTTAATATATTGTTTCTTCCCTTACTGAGATGTGTCTCACTTGAATATGAATTTATCTTTTTCAGGATTTCCTCGAGATCGAACTTAGAGAGCTTTAGGTTTTATAGTATTTTTGGGAAATAGAAAGAGAAAATGGTATATTTTTATGTTGATTTTCAGATGTATATTTTATGTTTTATGTTTTATGTATTATAGTCTTTAGATAGATAAATAGTTGTGAATACTGGTATTTGGGGATATGTTTTGGAGACATGTATATATGTGATTACAGGGGGTGAATAGTTAATTTGGATTATGGATAAGAATAGTGAACTTTGGTATTATATTTGTGGAGATTATATTTATGTTTTGTAGATTATCAGGTAAATGGATGGATTAGTAGCACTTCGGGCCCACATAGGGGGTCAGGGCGTTACAGATGGTATCAGAGCAATGTCCAACAGGAAGTATGATTAGATTCACATCACCTGGATATGGAAATATTAGAGTATTATGTTAAGGATGATTTATACCACAGTATAGGATTGAGTTGCGATAAGGATAGGGATGGGAAGATTAAGATACCGTTAGGAATTCTAAGCTGTGTTTTTTAAGCTTAAGAGCAGAAATCCCTTGATGGTCTTCTGTGTCTTTCTGAAGAAGTAGTTAGCTTTAGAAAATCATGGTAAATCCATCGATGGTGATGTTTCCGAAACAGAGAAATTAGAACTTGGAATTTGAACTTGAAGGTTAGGTTGGTTGATTTAGGGAGAAAAATTTTTGAAGGAGAATAATTTAGGTGTTTGTTATTTAAATTGGAGTATATAGAAATATGTGGTATGAGGTTGGCTAGTTGATTTCAGAGGTTATGGTATCGGGGGAAACTAGCAAATAACTCTAGGTAGAGGTGGATCAGCATGAGTGTGCTCGTTAATCTTGACTGAGCCAGATAATGTCAGGGGCCCAGGTTTAAGTTATGTTTAAGATAAATAATAGTTTTATTTAATAATGGATAATGTAGAAATCTATATAATGATATGTATTAGATTGTGTAAGATACTTAGTTAATAAATTTTAAAAAGCAAATGTGAACAATGATCGGGTAGCGAATTTCGAAGACGAAATTCTTTTAAGGAGGGAAGAATGTAATAACCCGAAAAAAGAAATGTTAAGAATTAATTAATTAAAATTATTAATCAATTAATTAGTTAAACATTATTAAAATAATGTAATAAATAAACAAATAAAAAGAAATAGTATGAAAAAAAAAATTTAAGAGTAATTATTAATTAATTAATTAATTAAACATTATTGAATTAAATAAATAATAATAAAAAATAAAATTAAAAAATAAAATTAAAAAAAGTTAATTAGAATTAATTAAATTATTATTATTAATTAAATTATATAATATAATATAATAATATAAATTATTATATTATATTATAAGATTTTATATATATAAATATATATATATATATATATATGTATGTATGTATGTGTATATAGATTACTTTCTGCTTCAGGAAGATTGAAACGGAATTTCAAAGGCAACCCCCCCTGGGCGTGTCCGTCCACTCCACCATTTCCGTCTCTCTCTCTTCTCAATTTCTCTGCAGATCGTCATCATTTTGGCTGGAGTAAATTTCCAATTAGGGTTTTCTAAACCCCACTCCAAAGCGAGAGTGAGATTTGGGGAATTAAGTAAATTGGTTATATTTTAGAATATAAATATTTATTTGGAATTTATGGACCTAAAAAATGTTATAATAGTATTTTATTTAGGATTGATTTAATGGAATTAGGATTTTTATTTTAGGGCTCGGGTGAGCGCCGTAGGTATCTTTTGAGGGTCCCTGTTGGCGTAGTTCAAGAAACTAGGTAAGGGGAAAAATGTATATTAAACCAAAATTTTTATGAATTTAATGGAAAATAAATTGTGTTATATATACGTGTATATGTTTCGGTATGAGTTAAAAATGCCAACTATTTAAATTATGTTTTTTCGAGTTTAGGGTTGTTTATTAGATACGTATATGCGAAAATGAACTGATGAAAGTGGAAAATATTTTCAGGATAATTATGTAAGAAATGAAAGGTATTTTCAGTATATAAACATTAAATTTTGGTTGACTTATTTTACAGGTAGTGTATGAATTTTACTACTAAATTGTGTGGCATGAGTAAATGTAAGTTCTGTGCAAATATATGTTAAATGTATGAGATGCAAGTTAAGTAAGTAATGCACTAAGAATGAAATATGATATGAACTATGCTGCTTGTTTGTGTTAATACAACTATGTAAATAGCTGAACGATGCTGGGTAAAACAGTTCAAAGATGCTGGGTAAAACAGCTGAAAGATGTTGGGTAAAACAGCTAAAAGATGTTGGGTAAAACAACTGAAAGATGCTAGGTAAAACACCTGAAAAATGTTGGGTAAAACAGCTGAAAGATGCTGGGTAAAACAACTGAAAGATGCTGAGTATGGAATGAAATAAAATGAAAATTGAAATGAATGAAACGAAGATGAAGTGTGAAATGTGAACAATGTAAAATAGGAAAGAGTCACTTAAAGTGAAATGAAATGAAATGTTAAAGTTATGAACATGAACGTTGGTGAATGGTTGAATAATGACAGAAAGAATAATGTATTATGATATTAGAAGTATCTATGCTCGTAAAACATGTTGCGATTGGGCGGGGCATACTCTTCGCCTGAGGGCTTGCTGAGAAAGGCGAATGCGCTAGTAACTTCATATGTGGTAGTTGCTGCATAACGTACTAGGGCAGAGGAAACCTACTTGTATGGGTGGGTAGATTTCCCTATCCTTGGAGTCTTCACTGGTAAACCTTTGTTTGAGCTTACTGAGTAAGGTGAGCGCCCTGGTATGCTTCAGCGGCGACCCTAGGGTTGCCTAAGTATCAGAGCAGAGGGGTGCTACTTGTATGGGCGGGTAATCACCCCTATCCTTGGGTAATCTCGTGAGTTAAATCTTTTGTATGTAATTGATTAGGTTTAGAGAATGATTTCTAAAATTATGTTAATGATTTTCAACTGTTAAATATTATGTTTTTATATAAACTCATGTTAGCCACACGCTGTTTTAATATATTGTTTCTTCCCTTACTGAGATGTGTCTCACCCGAATATGAATTTATCTTTTTCTGGACTTCCTTGAGATCGAACTTAGAGAGCTTGAGGTTTTATAGCATTTTTGGGAAATAGAAAGAGCAAAGGGTATATTTTTATGTTGATTTTGATATGTATATTTTATGTTTTATGTTTTATGTATTGAAGTTTTCAGATAGATGAATAGTTGTGAATACTAGTATTTGGGGATTATGTTTTGAAGACATGTATATATGTGATTACAAGTGGTGAATAGTTAATTTGGATTATGGATAGGAATAGTAAACTCTGGTATTTTATTTGTGGAGATTATATTTATGTTTTTCGCTACGTACATGATATTAGTATGTAGATTATCAGGTAAATGGATGGATTAGTAGCACTCCGGGCCCGCGTAGGGGGTCGGGGCATTGCATTATACACTTATATAAATTTAAATTCATCATGCTTACACTAACATTCACTTGTTCACATAACAACTTCGTACAATATCTACTTACCCATTGCATGCATATTTGCACATTACATGTCACATATGATCATCATATATGTGCATGTACACCCCATATACACCAATGCATACTTCAAATGCTGCCACTATGCCAAAACACACTCATGCCCTAATGTGACCTACTATTTACCTACATGTTTGTGTGCTAACTGATGTAGGACGGGGTTGGATGGCCTAGTCCTACTGTTTCAACCCTCACACAAGCACATACACTCAATACACTTTAAATTAAGAATTCAGTTATCCAAACATAAACACAATAAATCATGCTATATTTCACATGTTCAAGGATTTTGAAAAGGTGTATGATGTTGTTCATAAATAAGTCCTAAGAGATTCTTTCACAAAGGAATCAAGTTAAATGTGACAAAAATGATATTTCAATATTTCAAGAATAAAGTTCTATGTTTAGCACAACAATATTCCCAAAATTGATTTAAAGCTAGCAAGTATCAATATTGTAATCTTTTTGGCTCAAATGTGCTATTCAAACATAGAAGGTCAGAATTTCAAGCATAGGCTTACACAAGTTTAAGTAAGGCTTCAAATTTTGTGAATTAATAGTGAAAACCAAAGGTTCAGGGTGACTTCAGTCGCCTGGCCTTCAAAGTTAGTCACCTGATGAATTTTAAACTGAATTATGGAGTGGCAGTAGTAGGTTAGTCGATTAACCGTCGGAGTTAGTTGCCTAACCTAGGTTAGTCTACTGATTGTCAGAGTCAGTTGCTTGACTTGCTACTGGTTTTGAAGAAATGGCCAGAATTCAAGGGCTATTTCTCAACTAAGGCTTATGGGTTTCAAGTGGAAGTTCACAGCCAGTTTAAGGGTTAAGAAAAGAACAATTTTACCAAAGGAAATTAATGGATGAATTGTTTTGATTCACCACGAACTCATTACACACCAAAGAATTCCTTGATCAAGTTGTAGCACAATGAAAGTAGTAAATTGCTATATGTGTGTAATAGTACAAACGAATGGTGAATTTACCTATAACTATGAAGGATGACTTGACAATATTCTACACAAGTTAGATCTTGTCTGAAGCTCTTTGTGCAAGCTTTGAAATGTAATATGTATGTAGCAATGGAATGGTGCATTGGTGGCCATGTGGGTGTATCTTGGTGATGACTGTGTGGGTGCTGGATGGGAGGTCATGAGAGTGGAATAGGAATGGAGTCGCTGGATAGGATAGTCATCTCTCACCACCTGATTATCGAGGTGAAGGATGTAGCCTCTCACTATACAATCACAAGGATTGGACAAAGCTTAACGAGCTTTAGCAGAGGAAAAACCTTTTTCAATTCAATATCAATACTTAGCTCACTCTCTCACTCTCTCTCTCTCTCTCTCTCTCTCTCTCTCTCTCTCTCTCTCTACCTTTGTTTATTACAATGAAGGGGTGTATATAAGCTAGCATGGGGAGACATGATTTTCTAGCATGGGGTACAATACAATAAACACTAACAATTCCCATACAAGCATGGGAGACAAAGAAAATAAACAACTTACAACTCATTAATGATACAACTTACTAAACACAATAAACACTCACACAACTTACTAAAACATGCACATGCAAGCAAGCAAGTTGTCTTGCAATGTTATACATTAAATACAAAACAAAAGTCAAAGGGAGGCCCAATCCCGTGTGAGGTCTAATGGAGCCGTGTGGGGCCCACATGGGTCTTGAACTCGGACTTGTAATGACATGTCAACTGGGGTCTTTCTCACACCGAGAAGTCTTCAAGCATTATCAAGTCTTCAAATCAAAGAATCTTCAAGATAATCCATGTGTTTCTGCAAAAGAGAGTTATGAACAAAAGGGGACACCCGACGGTCGCCCATGTGTCAACGTATAAGCAAAGGAGTGGACATCTGAAGATCGTCCATGTCACAACATCTAAAAATAAGATAGGTAGGGCTTGCTAATCCCCATCACTAACTCAGTTATTCATGCATGTACATGCAATCACAAACTTATATTGATCATGGGTACATTTGTACATATGCACATAGCACTATACTTTATAAACATATAACCCTATGCATATGCTTATATGCAGCTACATGAATGTGTTTATGCACATATACTTTCCATGTACAAGAAACACATTTGCCTTTAAAACATTCATTTTTTTACATGCATACATGCACTTAATAGTCATAACATATCCATGCTAATTTAGGAACTAACTCATATTTGCATTACAAGTACTGTAATATATATATATATACATGCACATGCATCTAATTAAATTACTACATTTGTGCACTGCCTTTACCACTTATTGTAATGATCCCCACCCGCAACGTGGGGCTGGGGTGCTACTTTAGTGACGTCTGTGTACCTGATACCTTATCCATCATATATAAAACACATATACGCAGTGGAAATAAAATACAAAATCCTCAAATTACATTACCAAAGTTCTAACTATCTTTATACACAAATATATCCATTTTCATATAATTACATCCCATAAAACTGTACAAAAATAACATATTTGTCCATACTCACCATCTACATAAATTTACACCCCTAGCCCAGCTCCTTTAGCCTGCTAGACCCGATCTCTAGGATTTCCTGAACAGACAGTTTGTAAAGTAGGGGTAAGGCACAGCTCAGTAAAGGAAGGACTAAGTTAATGGCAGTGTGTGACCAACATGCATTTAGTGTACAAAAAATAACCAGTTCACTAAGTATATAAACACATTTATGAAATCATTCTTATTTTACACTCACACACACAATTAGTCGAGGATAGGGAAGATTACCTGCCCATACAAGTAGCTTCCCTCTGCTCTAATATCATTACTACTACTAGGGTACTCACCTTTCTCAGTAAGCCCTCAAAGTTATCTTATTAATTATCCGTATTGACATAAATTAACAGATATGCATATAAGACACTTCCTATGACAAACACACCATTTACTTCCCCCATGGCACAGGTTGTGCGACTCGAAGGCTGGACTATTGTCCTGGGGGATCCATCCAGACAATAGTCATCTGTACTGCCCGCTAACATACTCTGTAGGTATATGCAGCTCCAGCTGCTAGTCTGATTGCCCTCACCCAAGGGGGTACATTCACCTTATCACAGGTGTGGGCATACATGGCCACATAACAAATCCCTAGCAATGGTACCATGCTCACAATACGCTGGTCCCCAAGGTTCCTAAAGCATATAATGCAATTTAGAAAATAGAAATCACCATTTGAAACATCAATTAACATATATTTCCTATTATTCCAAAAACCCGGCCCCTAGCCACAATCACAATCTGGCTCATAGCCATTTAAACACAACCTCGACTCTCGGTCGTCATATCAAATCTCTGCATTATTCATGAACATTTTTAGTATTTCGCAAATAGTTTCAGTATTTCACAAACAGTTCAGTATTTCAAAATCTCAAATCCAAATATACAATAATCCATACCAATTAAATTATCTGCCACACAATTTCCACATTTTAACATAACCATATAAACAAACAAGCTTTCCACCATTCATTTTATTCAAAAATACCATACCATATATCTTAGGTTTGTAAAATCCATTTCGAACAGTTGGTTTTCAAAATAACCTTTAAATTCTTATATATACATATATATATATATACATATATATATATATATATAAGAATTTAAACATAACAATTAAATTGACTCAATTTCCATAAATTTACTGACTTAACTTAATCCCCTTACCTGATTCCTAAAAAACCCAATAAAACCCCAACCTACGCCCCATGGTGTTCAAAACCCATGAAATCCTGAAATTCAAATTTTACCATATTATTCATCACAATCCCCCAGAGTAACTTTTCCTAAAATCCCCCTAGGTTTTGAACACCCTAGATAGCCTACAAAAGCCTAAATTATTAAACTTACCCTGATTTAGGGTTGGTCCCGGAGCTCCAATTCGAAAACCTGCTTTGGCTAGATTGTAGAGAATCTCCCCATGAATCTCCTGAAAATTTTCATTTGTCAATTAGGCTTAAGATTTAAGAAAAATTGAGGTAAGTGTAAGAATTTACCTTACTTTAGGAGATATTTCTACATCGCTCCCATGACAAATATGCTCTGGTAGGAATGTCGATGGCGGAGATAGGAACCCGATGGTATCCTTGAATTTTCGATCAATTGAATATTGGAGAAGAGATTAAGGAGAGTGAGAGAGAGGAGACGAGGAGAGCGTTGAGATGCAAAGCTTACGGGGGCGCCCCATCTCTGGATAATATATCTTTTGAAGGATATCCTTCAGGAGATTACTTATATTATATATTATCTTAAACATATATATATATATATATATATATATATATATATATATATATAATATTATATTATTTAATTAATAATTATCATTATTTAAAATTAAAAATTAATTATTTTTATTTTTATTTTTATTTTTATTTTATTATTATTTATTTTTAAAATTTTTTACATTTCCGCGCATAAAAATTTTGGGGTCATTACATTCTCCTCTCCTTATAAAAATTTCATCCTCGAAATTTGTTAACTATTACCGATCACATTCTTAACTCACTATTCCTGTCTACAAAAGAGTTGGTAGCTACCCACATAGCGGTCCCGTCCCACTTTTATTAACTACCCTCACTTATGGCAGATGAATACCGTGGTTACAATACTGCCTTTAGGAAATTATAATAACCACAACAAATTTTCCCAAAGACTATCCATAATTAAAACTACAAACAACCAACAACACAACCTACTCTAATCCATCCATATACAACCATACTCTTACCCGTATGGCACTAACCCTTGCTGAAAAGTTATGGGTACTTCTAGCATATTTCCGTTTCTAGTTCCCAAGAAGCCTCCTCAATTGCATGACTTCGCTATAGCACCTTCATTAATAGTATATCCTTGGTATGCAGTTTCTGTATTTTCTGATCCAGAATCTGAACTGGTACCTCCTCGTATGCCAAAGCATCCTCGATCTCCAAGGACTCATAAATGATCACACATGCAGGGCCTGAAACATACCTCCTCAAGATGGATACGTGGAACATGTTGTGTATCCTAGACAGCGCTAGGGATAACGCTATCATGTACGCCGCCGAACCAATCCTTTATAGAATCTCGAATGACCTGATGTATTTAAAGTTCAGCTGGCCCTTCTTTCCATACCTCATCACCCCCTTCATCGGAGCAATCCTGAAGAATATCATATCACTTATCTCAAATTCTAGCTCTCGTAGGCGAGTATCCGCATAACTCTTCTGTCAACTATGAGCTACTTTAATCCTTTCCTTGATAAGCTTGACCTTTGCTGAGGCCTGCTAAACAAGTTCTGGCCCCAAAATTTGCCGCTCAACTACTTTATCCTAGTATAATAGAGATCGGCATCGACGACCATACAAAGCCTCATATGGTGTCATTCCAATGCTGACCTGGTGACTGTTATTGTATGCAAACTCAACCAACGGCAGATATAGGATCCAACTGCTCCCAAAATCTAACACATATGCCCATAGAATATCCTCGAGAATCTGAATGGTTCATTTAGACTATCCACCCGTCTAAAGGTGAAATGCAGTGTTGAAAGTGAGTTGAGAACCCAATGCTCCCTGCAGACTCTTCTAGAATCGGGAGGTGAACCGCGGATCCTGATTTGGAACGATGGACATGAGCACGCCATGCATTCTAACTATTTCCTAAACGTAAAGTTCTACTAGCTTATCTATGGAGTAACTGGTTCTAACCGAAATGAAATGAGCAGTCTTTGTCAATCTATCAACAACTACCCATATGGTATTCTACCATTGCACCACTGAAGGCAATCTCGATACAAAGTCCATCGAGATGTGCTCCCATTTCCACGTAGGGATGTCAAGTGGTTGAAGTGGTCCCGCTGGCCTCTGGTATTCTGCCTTCACTTGCTGACATGTCAAGTATTGTCCCACAAATCTGGAAATCTCCTTCTTCATGTTACTCCACCAGAATGATTCACGCAAGTCTTTATACATCTTTGTGTTACCCGGGTGAACAGTATAAAGAGAGTGGTGAGCTTCCCCCAGAATCACCCTCTTTATCTCTGTGTCATCTGGCACACATAATCGAGTGTGAAATCTGAGAACTCCATCCTCGGAAACATTAAATTTTGTGTGCTGCTCATCCTCTACAATCTCCATCAACTCTGCATCTTTCAACTGAGCTGTTCTGATTCTCTCCCAAAGAGTCAGTTGAACCACCAGACTAGAAATGAATGCTTGATGATTCCCTTCTACCAACTCTACACCCAACCTCTCTAGGTACATCATGATCTGGTCCAAAGCCATAACTGGAGAGGTTGACGTACCCCCATATTTTTGGCTCAATGCATCGGCTACCACGTTCGCCTTTCCTGGGTGATAGCTAATGATGCAGTCATAATCCTTTATTAACTCGAGCCATTCACGCTACCTTATATTCAACTCCTTCTGGGTGAAGAAGTACTTGAGATTCTTATGGTTAGTAAAGATCTCACACCTTACACCATAAAGGTATTACCGCGAGATCTCTAATGCAAACACAATTGCTGCCATTTCCAAGTCGTGCGTAGGATAATTTTTTTCGTACTCTTTCAACTGGCAAAACGCATACGCAATGACTTTCCCTTACTGCATTAGAACACAACCAAGTCCCTTTTGCGGTGCGTCACTATAAATTACAAATCCACCCTCACCTGATGGAAGGGTCAACATTGGGGCAGTGACTAGACGCTGCTTCAACCCCTCGAAGCTCTGCTTACATTTGTCAATCTAGTTAAACTTCACTTTCTTCCTCGTGAGTCATGTCAAAGACCTTGATAATTTGGAGAACCCCTCGACAAACCGGTGGTAGTATCCAGCAAGACCTAAGACACTTCTAACTTCCTACACATTCTTCAGCCTTGCCTGGTCAACTACAGCCTCCACTTTGCTCGGGTCCACTAAAATCCCTTCCTTGGATACCACATGACCTAGAAATGCAACTTACTCAAGTCAAAATTCACATTCCTTAAGTTTAGCAAATAACTTATTTTCCCTAAGAACCTGAAGTACTAGTCTCAGATGAGCTTCATACTCCTTAGGGCTCCTCGAGTAGACTAGAATATCATCTATGAACACAATAGCAAACTGGTCTAAGTACTCGTGGAATACCATGTTCATTAGATCCATGAATACTGCTGGAGCATTCGTCAACCCGAATGGCATAACTAAGAACTCATAATGGTTGTACCAAGTTCGAAAAGCAATCTTCGATACATCATCTGATCTAACCTTCACCTGATGATATCCAGATCGCAGATCAATTTTAGAGAGAATCTGCATACCCTAAAGCTGATCAAACAGGTCCTCAATTCGGGGTAATGGATACTTGTTCTTCACAATTACTTTATTAATCTCTCGGTAGTCGATGCACATCCTTATAGACCCGTCCTTCTTCTTCACAAACAACACCGATGCACTCTAGGGCGATACACTCGGTCTGATAAACCTTCTATCTAGAAGCTCCTGTAGTTGCTCCTTTATGTCCTTTAGTTCAGCTGGAGCCATTCTTTATGGGGCTTTGGAAATTGGCGTTGTCCTTGGGATCAGATCAATTGTAAATTCTACCTCCCGATCAGGAGGCAACCTTGGTAAATCCTCTGGAAAAACATCAGAGAACTCCTTTATCACTAGGATATCTTCCAACTTGAGCTCCTCCTTTGGCGCTTCCTTCACAATTACAAGGTAACCCTGTCATCCTCTCAAAAGTAACCTCTTTGCCTAGATAGCAGAAAGGATCCATGGTGCCGAACGCACACACGACCCAACAAATACAAACTCCTACTCCCCAGGAGGTCTGAATACCACCTCCTTCCTACGATAGTCAATGCTCGCGTAGCAGGATGCTAGCCAGTCCATACCCAGAATAATGTCAAAACCATGCATGGCAAGGACTATCAAGCTAGCAGGCAGCACTCTCCCCTAAATCTCTACTGGATAATCCCCGATCACCTTGCTACATATTAACACTGACCATGTCGGTGTGCCCACTACCAACTCAGTCTCTAGCAGTTGAGCCTCTAATTCATATAGTTTAACAAATCCCTGAGACACAAACGAGTGGGTTGCACCTAAATCAAATAATACAATAGCACTATCTGATAGTATGGAATTAGTACTTGTCACCACATCGTCAGCGTTCTCCGCATCACACGGTGTAAGTGAGTATACTCGCACCTGAGCCGTACCCCACTGGTGACCACGTTGAGGTGCTTGGAAACCTCCTCGATACTGCAGCTGCGGCGGCGCGTAGTTCAACACTGCGTGGCAATCTTGCATCCGATGTCCTGCGTCTCCACATCGGTAGCAAATGACTGGTCTTTCCCTGCACTCTCCCTAATGCCTCTGATGACATCTGGAACATATAGGACGCTGGGGACCCCCCTGATGGCCTCGGTACCCCATCTCCTATTACTGGCCTGAGAAATTACCAAACCGCTTCCATGAGCCCTGGCTAGTGCCAGTCTAAAACCTTTGAGGCAAAGGCCTCTTCTTCTAGTTCACCACTCTCTTCCCCTCCTGAATGTTGGCCTCAACTGTCATAACCTGGTCCACCAACTCAGAAAAACTCTAAGTCGACAATGCCACCACCTATGCACGTATTCCCTGTCTCAGTCTTCTCTCAAACATTCAAGCCTTCAGTGGCTTGTTCGGAACCATCTGTGGAGAGAAATGGGACAACTCCACAAACTTGGCCACATACTGCTGCAAAGTCATGGGCCCCTGAGTCAGCTGCAGAAATTCCTCTACCTTAGCTGTGTGAGTGACAGCGAGGAAATACCTGTTGAAGAAAACATCCCTAAACCTACTATAAGTGATAGCTGCCGGCTTTGGGCACTACTCCTCCACTAGTTTCGCTGATCGCCACCATATCTTTGCTTCCCCCACTAGTTTGTAAGTGGCATATTTCACCTTTTGCTCCTCAGTGCACTCCAACACCCCCAGCAGCTCCTCTATTTTCTGAACCCAATTTTTAGCTGCGATCGGGTTCGGTCCTCCTGCAAATGTTGGCGGATTCGTCTGAGTGAACTTCTGAAATGTGCAGCCCTGCTCAACCAGTGGCTGATCTTGCTCTATAGAGTCCTTCATATTCTCCTTTCTAGCTTGCCATGCTATATTTTGCAGCACTACAGAAGCATCAACATCATGCTCACTAGATGTATCCCCTCTAATCACAATATCTTTTCCCCTAGAATCCATCATATAAATAGGATTACTCGACTTAGAAATTTCATGTTTAACATAATTAATGCAAATAAAGAATAATGGAATTGATATAATATACAAGTTCTAATTTAATAATTCATATTCGAATTCTATCACAAAACCATATTGAAAAAATCTCCATCCTAACATTAACTTCTCACACATACCCACTCATCCTAACATTCTAACCTAAATTTTCTGAATTTCAGTCCCTTAACCCAGAAACAAAATCATCGATCGATTTACCATAGTTTTCTAAAACTTGCGACTGATTCAGAAAATCACAAAGTCCGTCAAAAGATTTTTGCCCCCAAGCTTCCAAACCAAAACCATCTTAACCTACCCACTCCTATCTCTATCATCTCTCAACCTACACTCTGGTAATTATCAATCCTCAAAATCTGTAGAACCTAGCAAACCTAGGCTCTGATACCACCTGTAACGACCCCGACTAGCCACGTGGGCTCGGGGTGCTACTTTAGTGACATCTGTGTACCTAATACCTTATCCATCATATGAAAAACACATATACATAGTGGAAATAAAATACAAAATCCTCAAATTACATTACCAGAGTTCTAACTATCTTTATACACAAATATATCCATTTTTATATAATTACATCCCATAAAACTATATAAAAATAACATATTTGTCCATACACACCATCCACATAAATTTACACCCCTAGCCCGGCTCCTCTAGCCTACTAGACCCGATCTTTAGGATTTCTTAAATAGACAGTTTGTAAAGTAGGGGTGAGGCACAACTCAATAAGGGAAAGACTAAGTTAATGTCAGTGCATGGCCAGCATGCATTTAGTGTACAAAAAATAACCGGTTCACTAAGTAGATAAACACATTTATGAAATCATTCTTATTTTACACTCTCACACACAATTAGTCGATGATAGGGCAAATTACTTGCCCGTACAAGTAGCTTCCATCTACTCTAATACCATTACTGCTACTAGGGCACTCACCTTTCTCAGTAAGCCCTCGAAGTTATCTTATTAATTATTCGTATTCACATAAATTAACAAATATGCATATAAGACACTCCTGATGATAAACACGCCATTTACTTCCCCCATGGCATGAGTTGTGCGGCCCGAAGGCTAGACTATTGTCCTGGGGGATCCACCCAGACAATAATCATTTGTACTCTCCGCTAACATACTCTATGGGTATATGCAGCTCCAGCTGCTAGTCCGATTGCCCTCACCTAGGGAGTACATTCACCTCATGTAGGAAAATCGGACAAGGCCACCCTACACCTCTCAGCACAGGTGTAGGCGCACACGGCCACATAACAAATCCCTAGCAACGGTACCATGCTTACAATACACTGGTCCCCAGGGTTCCTAAAACATATCATGCAATTTAGATAATAGAAATCACCATTTAAAACTTCAATTCACATATATTTCCTGTTATTCCAAACACCCGGCCCCCAGCCACAATCACAATCTAGCTCATAGCCATTTAAACACAACCTCGGCTCTCGGTCGTCACATCAAATCCCTGCATTATTCACAAACATTTTCAATATTTCGCAAACAATTTCAGTATTTCATAAACACTTTAGTATTTCAAAATCCCAAATCCATATATACAATAATCCATACCAATTAAATCATCTGCCACACGATTTCCACATTTTAACCTAACCATATAAACAAGCAAGCTTTCCACCGTTCATTTTATTCAAAAATACCATACCATATATCCTAAGTTTGTAAAATCCATTTCGAACGGTTGGTTTTCAAAATAACCTTTAAATTCTTATGTGTATATATATAAACATAATAATTAAATTGACTCAATTTTCATAAAATTACTGACTTAATTTAATCCCTTTACCTGATTCCTGAAAAGCCCGATAAAATCCTGACCTACGCCCCACAGCTTTCAAAACCCCTAAAACCCTAAAATTCAAACTTTACCATATTATTCATCATAATCCCCAGAGTAAACTTCCATAAAATCTCCCTAGGTTCTAAACACCCTAAATAGCCTATAAAAGTCTAGAATATTAAACTTACCACGATTTAGGGTTGGTGCCCCAAAACTTCAATTCGAAAACCTGCTTCGACTAGATTGTAGAAAATCTCCCCACGAATCTCCTGAAAATTTCTATTCGTCAATTGGGCTTAAGATTTAAGAAAATTGAGGTAAGTATGAGAATTTACCTTACCCCAAGAGATATTCCTACGTCGCTTCCCACGACAAATCCGTTCCGATAGGAATGTCGATGGCAAAGATAGGAACCTGATGATATCCTCAGATTTCCAATTGGCCAAATATTGGAGAAGAAATTGTGGAGAGTGGAAGAGAGGAGACGAGAAGAGCGTTGTGACACAGAGCTTCTAGGAGCGCACCTTCTCTTATTAATATATCTCTTGAAGGATATCCTTCAGGAGATTACTTATACTTATATTATATATTATCTTAAACATATATATAAATATATATATATATATAATTTAATTAATAATTATCATTATTTAAAATTATAAATTAATTAATTTTAATTTTAATTTTATTAATTTTAATTTTATTAATTTTAATTTTATTTATTTATTATTTTTTAATTTTTAATTTTTGTTTTTACATTTCCATGTATATAATTTTTGAGGTCATTACACATATATGCATGGAAATTCAAATATAATCCAAACACGTACTGCATGCATGCTTGAACTTGGATATATTCACAAACCTAAACATGCACATTCTTTAAACATAGACGCACTAGGTTGCATATATTCACACGTAAATGAACACAAAACACATACATTTAGTGATGCCCTCATTATAGTGATTCCAAAAAAAAAATTAATTGATTAATTAATTAATAATTATGAATTAAATAATAATAATAATAATACTAATAATAAAACTCCGCTTGTGATGCACTTAATGTCCTAATTTTTTTACACACAACCGGTCCCAAACCCGGGTTAAGGAGGAGGGTTGTGTTAGGTAGCTGACAGCCAGCGTAAAATTTGTCAGATCACTATGATATGAATCCTTACCGAATATTTGCTGGGACGTCCCCTACGAGCGACGTGTTGCACTTGAACCATCCGGGTGTAGCGAAAAGTGGGCGAGGGTGGGCTAGGTCGTCGCCCCGAAGCGACGCGCCGTGTCGGCGCCCGGGTACGGTGTCAAGTATGCGAGGGTTCTTGCATCATTCTGAAGGTGGGCAGGTAAAGACATTAGTTCAGGAAACTAGGATTAGATTAGCAACTTGAAATATAGGGACACTTACGGGTAAAAGCATGGAAATTGTGGATACAATGATTAGAAGAAGAATTAATATAATTTGCCTTCAAGAAACTAAGTGGGTGGGGGAGAAAGCTAGAGAAATCGATAAATTTGGATTTAAACTTTGGTACACTGGAAAAGAAAAACATAAGAATGGAGTAGGTATTATTATAGACAAAAACTTAAAAGATAGCGTTGTGGATGTAACTAGAGTAAGGGATAGAATTACAAAAATTAAGATGGTATTAGGACAAGAGATAATAAATACCATTAGTGCTTATGCTCCTAAAGTTGGCTTAGCAGAAAATCTTAAGAGACAATTTTGGAAAGATATGGATAATATTATACAAGGCATACTGGGGACTGAGAAAATATTTGTAGGAGGAGATCTGAATGGACACGTTGGAAGAGATAATAAAAATTATGAGAGGATACATAGAGAATATGGATATGGAGACAAAAATGAGTCTAGGGAGATGATCTTAGACTTTGCTATGTCATATGATTTTAGTATAATGAATACTTGCTTTAAGAAGAGAGAAAAACACTTAATAACCTTTAAAAGTGGACAAAATAGAAGTCAAATAGATTTTTTTTTAACTAGGAAGGTAGATCGTTTATCATGCAAGGATTGTAAAGTTATTCTAGGTGAAAGCCTAACCACACAACATAGAGTCTTAGTGTTAGATATATACATTAAAAAATGGAAGAAAAAGGATAAAATAAACTAGTGTAGGAGAACTAGAAGGTGGAACCTAAAAGGAGAAAATATAATAAAATTTAAAGATAAAATCATCAAAGATGGGGATTGGACCTCAGAGGATGGGATAGATACTAATACTCTTTGGAATAGATTAGCTAGCTCTATTAAAGAGATAGCAAAAGAGATTTTAGGTGAATCAAGGGGAAGATTCTCGAATAGCAAACAAAGTTGGTGGTGGGATAAAGATGTACAAAAGATCATAAAGACAAAAAGAATTTGGTATAAAACGTGGCAAAAATGTAGAAACAGAGATAATTTTCAAAAATATAAAAAGGCAAGAAAAGATGCAAAAAATGACCGTTAGTGAAGCTAAATATACATCATTTAATAGTTTGTATGATAGATTAGGTACAAAAGAAGGGGAAAGAGATATATTTAAACTTGTTAAAGCTAGAGAAAGGAAGAGCAAGGACTTAGGAAATGTAAAATGTATAAAAAGTGAGGATGATATTGTCTTGGTTAAGGACGAAGATATTAAATAAAGATGGTGAAGTTACTTTAGTAAGTTGTTTAATGAAAACCAAATAGAAGGCTTAAACTTAGAATTGTCAAATGAGGAAAAGACTAAAAAATATAAGATTTATTCGCAAAATTAGAGTTAACGAAGTTAAGTTTGTACTAAAAAAGATGAAAAACAGGAAAGCTATGGGACCAGATAACATCCCAATTGAAGTTTGGAAATGCTTGGGTGAAAACGGAATTATATGGTTAACTAATTTATTTAATACAATTGTAAAAACTAAGAAAATGTCAGATGAATGGAGGAAAAGCACTTTAATACCTATATACAAAAATAAAGGAGATATTCAAAATTATAATAACTATCGTGGAATTAAACTTATGAGTCATACGATGAAACTATGAGAAAGAGTAGTTAAACAAAGATTAAGGTTAGAAACGAAGATCTCAGAAAATCAATTTGGTTTTATGCCTAGGAGATCTACCACAGAAGCTATTTATCTTTTAAGAAGATTAATGGAAAAGTTTAGGGAAAAGAAGAGGGACTTGCATATGATATTTATTGACCTTGAAAAAGCATATGATAGGATACCTAGGGAAGTTCTATGGTGGGTTTTAGAAAAAAAGGGTGTATGTTGTAGGTATACCGATGTCATTAAGGATATGTACGATGGAGTAATGACTAGTGTAAGGACTATAGATGAAGAAACTAGAGAATTTCCAATTATTATAGGTGTACATCAAGGATCCGCTTTGAGTCCTTATCTTTTTGCTTTAGTGATGGACCACTTGACTAAGAGTATTCAAAAGGAGGTTCCATGGTGTATGTTATTTGCAGATGATATTGTATTAATTGACAAAACTAGGGATGAAGTAGAGGCTGAGTTAGAATTATGGAGAGAACCTTTGGAATCTAGAAGCTTTAAGATAAGTAGAAATAAAACATAATATATGAAATGTAATTTTAGAAAGATAGGAGGAATATTGGAAACAAAGTTAAACTTGATGATGAAGAAATAAATAGCACTAGCAGATTTCGATACCTTGGATTAATTATGCAAGTTGAAGGAGAAATTGAAGATGATGTAATGCATAGAGTTAAAGCAGGTTAGGTAAAATGGAGAAGTGCTTCAAGTGCTATGTGATTGTAGAATACCCTTAAAATTAAAAGGGAAGTTTTATAGGACAGTTATAAGACCAGCTATGCTATATGGATCGAAATGTTGGGTGACGAAGAAACATAATATTCAAAAAGTAAAAGTTGTGGAGATGAGGATGCTTAGATGGATGAGTGGTATAACATTGAAAGATAAATTAAGGAATGAACATATACATGGTAAGTTAGGTGTAGCTCCTATAGAAGATAAGATAAAAGAGGGACAACTCATATGGTATGGACACTTGCAACGTAGGCCTTATAGTGCACCTATGAGGAAGAGTGACTTAGTTACTATGGGGGGCAGTAGAAGGGGTAGGGGTAGACCAAAAATAACTTGGGAGGAGATAGTGAGTAAGGATTTAATATCCTTGAATCTATCAAAAGAAATGGTCCATGATCGCATAAATTGACAGAAAACGATTTTTATAGCTGACCCCACTTAGTGGGAATAAGGCTTGGTTTTGTTGTTGTTGTTGTTGTAATACTACAAATAATAATAATAATAATAATAATAATAATAATAATAATAATAATATATTATTATTATTATTATTATTATATATAAGTAAAGTATCCTGAAGCTTAATCTTGAGACCCCCCTCTCTCTACGCTCACTCCAACTCTCGCTCTTTCCTCAATTTTCTAGACGAACCCTGTGCCGATTGAAGAACGGAAAATATCCTTCAGTTCCAATTTGGGCCAACAACGTTTTAATCGGGGAGATTTTGTGATTTGGGTGTCGTAGGCACCGCTCCTGGGATAAGGTAAGGGGAATAAATTGAGTCAGTTTTTTTCTTAAATTTGAACCGATTAAACTTGAGTGTATGGAATCGTGAATGTTATATATGATTTTCTGTATGAATCAGGCATATGAAATTGATGATTTTGATTATTATATGTATTTAGAGAAATACCAAAGCGAGTAGGTTAATCATCTCTGTTTCCTGAAAAATAAATATATAGAGTTAAAAAATTTTTTGGAGATGATCAGACCTAGTATTCAGCAAAAATATATTTTTCTAGGCAGTTTATCATATTACAATTTAACGTTCAAATCATGTGGCATAAATATGTTTTATTTTTATTACATAATTGAATCTGGGGATTTTTATAAAATTATACAGTGAGAATGTGTTTTATACTGATTTAAGGAAAAATTGTGAATGCGGTGGAAATGTGAGGCGATGATTTTATACTGAGTAGTGAAATGTGAAATGACGGTTTTATACCGAGATGTGAAATGTGAAATGATGGTTTCATACCAAATTGTAAATGGTTGGAAATACTGATATGAGATGTATGTTAAGAAAATGAGATAAAGAAAATGAGATTATGATACTGTTTTTGTTATTTAAATTGCATTATATAGTTTAAGAACCTTGAGGACCAGTTGTAATGAGAGCACGGTACCGTAACTACAGACAAGATAAATCAGTGCAACCGCATTGTACTGCGAAGTGTTAAAATGTCCCATTCAAATGTACAAGCATGTGTGTAAAATAATTTAAGCATTGAAAACAAGCACACACGTTTGCAGTATCTTATTCAAATTATATAGGTGTATGCACATAGTTATGACAGTAAATATGAACATGTATACATGTGCGGAAAGTAAAGTGCAGGAATTTAAATAAGAGAGAGAGAGAGAGAGAGAGAGAGAGAGAGAGAGAGACACACACACACACACACACACACACACACACACATAGATTTGTTATCGAGGTTTGGCCAAAATTGACTACGTCCCCACCTTGGGCATACCCCCCCCCCCAAGGATTCCACTATCTCTGCTCACTTAAACAGGCAGAGTAGTAGCCGTTTACAACCTTTCCTTACGGGGTAAGGTAAACCCCAAGTCAGATTATAGGGCTGACCCCAACCTTACAACCTCTCCTTACGGGACGAGGAAAACGCAAGCTCAATTACCAGGTTGGGCTAAACGGGTCTCCCTTACGGGACGGAGACTCTCTAGTTCAATTAACGGGCTGAACCTAACCAGTCTCCCTTACAGGGCAGAGACTCCCCAGTTCAATTAATGAGTTGAACCCAACCGTTACATTAAAAATATTTTTGTACAAATTATATGCTTCTAAATACAAGCAAAGATGTACAACATTAAAGCTCTAAAAATACACTCTCTGATGATATGAAATTTGCTCAGTAGAGTATGAGTGTTTTCAAAATAAATTTGCACAAATAAAATATTTATGAGTATAAATATATGTTCTCCAATAAAGATTTTTGTAAATAAAAATATTTGAAGAATCTGAAAATTAAGCTCAAGAATATTTGTGCAATGAATAATTTCTCCTAAGAATATTTATCAAAAGAAGTAATCGGGAGAAACCAAAGTTATACTCTCAAAAATGATTTTCAAAAAATAAATAATAAGTAAGAGTATATGCATGTGAATACAAAAATAAATGCCCAAAATATATAAATAAATATACTCTTTTCCAAAATGATTTTGAAATAAATGAATGGAAAGAAAGATAGAGAGTTTTGTTTAAAAAATTTTACCCCAAAGAAGATAATTTTGCAATAAAAGTGATTTGGGGGAACTTTGATTAACAAAGGATTAGAGAGAAAATTAAGCTAATCAAAGCTTATGAAGGAGTATTTATAGATTTTCAGGAAAATATGACTGTTGGGGATACGCTCGGTATTTTTAAATTTGTTTAATTAAAAAACTAACTGTGTTTAGGAGCTAGAAATTAACCCAACCTAAGAGGTTCAATCGATCGGTGCTTGGGACTGTCGGCTGAGCACTCACAAAGAATTTGAAAATTAAGTGGGTTCGGCTAACCGAGGACCAGGCCGATCAGCTGAGGTTGGGGTGATCCGAACCCTTCGTAGGTTTGGTCGACCGTGGCATAAGGCTAGTCTGCCGGTTCTTCATAGTCGATCGACCGAGGTGATTTTAAACTAAAGGATCGGTTGGCCGGAGGCAATAGAAAAGTCAAACTCGGAGGTCGGTCAACCATGGAAGCTTATTTCAAATTCTGTCGATGGACTGATCTTTAGTCAAATTTTGACTTCGGGCTTACTGTGTGGTTGGTCAACCAAAGGGTATAGAACAAAAATTGGTCGGTCGACCGAGGCTTTTAATTAAGCCAAAAAATCTAACATCGGTCGACTGAATTCTTTGTCAAATTCATTTTAACCCAAATTTTTTACCCTAACCAATTAGTTATTAAGAAAAGGTTTTTCTATGAAAAGTATTGGTCCTGAGGGTCTGCTTATGGCCTTTGATTCCCTATGGTCAGTCTATGGTTCTATCTGAGCCTTCAAATCATATCATGCAGATGCAGACATCATTACAGACCAGAGACAAAAACTAAAATGCATATACAAATTAAATCAAGTAAGTCTTCTTCTTCTCCTTTGCTCTTTAATCTTCCATGGAATATGCCAGACGATGTGTTCTATAAGTCCTTCAGGCTTCCATTTCCATTCCCTTATGTGTGTGATCTGAAATATGAACCTGCTCACAAACTAAATACACACATAAGTAACTTATATTTTGTCAACATCAAAATAAGGATCGAACTCAAAAAGTCAACAATTTCCCCCTTTTTGATGATGACAAACGCACTAAAGCAAAATGGGTACAACTTGAAAAGGCTCCCCTTAACAATTTGCATAATGTAAAAATAAACAATACAGTTCAAGCATATTCAATAAAGAAGACATTACAATTTAATCATGCATTTAGTTTTAGCATTAAAGCACAAATGCTTAGATGTTTGCTCCTGTATTATTTTCCCTAAAACAAATTTCCTATATTAGTCATTATCAGTTTGCTCAATAAAAAGTCTCCCCCTTTTTGCATCAGTAAAAAGGGTTAAGTAAAAAAAATTTCGAGTATTTAAAGTAGACTTGGCTTAAAAGAACTTACCCTTTTTGAAAAACTCTTCCCCTAATTGATATAACATTCAGACATAAAATTTTATAGTAGTTTGAAAAATATATAGCAATGATGCACATAAAAATAGAATATATATATAACTGGTCATTTATGATAAAAATGACATGACAAACATGGTCAGACCAGAGACATCCTCAAACCATTTCATTTTAAGCATTACATAAGACCCACAAAAAAATTGGAATTTGAAAAACATGCGGCATATGAAAAAGTAGGTTTGAGCATAGGATTGGTCTAACTAGTTCGCATGTATTTTCATGTGAGATCCATGAACCAGTTATCCAACACCCTTAAAATTTTGAAAAATTCATGACATACAATTTTAAAAAATATAGCATGAGTTCAATTCTTGCTTTCAAAAATGTATGTATATATATATATATATATATATATATATATGTATGTATAAAAAAATATATCCCCATATGATTTTTGATAAATATTGGGGGCAATGCTTGCTGAAAAAGAAATTTTAATTTGAAGATCAAGTAAGCAATGTTTTTGGTTAAGCATTTAAGCACATTCCTAATATAACCAAAAGACAACCATATGAATTTTAATGATGGACAATTTCAAATGCAAAATCATATGGCAAAACCAAAGGATATGTGGCTAAACAACACATTTCAACTTAAGATTTTCAATAAAATCAATGCATTTTTGCACAAGCCACAATAAATTCAATACAGATCTAAGCTGAAATACTGGTGAGCCAAACAAGATGGGAATTTGTTTTTAGATGCTCCCCCTATCAATTAGAATATGTGTTTAGATCTTGTTAATTACTTACACTGATATTAATTGTTCAATTTCATTAAGAATTTGAACATTATTAGTATTATTTTCATTCTAAAGCAAATTTTACTGGATATATGTTAAACCAATTTTATTTAACCAGTAAAACTATTCCTAGAACACTCATGCACCAGAAATTCAACATTAAGTCAAGTGCAAGGTGTTCATATGCCCCAAGAACAATCCATATCAAATATTGATTCAATAGGCATAGGATATGATGTTCAAGGTGCCTAGAAAAACTTCGAACTCAAAAAGTAGAAACAATAATAATGTGAGTCCATGGAGCAGGTGACTTTAATCCTTTTCTCAAGGATGGGGCTTGAACTCCCATATATATTTGCACACACACTTACTTGCATTTAATTCAAGGATGATGTTCATTTAAGAGCAATCATCATATATTAATCCTTTCAAAGGATTTTAGCATGCATCAAATACTAGTCATTCAACACATAAGCATGACATATTGCATTTTGATTTTAAAACATGATAGCCAATCAGGACTATACTCAAGTTTATGCAATAAAGGTTTAAAATAAAGATGGCACAACTCAATATACATAATGAGTGTGCAAAGTGAATGCTGCCACTATGTCATGCGATATTCCCTAGTCACATGGACTTGAGTTTTATGAGATGATGATCGTCCATTTAGGTCTAGAGTGAAATCCATAACCTAGAGATTTGGACCAAAGGGTGTCCATGAACTAGTTCATCCTAAGACACAAAAAATATGTGTACATGTTTTTCAATTTATATAGCATTTAGGATTTTACATGTACTAATCTATTCAATTACTTTGCATCCTAAGAAAATTCAAGAAAAAATAAAATGTTCTGTTTATTCTATTTAAGCGCAAGGCCTATAGGGTTCAACATGTAGAAGCTTATTGAATTGTTTTGCATGCATTTTTAACTAAGGATGAAAAGTTAACATTCTTTTATGAATCACTCATCCTTTCAAAAATATTTTAGCATGCATTAAACACCTTTCTTAATACATGGTTTCATTTTTAGGAAAAGTTCTACCGAAATTTCGGCAGCATGCCATCTGTAAATTGAACGTTTTCCCATTTTTCCATGTACCTGATACTTGATAAACTCACACAAACAATTAAAAAATAATTTGCATCATGCAGATACCATTCAATTTAAGCATATGAGAACCTATATCCACTGCCAACATGCAATTCACAATGTACTACATCAGGCATGCAGCTGGCTTTCCTGATAAAGCATGCAATCCAGTAGTTCAGGCAATAGTTCAAATCAAATATAAACTATCCATAAAAATACATGATCATTTTTCGAGTAATGGATAGTGGCATTCAGCTCAAAGTTGATCAAATTTTTTAAAAAAATATCCATCCGTCAGAAAATATATTCATTTAGCACAAATGGATATTTGCATTCAGCTCAACAACAAATCATCCAAAAAGTAACACAAATTAAATATGTTTATTGGATGAATTTTAAGCAAAGTTGATCCCCCTCAATTATGCAGCCAAATCATTAAGTTTCTTAGCCAAAAGCTTTAGAATTTCAACATGCATTTATTTGGCATAACAAATATTTTCTAATATGAGGATGAGCTTTGAAAGCATTTTAACTTCATTATGAGTTTAGGGTTATGATATAGTATTATGATAAATTCCCTAAACCTCATTGTTGTGTGATGGACAAAGATATGCTATATTTGAAATATTTCTACTTAAACATATATATAGCATCATTAAAAAAATATTGTCCAGTTGAATGAGATTTATTTAAACATGCTTATAAGATTTAATTTAAGAATTGATAATTTGATATAAGCATGTTATAGCCAATATTATCATATATTTACCAATCATAGTCATATGTATATATATATATATATATCAAGTTTAGATTGGACATGATCACTAAGGCTCTCAAATTGGTTTGATTTTCTTGTGGTTCTTAGTATGATAATAGTGAATATTAAAGTTCTAAATTTTAAGTGCAAAACACTATTTAAGCATTATAGTTCCCTTTTACAAATGAATTCAAACATCTTATGAGTATAAAACATATTCCTGTTTAGCTTCTCATAAGATGGCGTATGAAAATCACATGATCCATAAACAATTCAACACAATATATGCATTATGAATCATGACATGAATTAACAAAAAAAAAAAAGAAGAAGAAGGAATACATATACCGTTTTAGTTTACTCCTTCTTAGTTGTGTAAGCTCGGAACCCTTGGAGTGGTGTACTCCTCTCTCTCGGTTTTTCATACCTCTCATTATTCCCAAATTTCCTTAGCACTACTACGAAACATAATCTTTGCAAGAATATCAGTAGCTATGGCACAATATAAAATATGTATGGCATACACGATGATATGTATTAAAATCACGTCATGCTCATTCAAATTATTTTCAATTTGGGAAATAATGCCTTTTAAAAATATTTTTCAATGGGATATGATTTCCTATGTAGAACATTTTCCAAAACCTCCAATTAATTGATTTTACAAAAATCATTTTTAGTAATCGAATGGTAAAATCTATACGATGAAAACAGTGGAGGATTTGCCAAGGTTTACCCCTCACAACAAGGACACATCAAAAAATGAGTCGTTGCAATCTTTATGCAAATAGCGGTTAAACTTATTACAACCAGGCTCTGATACCAATTGTTGGAATTGGTGTATTCCCAAGAGGGGGGTGAATTGAGTATTAAAACTTTTTGGCTAATTTAAACTGAGTGCCGATTCACCACATATCATATCTCATTCAAAGTACAAGTGTGTGTGTAAAATAATTTAAGCAGTGAAAACAAGCACACACATTTGCAGTATCTTATTCAAATTATATAGGTGTATGCACATAATTATGACTATAAATATGAATAGACATACATGTGCGGAAAGTAAAGTGCATGAATTTAAGTAAGATAGAGAGAGAGAAAGATATAAAGATTTGTTAACGAGGTTCACCCAAAACTGCCTATGTCCCCGTTTTGGGAATACCCCCCAAGGATTCCATTATCCTTGCACACTTAAACGGGCGGAGAAGAAGCCGTTTACAACCTTTCCTTACAGGGCAAGGTAAACTCTAAGTCAGATTACAAGGTTGACCCCAACCTTACAACCTCTCCTTATAGGGCAAGGAAAACCCCAGTTCAATTACCAGGTTGAGCCGAACTAGTTTCTCTTACGGGCAAAGACTCCCCAATTCAATTAATGGGCTAAACCCAACTGGTCTCCCTTATGAGGCAGAGACAAATTAACGAGTTGAACCCAATCGTTACATTAAAAAAAATTGTATAAATTACGTGCTTCTAAATATAAGCAGAGATGTACAACATTAAAGTTCTAAAAATACACTCTCTGATGATATGAAATTTGCTTAGTAGAGTATGGGTGTTTTCAAAATAAATTTGCACAAATAAAATATTTATGAGTATATAAATATATGTTCTCCAACAAAGATTTTTGCAAATAAAAATATTTGAAAAATCTGGGAATTAAGCTCAAGAATATTTGTGCAATGAATAATTTCTCCAAAGAATATTTATCAAAAGAAGTAACCGAGAGAAACCAAAGCTATACTCTCAAAAATGATTTTTAAAAAATAAATAATTAGTGAGAGTATATGCATGTGAATACAAAAATAAATGCCCAAAATAAATATACTCTCTTCCAAAATAATTTTGAAATAAATGAATGGAAAGAGAGTTGGAGAGTTTTGTTTAAAAAATTTTGTCCTAAAGAAGATATTTTTGCAATAAAATTGATTTGGGAGAACTTTGATTAACAAAGGATTAGAGAGAAAATTATAGCTACTAATCAAAGCTTATGAAGGGGTATTTATAGATTTTCAGAAAACTACGACCGTTGCGGACACGCTCGGTATTTTTAAATTTATTTAATTACAAAATTAACCATATTTAGGCATTGGAAATTAACCCAACCTGAGAGGTTCGATCGACCAGTGCTCAGGACGGTCAACTAAGCACTCACAGAGAATTTTACAATTAAAGTGGGTTCGGTTGACCGAGGACCAGGCCGGTCGGCTGAGGTTGGGGAGATCCGAACCCTTCGTAGGTTCGATCGATTGTGGCGTAAGGCCGGTTGGCCAGTTCTTCATGGTCAGTCGACCAAGGTGATTTTGAACTGAAGGATCGATCGCCCGGGGGCAGTTGAAAAGTCAAACTTGAAGGTTAGTCGACCGTGGAAGCTTAGTTCAAATTCGCTCGATCGACCGATCTTTAGTCAAATTTTGACTTCGAGCTTACTGTGTGGTCGGTCGACCAAGGGGTATAGAACAAAAATTGGTCAGTCAACCGAAACTTTTAATTAAGCCAAAAAATCTAACATTGGTCAACCGAAGTCTTTATCAAATTCATTTTAACCCTAATTTTTGACCCTAACCAATTAGTTATTAAGAAAAGGTTTTTCTGTGAAAAGTGTTGGTCCCTAGGGTTTGTCTACAGCCTTTGATTCCTTACAGTCAGTCTATGGTTCTATCTAAGCAGTCAAATCATATCATGTAGATGCATGCATTATTACAGACTAAAGATAAAAATTAAAATGCATATACATATTAAATCAAGTAAGTCTTTTTCTTCTCCTATGCTCTTTAATCTTCCATGGAATAAGTCGGATGATGTGTTCTATAAGTCCTTCAGGCTTCCATTTTCGTTCCCTTATGTGTGTGACCTAAGATATGAACCTGTTCATATACTAAATACACATATAAGTAACTTGTGCTTTGTCAGCATCAAAATAGGGATTGGACTCAAAAAGTCAATAGGGTTTATACATAATGATGATGTTGTTAGTCCAAAAGGGTGGTTCTTCTACGCATATATGTGAATTTATGTAACTAGTATTATTTACATAGTTGAACTATAATGTGAAAAAAAAATGTGTATTTTCAACTGTACAAGTGTGAGTTATATTTTGTAAATGTCAAATTTGTTAGATAGAAAATTAATGATTGTGCTTAGTTTCACTGAAACTCATATTAGCCACACACTAATAATAATCTATTTCATCTTACTAAGAAGTGTCTCACCCCAATAAATATATATATATATATATATATATCAACTTTTCAAGTCCTACAGGAAATCGAGCCTAGGAGCTCTAGAGCAGGACTTAGACAAACTCGTTGAGGGTGAGTGTTGGTGGGGCCCTGGTTTGTTTATATGCATATTTTGGGTTTTCTGGGTTGTAATATGGATTTTGGGTATGGTAGATGTAATGGTTATGAGGTAGTACTCTGATACGTATGGAAGGGATGGTCTTTTTGCTTCTACTGTATATGTTTAAAATTATGTTATAGAATGAATGTACCTGGGACCTCCTATTGGTCTTGGGTTGTTACAAAGGTGGTATCAAAGTGATTATATGATGATGTCATTTTTGTATTAATTATGGATATATGTAATGATTATTTTTGGGGCGTCACAAGTGTGGTATAGAGCAGTATGTTTTTCCTGCATGGCATTCTGGACCCCACTTTCGGGTTCGAGGTGCTACATTCATCATGCATTAACATGCAAAAATTCCTGCATGTTCACACACACTCACAACACTACATTATAACATTTACACTCGCAATAAAACTATAAATCATAAAAATAAAAATAAAAAAAAAGGTAGAGAGAGAGAGAGAGAGAGAGAGAGAGAGAGAGAGAGCTTATCGAGGGCTAAAAGGTAGGGGATCTAATGGTTCTTTGGAGTTTGTGGTGTTTTGGGATTTGGGAGAGAGGTAAGAAATGGAGAGAGAGAGAGAGAGAGAGAGAGAGAGAGAGTCACCGCCCTTTTAGTTGAGCCCCCTCCTTTTTTTTATAAACAAAGAAAAGCAATTAACAAAAAAAAAAAAAAAAACAGATGGTCAAATGGGGTTGGTGAGGATGGGATGGGTTACTGGGTGGGATGGAGTGTTGTAAAGGGTGGTCAGAGCATAGAGAAGGAGGATGTTTTCAGGTAGAGGGTGATGGGAGGTTTCATAAAGGGGGAGAAAGGTGGGGGAATGGGCAAGGATGAAAATAGAAAGGGCTAGGGCATGTGGGAGACTAATGGAAGGGAAGCTCGCTAGATTTAATGGTGAAATGGCCAAAAAAATAGTGGAAAGGGAGACCACGCATGGAGATAGAAGAAAAAAGGAAGAAGAAGGAAGAAATGCTCCAAAATGACGTTGTTTTGGGCATTTTTCAAAAAATTGCAACTTAGCCCTTATCGTCGTTTCAACGTTTTAAAAATATTTGCAACTAAGTCCTTAATGGAGCGACACCATTTTGGTGTTTGCACATTTCTATTTTTCAAATTTAAAATAAAGGGTAAAATGACGTCATTTTCAAGCATCGTGTGCATGTTTGCATGTCCATGTGCGTAGGTGCCCAAACAACAAATAATATTTTTTATTACTTTAAATTTTTAATTAATTTTTTTTAAAAAAAAATTAATTTACTAGAATGAAGAAAAACACAACTAGGACCCCAAGAAAATACCCAAAAATTATTTAAAAAATCTAGAGAGGATAAAAATAATAAGAAACGGAGAAAATCCTAAAAATGTAGTTTCTTCAATTTTGTTCAAAAATCCAAAACTTTCTTGAATTGTTAATAATTATTTTAGATTAATCCAAATCACTTGGGAGGGTAAACAATGGTTAAAATGAGTAAAATGCCTCAAAATAATTTTTTTTAAAAAAAAGGTAGAACGAGAAGGAATGGCATAGTGTTAAGGTTAGTTTGGTTAGTATCACCAAGCTTAACCAAGAACTGGGAATGAGTTGACCTAGAGTAAGATTGTAGAAGTTAAAAACTGCCATTGGAAAAGTATCTATAGGGAGTCTCAAAATAGCCTTGAAAAAGTTCTCACAAAGATTCAGTTCCCCAGATTGGTGGGGTGTGCTCAGCTACCTAGTTTAGGAACTATAGGGTGATAGAGGGGGGAATGTAGTAAGTTTCCCTTATCTTTGCAAGTGAATCCTCGTTAAGTAATCGGACCTCTATAGTTACTTCGTGTGAATATGAGGAGGGCAGGTCAAGAGTACTTGAACCACCTCGATCCTTGAACAAGTCAAAGGAGCTTGGTACGATCCACCTTAGACCAGCTTAGTCGAACTTGGCTTGGAGTGAACTATAGATAAGTCATCCACCCTTAGATCCTCTGGGACTTCCTAATTACATAAGGAACCCTAAGAAAGAAAAAAAAACACATATCTATCAAAGATGACAAAAAAAGTATAGAAAAGAGATATTTTAAGAAGGAGACAAAATAAGGAATGAAGACATAGTGAGGGATGAAAAGTGGAGAATGAATATATATATATATATAGCCAAGGATTTGACATGAAAAGTGATGCCAAAAACCCCAAGCACATGTGTAGGCCAAAGGGAGGTTTAGACAAAAATTCACAGGGAACTGAAGAAAAACCTCTACTAAATACCCCATTCTTGGCAAAATAAAGCCCACTTAGGAAAGCAAAATGTTTAGGAAGTCAAGTTGGTTCTCCTTCGACCTTGACAATGTCCCCAAATAGAGGATGGGGACAAATTTTGGGAATAAAATCTACTTAAGATAAAAATTAGAAGCTAAAGAGAGGAGATCAACTGAGTGCACCTCACCCATGTGTAGGTCACATGGGAGGGAGGTTTGTAACGCCCCAGAAAATTATATGCATAAAAGTGTTTTAAAAAATTAAGATTAATTATTAATTAATTAATTATTAACTTAATTAAATTAACTAATATAATGATTATATATATAAATATATAAGGATAAGTGATATATATATATATATATATATATATATATAAATATATAAAGAGAAAGAATCATCCTGATTCTTCAGGATGATTTCAATTAGAAATTAAACAGAGAGAAACCCGCTGAAGCTATCAATCTCTCTCTGCTTGTCTCTCTCTCCTCAACCTCTCTCTCTCTCTCTTTCTCTCTCTCTCTCTCTCTCTCCTCGATTTCCTCAACCAAACGTGCGATGATCGAAGAACAGAAAATATCACTAGCTTTCATTCTCGGCCACCAATATTTTAACTGGAGTGGATTTGTGATTAGGGCGTCGTAGGCACCACTCCTAGGATAAGGTAAACTCTCTCTCTCTCTCTCTCTCTCTCTCTCTCTCTCTCTCTCTCTCTCTCTCTCTCCTCATTTTTTCTCAAATCTTTAGCCAAATCGATGATCGGACACCACCATGGGGTCCTAGTTTCGATTCTCGTCATTTTGATCGGAGTAGATTTTTAATTTGGGTTTCCTAGGCATCACTCCAAGGCTAGGGTAAGGATAATGAAATTATATCTGTTAACTATTTTTAAAGTTTAATTAGTTATTTGGAGTGTGTGGACCTAGGAAATATTAAAATAATTATAATTCTGGGGTTGAGTTGATTGAATTGGGGAAATGTGATTTTAGGGTCTCGAGCTTCGAAATGTCGTGGGATTGGGTTTTAAGATCTTCGCAGAAATTCTCTCAGTAAGTAGGTAAGGGGAATAGGTTATGTCAGGAATTTTAGAATATTAAATATATGCATTCTGATTATCTAAGCATGTGGGAAATAATATTTTAGCAACATCTATATTTTTCTGGGTGGATATATTATTATAATTTACCAGAAAAAAATTTGTGTGGCATGAGGATGTTGTAGGGATTGCGTAAATATGAAGTTTTTACCAGTTATGATATGACGGCGGTAATGCCAAGTATGATATGTGATTTATATTGAAACTGAGAAGGAGAATTTTGCACTAAAATGTGTTTTAACTAATCGTTGAATTATACAGAACTTAGGAATGATGATTTTATACCGAGTTGTGTTTTACTCATTGTGGATTTATACTGGAAGTGAGAATGATGATTTTTATACGAGATGTGATTTACCTGACTATTTACTGATTAATGAAAAAATGGGACTTGGATACAATTGTTGTGAAAACCACAATATAACGTTGGTAGGATATGAAGAGTTCATTATATTGTGGGATATGAAAATGGCAATATAACGTTGGCAAGAAATGAGGAGTTTGCTATATTGTCTAATTTTGTGAATATTATGGAAAATTGCAATATAACGTTGGCAGGATATGAGGAGTTTGTTATATTATATGTTTATGATTTTTATGGAAACCACAATATAATGTTGGCAGGATATGAGGAGTTCGTTATATTCATCGTTATATATATACCTATGTAACGTTGGCAGGATATGAGGAGTTCGTTATATTGATATTATATAACACTGTGTGAATGACAATATATATGAATTAAGAACCCTGGTGGACAATTGTTGTGAAGAGCATGGTACCGTAGCTATAGTACTAAAGGAGTGAGTGCAACAACACTAACCTAGGATGGTAGTGTAGGTGATGACAGTCGATTAGGCCTGCGTTGAGCTGTTGACCGCCCTATGCCCAAACCAGTTGCGGTAGGCCAATCATACTATAGACATATATGGAAGTTTGACTTAACTTGGTGGTGGCTGGTAGGCTTGCCAAGGCTTGGGTCCTTAACTACCAAAAATAATATTTATAAAACCTAACTATCCCAAGTTCAGTAGAAAGTGGGTAAGTCGGGTATCGATCCACGGAGACTTGAAGCGCAGTTATTAAACCACTTCCAATTTAGTTTACTAAAGCCTTGTTATGAGAAAGAAGTGAAAGATGGTATTTTGCAATGGTGATTGTCTATCAACTACTGGAAAGCATGTAACTGAAAGTAAACAAATCTAAGCTACTGGAAAACAAGTAAATTTCTAAGTTACGCTACTTCTACAAAGCGATACTATGGTCCGAATCAGATGCTGGACGCCATGCTTCTAACTACGCTTATCTAGACTTCCATAAAAATACTAACCCAAGCAGGCCAAAGTGAGAGAGGGGCGATCGAGGGCACGGGGTAGCAAAGGTGCACCAACCGCTCAGAGTACGGTTGGGAACCGGAGTATACCCCGTCTCAACGATAACGAACACCTCCGCAATTTCGTAGCCGACTATTTCCCTCTGACTGATACGTAGGAGTGCTTATCCTTATTAGCAATCTTTCATCAAACACACAGCAAGTAAATGGAAAGCAGTAAATGAAAGCATGAGTAAAAAAGATCATCCCTTTATCATTCCAAACGTCTCTCACTAATGCTAGAAGTACAAGAGGAGATCCTAATATACACGACTGTTGTATGAACGCCGCCGGTTGTCACAGGCCGTCGAACACTCCATACACGAACCGAAACTACTCTACTCCTATTCTGACTTGGCTCTCAATGACTTCCTAGGTCTGTCACTAACCTAAGAGAGGCCAAAGAGGAACCCAGAGCTTGTGTTCGTAGCAAATACTTATAGGCTCTAGGGTTTACAAGATTTGTTTTACAAATTAGGAAAGTTTACAACAAATCTCGTGCAAAAGATCATCGTTGTCGATCAAGTCGCTCCTTTATCATTCTTGTGCACGCCCTAGTCAAGACTCGCAGGAAGTTAGGGATTCGAATCTTCAATGTCTTCGACTTTGTTGCGCCTTAGGGTCTTGATGGTTGAGACTTGCCGTATCTCGATCCTCAGGAAATCTCAGTATCTCGACATAGTCGCCCCAGAAGGTCTCTTGGTCGAACACTTCGTCGAGACTCTTATTATTTTTGAATTTAAGTTTTGCCTCAGTATCTTGACGTGTTCGCTCCAGGGTGTCACTTGGTCGTGCACTTGGTCAAACCTTGCAGTATTCTAATCTCAATCTAAACCTTGGAGTTTGCTGTGGAAAACTAAGTCACCCTTGTGGTTTCGAGCATCATCTTCTTGTCTATTTATGATCTGAAGCTTCTAGAGCTTGGCTGAACGTTTGAATTCGAGCTTTGAATCCTCCAAATCTTCCTTGGCTTCTTGTAATGCCTAACTCCATGGTTTTAACCTGTTTTTCCTAAAAAGATAAACAAACCTTACATAGTTTTGAATAATGATAACTCTGGGCAAATACATAATAAAATGAGGATAAACAAAGGTAAATGAGGGTCTAAAATCATGCATTTTAGGGACTCATCACAACCCCCAACTTACATTTTGCTAGTCCTCGAGTAAAGCAAAATCTAAGAAAACTACCAAATCCTACCTACATCCTCTTTCGTGAGAAATATGATTGCATTTATCGTATGCAATAAGGCTTTAAACCCCTAGATTGATCCTAGTAGATGAGTTCTAGTCTTGTGAAGGTTTCTAGGGCGATACCCACAAACACCAGTGCAGTGAACATTAGAAAAGATTTGCATGTAACAAGAACCTTACCATTTCACAGACAAAAATATGACCCAGTTACACGCAGGCTTGTTCATTCATGATTCCATTATACACATACTCCGTAGCAATTCATTCATACAAGTCTAAACACTACGCAACCATTATACAGAAGATATAACTCTCAAGGGATCAACCAGCAATTGCAATTCATAGTTAATATTACCATGTAATTTCAAGCATTGCTGGATTACATCACAAGGAATGTGTAAAGTGTATGATCTGTCACACTCAGGGTGCCTTAAGACACCTACAGAACAATTGTCTTGACTCAACCTCACTGGTATGCCCTCAAAATGGAAAACACTTGAGAAAAGGGGTTCACTCTCATATGTAAGGAAGAATGTCATGATCATACATCCCACATATTTTGAAAAACTGACGTTAAGCATTGAATGGACTAGTCTCATAAGAATGGGATCCAACCTATTTGTGAGGTGTCAGGTCCTTCACCCTAGCATCTTCTCACTTACTCACCATATCCAATCAAGACCACTATAGATCAATCCCTTCATAGACTAAACATAAATACAGCAGATGCATTAGCCAGCTTGAAGATTCTTGATATTTGTAAGAACATGGTGTCGTGTCCTTAGTTTGCCATTTTGCTTGTATATGGAGCAGGTATTTTTTTTTTATATTTTTTTTTTGTGTTTTTGTTCTCTTTTCTTTTCTCATCTTCTGCTCATTCTTTTCATTGGCTTTCATTTCTTGGTAAGCTACGACAATCATTACACCCTTGCGTCATCTTCATACCACCAATGGGAAATTCAACTTGAAAGGGAGTCCATGAAGTGCATTTATCTCTAGGGTGGCTCAATTTTCATGTTTTAAGTAAGCGACAAGACCTAAGTTTATATCTCCCCACTTGATGTCACCTCTAGGCCAGCAAATGCAAGAATAGAGACTAGTTAACAAGAGGTATCAAGAAAAAAAAAAAAGGGAAAGTTGAGTTTTATAAACTCAGAGCTTGACGTCAAAAACTCGAGCAATGAACGAATGGCTCAACAGTACCTCACAACATGTCATATTAGCCATGGTTGTTATTTTAATGCTCTTCAAAGAACCCTAAGTGTTACAAATCACGTGTAAGTGTGTTTTTAAGCCTCATGAAGCAACATTGAATACAATATTTTACACAACATTATTAACACAAATGAGTCACTAGTCGACACTTCTGGAGTAGTATGATGGTTCATTAGGCCATTTAATGTGAAACCATACACAAATGACTCGCTACATGTTAGTGAGCATAATAAAATCATATAATAGATGGGCCTTGACATGTAACATCTAAGTTATATAGGTGTATGTAAAGGGTAAAATAGTTGTTATCATGTCATGAAGCACATACTATTTACTAATAAAAATTTTTGAACGTTTGAAAATTGTGAAAATTTAGAAAATTTGTCCATTTTGTGCAAACAAGGTGTCATGCCACCCCCTATCCCCAACTTAGAACTTCAGTGTCCTCACTAAAGTGTGGAAAGAGAGAACTTGAGTGCATGGGAAGGGACATGGCATGTGGAGTGAAAACTAAGTAGTGTACCTACATTAGTAATATTCACAAAAACTAGCAATGGCAAGCTCAAGCATAGATACACACTGTAGCACAAAGGATATTTGCATTCCAAAATCACCATGTACATTTCAATTATAACAGATAAGAGGTACAAAAGAATAGACAAATGAACCGCTAGTACAACTTGACAAAAGCATGGTGTGGGTATAAAACGGGAAGGCAAAAACAAAAGTGGGTTGTGATAGCACAAGACAAAGACAAAGCAGGGGGGAGGTCATTCTTCTCCAGATGCCGAATCCAAATCCAAAATGTGAAATGGATTGTCAGCGGAATAGCTAGGGTTAGTATGGTTGGCTATAGCTTGGACGATCTTTCGGAGTGTTTTAACCAGGGCGTCCTAAATCACTGGACCCAATGTGGTGGGTGGTACATTAGCAGGCACGGGCGAGACTGTATGAGGTACTCGTGGAGTCTGCCTTGAACACACTATTCGTCTTGTAGAGGAGGTATTCTGCTGAGGTAGCTGGGTTTGGCGAGTCTGAGCTGGAGTATTGGAGGACAGGCCATGCTCCACCTTGATCTTGGTTCCCAAATGCAGCTCTATCGATGCTAGGTGTTTGGCTTGGGAAAGGCAAGAGATGATGAGGAAGGAGTTTGACACGGCGGCGAGACAGGTGTCAGGGAAACAGAGTTAAGGGTTAGACACGAATGACTAGGGTTTGGAGGTGAGCGACAAGGATGACCAGGAGGTAATAAAGGTGGGAATTGAAACATCAAGAATGAGACATGATTTTGAATGAGTTTGACTTTGCTGACTAGGGCGCACCAGTGCGTAGTGCTAGTCGCTGCCTTCGTCGAGCCTCTCGATATTTCAAGTCTTAGCAGAGTGCAAGGAATGGACTTGGTCACCTGTATTTATGATGGTCGCCCTCTTGGTTGCACCCCCAAATTATCGTAAAACCTACTCTAAAGATGCTAAACCCTACTTAATATACTCTAAACATCCTATGGACTTTAAAAAAAAACTATCGGGTTGCCTCTCGGAAGCGCTAAGTTTAACGTCTTCAGCCAGAAGCTTTGAAGCTCAACTTGAATTCAGCCTGGTTCCCAGTTAATATTGGTTTCACCTTTCTCTTCCTCACACCCGAAGTTGCATACCCCCACCTTATTTTTAGAATTGGGGGCCAAATCATGTTTTGTTATAAATTGCTCTAAAGGGTCCTCAAATTCGGCTATGGTAGGGTTGTCAAGCTAAAGTGTACTATCCCAAGGGTATTCCATAGCATTGAAGGAGTTGCTTCCCTAACAATTCTATCAATCACGTCTTTGTCCATAGCTTGGATGACGTTAAGTGGATGTTGAGAGGCATTAAATATGTTCAACATACGTTGCTTATGGCCCCATGTGATGTCATAATCCCCGTCCTACATTCAATGCAGGCGTTAGCCGTGGCTAGGAATGGTTATCCCAAAAGGACAGGGTTTGGGTTAGTGGAAGTTTCCATGTATAAAATGATGAAATCAATAGGGTAATGGAAATCTCCCACCTTAACTTCTACCACCTGGGGTTGTTTAAGAGATCGATCAACAAGGAATAAAGAAACCAAGGTGGGTCACAACACTCCTGGGTTAAGTTTTTGATAGGCCAAGTATGAAAGAATGTTCACACTTACTCCTAAATCTAGAAGGGTCCCATCAATGGTGTAATCACCAATTACACACGAAATAGTAGGTGAGTCGGGGGTTTTAAGTTTAGGAACAAGGTGCTTTAGTATTATGGAACTCATAATCTCGATCTGCTTAACCAAACTATCCATGTGCACCCTTGATTCTATCCCCTACGTTGACAAGTCCCTAAGGAATTTTATGAACGCAAGTGATTGCTTAATGTCATTGAAAAGAGGCTTATCCATTCTTACTTGTTTAAACATGTCCCAGATGAACTCAGTGGAAGCCTCTTTCCCAAATATAGAGGGTGCAAGTGGGGCTACCGGATGTGTCATTGGGTAACCGTGAAAAGCCCTATGGGGTGCGAAGTGAGGTGTGGTCCTTCTGGTGGTAGGCGTGAGACTCAATGGTCTTTGTACCCGACTAAAGGAAGAGAATGTGCATGAATCAGCGTTGGGTGCTTCTAGTTTTATCTCTTTATTTTCGCCTTTGCTTGATTTCTCTTTACCTTTTTCACCTATCATCCTGCTACTTTGGAAGGTGGTCACCACCCGGGCTTGCTCAGGGTAAGATGAGGGACCAAATTCTGGTTCACATTCCACCCCATATTGTCCCTTAGGATTTGCTATAGGCTAACTTGGTAACTTACCCTCATCCCTCCCACTTAAAGTAGCATCTAGCTGCCCCATGGTGGCTTCTAGTTTTGCGATAGATTGGGAATGAAAGTGAAAGAGTTGTCGGTCCACTTGACGGTCAGCTTCGATTTGCTTAAAGGCTGTCAACATTGTCTCTTGAAATGAATCATATTTGGATTGAGGTGGAGGCGACTTCTGAACGGTTGAAGGTCTGGGGACTGAGTTCGGATGATTTTGGAAGTTTTGATATGGGTGTGGAGGCACAACATTCGAAGCTTGTGGAGGTCTTTGAGATTGAAACCCAGAGCTTGTGGCCTCCCCGAGAAGTTAGGATGTTGTTTCCACCCGAGGTTGTAGGTATTTGAGTAGGGGTCATTAGTTGGTTTATCATACCAATTGTGGGTGACCTTTACTTCCTCATGCACAAGCTCAGGCTGGGAATGCGTGTGAGGGCATATGTAACATGTATGGGAAGGGTCGGAGCAAATTGCACATACCTCTGCATACGCCGTTGTTTGCGGTCCTAGGGACAAGCACTGGTCTAATTTTTTGGATATGGCATGTAGGGTAGGGGCTAGGTCTTGGCTAGTGGCCAACTCGTAAACTCCCTTTGGTGTAGATTTTGATGGATTAAGTAGTCTACGAGTGGCAACCATGTGCTGCTGAGAATTTTCAACTAGGATTTCAAAGAGAATCTAGACCTCGTTCTCGTGCTTAGTGAGGAAAGTACCTCCAAACGACGCATCAACTATGGACCTATCTTTCTCAGCCAACCCTTCGTAAAAAGTTTGGACTATTTGCCACTTGGGGACTTGGTGATGTGGGCATTTTTGGAGCAAGCCCCTAAAGCGCTCCCAAGTACCTAAGTCTCAAAAAAGGTTCCCCATCCATTTGTGAGAAACTTATGATGGCTCTTCAAAGCTGATTAGTCTTCCCAATTGGGAAGTACTTTTTAAGAAATTCATGTTGCATGGTGGCCCAATTGGCCACCGAGTTAGGTTATAAGGACGTCAACCAATATTTGGCCTTATCCTTTAGAGATAATGGGAAAATTCCAAGACAGAGAGCATCATCACTAAAATTAGAGATATGGATGGTGGAATGAATTTCCAAGAACTCATCTAAATGCTGATAAGGATTTTCAGTAGAGTTCCCATGAAAGTTGGGCAGCATCGAGATGATCGAAGTCTTAATCTCAAATTGTGCCACCTGGACATCCGGGAACCAGATGCAAGATGGTGATGTGTATGCATTAGGTACAAAGTAGTCCCTAAGAGGCCGAAGGTGCTGCTCTCCCACCACAGGTAGGTGGGGAGCATGTGGTTTCAGGATTTGTTCAGCGGGAATTGGGGGGTTATCTTTGGCCATGACTTTTAGTCCTGATGACTCAGATTTCTCTAGATTAGAGATAGGTTTCCTAAGGGACCTACAGGATTTCTCAATCTCAAGATCTATGGGAACTATCTCGGGTTCCAAAGAACGCAGACCAAACATACACACTTGCAAGCACACAGATTCAGACTTCAAAAACAGAAAACAAATTAAAGAAATGAGAAATTAACAAAGAAAGTGAAAACAAAAGGAGAGCAAATCAAAAGAATAAGGCAATAATACTCTAAAGTGGAAGCTGGCTTATAACCGTAGCCAAGTCCCCGGCAACGGCGCCAAAATTTGGTAGGCTTGCCAAGGCTTTGGTCCTGAACTACCAAAAATAATATTTATAAAATCTAACTATCCCAAGTTCAGTAGAAATTGGGTAAGTCGGGTTTCAATCCACAGAGACTTGAAGCGCAGTTATTAAACCACTTCCAATTTAGTTTACTAAAGCCTTGTTATGAAAAAGAAGTAAAAGATGGTATTTTGCAATGGTGATTGTCTATCAACTACTGGAAAGTATGTAACTGAAAGCAAATAAATCTAAACTACTAGAAAACAAATAAATTTCTATTTTACCCTACTCCTACAAAGCGATATTGTGATCTGAATCAGACGTTGGACGCCATGATTCTAACTACGCTCATCCAGACTTCCATAGAAGTACTAACCTGAGCGGGCCAAAGTGGGAGAGGGGTGATCGAGGACACAGGGTAGCAAGGGTGCACCAACCATTCGGAGTACGATCGGGAACCAGAGTATACCCCATCTTAACGATAACGAACACCTCCGCAGTTCCGTAGCCAACTATTTCCCTCTGACTGATACGTAGGAGTGCTTATCCTTATCTGCAATCTTTCGTCAAACACACAACAAGTAAATGGAAAGTAGTAAATTGAAAGCAGTAAATGAAAACATGAGTAAAAAGATCATCCCTTTATCATTCCAAACGTCTCTCACTAACGCTAGAAGTACAAGAGGAGATCCTAATATACACAACTGTTGTATGAACGCCACCGGTTGTCACAGGCCGTCGAACACTCCATACACGAACCGAAACTACTCTACTCCTATTCTGACTTGGCTCTCAATGAATTCCTAGGTCTATCACTAACCTAAGAGAGGCCAAAGAGGAACCCAAAGCTTGTGTTCGTAGCGAATACTTATAGGCTCTAGGGTTTACAAGATTTGTTTTACAAATAAGGAAAGTTTACAGCAAATCTCGCGTAGAAGATCATGGCCGTCGACAAAGTCGCTCATCTGTCATTCTTGTGTGCGCCCTAGTCGAGACTCGCGGGAAGTTAGGGATTCGAATCTTCAATGTCTTCGACTTCGTCGTGCCTCTGGGTCTTGATGGTCGAGACTTGCAGTATCTCGATCCTTAGGAAATCTCAGTATCTCGACATAGCTGCCCCAGAAGGTCTCTTGGTTGAACACTTCATCGAGACTCTCGGTATTTCTAAATTTAAGTTCTATCTTAGTATCTCAACGTGGTAGCTCTAGGGTGTCACTTGGTCGCGCACTTGGTCAAACCTTGCAGTATTCTGATATCAGTTTGAACCTTGGAGTTTGTAGTGGAAGACTAAGTCGCCCCTGTGGTTTGCTGGTCGTGCCACATGGTCGAGCGTCATCTTCTTGTGTATTTATGATCTAAAGCTTCTGGAGCTTGGCTGAACGTCTGAATTCGAGCTTTGAATCCTCCAAATCCTCCTTGGCTTCTTGTAATGCCTAACTCCATGGTTTTAACCTTGTTTTTCCTAAAAAAGACAAACAAACCTTGTATAACTCTGAACAATGATAATTCTGGGTAAATACATAATAAAATGACAATAAACAAAGGTTAATAAGGGTCTAAAATCATGTATTTTAGGGACTCATAGTGGCCAGCCTCGGTTAAGTCTAGCCTTTGGGTCGCACAACTCTATCATGGGAGAAAGCATGATGTTAGCCAGTGAAACCCTACGGGGGAGGTTCTTGATGAATTATATGTTGTTTTATTTACATGGAGGCATTCTACTGAACTTAAACATGTTTTGAGAAAAAAGTTTGTATTATCAAAATATATTTATCTATATGCGTGAGTACATTTTTTATACATTTTCTTAGTTGAAATTAATTATTAAATGGATGTGTTTATTATATTAAAACTCATGTTGCCCAACACTGATAATAACCTATCCCTTCTTATTGAGAGGTGTCTCACCCCATGATTACTTAACATTTTTCAGATATCATGAAGATTTTAGCAGGATTCAGAGTAGCACAGTGAAGCGTGGGTGGGACTCGGTTAGATTTTGTAGTCATTGCAAGTGTAAGCGAGATACTAGTTTACTAGGTTTGTGTTTATGTCAGGATAAAAGGTCTTGTGGAGAGTTGTACTATTTTAATTATGTTTAGATAAGTTTAGAGTTTTATTATGATACTCATCATTTGATGAGTTAGATACATGTTATAATATTGAGATAGTTTAGTACTCTGATAATTAGCATTTGAGGGTTTTCACTGTCTTTATCAATTATTATTATAATATGAAATATTCAGGTTATTACAGGTGGTATTAGAGAATTTTAAATATGAAAATTTTTTGAGTCGTCACAAGGTTAGCTTGATGCACCTCCCCCATGTCTTGGTCATGTGGAAATTTTTAAGACATATTTAATTAAGGGTAAAATTCAGTAGTACCCTTGAATTTTTGGAATATGATACCCCACCCCCTCAATTTTTTAAAACTACCAAAGAACTCTATAAAATTTAATTTAATTGACAAAGTGAACCTTCCGTTAGTCGATAGTTAGTCGACCTAAGTCTATGTGATAAAAATTTATACATGATAAAATGACATTTTCTTTAAAACCTTTTTTTGTGATAGGAAAATAATATCAATTTAATATATTAAGTTGAAAAAATTTACCAATAAAGCCTAATATCGTGGAAACCAAATGTTAAGCCAATCAAAGACTTTAATTCTCAAATATATATATATATATATATATATATATGTTTTTAAGATGTGTTTAATTATTTAATTTATAAATAAATTGTATGTAACAAAATATTCTGAAATGTTATAATTATTTAAGATTTTTTGATTTATTAGTATTATTTATTTATATATATTTTAATTTTTAAAAATAATAATGTAATTATATTCTCATACTTATATCAACTAGGTGACTTGAATAAGTTGAACTAATCAACTCAAAAATCGATTAGATGTCCGATTTGTTCACTAGTTCAATTTTGAAAATATTATAATTAATTGATCAATTTTCTAGCTTAATTTATTAAATTGATGTTGCTTCCCTAATCTATTAGGGTAGAAATATTAAATCCCATACACATTCATCGAAATTTTAGAATACAAAGAAAGTAAAAATTTTACAATACAGATAAAATTTAAAAATTATTGTGAGACAAGCATTTGAATTTTTAAAAATGAGTTATTTTATGAGGATATTTTTTATTCGAGGAACCAAACACTCCACCAGTATTAATATTAATATTAGTAGTAATAAACTAATAATTACAATAAGTAGGACGCCAGGGGGGCCCGCGTGAAAAGTGCCCATTTTCAGAACCAATCATGTATGGCTTCATGAAACATTGAAACCCCAATCTGACCCATCCAAGCCATACCCAGCTCACCTCTCTGCTCTGCTCTGCTCCCCTCCTCCTCCTGCTCATCCTCCCGCTCCTCCAAACCCTAACGGCGGGACCCGTAAGCCCCGACCTCAATCCTTGTTGCCGCCGGAGACAGCATGACCGGAATCTGAACCATTCCCGGGTGGTTCTGCTCGAACTCGTGCGTGCTGACAAGATCTTGGGCGGGAGAGAGCGATGCCGTCCCAGGCGGATCTGGACCGTCAGATCGAGCATCTGATGGAGTGCAAGCCTCTGCCGGAGGCGGAGGTGAAGGCGCTGTGCGAGCAGGCGAGAGCGGTGCTCGTGGAGGAGTGGAACGTGCAGCCGGTGAAGTGTCCGGTCACCGTTTGCGGCGATATTCACGGGCAGTTCCACGATCTCGTTGAGCTGTTTAGGATCGGAGGGAGCGCTCCCGATACCAATTATCTCTTCATGGGGGACTACGTAGGTCAGTTCGTAATCATTTGGATGCGTTAAATGATCTCTCTTTCTCTATCTGCCTGCTGGTATATTGTCATTAAATACTACCAGACCAAGATATATTAAGCAATGAAATTATTAGCTCGAAAATAGAGCTAGCGTCAGTTGAGGAAATCATAGGTTGAATGATAATTTCGTAATTGTTTTTTTTTTCCCGCCATTTAAGTTGTTAAGAAAAGTTGAGGGTTGAGACAGTTAGTAAAAGCCTGTTAACTGCAACTTGATAGCGTAAAATGATTGGGTAGGAAAACCCCAAGTAGTAGAGATGTATAGGTTCTGTTGATCTAGTTGGGTTGCATTATGAAGCTATTTTCTTATGCGGTTGACTATGATTGAATGTGCAATGGACATGGTGTTCATTATTTTTTATTTTTATTTTTTTATAAATGGATTGCCCTTGTTATATATTTCAGATATGAATAAGTCATATCTCTTTGTTGATCCTCTTATATCTCTTAATTTATTTTGTTTATATAAACCAAATGGGGTGGTATTTTAGTAGGACGTTCCTTTATGCTTATTTTTTTCTCTTCAAGAGGATATAATTTTTCTGAATTCGTTGTAACCTCCACATTACACCTCCATATTAATAATAACATTCCTGTTTTGTTTCCAAAATTAACGAACGCCATGACCATTGTACATTCTATCTTATTGTGTTGTTATTTATGACAACCTTTTTTGTTAATCTATTTCTGAATGTCTAGAATTTGGATATATTACATTCCATTTTTTGTGATTTATTTTTATTAATGCAGATCGAGGATACTACTCAGTGGAGACTGTCACACTTTTAGTGGCCCTAAAAGTTCGTTATAGGGATAGAATAACAATTCTAAGAGGAAATCATGAGAGCCGGCAAATAACTCAAGTGTAAGTTGTGCATTCTCATAAACTTATTCCCTTTTAAATTGCAACAGTTGGTAAACTAGATATTTAAAACAAGTTTTTTATCCCTACGGATTCAAACAATTGTATTAATGCAAACCAGTTGCCCCTACTTCCAAAGTAACTTTTGTATGTTAGCATTAAATTTTTTGATGGGATGCACTATAATTGTCTTATTATTATTATTTTTTAATAGAAAAGAAGATAGATTAAGAAAGGAAGAGAATACAAGCAAAGGAGGATAAGGGGTCCTCAAAAAATAAAGCTAAAGACAAATAAAGAAAAAAAATAACCTCAAAGCATCACCCTCCACCAACCCAAAGACCTAACCAACACTATAATTGTCTTGATTTCATATAATTTAAGTTATGTGAAATTTCTTTTGTCTTTGAGCATTTGAGTGCTAAAAAATGGTGATAATTCTCATTTTATTTGGTAACCATGTTAAAATTTGTATTTAGACCATGGTATGTATTTTGCATCATAGGGAGGGAGAAAGAAAATAAGGGGGACTCTAGAAGAACTAAAGCCTAAAATAAGATGTGAATTGCTTTTGATGGAAATGTAAAACATAATAAGTACATGAATGATGAATTGGCATTGCACATTATCCAACACATGCACATGCGCACATACACATATGGCTGAAAAATGTGGGTGTAGACAGGAGCATAACTGCATTTGAGAGATTGGCTCCTTAAAGTGATAACACATGATATCTATTTCTTATTAAGTCAGTTGATTTATTAAAAACTATAAGAAAGGTCACTGAGGTATGAACGTAATATGTTTTCATGATTTCTTGTGCCCTTGTCCCTGTCTGCTCCACCCCTAGGCGTGTAATAAGTTGGGACAATTCGAGGCTGCAAACAGCCACCTAAAATAAACGGTACTAGCCCATGCAACCATGAACATCCCATCTTTATATTCCCTTCATTATGATCTTTCACTCACTTGAGCTCTTCAAGTCATATTGCAAGCAATAGATGCTTTGTTAAATTCTTTTTTAAGTTGAAATTTATTTGGTACGCATAGATTGATTCAGATAATATTTATGCTGTATATACGTAAAGTGAAAAAGGCAATGGATTTCAAATGTGTTTATATGTTCTCAAATCATCATAATATCACATGGAAAATGTTCAAATATGTTTAGCATAGGGCAAAATCCATTAACCTCCCTTGAGATTCACAAAAAAGACAGATCTCCCCTCACGTTCAAAAAATGACAATGGCCCCCTTTACATGTAAATACAATGACTGGCATACCCCTTCTGTTTGCTGATTTCCCATTACATTGTGACGTGTTTGTCTTAATAATAGATTGGACTAGTTAAATGATTTGGAGGACACCCAACTATTGGAGGAAGCTCACATGTGATTCTTACATGAGTTCAATGACCGTGATTTTGGGAAATGCAAAGCTAGCTCTTTGGAAGATGCATCTATGGAGAATAATATGCATACATGTACAAAGAAATGCTGAGTATTTACTACTTGTCATCATATTTAAATGTTAAAGGAAGTTGATATTTTTTGAATATTAGAGGATGCTTGCGTTTTTTGGCAAATCTTAGGAGAGCTTAGGTTACATTTAACTCATGGAACGTCTATTCATGGAAATATAATGGAATAAATTTGGAATGGAATAGAAATTGTGTAGGGGTATATTATAATTTAGAAAAAATTCACTAATGCAAAACCTTGTGCTATTCCATCCAACTTGGAATAGGATATAGGATATAGGATAGGAAATAAACATTCCCATTATCAAAATTTGGAATAGTCTTTATATGTCCATTCCATGTTATGTATTAATAAAAAAAATTTATATTGTCATTTGTTTTATGATGACAACACATTTTCTTTTTGTAAAAATCCTTAAATTCGGATGACTCTGTTCCTAGGAATGAAAATTTTGCGAAACATAAGGAGAATTTGATGCATCTAAAAACATGGCCTTTGGGATGACAAACAACGATGAATCTTGTATTATAATATGACACCTCTTTGTCATCTTTAGTCTTCTATTGCCATGCTTTTTTCATGATCCTTTCGACCATTAAATTTTCCACCCACTTTCTTCATTCGATCCATCTTATGAGTTTTTCCTTCGCAACCTAAGTGATCTTTTGCCATAATCAAATTCTTGAACTTTGGATCAATCCATGGTTTTCAAGAGGGAGAACATTGTCTTAGTCAACAAGAAATTGCTTATTTTTGAAGAAAAAAAAGTTCATTGTGCACTACAGAGAGAGCCAATTGGCAACTTTTATTCATCTCTCTTTTAGAGAAAATGACGATGATTGTCTTTAGAATGGTGAATATTCCTCTTCTTGAAAACTTTGAATCCTTGGGTGTAGCCTTTGAGGGTACCCGACCATCATGTCATGGTAGGATTGAGAGCTAATGCTGTTGTATGGTACATTTCGATGGAGAGGATACCTAGATGTTAATTGGATGATATGCATACAAGATGGAGACAAGGCAATTAACTTCTGTTAGAAGCTATGGTGCCTCGATCGTGGCTTCCTGAATGTGGGCAAAGACTTTGAAGCACAAACAACATGTAGTAATTTAAAGAGTTGAAGCTCCTCTTCGAGGGCAATGGAGGAATTTTGAGGAGTTTGGGTGAGAAAGGAGAAGTTTTGGGAATGGAAAGCTTGATCCTGTTTGTTTTGTTTTTGGGGGAAGGTTGGGGTGGGGGGGGGGGGGGGGAACCTTTTCTATTTCATGATATCTTTGGTTAGTGTAATTGAGGATTTGAAGAAGGAGAGTAAAAACTTATTGGGCAGTTGAAAGAGTACCAATTCCAAATTAGTAAGAGGCTTCTTCTTCTAGTGCCTAGTTTATTTGGGCAATAAATGCATAGGAAAAGCCCGCTAGACACTTAGCCACAACTCTAGGATTAACTTCAACCTGTTGTAGCAAGCAAGGCAAGGGGAGAATAAGGCACACAACAGTGAGACTCAGGTCTTTTGGATTTTACTTCACATAGACTTTTGAAGGTTTATTGGGAGGGTGAAAATGAGAGCAGTGGGGGAAGTAGATTATCGAGTTAGGATGTGATGAGACTTGCAGGCTTTGAAGATGAGGACAATTCTCTCTACTCATACAATATTGAGAATGATGGGCTATTGATTGAGCAATTCCATAGGAAAGGCGGGGCATCAAAGGCTAATATCGGGGATGATCATGAGATAGAGGATGAGCATGTCGTTGGGGTTTTGGAATTTAAAAGAGATAGTCTATTCAAAAGATAAAGCTGTAAAACAAGTTGAAAATTGAGGAGGTCCCTGCCAAAGTCCTTGGATACTAAGAATGTAGTCAAGCTGCCTTATGACAACTTTGCTGTTCCTAATTCCATCATGATAGCTGGTCTAAGTAATGAACAACTAGAGCCCCAGTAAATAAAATTTTTTCTAAGGTGTTCACCTAGATTTATGGCATTTGATGCAACCTTTGGGTCACTATTGTACTACATACCACAGGGAGTTCATGATTGAGGGGTCGTTCAAAATTGTGGACTTTTTAGAGAGAGAGAGAGAGTATGAAAAAGGAGGGTCCTTAGTGAAACTTATTTGGAGTTAGGGGAAGGTGGAGAGAGAAAGAAGCTTTGGGTTAAGGAACCTAGGGTAGGAAGAAGGCAAAGAAATTTAGTAGGGAGTTGGGTAGGGTAGTGTTGTTGGTTAATTATGAAAAGGGCGGCTGATCCTTAGTGGTTGTTACTTGTTAGAAGTGTCTCAAGTGAAACTTCTTTTTTGAAATGTTTAGTGGTTAGGGTAAGGTGGCAAGAGAAGAGTGGTGAAGGAGTGGAGTTAGTGTTCTCTCTTCTTCTAGTGCGTTTGGGCGTCAAATTGTGGCGTGGGATACAATGGTAGCTTCTATTAAGGATTGCCTTGTGGGATCTTTCTCTATGTATGTTTCTTAGTGAATAGAGGATTCCGAAGTGATGGTTTCTCTATGTCTGTTTATGACCCAAATTCGTCCTCCTTGCGTAACTCTTTCTTCAATGAGTTTGTTAGTGTTTTTGGTTTGTGCAATCTATGGTGGGTGATGTAGGGGTGGTTCATTGTTATCCTCAACTTCAGGAGTAGCCTGGGGGTTTGAGAGTCTCTAACAACATGAGGAGATTTAATTTATTTATATGGGAATGCCAGTGGCCACTATGTCTTATGGTGTTTGGAGATAGATAGGCTGCTTCATGTATTCATAGATTTGTGTTCATGAATGAGTGGGAAGATGCTTTCCCATATGTGGTGAGGAGTCCCTTGCTAGCCTTACTTCAGACCATTGTCCTTTGCTTCTAGATTCCAACTCATTGTAGTAGGGTCCCACCTGTTTTTTCAATTTGAGAACATGTGATTGACATACCCCTTGTTCCAAGAGTCCATGAGAAGATTGGTGAGGTAGTGAGATTCAGGGGTGGAATTTGGGAGGGGTTTTGACTTGATGAAAATGCTGAAGTATGTTAAGTTGAAGAACACCATAATAAAGAGGTCTTTAGGAATGTTGAAGAGATAAAAAAAACAACATTTTTCTTGAAATTCTTGGTTGGAGGAGTTTGGCTTGAAAGATGGGGAGGCTAGGGCTAGAAGATCTACTCTTTGGAATGATTTGGAGGTGGTGGTGTTGAGGGAGGACATGAGTTGGCTCTTGAGAGTGAAATGGGTTGGGGAAAGGGATTGCAGTTTAGGATTTTTTTCACAAGGTGGCAAATGAGAGGAGAAAAGGTGTTTTCAAGGAGCCAGAGTTAGACTCTAGGCACCTAGTTGGGGGGGGGGGGGGGGGATACTGAGATTGGGTATGAGATCCCAAACTTTTACAAGAATGTGTATACATAGGAGTTCCAAAATAGATTGATGTTGGGAGTTTTGATTGGAGTCCCATCTAGGCCAACTTAGCTCATGAGAGGCCTTTTGAAGCTGAAGAAATTAAAAGATACTATTTGAGATGAGTATGAAGAAATATTTTGGCCGTGATGGTTTTACAATGGCCTTTTAGGTTGGCTGGGAGGTTTTGTGGGAAGAAATTTTAAGGTTTTTAAGGAATTTCTACCTTTTAGTCTTAATGACTAAGAAGGAGAGTTCTTTGACACTATCAGTTTGGTTATTAGCCCTTACTAAACTGTTTCTAAGGTCTATCTATGAGGTTGCAAGAGGTTTTCGGTGTTATGGTGACCATGGCTTAGCATTCACTTGAGCTCAACCAATTTGTTAGTCGACGTCAATGGTTTGTTTGGAAAGTGATTCAAGGCTGCTCAAGGGATTTTGGCAAGAGGATCTATTATATGTTTTTGTTTATCTTGGTAATGTCTTGAGCAAGATGTTCTTGCATGCCTAGGGTGAGTGATTAGAGGTTTATTAGTTCTGAGTAAGATGTGGAGGCACATCTCTAATTTGCTAATGATAATGTGGTTTCTTGAGGACAACATTGTGAAATTCCAAAAGATTATTATTTTGTTTAAGATTTTTGAGAAGATTTTGGGGTTACAATATTACCTTGCCCACAAGTGGGTGGCTGATATCAACTTAGACAGTGGGGATCTAAAGAGTTTTATTACTAGCAGGTTGTATTTCTTTAGATTGGCCGCTTTCTTAAATTGGTCTCCCTCTTGTTGAAAATGCTAATTCTATGGCTTTCTGGGATCTCGTAATTGAGAGGGTCGGTAGGAGGTTGGAGGATGGAGGATTGGAAGGCGGTGCACTTATCTCGTAGGGGTTGAATTATTGATGTCTCCTCTCTTACGTTTGTATTTATTTCTTATCCCTTTCTAGAGTTTCTACCATTATAGTCGAGGCTCTTGAGAGGTTAATGTGATGTGTGACTTTCTTTGGTTGGGTTTTTGAGAGAATAAGAGAGATCACCTCATTCGCTAGGAGGTTGTTAGAAGACCTAAATCTGGATGGTTCAAGCTTCGTTTCTAAAAAAAATCTCTCTAATGGGTAAATGGTTGTGGAGGTTCCTTGTGGAGGTTAATTCCTTGTGGTACTAGGTGATAAAGAGTAAATACGGGGTTAATTATTATGGCTGGGATACTAGAGGAAGTCCTGTTGTTCCTTATGTGGGCCCTTGGAAATTCCTAGGGGGCTTGTTTACTCTTTCTACTCTTCATGATGTATGTTTTGCTTCTTGGGACTTCCATTTTTTTTTTTAGGAATTCGAGGAGAGGCTTATGGGCTCGCTACCTTGCTTAATTCCTTGAATCATTTTGCTCCTTTCCATAGGGATGACGTGAGGGTGACTCTTGGTCCTTTTTATACCAAATCTTTTTTCTTCCCTCTTAAAAATTCCTTTCTGCAATCTTTTCCCTTGAGCACATAATTTGGAAGGCAAAAGGTTTTGTTTTAAGATTTAGACCTTTATCTGGACTATGACTCTCAATAGAATTGATACACATGATTTGTTACATATTAGAAGACCCTACAAATCTCTCATATATGTGCTTGACGTGTCGCGAGTCCAATGAAATGAATGCACATTGTTTCCTCCATTGTCAAGTGGCAACCCTTCTTGCTCTTTTTTTCTCGTGTTGTGGAAATACCTTGCTTTTGAGATGTTGGGGTTTTGGCACTGGTGGGTGCGTTTTTTACTATCTCGTGGACCCTTTGGATTGAGAGGAATGCAAGAACCTTCGAGGATTGCACAACCTCTCCTGTTTTATTGGGGGATACAATTGGCTTCACATCTTTCTGGGCTAATCTTTTTTTCCTTCTCCTTTTTTTCCCTTGTATGTGTGTGTCTGCGTGTGGTGGGGCGGGGTCACTGTCTGGACTTTCAAAGGGATTGGAAGGCTGTTTAATTGTAATTTTCTTAGATTTTGCTATTTGCTTCAAGGAAATTTTTTTACCTATTGTTGTACCTTGTTCATTCCCAGTTCATATATTTTTTCTCATCCAAAAACCATAACTGCAGTGTGTTTTTGCTCTCTATACTCTGCCCTGCCTGACCAATAATAAGTACAGTTTTATAACCCAGGAAGGACAGCTAATCTGGTCAACATCTGAGAACTGAAAATTTTATGTAGTAGTTATACTAATGTCATTAAGAGTATGTACAATGGAGTAATGACTAGTGTTAGAACTGTACGTCAAGGTTCTGTTTTGAGCCCTTATCTTTTTGTGTTAGTGATGGATCAATTGACTAGGAGTATCCAAAATGAGGTTTCATGGTGTATGTTGTTTGCAAATGATATTGTCTTGATTGATGAAACTAGGGGTGGAGTAGAGTCTAAGTTAGAATTATGAAGAGAAGATTTAGAATCTAGAGGCTTTAGGATAAGTAGAAATAAGACGGAAAATATGAAATGCAATTTCAGTAATAGTAGGAGGAATATTGGAGACAAAGTTAAACTTGATGAAGAAATCAATAGCACTATTAGATTTCGATACCTTGGATCTATTATGCAAGTTGAGGGAAAAAGTGAAGAGGATTTAATGCATAGAGTAACAGATTGAGTAAAATGGAGAAGTGCTTCAATTGTGCTTTGTGATCGTAGAATACCCTTGAAATTAAAAGGGAAGTTTTATGGGACGGTTGTAAGACCAGCTATGTTATATGGAGAATGTTGGGTGACTTAGAAATAGCATATCCAAAGAGAGAAGTTGTTGAGATGAGAATGCTTAGATGGATGAGTGACATAAAGTTAAAAGATAAATTTAGAAATGAACACATTCACGGTAAGTTAGGCGTAACTCCTATAGAAGATAAGATAAAGGAGGGATGACTCAGATGGTTTGGACACTTGCAATGTAGGCCACATAGTGCACCAGTCGAGAAGAGTGAGTGAGTTACTGTGAGGGGCAGTAGAAGGGGTAGGGGTATGCCTAAATTAATTTGGAATGAGATGGTGAGTAAGGATTTTATAACCCTGAATTTGTCAAAGGAAATTGTCTATGATCACATAAATTGGGGGAAAATGATTCATATAGCTGACCCTACCTAGTGGGACTTAAGACTTGGTTTGTTATTGTTTGTTATTTGTTGTTGTTTTGACCTTAAACTGGCATGAACTAGGGTCGGGGATGGATTAACCTGCCTCCTTGTTTAGGGGGTTAAAACAACATTCTTGGCATGCAGAAGGCGATTAAACCTAGTACCTTGGGAGAATTTGAGGGGCTTACAAGTTGTAGTTTGTTGTTTAATGGCTGGGGACTTGGGGTAAATTATGTGCAAATAACAAGTTATATATGTAAATAACAAGAAATACAGCATATGACAAAATGACTCCAACTTCAACTAGATTTTATTGGAGTAAATTGTAAGGATATTCTATAAAAGTAAGAACAGTAGTACAAATTTTATTCTAGATGACTTTTAATAATTGATTTTTTTTTTTACTTTAATTGGCTACTTTTAATCACCTTTGTAAACATTACTAACAGCCATCTAAATAAAACTTTATAAATATTACAAAAATAATATGACTCTAAAATTTAATTAGCCAATTAAAATAAGTAAAATAAAGGATTTACTAAAGGCCATCTAAATAAAATTCCTATTTGTTTCTATAATATACTAAAAAAATTTCAATCATTGTAATATTTATCTGAGATCCGTGTAACATTATATTTTGTAATTGGTCAACAGTCTAGGTTCTAAAACCATGATAATAAGCCAATTCATAAATTTCTCCCCTGCAAACTCCTTGATGGCCAACACCATGTTTTCCAGAAGCTGGTGTTATTATCTTGGAGAACTAAAATTTGGAACCAAGTCTTTAGCTAGTTAGCTTGAATAAGCTATTAATATTTCATAATAGAATCCAAAAGATTCTTCCACACTTCCTAAATTAGTAGAACTTGTATGGTAGATACATGGCCTGTGAGAGATTCTGTGCTTTAACAATAATTCTAGGCACAACTTATTTTTTTTTTTTTAAAAAAGGGCATACGTAGAGTAGAGTTTTCCAATTAGTTGCAAGATCATTTCCCACTTGTCCTTGTTGTGTGTCAAAGCCAATCATAAATCTGAAGTAACATACACCAAATTGGTGGGGTATGGATTTTCAAGGAGTGGATACTTTTTGAATAAATTGAATTCATTTAGTATGTATAAAGCAGATGATGGAAATCGTAAGACTTTATCATAGCTTCCATTTTTCATTGTGGATTTCAAAATATTGCCTTTTCCCCCAGTTTGTAAGTGTCTTTTTTTTTTTTTTAAATAAAAAAAAAAGGTATTTTCTTTTTCGTTTTGTTCATTGCTTGCAACAAGATGCCTGAAACTGAATAATCAGCTAGAGATCTAGTAATATTCATGCAATGCAATGGTGCATATAAAATTCATGTTAGGCAGTCAATAAATTTGAGGTCCATCACCTAAACATGTGCAAGTGTTTTGATGGGCTACATGCTGTGCTTGAAGCTCCTTCCAAATTCATCGAGTTGTTTCCTTCTTTTGTTTAATTAATACATTCTCTTATGATGCTGCCAAAAGAGTAAGAGAAAACTGATTGTATCATGTAGCCTTATGGCCATAATTTTGTACTCAATTTTGTTGGAGAATGCCCTGATTGTTGTATGTTTTGAAGAGACAGTGGTGACAGTTCTGTAAAACGCATCACAAAGGTGTTAAATGTTTGAAGAAAAATATAATCATGTAAAATACTTCTTTATAAATGTTTTAGTTAGTTTAAGCAATTATTCTTCATGAAGTATCTGGATAATCATTAACATGAACATTTTCTATTTTCAGGTATGGCTTTTATGATGAATGCTTGAGAAAGTATGGGAATGCAAATGTCTGGAAATATTTCACTGACCTATTTGATTATTTGCCGCTTACAGCACTTATTGAGAGTCAGGTTTGTAATCTTCAATGCTTCCTTGCCCTTATCATCCCTGTGATCTCATCTGATGAGTATCTGTTGTTACCATGCAGATATTTTGCATGCATGGTGGACTGTCCCCATCTCTAGATACATTAGATAATATCCGTGCTCTGGACCGTATACAGGAGGTACATGAATGTTTTCTCTTACTGCTGTTGTATTTCCAAGTCTGAACTCTTATTTCTGTCTTTTCATTGCAGAATCTTCATCTTGCTTATTTTGCACATGTGGCAAACTGAGATAAAGTCTAGTACCATATTCTTTTTCTTATTGTTATCAGATGCTTTACCTGCTAAAGAGTGTACCAGATCCTGAGATTGATGCATTTGAAATAGCCAAAACCATTTATCCATAGCATAATTGGTCTGGATGACATTATCTTACAACAGATTCTGAGTTTGATGCATTTGAAGCAGCCAAACCTATTTATCCATAGCATAATTGGTCTGAATGGCATTATATAATAAATGTCGAAGTCATTTTAATTGGTTGCTAGGGATTATTAGCTTCTTGTCAGAAGTTCAACCAAAACATTCTTGAACATTTCCCTTTTTCTCACTGCATGTTCCCAACATCTTATATGCATGCGAGGTAATAGAGTGCATTATTGTTTAAATGATGCCATCTTACAAACTTCAAATAATTAAATTAAATATGATGTGACTGGCAAGTTAACATAAAGATAGTCCTGTAAAAATGTGACAGTTTCGTTGCTCTGGGGGAATGCTTCCATGCATTGATGGATGCTGTATTTTTTCCTTTGGTAGTTGATACTGCCATTTCATTGGGATTGCAATCAGTTGCATGATGGAATGCAAATTAGAATGAAATGTGAGACATGTCTCATGGCCCTAGATTTTGGCATTTCTTTTATTTTATTCCCAGTCCCATGTGTGATTATTGTATGGGACTTCTTATTCAAGGATAGTATCTCACTTATCTAATCAGCTCGCTATATTAATTATAATAACCTTTGCCTGAGTTGTTGAATTACTTATGTTTTTCCCCACTGTGTGTAATTAGGTTCCTCATGAGGGCCCAATGTGTGATCTCTTGTGGTCTGATCCGGATGATCGATGTGGATGGGGAATATCTCCAAGGGGAGCAGGATACACCTTTGGACAGGATATAGCTGCACAGTTCAACCACACTAATGGACTCACTCTTATTGCTAGAGCACATCAGCTTGTCATGGAAGGTTTCAATTGGTGTCAGGTTTGTGAATCTCAAAAAGTGGAAGGCCCCAATCATTTTTGTATTGAATGTTTCATGACACTGATTTTCATATTTTCTGTCTTTGATTATTTGTAGGAAAAAAATGTTGTCACGGTATTTAGTGCACCAAATTACTGCTATCGATGTGGGAATATGGCTGCAATACTGGAGATTGGGGAGAATATGGATCAGAATTTCCTTCAATTTGACCCAGCACCTCGTCAAATTGAACCTGAAACCACACGCCGAACTCCTGATTATTTTTTGTAAACTTCATCACTTACTATCAGTGGCCCTTTTTGTTTACTTCCTGTTGTGCTTTTGTAGATGTGTCGCAGATAAAAAGAGTTTTTGTGTTTGATTCTGGGAGACAACAGAACCATTGTTATGATCATTCTTTGTTTGGAGTTGCCCTTGCTGCTTCATTCATGTGAGTTTTTAGGAATACTTTCTAGAGGATTTTATTCGTCTTGTATTCTAAAGAAGTGACCAAAACAACAATGATGAGGCATCATTTTAGAAATTTTACGTCATTAGGTAAAAAGCATATATGCATCTCTCTCTGTACCAGGCTTGATCCACTGAAGGGAATGCTTATCTGTTCATAAAGTGACGGAAAAAAAAATCATTTGCTTTCTCAGCAACTGAAGGGAAAAACTAATTATTTATTATTTAAAATGATTGTTGGTTATAATTAGTGAATTCATTATGCTGCTGCTTTGGTGAAAAATCTTCTTTGGGTAGTGCTGATTAAAGGAATCTTTAATAAATCTGAGAAAGGCATTTCTGCACTGAGGATTTGCACCAATCAATGATTTAAGTGTTATGTTGGTATTTGGACACATTAAAATCTACTTGTGATTGTTGCATTTTATGATTGTTGGGTTACAAATTTTATGTGGAGGGTGATCTGACTAAGGATTTCCCAATCTTGTTCTTTATCTAACCATGCAGCATCGACGTGCCTACATATCATTTTGTTGTTTTGATCCTATGTATGACATTGTTTTTCTTTGAATTGATATCTATTGCTTAACCTGCGACATTTTGAGAACATTTCCAATGCTGTGGTTATATTGTATTCTTATTTTTAAAATTTTTTTAGTCGTTTAATTGGGATTTTTGTGGGTGAGTATTGAATCGATAATAAGGTTGCTTCTTTGTGATTGGTTGCTCAAGGATCGAGTCCAAGGGAACAACGTCTTTGCACAAAGTAGAGGTAAGTGTGTATACTGTGATGACCCTTCTCCTATACTTGCAAAAGTAGGAAACTTGTGGCCTGGGGACCCTTTTCTTGAAGGGCGAGCTATATCTATCAATTCTAATGTAGGTAAATGTTTATTAAGTAAAGCAAATAGATCAAAATGCAGCTATGATTCTCATCCTCTTAGCCCTTTTCCCGTACGTGTTAAGACTGTTGTTGATGATTTATTTGTTAGTGAACTTAGTAGAGAAGGGGGAAAGGGTTACCTATGTGCTCCAATTGCGATCTTTGCGCTCCATTCCTTTGGTCTGTAGGGTATTGTTAAATTTGAAGGAGCTTAGGAAATACTTGGTAACGTTTTTATATTTTATATTTATATTTATATTTTTTGGTTTTGGCATAAAGTTTCAACTATTGGCGCAATTAAATTCAAAATTTACTTGTATATTAAATCATTGTGTACAAAAAATTTTAATGGGATATATTTCGATGCAAATTTAAAAGAAACTTTAACATAATAAAATATATCATAAAATATTTTTACTAATTTTATTGTAGTTTCTTGTATTTTTACATTTTAATCATATTTATTTATTTTTATTTCATCCAAAGGCCAAAGAGAGGATGTGCTCAATTAGGGTCTTAATTTATTTTACTTCTGAGAATGCTAACCAAAAAGTTTCAGTCCTATGGAGCGTAGTTTTAACAAACACCCCCACCCCCTTTTGGTTGTGTATGTTTGTGGATTTGGGCATATGGGGGATGGAGAAGGACCCAATGCGTTTAAAGGAAGATCCCTCTCGACTCAAATAAAGGGGTTACTTCGTAACATTTCTCTTATTTATTTTTAAACTTTGCTGTACAATGAAAAATAGGTGATGATAATGTATTTGTCTGCGTTGCAAATTTTGTTATTTTTGTTCTTGGTTTCCAAGTGTTGTATAAATAAAAATTAAATTTTATAATTTTTAATAATGGCAATTTGTTTCCAGAGTGCTTTTAAAATTCAGAATTCACTTTTATGAATTTAAATAAATAAATAATAAAATTAAAGTAACATATGAATTTTAAATATAATAAAATAATAAAAATATGAATGAGATCTATCAAATGTTGAAAAAAAAAGAAAAAAAAGCCATTCAAAGAATAATTTTATCAATTTTGAATTGCCATGTATTTTTTGGAGAGCTAAAAAGTGAGTTTAACAACATGATAATTAAGTATTATAATGTTTTCTTATTTGATTCTTTAGTATTTTCGTTATTCAAATAATATTTTTTAGCTTTAAAGACAAAATGAGCATGCATTTAATAAGTTTTTAACTTTTATTTTAAAAAAAAAAAATATTAACCAAACATATTGTTAGTTTTTAGTTTTTAGCATACCATACATCCATGGTGGTCCATCTCTACCCAGACCTGCATGCATGGGAGCCTTGTGCACTAGGCTGCTTTTTTTTCCCCATAATTTTTTACAATGATGCCAAACAATCCCTAGGTGTTTCCTCTAACAAATTAAATGCTCTGAAGACAATGTAATAAAAAAAAGCTGTCAAATTCAGAAAACTTGTTTGATTCTTGAAATATGGATTGCCTTGCCAAATCCAGTCCACACAATCATATCTACTTGCAGGATGGGTCAATAATGCACAAAAATGTTAAACATGTAGTCTTGATCCTCAAAGAGAATTCATCAATTAACAGAACAAAGTTGATCATGCATGAAGCAAGAGAGTGAGAAGAGAAACAAATTATCACTCAAGCTACTTGGTATTTTGAACAGTTCCAAGAGACATTAGGGTCCAACATCTTTGAGCTTTCCTCTAAGATCTATGAAGTTATCTGTGCTGCATTTTCTCCCTTCTCTGACTAGAGCATCAGCTTCTTGCACCCTAGCAACAACAAACAGATATAATACATCAAGAGAAGGGAGAAAGGACCAACAACAAAAGGAAGGATATGTCAGTCAAGCACTGCAACTTTTTCAAGTTTGGACAATTCAATGAAGTGAGGACAATACCACTTCATTTCTACATACCAAACATTTAGTGAGTTGACTACATTGTTCCACTAAAATTAAAATGCTTTGCTGCATTGCAGGTGAAAAACTGGTCAGAGACATCAACAGCAGCTAATCTTATTTGTTTGCACAAAAATGTATCAGAGTTCATGCTTACAAAATTACCATAATATATACGCATAGTATAGCATTGTTTGAACTTCAAGAAACTAGAGCAATCACCAAAAATTTGTTGTCTATGAATCCTTCCATCATCCATCAATTGCTCAGGGAATGAAAAAAATGTAGAAATGTACATATACAAATCCACAATGGGGGGACAACATTCATTACAATGGGGATCTCGTAATGTGTTACTGTTCTACGGGTGGCTCTTGCCCTAAACTATCAGTGTATCATTTGCTCATGAAAAGACTTAAATGGAGAAGTAGGAACATACATTGCTTGGGATATAAAAATCCATGCCTAAGGACCGCCCCTGTCTAGGTGAATTGGTTCTTTGACATAGTATCAAAGCCTCTTTGACCAAATGTCTTAAGAGTTTGATCCTCAGTACCCACATTATGCTTTCTCTACTCTTCAAATCGAATAAGCATGTGTGTGCGGGGCTGTATAGAGTTATTAAAAACCATCCCTAGGCTTGAATAGCTTAAGCATTTTTAGGTGAATTGATTCTTGGACATATATTGCTTGTAACATCAAGCATGCCTTGACTAATAAACATAAAAAGTAGTCATGTTTAGGTTTATATATTTGGTGATTGCCCAACACTTCTGCATAGATAGATTAAGTCACAAAAATATAAAAAAATATAAACAATAAGGCCATGTAAATCCATGATAATTTGTTACAGCCGTTGGACCTGCGATGGCTATTCCAGGCAAAACACAGAAAGCCCTAAAAATTGGGAGAAAAAGAGAAGAAAAGAACATTACCAAAGTCAAAAAAAGGAAGAAAATATCTACAGCTCCTTGAAGCTTCAAAACCAGAAGTTCCAATTTTTTTTTCCAGAATAGGAATAAATGTATTTACATCCTAAAACTTTAAGAAAAAGAATCCTGCAACCAAAAAAAGAACTATATTAATAACTGAATTCTGGCTTATTTAGTTTTAAAGGATAGCTATTCAGCACTCAGGAAAGGCAGAAAGGAATCCTGCGACCAGAAAAATAATTATACAAGTAGCAGAATTCTGGTTTATATAGTTTAATGGACTACCATTCAGTACTTGAAAGGCTGTCTTTGTGCTCACAGCACACTTTGAAATACAAAATACTATTACTATTACCCGATGTTTGGAGAGTTGTCTGAATTACAGAATTAAAGAAAAAGAAAAATTTAAATATGGTGAATCAAAGAGATGATCAACAGTAATGAACTATGCATAGAATGCATCCACCCCCCGCCCCCAAAAAAAAAACAAAATAAATGCATCTTCTGGATAAGCAAGCATCCAATAACCAACAAAAATTTTTTTAACAAGAAAGAAGAAAAAAAGAAAGAACAAAAGAAGCATCCAATAGTCTTCCAAAGAAAAAGAAAAAAAAAAAGAAAAGGCTTTGCCATCAGTTATTCCCTTAGATAGCAGGCACTCACTTCATATAGGAATGAGCTTGCACATGTGTTGCTGGATACATTTACATTTTACAATTTTCAGTGAGGCAACTCTAAAACATGACAATACAATTCTTTTTTTTTTGGGGAGTCATCAATTCACATTAAAAATATCGTAGTGAACAGTTTTTGAAATTAATATAAGCTTGAAAGAAAGTAGCTTGACGTTCCCAATAACAATTAATGAGGAACCTGGGTTTGGGCTTGGCCGTACTTATATTTATAATATGCTTGCTCTTTGATTTTGATGGATAAAGTGGATTAAAATTATTGGCTAACAGTTATGCAGTAACTGCCCTGAGAAAAGTTATTTAGGAAGTAGTTACCATGAAATATTAGGATGAAAATCATGCAGCAACATCTTTCCTGGTCATTTTCTCCAAATGCCGAAGCTTCTGCAAGTGTTGAGCTATCTCTGTCAAAAGCTGTGTTCCGTCATTACCCTTCTGAATTGTCATAGCAGCATGCTTTAAGAATCCACTATCTGCTTCGAGGGCCCTCAATCTCTCACTGAGATAGGATATTTCTCTTGCAATGAAGGCACTAGTTCCCTCTCCTGCCACCACAGAAAGACACACTTAAATGTTATTGGAAATGTAAAAGAGTGAAACAGTCAGTTACCTCTATCTTCCTTTTCATGACTAGCCAAGTCTGTACTTGATAGTGAGGATTGCACCCCATCATCTGCAGTTTTCATCCTCTTCTCCAGCTTTTTCAAGTGATCAAAAAGATATAATCTCTCGCCTTCAAAATCCAATATAGACTCATCAAGGACCCCCCTTCCATTCTCTTCTTGCAATGACCCAGCTCGACCAGAATTATGCTCATTTTCTTCATTATTTCCCCCTTCACTAAAACTAGAAGAAGGGCTGCCACATTCAGATTTTTCACTGAAGGATGAATACGATTGGGAATGCAACTCTTGGTAATCGTTAGCAGCCCGGTCATCACATCCCTCAGTACCTACTTTCCCGTTGCACCCATATTTTTCTCTATAAGTTCCAATCTCAGTTTCTAAATCTTTCATTTCTTCCTCTCTCTTGGCAAGCAAATCCTTCATTACTTGCAGTGCTTCTTCGTCATACTCTGCCTGCTCCTCCATCATTCTCTGATACTGCAAGGCCTCCATCTGAACAGCAGCCTTTTCTGCTTGCAATCGTGTGATCATGGCCATCGCATTGTTTGCAGCAATGGCAGAAGCACTTCTTTCTTCATCCAGTTCCATGTACAGAGCTATCAGCGACTTGCGATCCAATCGAACCTGTCGCTTCAGACGATGCAAGATGGACTCGCAATCTATTTCATTTGTTGAATTTCCCTCAATTGATTCTGAAGCCAACTCCGATTTTTCAAGCGGAGACTTCCTGAGAAGTCTAGTAGTCCACCTTGGACTATTTGTAGCCGAATCAGTGAGTGGGATTCCAAAGAACTTGTTTCCTCTATGGAAATTGGGGCTCTTGCACACTTCATTTAAATATTCAGATTCTGCTAGCAATGGCACTGTAGCAGCTTTGGCATCTTCTCTGCCCGCTGAACAAGATCAAACCGTTCAATGAGGGAGAAGGCATTTAGTAACAAGTCAAAACAAATATACAGAAGATATGACCAATAATGGAGGCATTTATAATTTTAGAGTACTCTAAATTATTATTAACATGTTCAAAAACTAGTCTTGGAAAAATCAGAAAGGAAAATATGCTTTGTATTGATTAATCATTCATGAACTACTGCAATATATAATGTGGTAGTTCTCTGAACTTTTAGGTTCTGACATGTCAAAACTGCACCATGAAATGGCAAAGAAATACTTCAGATGCACTCAATATTTATTTTTCTGTTTTTGATTTAGATTCACATTGCTTACCTGCAATGAATGCATTTGAGCCTTCCTCCTCCTCCGTCATTTCATTATCTGACATAAACTTGAGTTCAGAGTATTGAATGTGGGGCAATTCTGAGCTCCGAGACTCCTCATTCTTCAATGTCACGAAGGATGCCCGAGGAGTAGGTGCGGGAACATGTGAAAGATGATTTCCATTTGTTACAGAGCGATTAACACTGCTCCTAGGCAAGGACGATTTCATCTTCAGGGGTTCCCCACAGCACGAACACCGAAGTTCACTACTCTTCTCAACGTGCACAACTTCATCCTTCTTTCCGACAGGCAATTTCAAATTAACTCCGTGATCATCTTCAACAAAGCACTCAAAATCCTTATGCAGAATCCCAACCAGAGATTTATATGTATCACAATCAGATTCTTTCCCCGTGGCAAAGGAAAGGAGACATTGCTCACACATCCTCCGGATATCAGAAAGCTTCCGGTGAACATGACAATACGCCAGGAACGAAACATCCTTCTTGTGAGCTTCACAAACAGAATCATTATAATAGAAGTCCGAGTTTCTACGGACCAGAACATGATCGATCCTTGTGCAAAGCAAACATGGGATTTGCATTTCGAAAAACTTGGCTAATTCGTTGGCAATGAAAGAGAGAAACCCATCAATAAAAAGCATAACTATCAACACCCATTCGAGAACAGCATAGATCACAAAATGTGGAAACTTGCCCAGCTCCTGTTCAACAAAACGCCTGAATGACCGAGACGCCATGTTTCCTTAACTCTAGAACGAGAATCAAAGAATTCCTATTCCCTCTTGCAGTATAATTAAAGAACTCAAAATGGGTATCGATTGAAAAGGGTCAAAACGTCGGAGAGAAAGAAGCACAATGCAGGAATGATGATGAGATCATGACCTTGGCATGAAGAACCAGACCCAGATCATGATCTCCCTCTCTGTCTCTCTTTGTGGGCGCCCGTGTGAAGAAGGAGAGGAAAGAGAGCAGAGAAGGTAAAGTCCAATTGGAGGGTTTCAGAAGTTGGGTGGTGGTGTTCGTCTGGCCATAAATAGAAATGCTTTTGAAGGAAGTAGAGGCTACTAGGAGGACCGTGTACCTGAAATAACGGTCTGTCGTGAAAATTAAGTGAAAAAAAAAAGAAAGAAAGGCAAAGTCGTATAACAATATAAATAAATAATTATACATTTCAAGTATACATTGGTGCGTTCACTCACATACACATCTTTTATAGGATTGGACGTGACTTTATTTACCCAATTAAAGTTTCAGCTCATTACATGAGCTAAAACTGAATTTTTTAAATAATTAATTAAAATTTAGTTAATTAATTAATTAATTTTTTTTTTTTGAATTACTACAAAAATTTCATTTAGTAATGATTAATATTTAACAATGAGAGCAAGATATAATCATAAAAATTTATAAGTGATGAGGATTTTTTTGAATGGTTATTAAATAATAATCTATTATTAACGATGGTCTAAAAGCCTGTCATTCAATAAATAAATGGGTGGACTTCCATTAGTGTAAAATTTGGGTGCCATAGAGAGTTAACCATTGCTGCAAGGGTAATATGTGCGCGGTACCTGTAGCAAGCAAGGGGAAATGTCGACCTTCACTCTGATCTCCCACACCCCCTCCCTCTTTCCTTTCAATCTCGGCACCTCCCCCCCCCAAAATTTACTTTGTGTGTGTGTGTGTGTGTTTTAAATGTTCTATTGTGCGGGGCCTGCATCAAGCAAGGGGAAATGTCGACTTTCACAATGATCTCCCGCACCCCTCCCTCTTCCATTTCAATCTCAACACCTCCCTTCCCCCCCTCCAAAAATCTCCCTTCCCTCTCAACCTGAATCTGCTTCCCCCCAGAATTTACTGTGTGTGTGTGTGTGTGTGTGTTTTTTTTTTTTTAATATTCCGTTGTGTTTTTATTTTCAAGTTCAAAGCTATTATAGATTTCTATTTTATGTCCAATTGGATTATGCATGGGTTTCTTATTTGAAAATCCTAGTTTGGCCATGGATGCTCCCAACCCATTCAGTCTCGCCTCATATAATCAAAGAAGGCAAAATTGCACATGATGTAGCAGGATTGTTGTAGTCGGCTGGTGTAAATAAATAATAAAACAAGGAGAGGCAAAGGCTTGCTGGTGGGCAGATTTGGTTGTGTGGTGGCACACACTCCAAGGAGGAAAAGTTGGCTTTGTAGGAGATTTGCAGCAAATAATTTTTTCTCTCCGTCTATAAAAAGGAGCACTACTCCTTCATTGAGTCGGCCTCCGGTTGTGAATAAATACACAGAAAAAGAAAGCTTTCCGTGAGTGAGAGTGAGTGAAAACACAATAAGTGTGAGTGCACTGTGAGTGTTTATTAAAGTGAGTGAATTGAGTGTGTTGTAATCCTCCTCCTTCTTCACTGTATACCCATATATAGAGTGAAGTTACTCATCTCTCGTGGACGTAGGCTAAATTGGCCGAATCACGTAAATCTTGTGTGTTTTTTGTGTGTGTATTATTTGATCTTGGGCGGGATTCATATCCCAACATGTGTGTGTGTGTGTGTTTTTTTTTTTTTAAATGTTCTACTGTGCCGGGCCTATAGCAAGCAAGGGGAAATGTTGACTTTCACTCTGATCTTCCGCACCCCCTCCCTCTTCCCTTTCAATCTCAGCACCTCCCCTCCCTTCCCCCCCCCCGCCCTGCGCCAAAAATCTCGCGTCACTCTCAACCTGCATCTACTCCCCCTAGAATTTACTATGTTTTATTTTTTTTAATGTTCTGATGTGTTTTTATTTTCAAGTTCAAAGCTATTATAAATTTTTATTTTAAGTCCAATTGGATTATGCATAGGTTTCTTATTTGAAAATCCCTATTTGGCCATGGATGCTCCCAACCCATTTTAGTTCATTCCTCTCCTTTCAAGGTGATATTTATTGATATTGTTGACTTTTTGAATCCGATCACTATTTTGATTATGACAAATCATAGCATCTCATGTGTGCGTTTAGTCTTTAAACAAATCTATAATGCAGAAGGCATAAATGAGAGATGCAATATGGGAGCCTTGATTCATACCAACGATCATATTCCAAGGCGTATTCCATAGACAATCAGAGGAGCAGAACACTTAAAGACTTTATTTATTATTTTATAAGTTGTAATAATTATTTAGGTTTAATGTGTGCATGCATATCATATTATCTAAATTGAAACTCAACCAATACCTTCGATAGACCATAAGACCTCCAAGTAAAATGAAAAACCTTTTTCATAAAATTCCTAACTTATACAAAGGTTTTAAAATGGTTTTGAAGTTAAAATAAGGCAAAAATTAATTTTTACAAAGGGGTCGGTTAACCGGCCAGCCGACCAGACAGTAGAAATAAGCATTTTTTTTTTCTATGCATAACTTCTTATCTTAAAAATTGTTCAACATGAAAGTTTTGAGATTTTCTCTTACCTTTCTGTTGATACCAAGAACGTTCAATTTGGAGTCATATAGAAAAAGATATGGCTAAAACACCGAAAGGTATCCGTAGTAGAAAAATTCCCTTCATGTTTCTTCTGTCTTAGTGATGAATGTTTTTCTCAATCCATATATTTTTATCTTAAAAGGTGTTCAACATGAAAGTTTTGAGATTTTCTCTTAGCTTTCCGTTGATACCAAGAACATTGAATTTGGAGTTGTATAGAAAAAAGTTAAGGCCAAAAGACCAAAGGGTGTCCGCACAGAAAGCTCCCCAACGGCCGAAAAACGCCTAGTTTTCAAATTAAATCATATTTTAATACCCCAACGGTCATAAAACAGTTAGTTTTGGTTTTTGCTTATAAATACAAGCCAAAGACATTTGAAAAATTAAGGAGAGATATCTTAAGAACATATCTATACATTCTTTTGTTCTCCCTCATTTTTCATACCCCCTTTGTGCATTAAATTTCATATTTCTCCTATTCTTTCACTTTGAAAATTCTTTTTGGGAGAAAATATTGTGGGTTATTGAAGGAAACTTGGAGCATATATCCACTCGTATATTTTTACTTCAAAGACTTCTTTTTCTTGAGGTAATTTTGAAAAGGTTTGAATATATATTCAAGTTTATATATATTGTTTGAAGGTCTCTACTTTTTATTCTTGTTGTCTTTCAAAGATCAAATTTCTCCTACCCTTTTTGAAAATATTTTTGGAGAAAAATATTTTGGAGGTTTTATTTAGAAAGGCCTGAGCTTATATTCAAGTTTTATATATATATATATAGCTTGATAGCCTTTTTATTATTATTTTCTTCAAAGATCAAATTTCTCCCATACTTTTTATTTGAAAATATTTTGGAGAAATTTATTTTGAAATTGTCTTGAAGGCTTAAGCATATATTTAAGCTCATACATACATATATATATAAAGGTCAATCATTTTAAATGAAAACCCTAACTTCTCCCATTCATTTATTTGGAAATATTTTTATTGGAGAAAATGGGTTAGTTCAAGAATGCTTTGAGCATATATATTCATTGATATATATATATATATATATATATATATATTGTTCTTGAGAAGTTTCTTGACAATGGCTTGAGCTAATATTCCCTTTCAAATATTTAGCTTGGAAGCCTTATTTAAATTAAATTTTAAAAAGTAATTTTCATAAAGAAAATCATTTTTCATACTCTCATTGGTTTACTTGAAAAATATTTTGAGAGAGGACTATCATACTCTATTGAGCTTCATTTTAATATTATATGAGAGTGCATTTTAGTGCTTCATATTGTACATCATCTGCTTAGTATAAAAGTAGTTGTATTATACACAAATTTATTTTTCTATTATATTTCCGGCGTGTGGTCGGAAGAGGATTGCATTGTCCTGTAAAGTGCACCAGAGTAGCTCAGGCCCAGTTAGAAGAGCTAGGAGCATCGTCCTATAAGGTGTGGTTGTAAGTTGTGGCTTAGCCTCGAAATTTGAGCTGAGGAGACTCCACCTTGTAAGGAGATTCGTAACCGGCTTCTACTCTGCTCGTTTAAGTGAGTAGGTTAGTGGAATCCTTAGGGGTATACTCAAGGTGGGGATGTAGGCAGGATTGGACGAACCTCGATAGCAAATATTCTCTCTCTCTCTCTCTCTCTCTCTCTCTCTCTCTCTCTCTCTCTCTCTCTCTCTAATTTAAATTCCACACTTTAATTTCCTTATGTGTATGAATGTTTATTTATTGTTATTCTTATTTTTCATACAAGTTTTAATTTTTAAATGAGATTTAATGTGGTGAATCGGTGAAGTTTAAATTAGCAAAATATTTTTTAAATCCCAATTCAGCCCCCTCTTAGGATCACACCATAACTCTCAATTGGTATAAGAGTCTAGTTGCAATAAGCTTAATCGTTTTTGCATAAAGATTGCAAGGGCTCATATGTATGTATCCTTGTTTTGTGAGGGTAAATCCTTTACATATCCTCCACAACTTTTATTGCATAGATTTTACTTTTGAATATTGAAAATGATTTTTGTAAAATCAATTGTTTGGGGGATTTGGAAAGTATTTTTCAAAAGAAGTTATGTCCAAATGAAAATATTTTTTAAATGCATAGTTTCCCAACATTGAAAATAAAATGAAAAAGCATGACATGGTTTTTATGCATATCATCTTGTGTGTCATGCAAATATTTATATTGTACCTTAGTTACTAATGCTCTTGAAAGAGATTATGTTTTGTATTTGTGCTAAGGAAATTTTGGGAAAAATAAGCGGTATGGAAAAATTGAGAGAGAGGAAAACACCACTTCGAGCTTAAACGTCTAAGGAGTCATTTGAAAAGGTATATCTTTTCTCCTTCAACTTTATTAAATATTTCATGTCATGATTCATGTCATTTTTTTTTTTGTGTTGAATCTTTTATGAATCATGATGTCGTTTGCAATAATAGCATGCTATCTTATGAGGTGCATTTCAAAGAAATATTTTTTAATACTCATAAGATTTTAGGATATAACATATAAGGGGTTATAATGATTTAAATGCTTAAATAGTGTTTTATGCTTAAAATTTTACATTTTAGTATACACTACTGTTATGCTAAGATTATTAGAAAAGTAAGCCAATATGAAAATCTTAATTGATAATATCCAATCCAATTGCTTAAATTATATTTATTATGATTGGTTAAATTTTGAAAATATTGGCAAATTGCATGCTTTAATGTGTAAATCCACTTCATATGGTCAATGCCTCTGAATTGGTGAAATAATTCATAATGTTATATATATATATATACTTAAAGTTTAAATAATTTTGAATATAGCATATTTTTTGTCCACCAAATTGAATTGAGTTTTAGGAAATTAATCTAGTGCTATGTATCATATAGCCCTAAACTCATAATGGAACTTAAATGATTATTCACATTTAAGTTTATTTAAAACTCATCCCCTTAGAAAAATTAGCTTAAATCTTAGAATAAAATGCCAAATAATATTTATTGAAAATATAATCTCTTTGGAAAATAAGTTGAATATAAAAGGGGTGAAAAAGTGGCTAAATGTGTCAAGCCCAAGGACTCAAGGCCAAAGTTATGTTATTAAAAATTTAAAGTATTTGGCTAAGTTTTAAGCATTAAAAATGAAAATCTAACAACATAAGATAATAATGCTTAGGTTAAGGGGGAGTTCTTTAAAATTCATCAAATGTGCAATCAAGTGTATTGTGCTTAATTTAGAAATATTTTATTGTTTTATTTATATTGGATGACATGAGAGCTGCATGCCAACTATCCATTCTTAGCTTTAAAGTTGTTGGTTTTTTGAGTTCAATCTCTATTTGATGCTAGCAAACAACTAGTATCTTATGCGTGCATTTAGTGTGTAAACATGTTTTCATTTCAGTACGAACATAAGATATCGATAAATGGATGCTAGAAGAACTTGAAGAGCGATATTATCTGGCATAGTTCATAAGGATAGGAGACCAAAGAAGAAGAAGAAGAAGAAGAAGAAAAAGACATTTGTTTCAATTTGTATATGCATTTTTATTTTTATCATTCTGGTTTGTAATAATGTATGTATATGCATGAAATGATTTGAATGCTCAGACAAAACCGCAGACAGACCTTAGGGCTTCGGTCGATTGACTCTAGATTTTTTAGCGTAAATTAAATTGTCTAAACCTTAGATTGACCTTAGGTCCCTCCACATAATTTTGCTAGAAATCAGGACAAAATCTTAAGTGTGAAAGGGCTTCGGGCGATTGAACTGTGTGTGTTGAAAATGCCTCGATCAATCGAATGGCTGACTAGTTAATAAGTTTGACTTGGTTCGGGCGACTAAACCAAATTGAGTTGAGCGTCCCTAGATGACTGAACCCTTGAACGGTCACTTTTCACTTTCCTAGGCACCCGAACTTCACGTTCAAATATGCCTTGGTTGACCCAAAGTTGAAGTTCGGCATATCGAACTTTAGACTGGGCGACCGAATTGCGCTTTTTTGAAATCGCATTCGGTTCAGCAAACCAAGCCCATTTTCAGGCACCTGAATGTTCAAAAATGACTTTTTTTGTTGTGTCTATTTGGGCGACCGAACTTTAGGTCAGGCGCCCGAAACTCTCGGGTTGCTCATTTTTAATTGCGGTAATTAAGGTTAAAACTTAATTAAACTTTTTTAAAAATTCCCAATAAGTCCCTAACAGTCGTATTTTGTTGAAAAACTATAAATACCCCTTTCATAACTTAGATTAGTAACTTTGATTAGCCTCAATTTTTCTCTTTGATTTTATCCTAATCAAAGTTTCCCCAAAAACATTTTTATTGCAAAAACTCTTTCATTGGGGCAAATCTTTTACTTTCCGAATTTCTCTTTATTATTCTTTAGAAAATTTTTTCAAAGAGAGTATATATTTATTTGGACTTTTACTTGCTTTGATTTGCACATGGATCTTCAAATGCATATATTTTGTTTTGTGCAAAATTTTTGAAACCATAACCCTAGGCTCTCTTATGTCTTATTGAAAATATTTGTGGAGAAATTTTTGATTTAGGGTTTCAATTTTTGAAGTCTTCATCATACATATTATGTTCAAAGATTGGAAAAATATTTTGAGAAACATACCCCTACTCTACTGAGCATACATTTCATATCATGCTAGAGTATTTGCATTTGAACTTAAATGCGTACATTTCTATTTGTATTTAGAAGCACTGTATTATGTGCAAAAATGATTTTTATTGTACTAGTTGGGTTCAGCCCGTTAATTAAATTGGGGAGTCTCATCCCCGTAAGTGAGATCGATTCGGCTTAGCCCAAAAATTGAACTAGGGAGTCTCAGCCCCGTAAGTGAGACTAGTTCGGCTCAGCCTAGTAATTGAGTTGGAGTTTTCCTCACCCCATAAAGAGATGATGTAACGGCTTCTGCTTCGCCCGATTAAGTGAGTAAGTTTAGTGGAATCCTTGGGGGGTATGCCTAAGGCGGGGATGTAGGCTGGTTTGGCCAAATCTCGATAACAAATCTTGTGTCTCTCTCTCCCTGTCTCATTTAAATTACTGCACTTTAAATTCAGTATGTGTATGCCTATTTATTTACTGTTATATTTAGTTGCATGCACACATTTACTTTGAATGAGATACGCATGTATGCATGAACCAAATAGCTTAATCTTTTTACATACACGCGTTTAATATTGAATGAGATATGATATGTGGTGAATCGGCGAAACATTAAAATTAGCTGAAAATTTTTTAAATCTCCAATCCACCCCACTCTTGGGATCACACCATTTCCAACAAAAGTTACATCAATTGATGGATGGTTAATTATGATCCTTTAAGCTGGATGCAAATATCCATCTGTGCTAAATGTTTATATTATGGGTGGATAACTTATAACATAAGTTGTTATTTGAGTTTAAATAGATCGCATGCTATTTGAATTGAATTCTATATGTACATTCTTATTTAATGCTTATATTATCTGATGAATGGATATCTTTTAGCGTGATCTATTATTTGACCCGCATGCTTGAACCAGAACCCCATCTGCATGGCTGATGTAGATTTATGAATTGCATGCTGGTAGTTGACTAGGTTTTGCATGTTATTTTGAATGATCATATATAGACATATATGCTAGCTAGTTGACTAGAATTAAAATTCCATAAGACTTATTGTAAATTTTAAATGACTTTTACAAGTTTTATGTAGGATCAAAATAGTGGCCTTATTGAACAATAGTTCTTTAATCTTAAAATGGTCACTTAGACTGGTGCATGTACATGGTGATTATTGAATATTTATGGTCGTTACATACTAAATAAAAATGCTTTGAAGCTTATTGCATGCTAGTTAGTTTTTATAAATATCATTAGGCATGCAAAATAATTTAATAAGTTACATGTTGAATTTTAAAATGGTATATGCATATTTGAAAAACATATACAATTTTTATGTTCCTCGATTTTTCCTAGAATGCTCAAAACTTTACACATTCTATGTACCTAGGAAAGTCTAGTTGTTGACTTTTTGAGTCCGATCCCTAGTTTTGATAATGACAAACCACAAGTTACTTATGTGTGCACTCAGTACTTGAACAAGACTCTAATTCAAACACACACATAAGGCAAGTAAATGGAAGCCAGAAAGGATGTAAAACACATATATTTCGTGGCATTTTCTATGAAACTTCAAAAGAGCAAAGAATAAGAATACTTATTGTTTATTTTGTATAATGCATTTTGTTTCATTATTTGGTTTGTAATATTATGGTCTGTAATATTTGCATCTGCATGCATGATATGAATGAGCTTAAATGACCATAGATTCGATCGACCGACGTCAGGTTTTTAGGCTAAATTAAAAAGCCTTAGCCTTAGATAGACCCTAGGTCCTCGCACGTAACTTTTGCTCAAAAATAGGACCTAATCTTAAGTTTGAAAGGGTTTCAGGCGACCGAACCTTGTGCATTGAAAACGCCTCGATCTACCGAACAGTTGAAAAGTCAAACTGTTGACTATGGCTCAGGACGACCGAACAAATTTGAAGTAAATGTTCACGATTGACCGAACCCAAGTCTTGATTTTTTCCAACGTCCCCAGGCGCCCGAACTTTAAGTTCATTTTCACCTCGAGTGACTGAATGCTAAAGTTTGGTAGACTAAACTGGGAACTGGGTGACCGAACCTCAAGTAGTTTGGAAAATCGCCTTGGTTTAGCCAGTCGACCCTTCCCTCGGGCACCCGAGCTTGAAAAACACATTTTCTTCATGTGTCTATTTAGGCGACCGAACCTAAGGTCTGGGTGACCGAATCTCTCGAGTTGCCTTATTTTAACCGCGGTAATTAGGGTAATTTTTCATTAAACATTTCTAAAAATCTCTAATATGTCCCTAACGATCAGATTTTCTAAGGAGTCTATATATACCTCCTCTATTACTCATTTTTAACAATTAGATTAGTGAGGAAAATTCTCCCAAAATTTTTATCTTCAAAAGCTTTATTGTACATACTCTCTTATACTATTTTATTTGAAAATCGTTTTGAAGAGAGAATTTGATTAATTCCTTTACTTCTTTCACTTGCAAGTTCTTTGCATTTAAAGGTTGTTGAATAGGAACATTTATTTTTGGGCATTCGGTTTTGTAAAGCATTATACTCTCACTTGTGTTTATTTATTGAAAACCTTTTTGAAAGTGAGCTTATAAGTTTCTCCACATATTTTCTTGGTAAATAATCTTTTTCTCAGTGTTTTCCAAGTTCCAAACAGAGCCTTAATTTCCAGGCAATGTCTAAATACACCTCAGGTTTTCATAAGACTTGCAATAATAATTTTTGACATCTTGTGTAGAAATCTTGAGTATCTTCAAATATCTTGAAGTAATTTAGGGAAGTATATATTGTATATTATTGAGAGAGATTTGTTTAGGTGATTATTTCCTTAATTAGATCTTCCAATTGTATTATAAATATTGTAAATTAGTCCGTACAAAATTATTCAAAAAATAAAGAAATTCCATTCTATTTTCATGGTATCAGAGCTGACGGATCGACTCGTAACTTTGGGTGAGCAACATTGTAAAAATTTGAGACGTGAAGCTAATTCTCCTGACGTGCTAACAGTTGGAGGACCAAGTGTGTGACCAAGGCCAATAAGGATCATGTAGGCTGGGGGTGGATCCGAATAGGGTCAAAATGTAGGAGGTAAGATTGGTTTGGAGGCACATGGAATGCAATCCGAGGCATGTAAGGTGACGGTGGTAAGGCTCACTCAAACAACTGTTGGGGAATTGGGCTTACTCCCATAAAAAAATAGTTTCCGTTCAAGGGGGAGCAGTTGGAACTCACAAGCGATGGGGAGATTGTTGAGAATTCCACTTGTGAGCTTGTCCCACATTAAAAATTTGAGTGGATGATAAGTGCTTATATACATGGTTGGACCCAAGACCTAATAGGCTTAAGCTTTTGGGTCAAGTTGGCGTTCACCCATGTGTATTAAGATCACCCATGGACTCCTCCGGTGCTAACAAGTGGTATTAGAGCTTGGAGATTAAGTCTAACTATCAATGGCAGAAACCGCCAGCCAAAGTAGAGGTTTGATGACCTTTGAATCTCACGAAGTCCTCCAACAGAGTTCCACAAGGTTCGAGAACTCCATAGATTCCTCTTTGTCACTACATCTAGCCATCTTTGCCTTGCTCGGTGCCTCTGCCAGAGCATCACCAAGGCCTTCATCACCTTCTACTAGAAGCAGGTCAACGAGCAGTCCAATAAGGAGATCAAGGATGTCTCGGTCTGCTACGTTTGGACCCTCCTCGTTACCGATCTCCTCCGGTGTGAGTCCAAGAAGTTTGGTGGGCTCTTCCCATCCTGATAGAGAGAGAGAGAGAGAGAGAGAGAGAGAGAGAGAGAGAGAGAGAGAGAGAGAGAGAGAGAGAGAAGCAGAGATGTCTTCCTTTGATGCATACAGTAATGACAAAGACATGATGGAACCGAATCGTCTGTTCGAAGAAGATGGCTACTCAGGTTACGAAGTCACTGTCAACCACCAACACGATGGCGACCCCCCATCCACCGAACCTGAAATTAGGAATAGCTTCCCAAGAGGGGGGGGGGGTGAATTGGATTTTAAAAAAAAGTGTTCCTTTAGAATTAGTTCTTTTAAATTGTAAATCTTAGAAACAATCACAATCAACACAGTAAGATCAAACACTCAATTTATGTAACAATATATGTGAAAATTTTGTTGCACTCAGTATAAGCCCTGTATCACAATTATTCTTCCCAATGTTCAATTTTTAAATAAACTTTCTGATTAATAGGTCAAAGATAATCAACCAACGTAGTCCCTTTCGGTTCCCGCAATCAATGTTGATTTATCCAAAAAGAATTACCTTTCGGTCTATTTAACAACCAAACATTCAGAATTGAAATTTAAAGCAATCATGTAGATTATATCCTTGAAAAATAAAGGGTAGAGTAGAGAAAGAACACTTGGATTCTTACGAGGTTCGGCTTCAACACGGCCTACGTCATGACCCTTGGCCAAAACGCCAAAGAATTCACCATTACCGTTCCTTTATCAGTCGGAACAAAACCAATTACAAGCATTCCTTGGGTAAGACTAGAGCCCGCCTTCTCCAAACAATCTCCCCTTGTTTGGTCCAACGATTCAATACTCAAATCGTCAACAAATCCTATTACAAAGATAGAAAAACAATACGTACAAGAACTTGCTCCTCAAAGAGCTGATTAGTACAAATTTGAAATACTTATGCACTTCAGTAAATTCAAAATATGAATTTTAGAATGAAGCTCTAAGAAATTTATCACCGCGGGTATCTTTCAATGAAAGAATCAGCAACTCAATGATCAAACACAGTGAGAGATTCAGCAAAAACTTCTCTTAATTTCGAGCAAGGATGACAGCAATTTGAAGCACCTTTAGAAATTAAGAATGAGAGAAAGTATGACAGCAGAATGTGATTTCTTAATGATCTTTGGTGTAGAAATCAATGTGTCTTAGGGGTATTTGTAGATGTAGAAAACCTTCTTGCTTATTCCCTAAGAATAATTAGACTTGTTTCCATATATTAAACTTATTTGAGTTTCCAAATATTTGAATTTCAAAAATTATATCCATTGGAAAAAATAAAAATGCCGCGATACAGACGGCTGTGAAGTCGTGGCAGTCATCTGTCCATTTAATATAACTATTAAAATCATAGGCAGAAAGGTGACAGTCATTTGTCCCTTGAGTGGCAGTCGTCTGTCACTAGAATATGAGGTGACAGTCGTCTGTCCATATGGTGACAGTCGTCTGTCCATGTGTAATTTTAAGCCTTTTGGTAACATAGAAGGTGGACAGTCGTCTGGTGAAACCTACACAGTCTTCTCACTTTTCATTGACAGTCGTCTGTTAGAGCCTTGATAGTCGTTTGTCAGGCTTCTGTGTTTCAGTTTTAAGCCTTGTTAATTTAGCCAGTCGTCTTTCTAGTAACATACAGTCGTCTATCCACTGAATAATTTTCTTTTCTAGTCAATTTTTGATTTCTCTCTCATTGTTGCTTGGAATATAGATTTGTTTTAACTTTAAAAACATATTCCAAGTTTTTTCTTAAGGTCTTCAAGTCTCTTTGCCTAATGAGCTTCAAAATGAAAACTTCATACTTAAATAAACTTAAAGTACTTACAAAGACTTGTCCTGAGTACTCAAAAATTCTTCTTTGCTCTGAACTTTCTTTGTTGCTAGTCTCTAATCTCTTAGAATTGTCTGATCTTTCATCTCTTTAAACCCTCTTGATAATTCTTCATTAATTTAGACTTTGAGCTCTTATGTTGATTTTCTTTAATTATCATGCTCTTATGGTCTTCAGACTTTGATCTATACTATCAGACTTTGATCCATGCTACATGAGTGCTTTCAATATGGATTCCTGAGAAAACACAACACTCAACTGAAGCATATTAAGTCCTACTTGTTTGTTAGCATCAAAATAGAGTATTAAACCTTGTAAGGCCAACAATCTCCCCCTTTTTGATGATGACAAATAAGAAGCAAAAATTTGAGTGAGCCTTAAAAAGACTCCCCCTTTCTATAAGCTTCATCTTAATAGAATCAAAAATAATTTCATCAATCATGCTCATTTCTTTATTTTAAAAACATACATCATTCATGCTCATTTCAAGTTCAAGCAAGCTTAAGTTCAAGCTCAATTTTTGCTAAACATTTCTCCCCCTTTAACATCAATCAAAAAATATAATTTGAGTATATAATGATCAAGGGCAAATATCAATTTGAGTATATGTGATGCCAGTGTTAATGTATTAACGTTAAGGATTATTCTCAAGTGATAACTCATAATACTCCCCCTGTCAATCAGCATACTCAATAATTTCTTGTAATTTATAAGGTCAGAAGTTGCAAAGTTTTCAGAGTTATCATTAACATTAGTACTTGTTGACTCTACGAGTCCAATCCTATTTTGAAAATGACAAATCACTTGATAATTGATTTGTGCATTGAGTTTGTGAACAAGACTTACACTAAGCATGCATGGAAAGATAACGAGTCATGGACGCCATAAAGTAAAGCTTATACATTTTAGAAAGCACCATGGAACTCAAAGAGTATGAGAATCAAGATGCAAGCGGCAAAGTTCAAGAATATTTTGGGAGTGGGTATTTAGATCTCATGTACTTACATTTTCGTATGATTTAATTTGAGGCTCATAACTTAGAATGATTGTTAGGATTCATGCATTTCATGTACATCATTAGGGAATCTTCATGGATTTAGAAATGTTTGGAAAATCATGAAATATATGTTTTATAAAAGGCCCAAGAAAAAGTGCAAAGCATTTTTTTTTAATTAGAAAAAGGACATAAAAAAAAATGAGGGGACTTCGGTAGCCTGAAGTAAACCTCAGGCGCCTGAAGAATTTCTTCGGTAGCCTGAAGATTAAGTTCAATAGCCTAAAGAATTAAATGGGAAAGACAGAACCTGGCAGAGGTACCTCGGTCGCCTGACCTTGGAACCTCAAGCACCTGAAGTTGCCACTTCAGGAGCCTGAAGTCGAGTTCGGTTGTCTGAACTCGTAGGAAAGCCTAAAAATCAGTTTTTTATTAAAAAGACTCGCGAGCTATCTTATTGATCCAACGGTTGAGATCAATCCTAAAGGTAATATACTATATATTATGAATATCTAAACCCTAGAACACAAGTTAGACACACAAGAAAGAGAAGAACACACCTTGTTGCAAGATCATTGAAAAGTGTTATACGATTGCCTATACATCAATCTAAAATCTTCAAGCTTGGGCACATCAAATCAGATTTTCAAAGGGAACTTGTTTACTCTACTGGACTTCAATCTAGTATTGAGGTTTGATCTTTCAAATTATTAGTGTTGTGACTTTTCATCTCATCTCATTGCTTGTTCTTGACTAAGTATTGAAAAGTTTTGATCTTGAGTGTGCCTATTTATATAAAATATATTTTTGAGAAGATCATTACTTGAGAAAACTTATTTAACTTGCTTGATTGATTTTTGATTCAAGTGTGGATTTTCTAAAGGATATATATTTTAGTTATATTAATACTTGATTAAATATCCTTGGTACTTACAACTATACATTTAATTGAGGGATATTTTCTGAAAATTAATATTCTCAGTTTGTGATTGAATACATGAAATAAAGCTTTGTGATTTTGATTGAGTTTGTATTCAAGACAAATATTTTGTTAACGAGTTCACTTCAAACATACTTTTGCATCTTTACAAAGTGAACCAAGAACCCTAGTTAACTCCAAGGCATTTCAAATATATTTTTACTTGGGAGTTTTGATTAAATACGAATTTGTGTATTGATACATATCATACATCAAACGATTGTATCATTTTTTATACATTCATGAGCTTCAAGTTATATCATATGTTAATGTTCTAGGAATTTGAATTGTACTCACAAGCTTTTGTTAGAAGCATTGTTTTGAGTGTATTTTCCATATTTTATTGTATACACGGTTCGGGGTGTGAACCAGTGTGTGAGGAGAGAGTTGTATCTCTTGTAAGCAGTGGAGTAGGAGGAAGCTGTGCCTCTTGTAAGTAGCGGATTGTACAGGAAGCTCCGCTTCATTTTAAGGAGCAGGGTTTTAGTGAATCCTTGAGTGGTTGCTCAAGGCGAGGATGTAGGTCAAGTCGGCTGAACCTCGTAAAATTGTGTTTGTCTTCTCTCTTCCCTTCACTCTTTATTTTCAGCATTATATTTAATTTGTGTATATTGCATGCATAGATAGGATAGTCTTGCACTTAAGTAATTGAGTAACAAGAATTTATAGGTAAATTTATAAGAAGGGTGTAAGAGGTAACTAGCCTTAGAATTTTTTAGATACCCTAGAATTTTTTAAATACCCAATTCTCCCCCCTTTTGGGATTACACCTTAATCAACAGTACTTATAATACAACAAATTGATAACAAAGCATTGCAAAAGTTCAGGGTTTCAGAGCTAGAAACAAATACATATAAAGACTCATAGTCTTTGCTTACACATACTCCCCTTTTTACAGTAAAAACAAAATATATTTAGAATTTAAGCACGTGTAGCATACGGAATAGCAAAAATACCAACAAAAGTCTATATGTCAGAGTTAGTGTCACTGTCTTCAGCAATTCTTTTTCCTTTGGATTGCTGTGAGCCTTCTTCTTCTTCCTTTTCTTCTTCTTCTTCTTCTTCTTCTTCTTCTTCTTCTTCTTCTTCTTCTTCTTCATCATCATCATCATCATCATCATCATCATCTCCTTCACCTTCTTCATCTTCATCTTCTTCCTCATCAGAATTTTTTTTATCCTCATTATCTGAATCAGTGTTAGCAATACGACTGTCTAATGAGGTATACTTGTCATCAATGGTTGAGAGTTTATCTTGAAGAGAAGCAAAGTTTTCTCGCATTTCGGAACTAAAGCTAGTATAATTATGATAAAATGGAACAAACCAAGGTGGCATATCAGCTTCTTCAGGAGCTAGACTCCTTTCTTCATGTGTAGGTCTTGCCGATCTATTGCCCCGGAACATCCAAGCCTCGATATACTTTTTGTAACCCATTCGTTTCAATGTAGTAGATGAGAAAACATGGTAATGGGTTCTTTTTACTATTTTTGAAGCTGGAGAGAGGACTTGAAAATAGGTAAAGATTAAGGAAAGAATACTGCTGTATGGAAGTCCAATTCTAGGAGATTCAAGCTTCATCACCATCCACTTCAATATAATACTGGATAAGTCTAATTTCTTCCCTTTTAGTAAACACCACATAACAAAACAATCAAAATATGACACATGATCAAAAGATCCAGACCTCGGAATTATATTGTATGCAATGATCTTATGCAGGATTTGTGCCTGAAGATTAAGCTACTTATATGGTGGAGGATGTCCAAAATACACAGGTGCATCATTCATCACAAGAGACATAAATTCTTGTGGTGAAAATTCTTATTCCATGGTCCATTGCTTCTCAACTGGTGTACACTCAAAATTTTCATGCTTGATATGAAGAATTTTCCATAATGAGTGTGGGGTAAGTGTAATCCTTTGACCATAAATCTCAGAAGTAATTCCATCTTCCTTCTTAACCAAGTTAGAATAAAAAATCTTATTCTGATCTGGGTAATACCCTTTTACTTGATGAAGAATGAACTTGTCCCATCCTATAGCTTTGAACATTTCAATAATTTCAGGAAAATTTTCTTCAAAGAAAGTGACATCTAAAATCTTACAGAACATTGGTTCAATTGTAGATATGTGATTCTGATACAATGATTTTGCATGTGAAGAGACCAGCCATTTTTCTATGTCATCGTTGCTTGTAGTCTTTGAAGACGACGAGGAGGCTTTGTCCTTCTTTCCCACAGTTTTGGTACGAACCATCTTGATATGTAGAAACCCTAGATATGTATGGAGTAGGTGTGTGATGGATAATCGTTGTGTGTAGCTTGGGAGAGAAAGAACTGAGAAGAAAGAGAAGAGAAGATGTTTTAGAAGAAGGAAGACGAATGGACAGACGTCTGTAGGGTTTAAAAATCATATTTTTAAGTGAAAGGAACATCACCCGCCGCAAGACAATCGTCTGTCACTAATTGGAAAATCGTTTGTCTAAAGATAGTAGCCTACCAGTCGTCTGCTATCTTACTGGTAGTCATCTGTCTATTGTCTTTTATAAAGACAGTAGCCTGCTAGTCGTCTGCTAGCTCACTGGCAGTCGTCTGTCCTGACCAACTGAACTTCTTCCTTTTTAGTTAACTTCTCTTATATGTAACATGCCTAATTCTCATTGAATAAATACAAATTGATCCTCAGCTAATGGTTTGGTAAATATATCAGCTAATTGAGCATGAGTATTGACAAATTCAAGAACTATTTCTTTCTTGTCTACATTATCTCTTAAAAAGTGATGACGTATATCAATATGTTTAGTTCTTGAATGTGATACTGGATTCTTTGAAATATTTATTACACTTGTATTATCGCATTTTATAGGGATTGTTTGATATTGAATTTTGAAGTCCCTTAATTGTTATTTCATGTATAAAATTTGAGCACAGCAGCTCCCAGCTGCTATGTAGTCTGCTTCAGCTGTAGACAATGCTACATAATTTTGTTTCTTTGAAAACCATGAAACTAATGAGTGTCCTAAAAAGTGACAAGTCCCATTAGTGGTTTTTCTATCTATTTTGCATCTTGCATAATCTGCATCTGAATAACTCATCATTTCGAAATTAGTTCCTTTTGGATACCATAACCCTAAATCTAGTGTGCCTAGCAAATATCTAAGGATCCGTTTTACTGCTGTTTGATGTGATTCCTTTGGAGCTGATTGGAACCTAGCACACATACATACACTGAACATTATATCTGGTCTACTTGTTGTTAAGTAAAGTAAACTTCCTATCATACCTCGATAATGTTTGGTATCAACTTGTTTCCCTTTTTCATCATTGTCTAAACTAGTTGAAGTGCTCATGGGAGTTCCTATAGGTTTACTTTCTTCCATATCAAACTTCTTTAACATGTCTTTAATATACTTAGTTTGATTTATGAAAGTTCCATTTTTAGCTTGTTTCATTTGCAAACCTATAAAGTAATTTAATTCTCCCATCATGCTCATTTCAAACTCTCTCTGCATAGTTATAGCAAATTCATTACACAAGTCTTCCTGAGTAGCTCCAAATATAATATCATCAACATAAATTAGAACTATAAGCATATTATTATCTTTGGTTTTTATAAATAAAGTGTTGTCTATCTTTCCTCACGAAAAATTATTTTGGAGTAGAAATTTGCTTAGCCTATCATACCAAGCTCTAGGAGCTTGTTTCAATCCATATAGGGCCTTAGTTAACTTAAATACATGATTTGGATTTTTAGAGTCTTCAAAACCTAGAGGTTGTTTAACATAAACTTCTTCATTAATATAGCCATTTAGAAATGCACTTTTTACATCTATTTGGTATAATTTGAAGTCTTTATAGGCTGCATAGGCAAGAAGCATCCTTGTTGCTTCCATTCTTGCTACAGGAGCAAAGGTTTCTTCATAATCAATGCCTTCTTCTTGATTGTATCCTTGTGCTACAAGCCTAGCTTTATTTCTTACAACTACCCCAGTTTCATCTTTTTTTTTTCTAAACACTCATTTAGTTCCTATGATTGACTTATCTTTGGGTTTAGGTATAAGTTTCCATACTTGACTTCTTTCGAATTGATTTAGTTCCTCGTGCATAGCTATGATCCAAGAGTCGTCTTTTAAGGCTTCTTCTATATTCTTGGGTTCATCTTGAGATAAGAAAGCATAATGATTACAAATGTTTTTTAATGAGGCTCTAGTGGTTATTCCTTTTGACGGTTCTCCAAGAATTTGATCTTTTGGGTGACTTTTAGCATATTTCCATTCTTTAGGAAGCTTTATATTTTCTATAAGGTTTTCATTTGGAGCATCATTATTGTTTTTTTCTTTTATTTCAAGATCTTCTTCTTTTTGTGGAGTATCTTCTTTTTCATCATTCTCATTTTTGTTGTCATGATTGTTTGATTCATCAAATGTTATGTGTATTGATTCCATAATAGTAAAGGTTTTTTTATTATAAACCCTATAAGCTTTACTATTTATAGAGTACCCTACGAAGATACCTTCATTAGATTTTGCATCAAATTTTCCTAGATCATCTTTAGTATTAAGGATAAAACATTTGCATCTGAATACATGAAAGTAAGAAATATTAGGTTTTCTACCTTTCCAAAGTTCATATGGTGTTTTGTCTATTTTTGATCTTATTGATACCCTATGTACAATGTAGCATGTTGTATTTACAACTTCTGCTCAAAAGTATTTAGGTAGATTATTTTCATTCAACATTGTTCTCGCCATTTCTTGTAGAGTTCTATTTTTTCTTTCTACAACTCCATTTTGTTGTGGAGTTCTAGGTGCGGAAAAATTATGGTTTATTCCATATTCATTACAAAATTTTTCAACATTTTTGTTTTTAAATTCCCTACCTTGATCACTCCTAAAGTTTGTTATATTATAGCCCTTTTCATTTTGTAATTTCTTACATAATGTAATAAGCATATCATAGGCTTCATCTTTGTTTGCTAGAAATAATACTCCAGTGAATCTTGAATAATCATCCACTATTACAAAAGCATATTGTTTACCTCCTAGGCTTAAGGTTCTAGTTAGACCAAATAAGTCTAGGTGCAGCAATTCTAGGGGTCTTTTTGTAGATATGTATTTTTTTTTTTAAAAAAAACTTGTTTTAACTTGCTTTCCCTTTTGGCATGTATCACATATCTTGTCTTTTATGAATTTTGTATTAGGTAGTCCTTTGACAAAATTTTTCTTTGATAATTTGGATAATAGGTCATGCTAGCATGTCCTAGTTTCCTATGCCATAGCCAACTTATTCAATCATCGCTGCCAAACAAGTTACATTCTGATTTACTAAGTTCTCAAAATTTATACAATAGACATTGTTTATCCTATGAGCTATAAACAAGGTTTCATTGTTCTTAAGATTTTGAATAACACTTTTTTCTTTCTTAAAGGTTATTTCAAACCCTTTGTCACTTAATTGGCTAATGCTTAAAAGGTTGTGTTTCAATCCTTCTACTAAGAGCACATTGTTAATAGTGATAGAAGGTTCCTTACCTATTTTTCCAATGCCAATAATTTTGCCCTTAGCATTGTCGCCGAAAGTAACATATCCTCCATCCTTTTGTCTTAGAGAGGTAAACTTGGTCTTATCGCTAGTCATGTGCCTTGAACATCCACTTGTCCAAGTACCACTTATCCGTTGATGGTGTTGTCCTAAAGCATACCTACAATGGAGGATTTTTTGTGTTAGTCTTTGGAACCCAAATTCTTTTAATTTTCTTTGTTTTGTTGTTAGTTCCATTATTGACTTTCCATTCCTTTTGCACTTTAACATACTTTCTCTTTAGTGGGCAGTCAAACATTACGTGACCTTTAGTCTTGCACATATAACAAATGGTGTGTTCATGTTTGTTGTTTGAGAAAGTGCTAGCATAGTGCTTGGCCTCCTTGACAAAGTATCCCATGTATAATTTCTTATTCTTTTTATATGTCTTACCATTATAACCTATCCCTTCTTTATTTCCATGTAGCCTTTGTTGTCAAATCATCTTTTCAAAATTATCTTTACCTTTGGTAAAATATATATAATTTTCTCTTTATCCTCTACTAATATCTTAAGTTCATTTAATTCTAAATCTTTTTTATTCAAACTATCTTTATGAGTTTTGCTTAATTCTTGAGTTACTTTATTTACTTCTTCTTCTAACTTCTCAATACAAGTGTCTTTTTCTTTTTCAATGATTTTGAATGATTCAAGTTGCTTTAATAGTTCTTTATTTTGATCTTTTCAAAGTTATATTTCTCTTAGAAATTTTTATGAATCTCTTATGCAAAGAAAACAACTTAGCTTGCAATTCCTTATAGGAAGGCATGCTGTCACATGACTCATCACACGACTCATTGTAAGATTCTGTAGAGGAATAGTATGGGTTTACCTCTTCTTCATTCGCCATGAAACATATGTTTTCCATCTCTTATCCGCTTGATTCATTTTCTGTCTCGCTGGAGCTTGAATCATCCCACGTACCTTTCATAGCTTCCTTCTTTTTCTTCTTGTCTTTCTTGAGCAACAGACAGTCTAGTTTGATATGCCCTGGTTTCCTGCAATGATAACATATTGGAGGTTCATTCTTACTTTTATTTTCCTTCTTACTTGTCTCTCCTTTTTTAGGTTTCTTTTTATTGAACTTCCTAAGAAATCTCTTATTTCTTTTATAGAACTTGCTTAGTCTCTTAGTGATGAATGCTAATTCATCTTGATCTAAGTAACTTGTCTCACTTTCCTCTTCACTAAAGCTGTGGCTAGACGCTTTTAGTGCAATAGATATTTTATGTTTTGGTTCAGGATTCCTTTCTTTTAAGGCCATTTCATAGGTAAGAAGTGAACCTATGAGTTCATCTACAAAGGTAGTCTTAAGGTTTCTACATTCAGTGATAGCTGTAGCCTTTGGTTCCTATATTGAGGGAAGGCCTCTGAGGATTTTTCTAATCATTTCGTAGGTAGTATAAGTTTTCCTTAAGGCACTTAAGGAATTTATTATGTGGGTAAATCTAGTGTACATACTTGATATCGTTTCATCAAAATTCATCCTGAATGCTTCATATTCGCTTGTTAACATGTCTATCCTATTGTCTCTAACATCAATAGTTCCTTCATATGTCACTTCTAATTTGTCCCATATTTCTTTAGCCGTCTTGCATGCCATGACCCTATTAAATTCGTTAGCATCTAAGGCACAATATAAAGCATTTATAGCACTTGAATTGATTTGAAGCATTTTATAGTCTGAATCGATCATATCCCTTTTTTCTTCTAAAATCTGTTTTCCATCAACTATTTTAGTGGGAATAAGGTCTCCATCCATAACTACTTCCCATGCTTTCCAATCCATGTGTTGGAGATAGATTTGCATTCTCTTTTTTCAAAACTTATAATTATGTCCACAAAAAATTGGTGGACGAGTTGAGGATTGGCCTTCACCAAAGGATGTTACTCTTATATTTGTCATTTGATCTTTTTATAGTTTCTTGTTAGGAATTACTATAACTAGGCTCTAATACCAATTGAAATTAGGAATAGCTTCCCGAGAAAGGGGGTGAATTGGATTTAAAAAAAAAAATTGTTCCTTTAGAATTAGTTCTTTTAAGTTGTAAATCTTAGAAACAATCACAATCAACACAGCAAGATCAAACACTCAATTTATGTAACAATATATGTGAAAATTTTGATGCACTCAGTATAAGCCCTGTATCACAATTATTCTTCTTCCCAATGTTCAATTTTTAAATAAACTTTCAGATTAATAGGTCAAGGATAATCAACCCACGTAATCCCTTTTGGTTTCCGCAATCAATGCTAATTTATCCAAAACGAATTACCTTCCGGTCTATTTAACAACCAAACATTCAGAATTGAAATTTAAAGCAACCACGCAGATTATATCCTTGAAAAATAAAGAGTAGAGTAGAGAAAGAAGAACACAGGGATTTTTACGAGGTTCGGCTTCAACACAGCCTACGTCCTTGCCCTTGGCCAAATCGCCAAAGGATTCACTATTACCGTTCCTTTATCAGTCGAAACAAAACCGATTACAAGTACTCCTTGGGTAAGGCTAGAGCCCACCTTTTCCAAACAATCTCCCCTTGTTTGGTCCAATAATTCAATACTCAAATCGTCAACAAATCCTGTTACGAAGATAGAAAAACAACATGTACAAGAACTTGCTCCTCAAAGAGCTGATTAGTACAAATTTGAAATACTTATGCACTTCAGTAAATTCAGAATATGAATTTCAGAATGAAGCTCTTAGAGATTTATCACCGTGGGTATCTTTCAATGAAAGAATTAGCAACTCAATGATTAAACATAGTGAGAGATTCAGCAAAAACTTCTCTTAATTTTGAGCAAGGATGAGAGCAATTTGAAGCACCTTCAGAAATTAAGAATGAGAGAGAGTATGACAGCAGAATGTGATTTCTTAATGATCTTTGGTGTAGAAATCAATGTGTCTTAGGGGTATTTATAGATGTAGAAAACCTTCTTGCTTATTCCCTAAGAATACTTAGACTTGTTTCCATATATTAAACTTATTTGAGTTTCCAAATATTTGAATTTCAAAAATTATATCCGTTAGAAAAAATAAAAATGCCGTGAGGCAGACGGCTGTGATGTCATGGCAGTCGTTTGTCCATTTAATATAACTATTAAAATCATAGGCAGAAAGGTGACAGTCGTCTGTCCCTTGAGTGGCAGTCGTCTGTCACTAGAATATGAGATGACAGTCGTTTGTCCATATGGTGACAGTCGTCTGTCCATGTGTAATTTTAAGCCTTTCGGTAACATAGAAGGTGGACAGTCGTCTGGTGAAGCCTACACAGTCTTCTCACTTTTCACTGACAGTCGTCTGTCAGGTTCTGTGTTTCAGTTTTAAACTTTGTTAATTTAGCCAGTCGTCTGTCTACTAACAGACAGTCGTCTGTCCACTGAATGATTTTCTTTTCTAGTTAATTTTTGATTTCTCTCTCATTATTACTTGGAATATAGATTTGTTTTAACTTTAAAAACATATTCCAAGTTTTATCTTAAGGTCTCTAAGTCTCTTTGGCAAATGAGCTTCAAAATGAAAACTTCATACTTGAATAAACTTAAAGTACTTACAAAGACTTGTCCTAAGTATTCAAAAATTCTTCTTTGCTCTGAACTTTCTTTGTTGCTAGTCTCTGATCTCTTAGAATTGTTTGATCTTTCATCTCTTTAAACCCTCTTGATATTTCTTCATTAATTCAGACTTTGAGCTCTCATGTTGATCTTCTTTAATCATCATGCTCTTATGGTCTTTAGACTTTGATTCATACTATCAGACTTTGATCCATGCTACATGAGTACTTTCAATATGGATTCCTGAGAAAACACAACACTCAACTGAAGCATGTTAAGTCCTACTTGTTTATTTGCATCAAAATTGAGTATTAAACCTTGTAAGGCCAACAAAACCATATGGTTTCGACGTTTTTTTCCCAGTTTCAAAGCCAGAATCGACTATGTCAACAAGGAAGATCACGCTGAGGAGCTCCGACAGCGAGATCTTTGAGATCGACGATATTGTGGCACTCGAGTCTCAGACGATCAAGCACATGCTCGAGGACGATTGTGCCAACAATGGTATTCCCTTGCCCACTGTCACAAGCAAGATCTTGGCCAAGGTAATCGAATATTGCAAGAAACACATCGAGAGTCCGAAAAATGATGATCAAAATGCCAATGACAAACTCAAGTCCTTGGACACCAATTTCGTCAATGTTGACCAGACGATTCTCTTTGACCTCATTTTGGCTGCAAACTATTAGAACATTAAAAGCCTACTAGATCTTACATGCCAGACGGTTACCGACAGAGAGATTAGGATTAATGAAAAAATGTTGAGGTAGGGTTTATGATGGTTGGCGGACTAGACCTTGTTTAATTATTACAGAGTTTCGTCTTCCACAAATATTTCTTTGGGTTCTTTAGCCCAAATAGGTAATTTTTTACAAGCTTTGAATATAACCTCTAAATCCAAAACTCCTTGGATTATTGATTCCGGTGCTTCTAACCACATGACCGATGCCTATCATCTTTTCTCATCATATTCACCTTGTACGGGAAATTCGAAAGTAAAATTGCAGATGGATCACTCTCGTCTATTGCAAGCAAAGGGAATATCCGACTCTCTGACTCAATCACACTAGAGTTTGTTCTTCATGTTCCTAATTTATCCTACAAATTACTATCCATTAGCTAGTTAACTAAAAAACTCCAATTGTTCTACTAAATTTCTTCCCTCTCATTGTGTTTTTCAAGACCTATCATCAGGGAATACGATTGGCAGTGCTAAGGAGTGTGAGGGACTCTACTACTTTGAGAAGGCTAATGTGAGTGAACAATGTAAAACTACTATTTGTGATTCTGCATCTGTTTCTAGTGATAAAGAAATTTTGTTAGGGCATTCTAGGATGGGTCATCCAAATTTTCAATATCTAAGACGTTTATTTCCTTCCATTTTTTCAAATAAAACGTCCTCTAAATTTCAGTGTGAGATTTGTGAACTTGCAAAATACCAGCGCAATTCCTTTCCAAAATCCACATACAAACCATCTAGACCCTTTACTATGATTCATAGTGATTTATGGGGGCCCTCACGCTCTTTTAATCGCACTTACATGAGATGGTTTGTTACTTTTATTGATGAACATACTCAAATTTGTTGGGTTTACTTGTTGAAAGATAAAACTGAAGTCCGTTCTATTTTCACCAATTTTCACTTCATGATTCAAACCCAATTCCAAACTCACATTTAAATTTTACGTACTGATAATTGTACGAAATATTTCAATGATATCTTGGAACATTATCTTCAAGAAAATGGAATTTTTCATCAAAGTTCCTATGTGGATACCCCTTAACAAAACAGGGTTGCTGAACGTAAAAATAGGCATATTCTTGAAGTAGCTTGGGCATTGATGTTCACTACAAATATGAAAAAATATTTTTGGAGCAATGCCATTTTAACAGCTACACATCTTATTAATCGAATGCCTAGTCGAGTTCTTTCTTTTGCTACTCCTCTTTAGAAACTCTAGGAATGGTTTCCCAACACTCGGCTCCACTCCAATCTCTCTCTGAAAATCTTTGGATGTACTGCATTTGTTTATGTTCATGCTCACAGTCAAGATAAATTGGAACCTCATGCCATTAAGTGCGTTTTTATTGGTTACTCTCTTACTCAGAAAGGCTACAAATGTTATGATCCTGTCACAAAAAAAAATTGTTTGTTAGCCTTGATGTCACGTTCCTTGAAACCACTCCTTACTTCCTAAAGTCCTCTCTTCAAGGGGAGAAATGAAGTGAAGATCGATTCTTTGATTTCTTTGTTGATGAATCTGTGCCATACACTGAGTCTACCATTGCATCATTCCCTAAGTTTAACATTGCATCATTTCCTGACCTGTCATGTACAAAAGATCACTTAACCTCATGGAGAGATACAGAAAAACAAAATAATATAGAAATATTTGTTTACTCAAGAAAGCCAAACACAAAGAACAGGGAGAATCTCATACCTCAAGCACCAAGAGAGTTGGAACCGGTGATAGCTTCGAGTAACCATGAGTCCACACCCAATCCTGATTAGGTAATAAATGGTCATGAGCTCCCTTCTAATAAGCCTGTATCTGATGACATCAATTTATCCATTGCAGTCAGAAAACAAATCAGGTCATGTACTCAATATCCCTGGTCAAATTACATATCTTATAAAAGTCTGTCTATAGAATATCGTGATTTTACTTCTAACATTGATAGGATAAAAATTCCAAAGAATATCTAGGAAGCCTTGGAGATTCCTAAATGGAGGGAAGTTATTATGGAGGAAATGTGGGCTTTGGAAAAGAATGGAACTTGGGGCGGGCGTTATAAATTTGTCAAGAGAGAAGAAGTCAGTTGGTTGTAAATGGGTCTTCACAATGAAATATAAAGCTGATGGGATAGTTGAATGATATAAAGTCAGACTCGTTGCAAAAGGGTTTTCATAGACCTATGACATTGACTACACAGAGACGTTTGCACTAGTGGCAAAATTGAATACAGTTCGGGTTCTCCTATCCTTGGCAGCTAACTTAGATAGGTCACTACAGCAACTCAACATTAAGAATGCATTTCTAAATGACAAGTTAGAAAAAGAAGTTTACATGACGATACCACCAAGTTTCAATAATAAAGGAGAAGAAAACAGAGTATGTAAACTCAATAAGTCCTTGTATGGACTCAAGCAGTCTCCTAGAGCATGATTTGATAGATTTGTGAAAGTGATAAAGAATCAAGGATATCGACAAGAGCAATCAGATCACACTATGTTCTTCCAACAGTCTGAAAGTGGTAAGAAAACAATTCTGATAGTGTATGTTGATGATATAATCCTAACTGAAGATGACATTGTGGAGATGGAAAGATTAAAGAAAGTCCTAACTGCTGAGTTTGAAGTTAAAGACCAGGGACAAATGCTATACTTCTTGGGAATGGAAGTTGCTAGATCAAAAAAAGGTATTAGTGTCTCTCAGCGAAAGTATATCCTCGATCTCCTAACCGAAACTAGCATGTTTGGATGCAAACCTAGTGAAACCTCAATTGAAGCAGTAAAGAGGGTCGAAGACTGCGGAATAGCAATTGAAAATGAGAGGTATCAGAAATTGGTTGGTAAACCAATTTACCTATCGCATACCAAACTCGACATTGCGCTTGCGGCAAGTGTGGTAAGTCAACACATGCATTCACTGAAAAAGATTCACTTAGATGCTGTGTATAAGACCCTCAGATACCTCAAGGGTTCTCCGGGAAAATAACTCTTCTTCAAGAAATGTAAAAGTAAGGAAGTAGAATTTTTCATAGATGCAGATTGGGCGGGATCAACAGAAGATAGAAAGTCTACCACCGGATATTGCACCTTTGTATGGGGAAATTTGATAACTTGGAAGAGTAAAAAACAAAATGTAGTGGCTCGAAGCAATGCTGAAGCTAAATTCAGGACAGTTGCACAATGGATATGTGAAGGACTGTGGTTACGAAAACTCTTGGAAGAATTACAAATCCTAATGAAATTTCCTATTAAACTCTATTGTAACAACAAAGCAGCCATCGATATCTCTCTCAATTCAGTTCAACATGACAGGACTAAGCATGTAAAAGTAGACCGATATTTTATCAAATAGAGTGTTGAAAAAGGAACCATCTATCTGACTTATGTACCTACCAAGGAACAAACCGCAGACATCTTTACTAAAGGGCTAGCCCACAAGAGTTTTGATGATTTCATTTGCAAATTGAATATGATCAATATCTATGATCCAACTTGAGGGGGAATGTAGAAATCCCGAGTATCTTCGAATATCTTAAGAGTAATTCAGGGAAGCATATATTGTATATTATTGAGAGAGATTTGTTCAGTAGATTATTTCCATATTTAGATCTTCCGATTGTATTATAAATATTGTAAATTGGTCCATACAAAATTATTCAAGAAATACAGAAATTTCATTCTATTTTCATCTTGTCATTTAGGTGAAGTTATAAAATGCTTGTCATTTACCTATGTAAGGCAATCTCCATGAATCCAAGTTGATTGTTTACAATATGAGGTGATTAGGCCGTTTAACCTAATTATTTCTCTTCATTGAATATATATTAAATCCCAAAAAAATAAAAATAAAATAAAAAATACATTTCCTTTCATCCATGATCATCTACAGCTTGGTGCAATCTGGTTATGTATATTTATTATATTTGATCCAATAGGTTCAGTATCACATTTAAAACAAAGCCTCACTTCTGAATTTTGTTTAATGAAAAAAGCCCCTGTTCTCCAGGATAATTCGTCATTCAGGGGCCGTGCGAAAACATTAGACATAATTATGTGGCTGAGACCAGTAGCTCTAGTGCTCATCCCTTGAAAGCTTGCAAGCTTTGGAAGTAACCAGCTCATCACCACAAAGGGAAGTGTGTGGAAAACTTTTCAGGGCACCACCATCTGTGCATCTGCCAGCTTGTAGGCAGAACATATGGAAGGCGTCATGATCAGCAGCCTGAAAATATTTTAGCATTTTTGACTTAGAGATGGAAAAAATGGAAATTAACTGCTTCAATGGAAAATGAAAAAACGAATGGGATGGCATGTGACAATTATGATGTTACTAACAAATTTTTGACTTGAGATGGAAGAAATGGAAATTAACTGCTTCAATGGAAAATGAAAAAACAAATGGGATGGCACGCGACGATTATGATGTTACTAACAGAACACTGTGTTCTGCATACAATGCAGTGTGAGTCGAACCATCTGCAACTGCGAAAAATCAGTGTCCTCAATTTTATGGAGGGATGCTGGTTAGTCAAACCAGACACAAGAATTGCAGTACTTTTTCCAGAAATCTCTCATGATCTGCTTATGTGTTCTATCACCCACAGAATATTGACAGGCAGAGTCAACCTCACAATAGATCATGGATTCCTGTCATGATCTGCAGGCACTTACACCTTTGAATAGCATGATACTAATACACAGGGCTGCGTTCTAATTTTGGCCCAGTGCACTTCCAACATAGGACCAATTTACCCTCTGCACTAAATATCCTCATCAACAGAACCATATTTTGAGCTTCTGCACGCATGCTCGGAGGTGCGTGGGTGGGTGGGTCTAGGTCAGTTAGGACTTACCTGCAACAAACAAGTAGGGATTTGGATGAGCCCCTGCAGAATAAGATCCACCTTCTCTAGGGTGCTCTGTGGAACAGGTGAAATAACATAGAGCAACTGCCTGAATGTGTCGATGCCTCTTACAATCCCTGTTTAAATCAAGTAGAAGGAATACTTAAGAATTCAAACTCCAGAGGAAAACCACCATATTATTATCAGCTTTTGCACTGAAAACAAAAGGAATAGTATTGTCAAAACTCAGAACCTGTATTATTATTCTAAACATGTTAATCAAGGAAAGGTGTAGTGCTAACTCAAAATGGACACATAATAATAATGCAATAATAAATTAATTAATTAAACAAAAGGCATCTAATGAGTAAGCAGAATTTACACTCCACTTGGTTGGGGAGAAGTCAACAGAAGAGATCAGATCTCTACCTCTCTTGTCTGGTTCACATACAGTCAGCAGAAGAGAATGGTGCGTGGAGAGAAGGAAGAAAAAGGCTCACCTTTTTTTTTTTCATCCAAATCAGAGAGACAACTTAAAAAGACTCAGCAGTCAGACAATTTTTCAAAAAATCCTGCAAGAGGCATTATTTTTAAATGATAGTTTTGACTTTTGTTGTCTTTTCCTATGTTTCTCTTCACGTTATTCTGTTGAATCAAATATAGTGGAGAAAAAAATAATTATCTTTCTCATTACTTCTCATCTTCAATAAATTTCTTCTCTTCTGTCCACTTTGTCCAACTGAACAAATTGTTAAGGCACACGTCATATCTCCAATAAGATAGCTCGTCCTTTAGCAAAAAGATGCAACTTGAGTAGGTTGTCAATTTAAGAGAAAGGGTAGCAGGGATTCTATATTGAGGACACTGATCATCAGGATGAAATAACAAATCATAGAAATATCGAAAGATGAACTTTTTTTTAGCACAACATTGAAAATACCACCATTTATCAGAACCAAACAAGAAAATAAAATGAATCAGTCAACAGAATATCAATGATCTTTCAATTTTTTTTTTTTCAGCATGATGCAGCAGGTAGAGTACTATGAAGCCATAGGAGCTTTCAGTGTACCAGGATTGTTGGACAATCACCTCTCTTTTGATATCTTCATCAATTTTTCAAACATTGCTAATGAGAAGCCATATTCTTTTATATCCTTGACTGCTAAAAGTCACATGACCAGGCAGCCACTATTTTCTAAACAAATCTTTGAAAATACACACACACACACACACATATATATATATGTATATGTATATATATAGGCAGGTGGTAATCGGAAGCTCACAGACAGGAGCTTTAAGTGTGTACCAGGATCATTGTTGGACAATCACCTCTGTCGATATCACCATCAGTGTTTCTAACATTGCTAATGACAGCCATACTATTTTATATCTTTTCTGCTAAAATTCATATGATCAGCCAGCCATATTATTTTATAGGTACTTGGCCTGGAAAATTACCATCATGTTTAATAAATTCACAACTAATGTGACAAATTACGGAGAGCTACATAGTAAGGTAAACTAGATAAAAACCATTGAACTGATAGCAAGAAAGTGTAGCAGAAGCATCTTACCAAGACCAACACACTCGGGTAAGTGTTCAGCATCATCAGAGCTAATTGCCAAACCAATAATGGTAGCCTTTGAACTTTGGCAGATTTCCGTACTTGGGATCTAGCATGAAAAAGAAATGCCACAAACAATGTCATGCTCAACATACATTGCAATAAAAAGAAGCAGCAATGTCATAAAATAATTAAACATAAAAGTAGCTCCACTTTTTTCCTTGGCAACGTTTTAGACAATCCTAATGGAGGGAGTTTGGGTAAGATAGCTAACAGCCAGCATAAAATTTTGTCAGATATTTAGACATGGATCCTTAGCAATTATTAGCTAGAGATCCCCTATGAGTTGCCATAGACCATGCAGAATGGCAAAACAAAAAAGGATTCATATAGTCAACCCCACTTACAAGAAGTTAATACTTGGTTGTTGTCATGATTGTGGTTGTTGCTTATCTAAGAGAGATTGTTAGCAAATCACCAAGCTTTGCACCTACCCTGCAATGGAGATATCTAATCTTGATTTTTGAGAAGTGAATCTCATAAGGAAGGTGAGAAGCTAATGTATGCACAAATTCTTTCATTGTGGAGACATTCAGATCACTTGGGATGCATTGCCTGAAATAAGCCATTATCCGTAAATCTCGCAGAAGGTGTGCATCCCTTCGTACTTGTACCCTATAAAACACAATGGCAATAAATCATTTATGCATAGTGAGAGAAAAACTATATCCCCAAAGATGCCCCATTCTTCAAGCAAGTTATAATATACATTATTAAAATAACCTAGTTTACAAAGCGGATAGATATTGAATAGTTAGGAGAAGAATCTCAATATACTAGGACTATGTTACACAAACTCTAGTATAGGTGTTTTGTGTGTGTGTGTTTAAGCATCCAAAATTTCAAAATTTAAACCCATAAGCAAAAGCACACAACAAAATGCTTCGTACTTTTTTTAAAATAATTTCCATAATTTTTTATGTGAAACAGTGTCTTTAAATACATAAATAATTCAGTATGCATACTATCGATAGTCAATTTTTTGACCAAACAAATTTTAACCCAAATGAAGATACTAAAATACAAGAAAAAATAAAAGAAGTACAATTTTTTCATTGGATGGTTGACCGGTTTCTTAGGGCGGTCAACCAGGCTTCCCTCCATAAGTAGCTGTTGGCGCCTTCCACAAGCAGTTGATCAGCATCTAAAGGCGGTCGACTTGTCCAGCTATTTTTCAAAATTTTAACTTGTTTCCACGTGATTGGCTGGAGATTTTGGGCCCACCATGCATCCCATTGATGCCACATGTCAACCTCCGACATTGGCAACTGATGGTTGGTGATTATCGGTAGTCATTTTCAAATTTGAATTTTTGAAATTCAAATTCAAAAAGGATTTTCCTTCCCTTCCATTAAAAGTCTATAAAAGGACCTCCTATGGGAGACTTTAGGGCACATCCAAGCAGGGGGAAAGGTGGAAATTTCAAGATGAATTTGTGGGTTTCAAGGGGCATTTCTTTTTAAAGGAGAGAGAACGAGGAAAAACTACAATCATCTTTGTTTGAAAGGGACTTTGGGAGTGAGATTCAAAGTAAGGAGCATTCCACTTGATCTACAGAGGGTTATTCTTCCAAGAGGTTGTTGGGTTTTATGGAGCCTAGTTATGTTTGATCCATGGAGTGAAGGCCTTGGCCGATAGGCCCAGGCCTGGCTAGAAATATTGAGACTCTCACCCAAGTGCTCGACCAGGAAGACCCTGAAGGGCAACCAAGTCGAGATTCTGAGATATCCTGAAGGACGAGATCTTGAGAGGCTCAACCATCATCTCGACCAGCAAGACTTAATGGTGCGACTAGGTTAAGAATGCTGAAGTTAAAGATTCCTAATTTCCCGCGAGGCTCGACCAGGTCGCGACCATGGGGAACAGGGGTGCTACTAGGTCAACGGCGACGATCTTCTGTGCGAGATTTCGGCAGAACTTTCCTATTTTGAAAGTTATGATCTTGTAAACCCTAAGATATATATTTCTAATGTTCGTCTACGTGTGGAGAGCGGCGTAGAAGTGTGCAGCAGCGTGGAGAGTGTTGTGAGCTCTTGTGTGCATGATCCAAAGGTGTTCGCTTTGGTGTTTAGGGTGTGTGCACGTCGTTTCTTCCTTGTTAAAAGTGAGAGAAACTCTGTAATTGTTGCACTCTGTATACTTCCCTAATAGTAGTGAAATCCCTGCAACTCCATAGACGTAGGCAAAATTGCCGAACCATGTAAATATTGTCTTGTGCGTGTGTGTGATTATTTTCTTTGGCGTGTGCTTGTCTCTATCTTGTTTCTCACAGGTTTAGTGTTCTGGGAATTTCCGCACGTTTGTTTATTCCCCTTTCAACTGGTATCAGAGCCTACGGTTAGGCTTGAGTGGGAGCAATGGCAGAGGAAGCAGGGAAGGCGCCTGGGATAGAAAAGTTCAATGGCACAAACTTTGGATTTTGGAGAATGCAAATCGAGGATTATCTCTATGGGAAGAAGTTGCATCTACCGCTTCTAGGAGAAAGACACGCAACCATGAAGGACGAGGAATGGACTCTCCTTGACAGATAGGTACTTGGAGTTATCAGATTTAACTTTGTCTAGGTCTGTTGCACATAATGAAGAAAGTTCTTAGCAGATTCAACATGAATGAAGCTAAACCAGTAAGCACACCCTTGGGTAGTCATTTCAAACTAAGCAAAGAACAGTCACCGAAGACAGAAGAAGAAAGGGACCACATGAGCAAGGTGCCCTATGCCTCAGCTATTGGCAGCTTGATGCATGCCATGGTGTGTACAAGGTCAGACATTGCACATGCAGTGGGAGTTGTAAGTAGATTTATGAGTAGGCCTGGAAAGCAGCATTGGGAGGCAGTCAAGTGGATTCTGAGATATCTGAGGGGTACATCAGATACATGTCTTTGCTTCACAGGTGCAAGTTTGAAACTGTAGGGTTATGTAGATGCTGATTTTGCTGGTGATACTGACAGTAGAAAAAGTACTATTGGGTTTGTATTTACCCTGCGTGGTACAACTATATCTTGGGCCTCAAATCTACAAAAGATTGTTACTTTGTCTATTATAGAAGCTGAGTATGTTGCAGTAACTGAAGCTGGAAAGGAAATGATTTGGCTACATGGTTTCTTAGATGAATTGGGTAAGAAATAGAAGATAGGTTTTTTACATAGTGACAGTCAGAGTGCAATCTTTCTTGTTAAAAATTCGGATTTTATTCAAAGTTGAAGCATATACAGACAAAATCATACTTTATTCGTTACCTTGTTGAAGATAAACTGGAAATACTTGAGAAGATTTGTGGATCTAAGAACCCGACAGACATGTTGACTAAGGGTGTCACTATTGAGAAGTTGAAGCTGTGTGCAGCTTCAGTTGACCTTCTAGCTTGAGAACAGGAGGATGAGTTGCAAGGATGAGGGATTGCTCTTTCAGAGAATTGCGGTTGATGTTGGTGATTGAACTAGTCTCCAAGTGGAAGATTTGTTGGGTTTTGTGGAGCCTAGTTATGTTTGATCTCGGCCCAGGCCTAACCAGAAATACTGAGAGTCTTGCCCAAGTGCTCGACCAGGAAGACCCTGAAGGGCGACCAAGTCGAGATTCTGAGATATCCTGAAGGACAAGACCCTGAGAGGCTCGACCATCATCTCGACCAGCAAGACTTAATGGTGCGACGGTCGAGGATGCTGAAGTTCAAGATTCCTGATTTCCCGCGAGGCTCAACCAAGTCGTGACCATGGGGAACAAGGGTGCAACTAGGTCGACGACAATGATTTTCTGTGCGAGATTTCGACAAAACTTTCCTATTTCGAAAGTTATGATCTTGTAAACGCTAAGATATATATTTCTAATGTTCGTCTATGTGTGGAGAGTGGCGTAGAAGTGTGCAGCAACGTGGAGTGTTGTGAGCTCTTGTGTGCACAATCTAAAGGTGTTCGCTTTGGTGTTTAGGGTGTGTGCACATCGTTTCTTCCTTGCTAAGAGTGAGAGAAGCACTGTAATTGCTGCACTCTGTTTACTTCCCTGATAGTAGTGAAATCCTTGCAACTCCATGGACATAGGCAAAATTGCCAAACCACGTAAATATTGTCTTGTGCATGCATGTGATTATTTTCTTTGACGTCTGTTTGTCACTATCTTGTTTCTCACAGGTTTAGTGTTATGGGAATTTCCGCATGTTTGTTTATTCCCTTTTCAACTGGTATCAGAGCCTATGGTTAGGCTTGAGTGGGAGCAATGGCAGAGGAAGCAGGAAAGGCACCTAGGATAGAAAAGTTCGATGGCACAGACTTTGGATTTTGGAGAATGAAAATCGAAGATTATCTCTATAGGAAGAAGTTGTATCTACTGCTTCTAGGAGAAAAACCCGCAACCATGAAGGATGAGGAATGGACTCTCCTTGACAGACAGGTACTTGGAGTTATCAAATTAACTTTGTCTAGGTATATTGCACATAATGTTGTAAAGGAGAAGACCACAGCAGATCCGATGAAGACTTTGTTAGGTATGTATGAAAAGCCACCTGCAAATAACAAGGTACACCTGATGAAGAAACTATTTAATTTAAAGATGACTGAGAATGCATTGGTTGCACAACATCTGAATGATTTTAACACAATCGCAAATCAATTGTCGTCTGTAGAAGATTTTGATGATGAGATACGTGCACTGGTCGTTTTGGCTTCATTGCCAAACAGTTGGGAGGCCATGAGGATGGCTGTAAGTAACTCCACGGGAAAAGAAAAACTAAAGTATAACGACATACGAGATTTAGTTTTGGCTGAGGAGATTCGTAGAAAGGATACTGGTGAAACCTCAGGATCTGGTTCTTCCCAAAACCTTGAAACAAGAGGCAGAGGTAATGATAGAAATTCAAATCGGGGCAAATCAAAATCTAGAAATTCTAATAGGAACAGAAGTAAATCGAGATCTGGCCAAAAAGGACAATGCTGGAACTGTGGGAAAACGGGTCACTTTAGGAGGTAATGCAAAAGTCTCAAGAAGAAGAATGAAGATGACTCTGCTAATTTCGTAACAGAGGAGGTATAGTATGCACTATTTATTGCAGTAGACAGTCCACTTGATGATTGGGTTTTGGACTCAGGAGCTTTGTTTCATTCCACTTCACACCAAGAAATCATATAAAACTATATTGCAGGTGATTTTGGTAAGGTGTATTTGACTGATGGTACAGCCTTGGATGTTGTGGGTATGGGAAACGTCCAGATGTCGTTACCCAATGGGTCTGTTTGGTTACTAGAGAAGGTACGACATATTCCTGACCTGAGAAGGAATTTAATTTCTGTCAGACAACTTGATGATGAAAGGCATGCGATGTTGTTCACTGGTGGCACTTGGAAGGTTACAAAGGGAGCCAGAGTATTGGCTCATGGAAAGAAGTCTGGTACTCTATATATGACCTCAAGTCCAAGAGACACAGTTGTAGTTACTGAAGCGAGTACTGATACAAGTTTATGGCACCGCAGACTTGGTCACATGAGTGAGAAAGGGATGAAGATGCTATTGTCACAAGGGAAACTACCAGAATTGAAGTCCATTGATTTTGACTTGTGTGAAAGCTGCATTTTAGGGAAACAAAAAATGGTGAGTTTCTTGAAAACCGGCAAGACACCAAAGGCTGAAAAATTAGAGTTAGTGCATACTGATTTGTGGGGGCCTTCTCCGATTGCATCCCTTGGAGGATCAAGATATTACATCACATTCATTGATGACTTAACCAAAAAGGTATGAGTTTATTTTCTGAAAAATAAATTTGATGTATTTGACATTGTTAGCCTTAGAGGCTATGTGAGCTTAATTGCATTGTTTTGATGATAACAACCCATTAGTGGTTCTAGGTAAGCTTATCTTTGCACATCAAGCCATGATTAGTCTAAATATAAATGCAAAGATTAAGTAAATTAGTAATAGGTTAGACATCATCAAAAAGGAGGAGAATGTTAGCCTTAGTGGCTACACCATCATTGTTTAATGTGTTTTGATGATATTAACCTATATGTTGTTCCTAGTGTTTTCCTATCTTTGCAGATCATGTTTAGTATAGGTACTCGTATATGAATTATTGGATCGAAGGCAAAGATCGGACCGAGTAGACGTCAAGAAGGAAAGATCAAATGGACACGTACTCGGAATGACCCAAGCACAACCAAAGGAAGCTTAATTGTAGAATTATTTGTAATAAGGGTTGTGTGAGGTAGTATGTTATGTAACTCTTGTGAGTGTGTTTCTTGCATGATTTCTAAGCAAGAGTTGAGCAAAACACATGCATGCTAGGACACATGAGTTTATAGGATTGCACTAAAGATAAACACAAACTCACATTTCAAGGCTTTCAAAGTTAAACTTAAAGAGTTTGTTAAATGAATCCTAAACTCAAATATGTTTTCTAAAGAGACAAGTTTTAAAACAACTTGGTATTTTGAACATTTTTATACTTGGTCCCGATTGTGTTAAAACAAGTTTTATGTCCTAAAGGTTTAAAGAAAGTCAAGTATATTTATAAAAGGACATACTAAGCATATAAAATATCAAAATAGGTTTTCAAACGTGTTTTATTAATTAAGATATCTTATATTCAAAAGGAAACTCATTTGGATAAGTTTTAATCTTCATTAGACTTAATATATTTCATATACTTTTGTCCAAGAATGTTTTGAGTCATTAAAACACTTTTTGATAAGGAAAAACAAAGCAATCGTCACTACCGTAGTGCAGCCTTGAGTCCTGAACATCTTTCGGTATTTTGGGCATAACTTTTGCTAGAAAAGTCCAAATGGGACGATCTTGGTGTCCCTGGAAAGCTAAGACAAAATGCCACAACTTTCATGTTGATGACTTTTTCTAATTCAGGGACCTCGTCGACGAACACAGGGGATTCGTCGACGAGTTGCAGTATATGATTAGTCGACGAGTGCAGGGGCCTAGTCGACGAGTCCAATTGGCAAAATGACGCTAACGAGCGGAAAACGGCTAGTTTACCAAATAAAATATCTTTTCTTCCCCCCAACGGCTAGTTAACGGCTCCTAAGGCTCTTGGGCTATAAATACAAGCTTTTAGACTTGTATTAACATGGTTTTGAAGGCTTTTGATCATTCTTAGTGAAAAACCAAAACCTAAGCACCTAACACTTTGCATTGTTGTTCTTCATTCACAAGTGCTCATTCTCTCTTGCTCTTTAATTGTGTTTGATTCATTACTTGAGAGGTAGTGTGAGGTTTGCTTTGTATTAATATTTGCTCATTTGAGGAGCATCATATTATATTTCCATCATCTTCTTGTAAGGTTCTTTGTGGACTATTTGGTGAAAGTTCTTTGTGAACCGAAGAGGCTCTTGGTGAGCGGGTAGGGATTTGTTCTCAAGTTGTAAGGCTTCTCCGCTGATGAAGGAGATCGTATAGTGGAATCCTTGAGTTGGCCTCAAGGCTTGGATATAGGCTTTGTGCCGAACCACGTAAAAATACCGGTGTTGATTTTCTCTCCCTATACTCTTTATTATTTGTCTTGTGTATGATTTAAATTTCATATATTGTGATATAATTGCTTGCATAGAGCCAAGTGTTTTATTTTGTAGAGAAAGTTTGTAATTCGACAAAAATAGTCCATTCACCCTCCCTCTGGACTATATACTCCCGGACTGGGACGTCTAACAAGTGGTGTCAGAGCGAGGCGCTTGTATTTTCGGAGTAAAATCCAGAGCGTGAAAGATCAAATGGAGTATTCGGTGAGAATCTCTTCATATGGACGATCCATTTATCAACCACCGATATTCAACGGTTCAAACTACCATGCATGAAAAAATCAAATGTCCATGTTCATTCAAGCATACGACTTGGATTTGTGGGAGATCATCTCCAAAGGAGACTTCTCAATCACAAAGAAAAATGAGGATATTCCAAAGGCTTTATTGGAACAATCACCAAGCAAAAAAAGGTTAGTTGAACTAAATTTTAAAGCAAAGCATATTATTCTTTGTGGTTTAAATGATGATGTTCATAGTCTTATTTGCGAATGTCAAACTGCAAAAAAAATGTGGGATGTACTTGAAAACTTCTGTGGAAACACATCACAAAATGAACAATCAAAAATATGCATGCTAGTTAGAGAATATGAAATGTTTAAATTAAATGAAGATGGAGAAATTTTATCCATGCTCACTTGATTCACACACCTCATAAACAATTTAAAGGCACATGATAGAGTTTATTCATTGAACGATTATATTCAAAAAATTCTCCAAACTTTACCTAAGTCATCAATAACCATTGAAGAAGTTAGAAATCTAGAAAAACCTAAGATAGAAAATGGTCTTGCCTTAGATACACTTTGTGCTAATTACCAAAAAATAGGTGAGGATGATATTGCATTCTTTACAAGAAAACTTAACAAAATCTTAAGCAAAAGAATGCAACAAAAAGAAAAGGAAGAGTCATGCATTGAATGCCATTTTTGTATTAACTCTAGGCATGATATGATAAATTTCCCCCTAAATCAAAATGAAGAAAATAATCTAAATGAAGATCATAATCCCATGAATGATGCTACTTGGGATCAAATCGATGGATTAGCCACCGATGATGAAAATGAGAAAGAAGCACATCCTTGCTTCATGGCTAATGAACATGAAGATGAAGTAAGTTCAGATGAAGAGGATTATGCACCTTCGTATGATGAAATTGTGAATAGTTGTGTTAAATTGTTTGAAGAATTACTTTTAGTAAAAAAGAAGAATAAAAATGTTGAGAAAGAGCTTGTTTTGTCAAAACAAATGGAATTTTCTTTGAAAGAAGAAAATGAATCCTTTAAAAGGAAAAATGAAAAGTTTGTTTTAAATTCTCAAAAAGGGCCTGAAACTTTAAAAGAAAAGACAAAATATTTGGAAGGAAATTTGTCAAAATCCAAAGGCAAAGAGCCTTGTCTTTGTTCTATTTTAAAAAAAGAAAATTGCTCCTTAAAAAGAGAAAATGAGGAGCTTATAGAAAAGGCTCAAAAAGACCATGGATCTTTTCAAGTTGAGGTGAAAAATTTGAAAAATAAAATTAAAAATGTTTTAAAGGAAAATACTATCTTGAAAAAGAAAAATGAAGATCATGGCAAAGTAATAAGAGGAAAAGAAAACTCCAAGAAATCTTTGGGAGTAAAGAAAAATAATGTTTCCAAAAATAATTCAAGATCCTCTCATAAATCACAAGGTTATGCCTCAATAAGTAAAAATAATGCAAATAAGTCAAGACCTTTACATGAAAACAAGATTTGTTTATATTGTGAAAGAAAGGGTCATATTAGATATTTTTACCCTTATAGAGCACAAAGAGGCAAAGAGAGGAAGATGGAATGGGTTGTCAAGAAAAGAAACCCATGGAGACCCAAAGAAGAGTGGGAACCCAAAGTTACCAAGTCCGGTTAAACATCGCTTCCTTAGAACCTAGGATTAAGAATTAGAATTTAGGTTGACCTAGGTTAAAAGTTAAAAGGGATATGGTGACTAAGTTTGTGCTTAAAATCTTAAAATTCTAGCCTATGCATTTTAAACTGTTTAAATTACTTTATTGGGAACTTTTGATATCTATGCCATTATTGATCTTCAAATTTGAAAACCAATAAAATGCTTTAATTGCATATATCCTCAGTTGTTTGGTTTATTTCATTTTGAAATATTGGCTATTGCTTATGGGATGAAATAGCATGCAAAACTTGTTATTTAGAAATATATATTTTTTTGATAAATGACAAAACCTTGTTCTTCTCATGTGAATTACTAAGGTTTTAAATATAAAATTTCTAAAGCTCGCATGTTAGATAAGTCCATCTCTTATGAAGAAAAGATATTTTCTTAGTCACATAACTTGTTTTGATGATATATGACTGCTTGGATATATAGTTAGAATACTTAGATCATAGCATTCATGAAATTAATTTTTAGTAAAAATCATCATAACAACAAGTGGTATTCAAATTAAGTACTAACATGTAATATCTTTATAACATATGTTTTGAATACCTTCCCTTTAGTGGCAATTTAGGAGAGCATGTCTCCTAGAGCATTATTAAGTTAAGTCTAGTATACCCCTAATGCTCTTTGCCAAGTAGTAAGGACATATTTGCTATACGTAAAGTACAAGTCATCTTGGACTCAGGACTATTGACCTCTACCTTGGATAAAGTAGCATCCCCACCCTCACAATCTCTATAGTTAGGCTTGTACTATAAGATTTGTAAGGAATGCAACAATATTTGTTATTGTGAAACATTAGACATCATTCCTCCAAAATGCAAGGCATAAGGGACTAAAAAAACCTATTTTTGGGAAAAAGGTAGAAACCTTTAATTTTTTATATGAAAAACTTAGGTGTTAAATAAAGGTTCAGGAGCATGCTATAGTAGGTAGATCCATCTCTTATGGACAAGAGACATTCCTTAGTTACATAATCTATTTTTTTTAATGATATATGATTAAAATTTAAAAACATAGTAAGTACATCTAGACTATAAGCATATTTTATCCCTCCATAAGAAGTTGAGTGTTAGGAAAATTAATTATAACAACATGGACACTACGGACCATCCAATTCTAAATTCATCTTTGAATATGAGTCATCACTGGGAAATCAAACTAGTAAAAAGTTTCTAGAAACAATCTCTAATGCTTACCAAAAGATATCCCATCATGATCATTTAGAAATATCTACCTAGGGATTCTTAGTTATATTGACTCAAAGATAGAGTATTCCCTCTATGGTTGATTTAAAGGAAACTTCTTAACCTTTGTTAATGCAAGAGCATTCCCTTCCCCGACAAAATGCTACCATAGAAAAATACTCCAGGACCAAATGACACACTTACCATGCTTAAATCACAGGCATGAATTCTTCATAGGAAAAATGTCAATTTTGATAGCTTTGGAACAATTTACTGCATTGGCAAAATAGCTCTCGAGTTATACTCAAATTTGATAAGCATCCCCTACCAAGGGATGTATGACTCATTATTTGGATGCAAATAAAACCAAAGTAATTCAAGAAGAGGTTTTCTTGACATTGGAATTATCTACCTCTTATCTTAGATTTACTTCGTTGAGATATTTGCTCAACAAAAGCTTCAAGCGCTCAACAAAATTCTTAGGAAAATTCAATATCATATATTAGAGCTACTAAACTGCCACAAAATTCAATGTTCCTTACCTTTAAGAGGAAAATTTGTCCTCTATAGTGGCAATAATGGAAGCTTCTAATTGACAAGTGATGAACTGACTAGATCTTATCCTTAACTCACTTGCATTAGGTCAAGCATCGCTTTGAGAATCAAAACTACATATATATATATATCCAAGTCAATAGGATGAAAAGAAATTTTTTGAATAAACTGAGAATTCATTTTATCATTACCTCAAAGCAATAATGGGTTCTTAAAATGAACATTCATTCTTATCCAGGAAACTCACACCCTACCATGAGCATCAATGTGTTTGTGATATGCAATTTGGTTTCAAGCATTCACAAATTTTTTTGGTTGATAGAAAAAGAAGAAAGTTTCTTCTTATACTCTTATTCATCCATTGTTGAATTATCCTTTAATATAAGAGTATTCTACCATATTTTAGTATCAGCACTCAATCTTTAACAAATGGTAATAAACCTAAGAGATCATCATTCGTGAGTAAGTAAGGAAGCCAATCTAGGCTTTTCTAATATTATGGTTTACCATCCAAAATTTTGGTATATGTGTTTAGCACACACTCACCTCACCACCATGGAATCTTAGATTAAGGGGGAGAAATCATTTTTAGGTAAAATAAATTGTGTCTTTCTTTTTTTGATGATGATCAAAGGGGGAGAAGATATTTTGGTGTCCTCTTTGTTAAGAGAATGTTGTGTGGTGTTATGTGTGGAGGAGAAGTGAAATGCATGTAAAATGCATGTGGGCTATGCATGTAGTAATTCAAAGATAATATGAAAGTTCTAATTGCTTACTTGTTTTATCTTACATGAACTTTCTATTTTATGGTATGCATGTTTAAAGATCTAATAGATATGAAAAGTATAGTTAAATATTTTTACACCTTATATGCATAAAGTAAGGGGGGGCATATTTTAGTACCATTCTAGAATATGCATAAATTAAGGGGGAGCTTTGAATTTCACCCTATAGGAGAACACCAATAGTTTGCCATCATCAAAAAGGGGGAGAATGTTAGCCTTAGAGGCTATGTGAGCTTAATTGCATTGTTTTGATGATAACAACCCATTAGTGGTTCTAGGTAAGCTTATCTTTGCATATCAAGTCATGATTAGTATAAATATAAATGCAAAGATTAAGTAAATTAGTAATAGGTTAGACATTAACAAAAAGGGGGAAAATGTTAGCCTTAGTGGCTACACCATCATTGCTTAATGTGTTTTGATGATATTAACCTATATGTTGTTCCTAGTGTTTTCCTATCTTTGCAGATCATGTTTAGTACAGGTACTCGTACATGAATTGTTGGATCGAAGGAAAACATCGGACCGAGTAGACGTCAAGAAGGAAAAATCAAATGAACACGTACTCGGAATGACCCAAGCACAACCAAAGGAAGCTTAATTGTAGAATTATTTGTAATAAGGGTTATGTGAGGTAGTATGTTTTATAACTCTTGCGAGTGTGTTTCTTGCATGATTTCTGAGCAAGAGTTGAGCAAAGCACATGCATGCTAGGACACATGAGTTTATAGGATTGCACTAAAGATAAACACAAACTCACCTTTCAAGGCTTTCAAAGTTAAACTTAAAGAGTTTGTTAAATGATCCTAAATTCAAATATGTTTTCTAAAGAGACAAGTTTTCAAACATCTTGGTATTTTGAACATTTTTATACTTAGTCTCGATTGTGTTAAAACAAGTTTTATGTCCTAAAGGTTTAAAGAAAGTCAAGTATATTTATAAAAGGACATACTAAGCATATAAGATATCAAAATAGGTTTTCAAACGTGTTTTATTAATTAAGATATTTTATATTCAAAAGGAAACTCATTTGGATAAGTTTTAATCTTCATTAGACTTAATATATTTCATATACTTTTGTCCAAGAATGTTTTGAGTCATTAAAACACTTTTTGATAAGGAAAAACAAAGCAATCGTCACTACCATAGTGCAGCCTTGAGTCCTGAACATCTTTCGGTATTTTGGGCATAACTTTTGCTAGAAAAGTCCAAATGGGACGATCTTGGTGTCCCTGGAAAGCTAAGACAAAATGCCACAACTTTCATGTTGATGACTTTTTCTAATTCAGGGACCTCGTCGACGAACACAGGGGATTCGTCGACGAGTTGCAGTATATGATTAGTCGACGAGTGCAGGGGCCTAGTCGACGAGTCCAATGGGCAAAATGACGCTAACGAGCGGAAAACGGCTAGTTTACCAAATAAAATATCTTTTCTTCCCCCCAACGGCTAGTTAACGGCTCCTAAGGCTCTTGGGCTATAAATACAAGCTTTTAGACTTGTATTAACATGGTTTTGAAGGCTTTTGATCATTCTTAGTGAAAAACCAAAACCTAAGCACCTAACACTTTGCATTGTTGTTCTTCATTCACAAGTGCTCATTCTCTCTTGCTCTTTAATTGTGTTTGATTCATTACTTGAGAGATAGTGTAGGTTTGTTTTGTATTTAATATTTGCTCATTTGAGGAGCATCATATTATATTTCCATCATCTTCTTGTAAGGTTCTTTGTGGACTATTTGGTGAAAGTTCTTTGTGAACCGAAGAGGCTCTTGGTGAGCGGGCAGGGATTTGTTCCCAAGTTGTAAGGCTTCTCCTCCGGTGAAGGAGATCGTATAGTGGAATCCTTGAGTTGGTCTCAAGGCGTGGATATAGGCTTGGTGTCGAACCACGTAAAAATACCAATGTTGATTTTCTCTCCCTATACTCCTTATTATTTGTCTTGTGTATGATTTAAATTTCATATATTGTGATATAAATTGTTTGCATAGAGCCAAGTGTTTTATTTTGTAGAGAAAGTTTGTAATTCCGCAAAAGAGTCCATTCACCCCCCCTCTGGACTATATACTCCCGGGCTGGGACGTCTAACAGACACTTTTAAGAAGTGGAAGACTATGGTTGATACTGAGACAGGTTTGAAAGTAAAATGTTTGAGATCAGACAATGGAGGAGAGTACATAGATGGAGAGTTCAGAGAGTATTGTGCTGCACATGGAATAAGAATGGCTAAGACCATTCCTAGGACACCACAGCAAAATGGTGTGGCTGAGCGCATGAACAAAACTCTCAATGAGTGTGTTAGGAGCATGAGGTTGCATGCTGGACTACAAAAAACTTTCTGGACTAATGCTATTAGCACTGCAGCTCACCTGATAAACCAAGGACCTTCGTTTCCCATGAATTTCAGACTTCCTAAAGAGGTTTGGAGCAATAAAGAGGTAAAGTTTTCATATTTAAAAGTTTTTGGTTGTGTTTCTTATGTTTATATTGATTCTGATGCTCATAGTAAACTTGATGCAAAGTCTAAAATATGTTTTTTCATTGGCTATGGTGATGAGAAATTTGACTATCGATTTTGGGATGAACAAAACAGGAAAATCATCAGAAGTAGAAATGTGATATTTAATGAACAGGTTATGTACAAGGACAGGTCAACTGTAGTGTCTGATGTCACAGAGATAGATAAGAAGAAATCCGAGTTTGTTAACTTAGATGAGTTGACTAAAAGCACTGTCCAAGAAAGGGGTGAAGAGGACAAGGAGAATATAGAATCATAGGTAGATCAGAGTACACCTATAGCTGCGGTCCGTAGATCTTCTAGGACTATTAAACCTCCACAGCGTTATTTACCCCCTCTAAATTATCTCCTGTTGACTGATGTGGTGAGCCAGAATGTTGCGATGAAGCCTTGTAGGATGAAAATTCAAGCAAGTGGGAGTTAGCCATGAAGGATGAAATGGATTCCTTGTTGGGGAACTAGATATGGGAACTGACTAAATTGCCAATAGGGAAGAAGGCTTTGCGCAACAAGTGGGTATTCAGAATAAAGAATGAGCATGATGGTAGCAAGCGCTACAAAGCCAGATTAGTTGTTAAAGAATTCTAGCATAAGGAGGGCAGTGAATTCATAGAAATATTTTCTCCAGTTGTGAAGATGTCTACAATTAGACTGGTACTGGGAATGGTGGCTACTAAAAACCTACATCATGAGTAGTTAGATGTGAAAACGACATTCCTTCATGGTGACTTGGAGGAAGACATTTACATCAGTCAACCATAAGGGTTAATTGTCTAAGGACAAGAGAATTTAATCTGCAAACTGAGGAAGAGCTTGTATGGCCTAAAACAAGTTCCAAGACAGTGGTACAAGAAATTTGACAATTTTATGCATAGAATTGAGTTCAAGAGATGTGAAGTTGAACACTGTTGCTATGTTAAGTTCTTTGGTGATTCTTACATCATTCTACTGCTGTATGTAGATGATATGCTCATTGCAGGATTTAGCATTGAGGAGATTAATAATCTAAAGAAGCAATTGTCAAAATAGTTTGCAATGAAGGATTTGGGAGCTGCAAAGCAAATCCTTGGAATGAGGATCATTAGAGACAAGGCTAATGATACATTGAAGTTTTCACAGTCAGAGTATGTGAAGAAAGTTCTTAGTAGGTTCAACATGAATGAAGCTAAACCAGTGAGCACACCTTTGGGTAGTCATTTCAAACGAAGCAAAGAACAGTCACCGAAGACAGAAGAAGAAAGGGACCACATGAGCAAGGTGCCCTATGCCTCAGCTATTGGCAACTTGATGCATGTCATGGTGTGTACAAGGCCAGGCATTACACATGCAGTGGGAGTTGTGAGCAGATTCATGAGTAGGCCTGGAAAGCAGCATTGGGAGGCAGTCAAGTGGATTCTGAGATATCTGAGGGGTACATCAGATACATGTCTTTGCTTCACAAGTTTGAAACTACAGGGTTATGTAGATGCTGATTTTGCTAGTGATACTAATAGTAGAAAGAGTACTACTGGGTTTGTATTTACTCTGCGTGGTACAACTATATCTTGGGCCTCAAATCTACAAAAGATTGTTACTTTGTATACTATAGAAGCTGAGTATGTTGCAGCAACTGAAGCTGGAAAGGAAATGATTTGGCTACATGGTTTCTTAGATGAATTGGGTAAGAAGGAGAAGATAGGCATTCTACACAGTGACAGTCAGAGTGCAATCTTTCTTATTAAAAATTCGGCTTTTCATTCAAAGTTGAAGCATATACAGACAAAATACCACTTTATTAGTTACCTTGTTGAAGATAAGCTAGTAATACTTTGAGAAGATTTGTGGATCTAAGAACCCGACAGACATGTTGACTAAGGGTGTCACTATTGAGAAGCTAAAGCTGTGTGCAGCTTCAGTTCTCCTTCTAACTTGAGAATAGGAGGATGAGTTGCAAGGATGAGGGATTGCACTTTCAGAGAATTGCGGTTGATGTTGGTGATTGAACTAGTCTCCAAGTGGGAGATTTGTTGGGTTTTGTGGAGCCTAGTTATGTTTGATCTCAGCCCAGGCCTAGCCAGAAATACAGAGAGTCTCGCCCAAGTGCTCAACTAGGAAGACCCTGAAGGGTGACCAAGTCGATATTCTGAGATATCCTGAAGGATGAGACCCTGAAAGGCTTTACAATCATCTCGACCAGCAAGACTTAATGGTGCGACTAGGTCGAGGATGCTGAAGTTCAAGATTCCTGATTTCCTGCGAGGCTCGACCAAGTCACGACCATTGGGAATAGGGATGCGACTAGGTCGACGGCAACGATCTTCTGTGCGAGATTTCGGCAAAACTTTCCTATTTCAAAAGTTATGATCTTGTAAACCCTAAGATATATATTTTTAATGTTCGTCTATGTGTGGAGAGCGACGTAGAAGTGTGCAGCAGCGTGGAGAGTGTTGTGAGCTCTTGTGTGCACGATCCAAAGGTGTTCGCTTTGGTGTTTAGGGTGTGCACGTCGTTTCTTCCTTGTTGAGTGAGAGAAACTCTGTAATTGCTGCACTCTGCATACTTCCCTGATAGTAGTGAAATCCCTACAACTCCGTGGACCTAGGCAAAATTGCCGAACCACATAAAAATTATCTTGTGCGTGCGTGTGATTATTTTCTTTGGCGTGTGCTTGTCTTTATCTTGTTTCTCACAGGTTTAGTGTTCTAGGAATTTCCATGTGTTTCTTTATTCCCCTTTCAGAGGTCACTATCAAACCCAAAATTACTTCATTCATTTCCACACATTATATTGATTTTGGCATGTTGAAGCATGATTGTGTTTTCTTTTCATCATATGATCGATTTGTATTAGGCATTAAAGCAGTAGGGATTTCATGAGATTAAGTCTCCATAAGCCCTATGAAAGGCTTTTCAAAAGGATTAAGGATGAGACATTTTCTTAAATGAATAACATCGAAGGAACGAGGAAATGCAGAGGGCGATCGATCAACCTCTATAGGCAGTCGATCACTTGGTTTTTAGAGTTGCTCCAAATGTTTATTTTCAGAAAATTCTTTCAAAATGGGATGTACAGAGACACACACACAAAAGATAAGCATGGAAACCATTCAAAGGAATGGGTGTTTTATGTTGCTAGCGCTTTGAATTCAAATGGAATGAATTTAAAGTGTTACCTTCCCTATTCACAATTATATTCTCGAACCTAACTTCTTTTAAAAGTTTTCCTCTATTTTTCCTTTTCCAAAATTAAAATAAAGTGGCGACTCCATTTTCAAAGATAAAAAGGGCAAGTTTGATGTATCAATGGTTTGGTAATCTCTACTTGTTTGATTCCAAAACAGTCACCAAATGTTGGCAAGCCAAAACGGGTTTTCAAAACTCGATGCCAACACATACTACATCTGTCTTGAAGCAAATATACAGTAAAGTCAAACTACTAAAATTTGGAACTATGTCCAATGATACATGTCAGAACACATATACCATACACTTTGTCCAAGTCCCATGCATCCAACATGGGTGCTCACAGGTAAATAAATTGTCAATCTATCAAAGGCATTGAAAAAATAAAATATTCAAACAAACATACAAGACATAGGATCCCATCAAACTGGAAAATGCAAATAACAAAAAGCAGGATATACTTAATTATGTTTATCAAGCAATCAAAGGGACACAACAGCCACAAAATGCAGAATGTAGAAAATTAATGAAGCACAATCTTTCAAACTAATTCTTTTACTGCAGTTTATTTGTGTTTATGAATAAGTATATACATGACAAGGACTAGACCTCAAGAAATGGATTGCTAAATTTAAAAATTGAATAAATACCCAATATGAAAAATGCCAACCAGGGTAAAAATGATACAACAGATATGTGCACCAAAGCAAAAATTGTTTTTCCCAAGAGATGATCTTTGAGCAAGAAAAATAAAAAAGGCATGTATGAACTTACAACCTATTAGAAGATTCTTGACGTGCTGAGTTAATTTCAATTAGAGTGTGAGTTCCATCATCATCTCTGTCCAACCAAAATGCCCCGGCTGGAAGATTTTTTCCCTCAGCAGATATGCCAATCTTTACGACATGGGTAGGAGCAATATATCTCACCATGTCCACTAGTAAGTCATAACCAATACCTTGTACACAAGGGAATGATGAAATTATAGTGTAAAGATCATAGCTAATTGAATAATAGTGAGAAAGAGGTGGCAGTAAGGAAATAACACAAACTGCAGCAGTCTACTTAATTAAGTATAAATCAAAAGAAAAGAAATATACACAAATAAAACAAATAATACCTTTCACCCAGCCAGGGGTATTAACAACAAGGGGCAACTCAGTTCTGCCAGGGTTTTTGCTCTTGTTAAACATGCGAAACTCGTCTTTATAGTAATCATACAGAGCAAATATATAATTCATGTATGCTGCTGGGTCCTTTTTTGAAGACACGTCACCAAAGAAAAAGGATCTGACAGAATAAAAAGAATCATATAAAATAAAATAACCTATCACTAACAATATCAGTAATTCACTAGTTCTGTTCTATTCTTTCAGTGAAATCTGATTCATGCGTATTGAAATTACCCTTGCCTGCCTTCAATAGATAGTGGGTTCACAGCAAATATAAACAGAGAGATACAACAACAGAACTCCAGTTCCACAATGACATTTCTCAATAAATTCTTAAAGAATAATACCATTAAAGGGGGACACAGTCAAGAGATCCTGTTGTTTTTATTTCATGTAATAGGCTACTAGTCATGCTGAAATTTGTATATTTCTACTTAATGTGGTTACATCCAATGCCAAATTGATGCAGCTTCGGTTTTTAGTATAATTTTATTCATTTGTTTTTGTTTAGCTGCTATTCATGACTTGCTTCTGCTTATTCTAACTCTGACTAATTTATAACATTGTGAAAATTGTAAATGCCATGATAAAATCAGAAATCATACCTTTCTGGTGTTTTCAGGCACGGAATTGTCAAATCTAACAAGGAGATGGGGAAGAAAGAAGAACATTTATTAGAATAACCATGGATAATGCAGATTGCAGAAGATACCAGTCTAACTATATTTAACAGGACTAAAAATTTAACTGTACAATTGAAATATTAATAACCGGTTATTAAACTGAAGAAAAGAGTACCTGGAGTTATTTTGACAATTACAATCAGGGATATACAACCAGGAGGAGTGAACTCCGGCTGCCCAACATCTGTATCTAAATAAGCTACTTTCCTGTACCTGGACGAAACAAAAAATGATAAAGCATTATACACAGTCAAAAAAGATACTTTACGCCAAAAGAATACCAGCACAAATTATAATGCTTTGGCATGGTATTGTCCTGCACTAAGCAGAACCAAAACAGGCAACTCAAAACGAAAATATTCAAGAGCATATCATCTGACATCTGGATAGCATGCGCTTGGTTCGCGGTTCGCACAGGAACACGAATAAAATTTTCTGGGTTTTTTCATGCAGCACCTTGGAGCTAGGAATCGGAAGACGCATCACTCAGAGGGATTAAGAACATCGAATCGAATTGAAGGAAAGAGAAAAAAACCCGAATATTGAAACATATATATTAAGCCAGTCCCATTCACCTAGAAGAACACAACGGTAGTTCCGCATTTTGATCGATAGGCACGCCCAAATGAATAAATTTCTCATTCGAGGCACCCATTCAGCTAATATACGAACGCATAAAATGAATTAGGAGAAGAGAAACCTCAAGAGGAAAGTGTTGAGGAGGTGACGGGAGAAGGTGGTTTTGCCGCAGTTCTTGGCGCCGCAGATCAGGGCAATGGGAGGCGGCGAAGTGGTGGAATCGTAGGCTATGGCATCCGCAGCTTCCGACCATTCTTCTGGTATGAAAATGCTGAGACTGGGACACTCTGCCTCCATCTCTCTGGAACACAGACTCTGTTCTGCACAGGACACGGGCTCGGCGTGCCTGCATCCTCGTTAAATAGTGGATGCCTTGCTCTTGCCATTGCCGTGGGGGCGTGTAAAGTTGCAGAGCACGCTGATATTGTGACATAAATATTCCAGATTACATTCTCTGCCCTGAGTCTTGAATGATGAATCTTGGGGATCTGGGAGCTCTGTTTTTGCTTCCATTGGAACCATACAGGTCCATGCATTCATCAGCTGAACTGCGTTTTCCCCTTTTTATTTGAACATTAACAACTCTATTAGTATTTGAAATTATTAATTATAATTTAATTAGTACAATTAGATAATATTTTGATATTTTGGGACAATATCAAAAGCAGGGTTAAATTGAGGATACTCAAAAGATTATAAAACTAAATAATTCTATATTAGGGGTGTCTTAAAAAAAAACAACTGATTTTTTTTAACCATTCCACCCATCATTCAAGGTTCCAGAATTAGAATTGTGATTTTGAAAGTCATTCTACTTAAATAACGAAAAGCATGAATCGCATTCTTACTTCAATTTCATTCCCACCTTAATCACATTCTTACACCTATTTGCTTTAACTTTATTCCACTACTCGAATAGTGTTAAGATCTAGTTGAACACAAACATGATTATTCCCTTCCCTTGTAGGGCGGGCTCTAGCCAAAAGATTGGACTATAATGAGCAATATTAGTAGTACTCTATAGTTAGCCTCATTATTTGTTGCTTTGAATTTAGATAATAATGCATACTTCAGAATGCATTGGTAGAGAGAGATCAAACTCCAACCCATATGTCATAAGGATCCCTTGCTATAGAGGGCTTATATTGACTCCATGTTGGTCTTATACTGATAAGGGATGGTGCATTCAAGGGTGTGGACCTAATCCGCTATGAACAATCTAGGTTTGTATTGAATGTCGAATGTCCTTAACTCCCACAAACACTTGATAGCCTTCATAAGTCTCCAATTTTTGTCAATTAGTACAATGACTATATGTAAGGCCTCTGTTGCTTGTTGAGATTATGAGCGCATAGGCCAATCTCTTCATTTGTTGGTATTTTAAGTCTAGTCCACCTAGTATGCAACAAAAAACAATAAACAAGTTAATGCTATTAATCTTCCTTGGCTAGAACTAAGCTAATAACAAAGTTAAAACTGATATGCTCTAAATATATCAACTTATAAAAGGAAGTCAAAACCCAACAATCACTACCCAAGTCAAATCTTCTGACAAGAGCAATAATCTCTAATCCAATAATGAATCGAGAGATCCACGCTGGCGCCTTAAACGCCTAGAGTGATCCACGCTGGTACTTTAAACCTTCGGAATGATCCACGCCCTCACGTCATAATGACGGATCACCCCAAGGGTCAAACCTTGCCACTATAAAGAAGGGTGATGCAAACAAGTCAAGGTAACTCACTCTTAACCCACTTTACTATTGCATTCAGTGTTCCCTTACTTAGGCATTGGAGTGATCCCCCGGGTCCTCCAAGCCTGTTGTACTTCCATTCTTTTCAGGTCATCAGAAGTCGAAGAGCAACGTCGCAGGTCATCACCAATTTTATCCTGCAACAGTTGGCGTCGTCTGTGGGAACTTGCTTCTGAGAGGTACTCATTTTGCTCTCGACCTCTGACGTTCTAATAATGCCAACCACACACAACTCTAGCTTTGGCCCTATTGCTGGAAAAGAATCGCCTCAATCCATCCACTCCACACCAACAGAACATTTAGGAGTCACTGGGGAGGAATTTTTTGTCTTCCAAAAGAAGATGGAGAATATGTTCAACCTACTATTGCAGCAAAAGAGTCCAGAAGAGCATGTCCCCCACCAACAACAGGTTAGCCCTAGCCCACCTAAGAAAGTAGAGGTACTAAAGGAGAGTAAAGAAAAAACTAACCTCATTAAGAAGGTGGAAGACAAGAATAGCATAGGTGTAGAGACCCAAAGAATTATAGTATTTAAATAAAAAAAAGGGAGAAAAGGAAATTTTAAAGGGGATCACGGCAAGATCTCGTCAACGAACGTGAAGCGTTCATTGACAAATCAGCTTATTGTGATCGTCGACAGAGGCACATGTCTCGTAGACGAGAAATTACTGAGATGCTATTTTGAAGGGCCTAAAGTTCGTCGACGAACTCTCTACTTGGCCTCGTTGACAAAGTGACGTGTCTCATCGACGAAGGTAGGTGTATAAATAGTTCAAACTCAAATTTCCAACGTGAAATCTTGCATGCAACCTTTTCGTTTCTCTCTCTACTTCGTCCTCCACCCCTTCTCTCTAGATTTCTAACTCCGACTTTTGCCGGATTGACAATCCAAAGTCGCCACGCTACTCCTGGGAAGTTTCTCTTCATTTCTGTTAGAGTGGATCGTTGGTTAGGCTAACTTGGGAACCATTCCAAAATTTGGGTACATTGGTTAATTTCAGTTTTATTAGGTATTTGGTGTTTTTGGACTGAGGAGGAGATGTTAGGTAGGATAATACTAAAGTTTTGTTGGGGGGAAATGTTAATTTCAGGGTGTTATGCTGGGAACATTGCGGGTGTAGGATTGAGTGTTTTTGTGAGCTTCTCAGTAAGTCAGGTAAGGGAATAAACTAAGTCAGTATTTTAATGAAGTTATTTATTAATATTCAGCTTTTATTTTCAAGGAAATTATGTATGTTATAGAACTAAGTTTGGAAATACTGTTGTTTTCAAGAAAATGATTTTAATACTATTCAACAGGGAATATGGTTTTGTGCATATTTTATGAATAGAATAATATTCACTTTTGTGTGGCATGAGTAGGAAATTATATGATTTTATGAATTATCATAATATTATGTTTTCAGAATCAGCATGTTATTAATATTTTCAGGAAAATATTAAAAATGATAAGGGAATTATGTTTAAAGTATGGTATTGAAACAGTACAAAGATTACAAACTATGTATGTTAAATATATGCTGACGTAAGGGCCATATTTTACATGATATGATATGCCGGCAGAAGGGTCGTGGTTTTATATGATATGTCGGCGTAAGGGCCGGGGTTTTTATATGATATCTTATGCTAGCGTAAGGACCGTGATTTCCATATTTTATTATGTCGGCGTAAGGGCTGTGGTTTATACATTATGATATGCAAAAATACATGAAAATATTATTTTGACAAATGTTATTATGAAACAGCTATGTATTGTTATTTGAGATTTACTATATGTTATCGAAACCTGGATGGCTTGATTTAGGTTTTCAGGAAACATGGTACCGTAGCTATATGATCACGATCATGTATATGTTAGGGCTACCACATGTGACAAAGGACAGTGAGAGATCGGCAGTCGATGTGGTTTATGGTAGTGCAGGCGTCCCTCTGGCATCCGCACCAAGAGGGGCAGACCTATTATACTTACAGACTTATATTGATCTAGCGTGGTCAGCCAGCCATTGCTAGGTCCAGCCTTCGGGCCACACAACCTAGTATCCATCCAGGGGGTTATTTTATGTACAGTTATATAAGATGATTTTCATGTATAGAAATTCAGTATGTTATACCATGATATGATAAATTATATTTTTCCCAGATATGATACAGGCGGTTTTATCAAATACGATTTATGTAATGTTATATGTATAATACAAAAATACTCATGTTGTCACACACTGATATTAGTTTATTTCCCTTACTGAGAGATGTTTCACCCCAGCTATATAAACATTTCAAGAAATCCAATTAGAGGAGCAAATAGAGCTCCACGACAGTAGAGTCCGACTGAGCTACCCTGTTAGAAGGGTAAGTTGATGAGCTAGGGTTAGATTTATTTTTGGCAAGTGACCCTAGGCTACTTGTGGTCTTTTGATGATGATTGTATATATATATATATATAATAGTTTTAATGGGACTCTAGTATTGTGGTTGGTTGTATGGTATGTTGTAATTTACGTTTCTAGCTGCTTAGGTATTTGAGTAGTATTTTGGATATATCCATGGTACTCATGGGTCCAGGTTGATTATGTTATTTAGTTGTATAGAATTATTATATTGAATATTAGTATAAAAAAAATTTAAATTGGTAAATTAGGCAAGTCGTTACAATTTGATATTAGAGTCTAGGTTGTTAAGTTCTGTAGACTTTAGAATTTAGCGGAAACGATACCAGACTTAGGGAAAGAATTTAAGGTTTTGTTCTGCAGTTTAGAGGCAAGAATTCCATGGTGGTTTCTGTATCTTTCTTGGGGTGACGATTTTAGGAAAGTCATAGTAAACTATTGTCAGGTTGTATTTCTACAGTGTAGAACTGGATCTTGAAATAAGATAAGGATGTCAAGATAATGGATTTTGGTTAGATGTGTAAACTATAAAATAGGTCCCTTGAGCATTGTTTATTATTTTTCAGGATGGACCCTAGAGAAGGTAGTGCCCATGCGAGTGGTAATGAGGGTACAAGGCCCTTGAGTGCACGCAGGACTGATTCAGAGGCTGTACTACATAGCATAGCTCAGCAGGTTATGGCTAAGATCTCTAGGAACTCTAGAGAGTAGGGAGGTCCATCTGTAGGTCATGGGTACACGATAGAGAAATTTACCAAGATGAATCCTCCAGCATTTTCAAGAGGAGTTAATCCTGTAGCCAGCGAGAATTAGATGCATGAGATCGAGAATGTTTTGGCGGTATTACAGTGTACAAAGGAGCAGAGGGTCCTTTTCTCCACCTACAAACTGACAGGGGAGGCTGAGAGGTGGTGGACTACTATGGGACTTCTAGAGCAGCAGAGGACGACACCGATAGATTTGACATAGGATCGATTTAAAGAATTATTCTTTGACAGATATTTCCCAGCCACTGTTAGGGAATCTAAAGTGGAAGAGTTCCTGAATTTAAAACAAAGAACAGTAGTCGGTCCAGTAGTACGCGGCGAGGTTTATAGAGCTATCTCGCTTCACCCCATATGTTGTTCCTAATGAAGTAAAGAAAGTTAGGCAATTTGAAAGGGGATTGAGGAGTGGAATATATAAGAAGGTAGTAGTGTTAAAGATACAGGACTTTGCTGAGTTAGTCGATAGAGTAGCATTGGCTGAGGCTAGTGAGCGGATGGATGCAGAGGAGTAGAGACAGAAGAAGAGATCTACGCCTTCAGGCTTCTAGTAGGGATCCAGGCAGGGTCAGTGGAGGAGAGAAAACTATGGCAAAGGATAGAGACAAGAGACTAGAGGTCGTGAGTTTCAGGCAGTGCAGAATTTTCCTATCTGTCAAACTTGTGGAAAAAGACACTTGGGAGAGTGTCGAGTGGGGAGAGTCATCTGCTATCGCTGCAGTAGGCAGAGACACCTAGTGTGAGATTACCCTACACCACTTGGTACCACTCCTGCTCCCAGATCGTACCGAGGAGGCTATCAAGCGCCTCGTGGAGGCCAGTAGAGTAATGTAGCTCTAACAAGGGTCTATGCTTTGACGCATGGAGATGTTGAGACAACCAACGATGTGGTGACAGGTATAATTAACATGCTTTCATTTAAAGTAATTGTATTGTTTGATTTAGGGGCCACACACTCATTCGTGTCTATGGGGTGTATTAGATTATATGGGGCAGAAACACAGTTGTTAGAAACCGAACTGTTAGTAATTACACCAACAAGGTCAGTAGTGAGGTGTAGTAGAGTGTTCCGAGGCTATCTAGTTGATATTCAGGGGAGAGTCTTGCCAGCTGACTTGATGGTATTGGACATGCATGGGTTCGATGTAATTTTTGGTATGGAGTAGTTGGTAGCTAATTACGCAAGTATAGATTGTCATTTGAAAGAAGTAATATTCATACCTCCTAGAAGACCATACTTTAGGTTCATAGGGTCGCGTGTGCAATCCCTGCCTCAGTTAGTATCAGCCATACAAGCGAGGAGACTACTCCTGGATGGTTGTCAGGGGTTTATGGCCTTTGTAAAGGAGGTGTCAAAAAATGAATTGAAACTGGGCAATACACCAGTGGTTAAGGAGTTTCCAGACGTTTTTTCAGAAGATCTACCTGGGTTACTTCCTGACCGCGAGGTAGATTTTGCTATTGATCTACTTCCCGGGATGGCATCGATCTCTAAAGCTCCTTACAGAATGGTTTTGTTGGCCTTACAAGGCTTAATATCCTATTTGATGCTAGCAAACAAGTAGAACTTAACATGTTTTGTTTAAGTGATGTATTTTCAGGACTCAATGATGAATGCAAAGTTAAAGAATTCATAAAAGCTTATATTTCAAAGAAGGATGATCAATATGAAGCTTAAAGTATGGATTCAAAAATGGATTTAAAGATAAAGCTTGAAGATCATGAGAGCATGAGGATTAAAGAAAACTTGATGAAAGCTTACAGAAAGATGAAACAAGTATAAAAGCCTCAAGGAATTCAAGAATTGAAAATTTGAAAGAGTCTAGGAAATTTCATATAAGTACTTCAAAGAATTTCAATATGAATGCATGAAACTCTTAGGTTAATTTATTGGATCTAGATACCTTTTAAAATACTTGAAAAATATTTTTATAAGGTAAAAAATTGTTTCAAAAAGGTTAGAATCATTTTTGGAATGAAAAGTACCAAAAAGAGGATTTCTCAATTGCTGTCAATTTTTCTACATCCACATTGATGTACATTTTTATCCATTAAAAAATCTTTATTTTAATTTGTGTTCAACATTAAAGTTTCATTATTTGTTCTTAGCTTTCATTTGACACCAAGAACATCAAATTTGGAGTTATAAAGAAAAAGTTATGACAAACAAATTGAAGGATGCTTGAAGCTGACAGCATGACAGACGACTGTCAAGTACTTGATAGACAATTGTCTGTGCATTTTGAAACGCTTGTCCGTGTTTAGATAGGTGACTATCACCTTACTGTTCCTTTAATTTAACTAGACAGCCGACTACCAAAAATGGACAGTCAACTGTTACGCGGCTGTTTTGAAATTTCCATAACGGTCAAATTTTTTAAATGAGGTTGCTTGGGGCTCAAACTTTGTGAAAACTTGCGGAATACTCCAAGTCACTTGGGGAACAAGTTAGATACTTTTCCACATCTATAAATAAGCCTCAAAGATCATTGAATTAATTAACTAAGAACCAAAAATCAAATTCAGCACTCAATACTCACTCAATTGTTCTCATCATTCAAAGGCTCTCAAGCTCACATATTGTGCACGAATTCAATCGAGTTTGTTCTAATCTTCTTCCACAGGAATTGTGCTACAAATTCTAAATCTTTCAATCATTGAAAGAATTAATCGGTGATATACTTCATTGAGCTTCAAGTTAATTTCCATATTGTTATTTACTTTGAAGTATATAGTTCTGAATTGTTGTACTAATTAGCTCTTATAGGAGCAAATTCTTTGTACACAAATATTTGATTTGTGTTTTGTACATTGATGATTCCAAGGGTTATCTGGATCGTTGGCTAAGTAAGGGGTTATTGCTTAGAGAGGCGGGCTCTAGCCTAATTAAGGAGTGACCGAACGAGAGGACATCATTTGGAGAGGCGGGCTCTAGCCTACTAAAGGAGTGTGTTAACGGTATTGTTCCGCCCGGCAAAGGAACTGAATTTAGTAATCTTTTGGTGGTTTGCCAAAGGCGAGGATGTAAGCTGTGTATAAGCTGAACCTCGTAAAAATCCCAGTCTCACTCTCTCTTTCCCTCACTCTTTATTTTCAGCATATTTATATTGTGTGGATGGTTAAATCATACAAACTACGTAATTTAGAAGTTAAATAAACTCAAGGTTCAATTTTGATTTGGGATTGTGGAAACTGAAAGGGAGTATGTTGGTTGATCAAACTTTTGCGGAAACCTCAAAAGGAAGTATGTTGGTTGGTTAACACCCAAAGAAAAATTAACCAAGAGGTTATTTAAATTCTGAGTTGTTTGGAATTTGAGTTGTGGATTGCATTGAAGAAACCATTTCATATATACAGGGCTTGATTCAAATTTATATACCCAGGACTGACAACAAAAACTGAAAGTTGAAACTAGTATATTGATTAAATTGTGGTTGAATGGTTTAAAGTTTGATATTGATTGGAATGTGTTTGTATTTCAAAGAGTGCTGAATCTTGCAAGCTTTCATCAATCAAAATAGTGCTGCAGTTAACTTATACTTGGTAAATCAATTGTTTGTTTGATTGAACCTTATCTTGTTCATTTGTTTTGTGGTAGTGGATTAGATAAAGAGAATTAAGCTTTTATTGTGTGATTGCTAAATCAACAAGAAATCAAGAATTCATTGAAAGAATTAAATTAAGACTTAAAAGAGGTTAAAGATTCTTGAAGAGAATTAAAATAAATTTTAAAACCCAATTCACCCCCCCTCTTGGTTCTACAGCTTGCTTTTCAATTGGTATCAGAGAAGGGTTATAGCAAATCTTAATTAGTAGCTATAAAAAGATCCTAATGGCTTATTTAGGTGTAGCTCCCTTTGGAGAGGGACAATTTTCAACTAGGCCACCAATATTTTGTAGACACAACTATACCTATTGGAAAAAAAGAATGTAAATATATCTCCAACACATGGATTGCAAAGCTTGGGAAGTAGTTATGGATGGAGACCTAATTCCCACTAAGATAGTAGATGGAAAACAAATTCCTAAAAAGAAAAAGGATATGACCGATATAGACTATAAGATGCTGCAAGTAAATTCTAGTGTCATGAATGCCTTATATTGTGCTTTAGATGCCAATGAATTTAATAGAGTAATGGCTTGCAAATCAGCTAAGGAAATATGGGACAAATTAGAAGTAACATATGAAGGAACTATAGATGTTAGGGATAATATGATCGATATGCTTACAAGTGAATATGAAGCTTTTAGGATGAACCCGGATGAATCCATAACTAATGTGTTCACTAGGTTCACTCACATAATAAATTCCCTAAATGCACTAGGAAAAACCTACACTACTTATGAGATGATAAGGAAAATTCTAAGAGGGCTACCACCTAAATGGGAACCAAAAGCTACTACCATAATGGTAGGAAGAAATCTGAAAACCACTTCCTTAGATGAACTTATAGGTTCTCTCCTAACATATGAAATGGCAATGAATGATAGAAGTGGAAAAATTAAATCCTAAGAATCTATAACCTTCAAAGCTTCAAAAGAAAACTCTAGTAGTGAAGAAGAGATGAATAAAGATGAAGTAGCCTTCATATTAAAGAAGCTAGCGAAAATTCTAAGAAGGAAAAATAAATTCAAAAGAAAATCCAAATCTGAATCAGATGAAGAAGGAGAATAAGTTAGCAAGAAATCAAAGAATAAAACTCCTACGTGTTACAATTGCAACAAAGTTGGACATATAAAATCAAAATGTCCACTACTACTAAAAAAGAGTCTAAGAAGAAAATAAAAAGGTCATGAAAGCCACTACTTGGGATATGATGAGTACAAGTAGTTCGGAAAATGAATCAAGTGGCCAAGAGGTTGCTTATACATGCTTTATGGCTTGGGACAATGAGGAAAGCTCCTCATCTAAATGTTCAAATAATTCTTGTAGTGATGAATCCAATGATGAAATCATGTCATCTTATGAAGAACTTTAAAATGATTTATTCAAAGTTTATAAGATGCTAATCAAAGTAACTAAGAAAAATACTTCATTAAAAAATAAGAATGAAGGTATAATGAAAGAATTAGAATCCCTTAAAACTATTGAAAGAGAAAAAGATTCAAGAATCAAGGAATTAGAAAGCAAGAATGAAAAAATGATAGAAGACCTTCGATCCCTATCCTCTATAAAATATAAGAAAGACATATATATTTCTGAATTAGAAGATAAGATAAGAAAACTATCTCAAGAATTAGAAAAATCACTAAAGAAGGTTGACAACAAGAAAGAGATAGAGATAAATGATCTCAAAAATCAAATTGAAGATAAAGAAAAGATCATTTATAACTTCACAAAAGGAAAGACAAATTTTGAAAAAATGATAGGCTCACAAAGAATGTCTCTAAATAAAGAAGGCATCGGTTTTAATGGAATTGAAAATAAAAAGAAAAAGAATCTTTACATGGGTTATTTTTCAAAAACTTCTAAAGATTATACTAGCATATCCTCTAATGCCTACACTAGCATCATATGCTATCAATGCAAGAAAAAAGAGGCATATAAAGTTTGAATGTCCATTTAAGAGAAAGGGTGTAAAAACTAAACAAGTATGAAGATTAAAAGAAACATCATTTATTAAACCAATCGGACCCAAGAAAGTTTGGGTACCAAAATGAAAGACCAGTTCATAAATGAAAAACTCCATGGATTAAGTCATTTCCCTTTAAAAATTGAGAAAGTAACTTAATTCATGATCAACAAATGAACTAGTTGAAATAGAAAAACTTAAAGATGAGTTTAAGAGCTTATTATAACAAATTCAAAATGGCATTGTTGGCAAACATCATAGGATGATTTTTACAAGGCTTAACTTAAGAAAATATCAAATTGAGCTTATCACATAAGTACCTTGATTAAAAAAAAAGATATTTGAGAATGAAAGTCTATATGCTACATGCTTACATACCTATATGATATGCTATATGCTTTATATGTATGACTTGACTTGACTTGACTTATATTGATATTTTATGGCTCACTATGTTGAACATTTGAGCATGAGATTATTGAGCAAAAGCATGAATTTTGATATGAGATTAATTCTTAATCATGCATGCTATTGATGAATCACATGGATAAACTTACTGCTCTTGATATTGATATCTATGAGCTATGAAAGATATAATAGTTATATCGGTGTCCATGAGCTATGCATAATGTGAATATGACTTTGGTATCTATAAATTACTTTGGTATCCATGAATATTTTAATTGATATCAAAATTTAAAAGCTCACTTGGTATCACAATCTAAAATTTCAATTTGTTTTTGAGCATGACAAGTATGATTATATCCATGCGCATGGTATGACATTGATGATATTAGCATGATATTGATATTTGATACATGATGTGAATCAATGTTTTGAAACATGGGATGATAAAAGTATAATTGGTAACAAAACTGAATGTATTGAATTCAGGGGGAATGTTAAGACTTATTGCTTATATTATGATCGTTTCCCTTTTAATCAATTGATGTCATGAATTAAATTTTAAATTGGTATCATAAAATCAACAATTGGTATCTTGAATAATGTCAAAGGGGGAAAAAGTAGTTAGTAAAGATGTTACAACCCATATACATGACTATTAAAATACACTACAAATGCTATATTGAAAAATAATAAATTGAGTGTGCACATATGTTTGATATGCATGTTTTATTATATGCTCAAAATGTGATGTTATTTGAACTCAATCATTTTTTTTTTCCTTTTTGATTGATGTCAAAAGGGGGAGAAGTTTTAAACAAAAATTGAGCATGAACATAATATATATAAAAAGGAGGAGAAGTATTTGATATTGATTGAAAAACTTGAACTTGAATGAAGTGATGAGCATGATTGTAAAATTAAGTGATGAGCATGATTGTAAAATGAAGTAATGAGTATGATTGATCTTGCGAATATTGTTAAGATGATGCTTATTGAAAGGGGGAGTCTTTTTAAGGCTCACTCCAATTTTTACTTCTTATTTGTCATCATAAAAAAGGGAGAGATTATTGGCCTTACAAAACTTAATATCCTGTTTTGATGCTAACAAACAAGTAGAACTTAACATGCTTTGTTTAAGTGATGTATTTTCAGGACTCAATGATGAATGTAAGGTTAAAGAATTCATGAAAGTTTATATTTCAAAGAAGTATGATCAATATGAAGCTTAAAGCATGAATTCAAAAATGGATTTAAAGATAAAACTTGAAGATCATGAGAGCATGAGGATTAAAGAGAACTTGATGAAAGATCAAAGAAAGATGAAACAAGTACAAAAGCCCTAAGGAATTCAAGAATTGAAAATTCGAAAGAGTTTAGAAAATTTCATGTAAGTACTTCAGAGAATTTCAATATGGATGCATGAACCTATTAGATTAATTTATTGGACCTAGATACCTTTTAACATACTTGAAAAATATTTTTATAAGGTCAAAAATTGTTTCAAAAAGGTTAGAATCATTTTTTGAATGAAATGCACCAAAAAGAGGATTTCTCAATTGTTGTTAATTTTTATACATTCGCATTGATGTACATTTTTCTCCATCAAAAAATATTTATTTTAAAATGTATTCAACATGAATGTTTTAATATTTTCTCTTAACTTTCATTTGACACCAATATCGTCAAATTTGGAGTTACACATAAAAAGTTATGACAAAAACACTGAAGGGTGCTTGAAGTTGACAGCATGACAGACGACTGTCACGTACTTGACAGACGACTGTCTGTGCATTTTGAGATGCCTGTCTATGTTTAGACAGGCGACTACCACCTTACTGTCCCTTTAATTTAACTAGATATCCAATTGCTAAAAATGGACAGTCAACTGTCATGCGGTTGTTTTGAAATTTTCATAATGGTCAAAATTTTTAAATGAGGTTGCTTGGGGCTCAAACTTTGTGAAAACTTGGGGAATACTCCAAGTCACTTGGGGAACAAGTTAAATACTTTTCTACATCTATAAATAAGCCTCAAAGATCATTGAATTAATTAACTAAGAACTAAGAATCAAATTCAGCACTCAATACTCACTCAATTGTTCTCATCATTCAAAGGCTCTCAAGCTCACATATTAGGCACGAATTTAACTGAGTTTTTGCTGATCTTCTTCCACCGGAATTGTGCTATAAATTCTAAATCTTTCAATCATTGAAAGAATTAATCGGTGATATACTTCATTGAGTTTCAAGTTAATTTCCATATTGTTATTTACTTTGAAGTATATAGTTCTAAATTGTTGTACTAATCAGCTCTTGCAGGAGCAAATTCTTTGTACACAAATATTTGATTTGTATCTTGTAGATTGACGATTCCAAGGGTTTTTTGGATCGTTGGCTAAAGTAAGGGGATATTTCTTAGAGAGGTGGGCTTTAGCTTAATTAAGGAATGACCGAACAAGGGGACATCGTTTGGAGATGTGAGCTCTAGCCTACTGAAGGAGTGTGTAAATGGTATTGTTCCACCTAACAAAGGAACTGAATTTAGTAATCCTTTTGTGGCTTTCCAAAGGCGAGGATGTAGGCTGGGTATAAGCTGAACCTCGTAAAAATCTCGGTCTCACTTTCTCTTTCCTTTACTCTTTATTTTCAGCATATTTATATTGTGTGGATGATTTAATCATACAAACTACATAATTTAGAAGTTAAATAAACTCAAGGTTCAATTTTGATTTGGGATTGCGGAAACCGAAAGGGAGTACGTTGGTTGATCAAACTTTTGCCGAAACCTCAAAAGGAAGAACGTTGGTTGGTTAACACCCAAATAAAAATTAACCAAGAGGTTATTTAAATTCTGAGTTGTTTGGGATTTGAGTTGTGGATTGCATTGAAGAAACCATTTCATATATACAGGGCTTGATTCAAATTTATATACTCAGGGCTGACAACAAAAGCTGAAAGTTGAAACTAATATATTGATTAAATTGTGGTTGAATGATTTAAAGTTTGATATTGATTAGAATGTGTTTATATTTCAAAGAGTGCTAAATCTTGCAAGCTTTCATCAATCAAAATAGTGCTGCAGTTAACTTATGCTTGGAAAATCAATTGGTTGTTTGATTCTTGTTCATTTGTTTTGTGGTTGTGGCTTAAATAAAGAGAATTAAGCTTTTATTGTGTGATTGCTAAGTCAACAAGAAATCAAGGATTCATTGAAAGAATTAAATTAAGACTTAAAAGAGGTTAAGGATTCTTGAAGAGAATTAAAATAAATTTTAAAACCCAATTCACCCCCCCTCTTGGGAGTACACCTTACTTTTCAGGTTCCAGCAGAATTGAGAGAATTGAAGGACTAGTTGCAGGATTTGCTGGATAAAGGTCTTATTCAGCCTAGTGTATCACTATGGGGAGCTCCAGTGTTATTCGTAAAGAAGAAATACGAGTCTATGAGGATGTGTATTGAGATATTGAGAAAAGTTACAAGCTTGAAGAATGATATATGATATATGATGACATATTGAAATGACTATGATATGAAATAAGATCTTGCAATATGAACTTTCATAAAACTGAAGTTCATACTATTGTATTGTACTTTCAAAACATTGTTAAAAATATGCCTATTTTAAGGGGGAGCCTTTTCAAGGTTCACTCACTTTTGCTCCTTATTTGTCAACAAAAAGGGGGAGATTGTTGGTCTAACATGACTTACTAATTTTGTTTCGATGCTAACAAATCAAAGGTTATTTAACATGTTTTGTTGTAAGTGATAAAACTTCATGAATGAAGTCTTTAAGCTCAAGTTCAAGAAAATAAAAAGCTCATTGCAAGACTTCATGGAAAAGGAATATGAAAGCTTAAAGAATATGAGAGCATGAGTACCAAAAATGAATTATTGAAAGCTTGGAGATTTGAAGCTCAAAGACAAGAATGATTCAACAAATAACAAGCATGTAGACTCCAAGATTAGAATGTGTTTAATGTCTTAAGAGAGTCTATATGTAAGTACTCCATTCGAATGATGATTTGATTGGACTTGAAGCCCATTAGAAATCTTATTGACATAGAGACCATGTTTTGAAAACCACCGGAAAATACTTTTCAAAAGTCTAAAATTAGTTTTGGGAAAGCAAAACAGCAAAAAGAATTTGGGAATAAATTGGAAAAATCAGTTTTTAGTCTGCCCAGTTGACTAACAAGGTTTTTCTAGGGGACTAACAAATAATTAAATTGATTTTGAAACAACCCAAGAGGACCCAGGTGACTGATTCATGTTTTTTCAGTCGACTCACTCGTTCTGCCTTTGAAAATTTCAGTGTTTTAAATGGATCCAGTCGACTAACTCCTATTTTCTAGTCAACTGACTTTTCGAGATTTTAAATTTTAAACATAACGGAAACTTTCCAAATTTGATTTTTTGAATTCTAAACATTATGAAAACTTGGGAAATACTCCAAGTCACTTGGGGAACATGAAATACTCTTGATTAAACATCAATAAATACCCCGCCCCCCCCCCCCCCAAAGGCAAAGGATTCAAACACACCAAGCAATTACAACATTCAAGCTCTCTTGCTCTCAAAACTCTCAAAGCTCTCTTGAGCAATCAATCTCTGAAGTTTTCTTACTGAGTTTTGCTATGAAACTCTCTCACAATTCTAAACCTACTCTGAATTCTTTCAATCTAGAAAGAAAGCTCACGTTGATATACTTAAAAGGCTTCAAATTCTTTCAATTATTTTTTTGAATTGAAGTATATTTTAGTGCTTAATTGTTGTAATAATCAGCTCTTGTTGAGAGTGTCTTAGTACACCAAAACTTGTTCTTGTTTTGTAGATGGGTCAAGTTCTTGAATCGTTGTTGGACCAAGCATATGGTATCATTTGGAGAGGCGAACTCTAGCCTATTGAAGGAAAGATTGTAAGGTTGCTCCTTCTCGTAAAGGAGTGATTATTGTGGAATCCTTGGGTGTGTTTGCCTAAGGTAAGGACGTAGGCGGGTATAACCAAACCTTGTAAAAATTATCGTCTCACTTTCTTACTTACTCTCATTTAATTTTCCTTTCATATTAACTGCGTGGTTGGATTTTAAATTTTTTTTTATCATGTACACTACGTGGATTCAATATAAAATAAACCAAAGATTAATTTGACTTTGGGATTGTCGAAACCAAAAGGGAGTATGTTGATCAATACAAATTGCAAAAACCAAAAGGGAGTACGTTGATTGATCAATACAAATTGCAGAAATCATTAGGGAGTACGTTGATTGGTTAACACCCAAAACTTATTAATTGAAAGTTTATTTAAAGTCTGAGTTTTGGAAAGAGTGTTGGCATTTACATTGTGCTTCATATTGAGAAAATAGGTTTAACAATACAGGGCTTTTTATCAGCAAACATATATTCTCAAACTCTACTTTGAGTTACTAAAGTGCTAAAACTTTGAAGCATTGCTGAATTCATTCTATTGTGAGTTGTGTTGTGATTGTGTTCGTTGAATTGTATTAAGGTGCTGAATAGGATATTCAACTTGGTATATTCATTTATAAAGGTTTTAACAAAGTTAATTTTTTGTTGAACTTGTAATTGAAAAATAACTTTGCTTGTGTGGTTGCTAAACTTAAAATAAGAAGGTCCAATCAAAGAAGGTAAAAAAAAAATTCTAAAATCCCAATTCACCCCCCCCTATCGGGTATACACCTTACTTTTAATTATTTCGTTTGGCCAATCCTTCATAAAAGGTCTGAACCAATTGCCACTTAGGGACCTAATGGTGTGGACATTGGCCTACTAGGTCCCTAAAGCCCTCCCAGGTCTCGAAGAATAGTTCCCCATCCAACTGGAAGAAACTAGTGATTTGCCTTCGCAGCTGGTTAGTATTCTTAATTGGAAAGTACTTCTTCAATAACTCATGTTGCATGGTGGCCCAGGCGGTCATCGAGTTTGGCTCTAATGACATCAGCCAATACTTGGCCTTGTCTTTCAGAGAGAATGGGAAAAGCCTTAGGCGAAGGGCATCATCATCAAAGTTATGGATACGGATGGTAGAAAAAATCACAAGAAATTCATCTAGATGCTAATAAGGATTTTAGTAAGAATTCTCATGAAAGGTGGGCAGCATCGAGGTGATGGAAGTCTTTATCTCGAATTGCACCGCCTGTACATCTGGGAACCAGATGCATGACGACAAGGTGTATGTGCTGAGCACAAAGTAGTCCTGAAGAGTCCTAAGTGGTTGCTCTCCCACCACATATAGGTAGGGAGCTTAGGGTTCTAGGATTTTGTTAGGGGGAACCAGTGGATGTTCGACCATTGCCTTAAGTTTAGATGACTTTGAACACTCAGGATTCGAAGTGGGTTTCCTAAGGGACCTACATGATCTCTCAAGCTCAGGGTCTATAGGAACTAGCTCAGGATCCAGATAATGCAAACCCAGCATATACACTTTAAGCATACAGATTCAAAACTTCAATAAATCAAAAAATAAAAAATTAAAAGTATATACAAAGAAACAAAGCAATAACACTTTAAACTGGAAATTAGCTAATAACCATAATCAAGTCCCTACTAATGGTGCCAAAATTTAGTAGGCTTGCCAAGGTTTGGGTCCTTAACAATCAAAAAAATATTTATAGAACCTAACTAATCCCAAGTTCTGTAGAAAGTGGGGAAAGTCAAGTTTCGATCCTCAGGGACTTAGATGCAATTATCAACCACTTCCAGATTAGTTTATTATGGCTTTGTGTAAAAGAAAAGCAAAAAGGAGAGGTTTTTGAAAGAGTTTTTCTATCAACTACTTGAAAGCATGTAAAATCTATGTCAACTCTACTCCTAAAAAGCAATGCTTAATCATGAATCTGATTTAGGATGCAGTGTGCGTAAACAAAGTTCGGTCAGTTATCCATGTTGACTCTATGAGTCTAATCTTGTTTTGATAATGATAAATCACTTGGTATTTAACCTATGCTATTGAGTTTGTGAACATGATCATGATTTAGAATGTATGAATGGTAAGCTTGATATGGAAGCCACGAGGAATCTAAAGTACATATCACTTGACTCAATTCGTGGAACTAGAAGTGTAGAAGAATGAAGATGCAAGCGTCAAGTTCAAGATCTTCATGGGAATGGGTATTTAGAAATTAAATGTATTTACATATGTCGTATGATGAAATTAGAATCTCAAAAAATACCCTAGACTGACCTTAGGACTCATGCGTTTCATGAAAAAATTATTTACAATAGTTCTAAGTTAAATGAATTGTAGAAGAAAAATTTTAGAGACCTTGTCGACGAACTGTATGGCATCGTCGATGAACGCACGAAAGGACTTCGGTGATGAAGGACCTATTCTTGCTGATGAAAATTTACCAAGAGCTCAAAAATTTTAGATAGACTCTTGTCGACGAACCCAAGGTCACGTCGACGAATGCTTGGCATAGAACAGCGTCTTAGCAGGGATACGGGTAGAATTTTCTTAATTAACTTGATCCAATGGCCATAATTTGATCAAAACCACGAGAACTCTTACAAAATTAACCTAAAAATCCCGGTGCCTCATTTTTTGAACATGATTGGGAGCCTTGAACTTTTGCACATCTCTTGAGAGCATTGAATACACTACTAGTGCCTCACCTACGTTGATTTTCAAAAGGCGTTCCAGCGAATATTGCGCAAACAACTTGGGTATTGAGGTTTGGTGATCAAACTAATTGTTTGCTTATTCTCAAAGACTTTTTCCTCTCACAATATTATTCTTGAATCTTTTTTTTTTTAGAGGTTGATCCTGAGTTATTAATTATATATACATTTTGTGAAAGATCATTATTTGAGAAAATTTTTTGTTAAAGTTTCAGATATTTGAAAAACTATCAAGTTTATTATTTATTCAAAGATTTCATTTTAGCATAATTATTGTAAAAAAATATATCTGATTTAATATTATAGAGAAAACTTATTGACTAAGTATTTTGATAAAGACTATATTTTTTTATCTTTATTGAAAATCAATTGTCTGAGTAATTTTTGTGAAGATCATAAATTTGATTTAGATTTTTTAACTATACCTGCTATTCAAATAATTTTATAAAATCGTATAGTTGATTAGATCATTGGAGCATCTTTGTCCTACATATTTATATAATGATCATTCATCACTTATTTCAACAAATATCATTGAATATCATACTCACACATTCAGCTTCAACTGTTATCATATAAGTACGTATTAGGTTTCTATTGTACTCACTAGATTTGTGTAGAAGCATTTGAGGTTTTTGCAGGAAATTATAATTTATATTGTATTCATGGTTCGGGATGTGAACTGGAATTGAGGAGGAAGCTACGCCTATTATAAGTAGCAAATTGTAAGGGAAGCTTTGTCCCAGTTAAAGGAGTAGGGATTTAGTGGAATCCTTGAGTGGGTTGCTCAAGGTGAGGACGTAAGTCGGGTTGGCTAAACCTTGTAAAAAACACCATTTGCATTTCTCCTTCCCTTATCTCTTTGTAATTTTCGCTTGCATTTCATTATCAACCTCACATGTTTGTATGTTGATTAATATTACACGCATTTGAAAATTAATTGGATATAATTGAATTTATTGAGATAATGATTTGAATTAATTTCACGCCCCTGTGATTGTTTTGTTAAATATTGAAATAGGGACTAAGTGGTAAAATAAAATTAAATAATTTTGAAATACCCAATTCACCCCCCTCTTGATATTACACCTAAATTAACATTTTGTATCAGAGACACGTTACATAGACTTAATCGTTATTTTTCTAAAATATTATGATGACACACATCGATGTAACTTCATTTGGTGTGGGATACTCGTCCGCACGACCACCCATTTTTTGTGGTGTAAATTATACTTATTGGAAACAAAGAATGTGTATCTTCCTAAAACATGCTGATTGGAAAGTATGGAAAACTGTCTCCAGAGAAGACCATGTCCCCATGAAAATTGTTGATAAAGAAAGTGTACCCAAGACTGAAGAGGAATACATAGATGATGATTAGAAATTAGTTCAAGTTAATGTCATTGCTATAAATTTGTTGTACTGTGCATTAGATGTAAATGGGTTTAACAGAGTCATGGCCTGTAAGACTACTAAATAATTTGGGAAAAATTAGAAGTCACTTATGAAGGCACCAAAGATGTAAAGGATAGTAGGATAGATGGGCTCACTAGTAAATATGAAGCTTTTAAAATGACAGCAAACGAATCTATTCAATCCATGTACATGAGATTCACCCACATCACAAATGCTTTACATGCTCTTAGTAAAACTTACCCCACTTATGAGTTGATTAGGAAAATTCTTAGGGGACTACCACTAGTTTGGGAAGCAAAAGCCACTACTATAGCTGAAGGACGGAACCTAAATGCGATGACAATAGATGAGCTGTTCGGGTCACTTATAGCATATGAGCTAACAATCAATAAGAGACAGGGTGAGTAGAATAAAACAAGGAAAGTAACTGCCCTCAAGGCTTCATCTAGCAATTCTAATGAAGAGAGCAGTTCAGAATCAGAGGATGACATGGTTTTTCTAACTAATAAATTTGGAAAGTTCTGGAGAAAGAATAAGAAATACACCAGAAAATTCAAGGACTAAAAAAAAAAGAGGCGAGAGTCAAGCAGAATGAAGCAAAAGCATTATCTTCCTACATGCTATAACTGTAGAGAAGTTGGGTATATCAAGTCAGATTGCCCCCAACTGAAGAAAGTGTCCAAAAAGAAGAAGATGACACTAAAGGTTGGTTGGGATACTCACTGTACTAGTAGTTCAAAATTTGAATGTAGTGATAACCAATTGCAAATCTATGTTAGAAGGATCATGAAGACCATGAGGTACAATCTTTCTGCTCTGCTTCATTTTATTATTCTAGTGATTCAGGTATTGAAAATAGCATGCTTTCTTATGACACTACAAAAAATCATGGGATTAGTGAAGGATCAAATCCGTCACTAATACTTATAAATTTGTCACTAGTATGAATTTATAAGTATTAGTGACAGTTTTAAATTAGTTTCTATATCTATAGATACCCGAAGAATTATAGTAATTAAATAATAAAAGAAAGGAGAGAAAACAATTTTTCAAAAAGGGATTTCAGCAAGGGCTTGTCGATGCGTGTAAAAGTCCTCGTTGACGAGCCCAAGAGCCCTGCTCATCAACGAAGACATGTGCCTCATCGACAAGAAGTTACTGAGAGGGCCATTTTCAAGGCGAGAATCACGTCAACAAGGAGTAGGCGTTCGTCGACGAGACTATTGCTTGGACTCATCGACGAGGAGTTGTGGCTCGTCGACGAGTGTCACGTGGACAACGCTCTATATATAGCCCCAAACTCAATTCCTGGGCACAATTCTTGCATGCCACAATGTTTCTCTCTCTAACCTCGACCCCCTCTACCTTCTCTCTAGGTTTTTGGCTTAGTTCTTTGCCGGTTTGACGATCTAAAATCGCCACGCTACTCCTGGAAAGTTTCTTTTCACATCTATAGGAGTAGATTGTCGGTTAGGCCAACTTGGGCACCATCCAAAAATTTGGGCAAGTTAATTAATCTAAGGTTTATTGGGTATTTGGTGTTTACGGACTAAGTAGAATATGTTAGGTAAGATAATACTGAAGTTGATTAGGGGAAAATGTGAAATTCATGGTGTTGCGCTGGAAACACTACAGGTGTAGGATTGGGTGATTTGTGGGCTTTTTAGTAGCCAGGTAAAGGGATAAACTAAGTCAGAAATTTTCATAAAATTATTTATTATTCTACAAAATTAAAATTTGAGGAAAATATGTATATAATAGAATTATATTTTGGAAATACTATTATGAACAGGGATATGATTTAAACATGTTTTATCAAAAATTATGGTTTTAAAACAGATTTTACATTCGGAATGTTACCCATTTCTGTGTGGCATGAGTTGAAATTTCCATGTAATTATGTATACTAGAATAATTTGTTTTCCCCATATCAAGCATGATATGATAGTTTTCAAGGCAATTATAAAACAATACAAGAACCATGATTTTATGAATATAATGTTAAACAGTACAGAGAAATCATATTTAGTATATTATGTTATGCCGGTGCAGATGACGTGATTCATCTTGGCACAGATGTCGTGATACATGTTGGCACAGATGCCATAATCATGTATGATAAGACAGAATTCATGAAAAATAACCATGTCAGATATTATTATGAAATACGAAACAGTTATGTTCAGTATATGAAATATAATATATGTTATTAGAATTCAGATGGTATGGTTTAGTTCAGTTTTAGGAGAACGGTACCGTAGCTATATGTTCAAAATTATGATAGTGCTACCACACGACCAGTAGTGTGGGAGATGGCAGTCGATGTGGCTTCAGTGTAGAGTGGAGTTGTTCCCCTGGTAGTTCGGGACCAGGAGGGGTAGGCCCATCGTACTTACAGACTTATGATTGATTTAGCATGGTCGGCCAACCATTGCTAGGTCCCACTTTCAGGTTGCACACCTAGTCATGTGGGGGTAAGACATGACATCAGTTAGCTATCCATCCTAGGTGTTATTTCAGTATTGTACAGTTATATAAGATGATTTTCATGTGCAGAAATCTAGTCTGCCTTATTATGATATGACAAATAATGTTTTGCTCAGTTTTTCTACAAACTGATTTTTACCAAATATGCCTATTATATTGTTTATATGTATAACATGAAAATGCTCATGATGCCACATACTGATGTTAGTTTATTTCCCTTACTAAGAGGTGTCTCACCCCAACATTTCAAAAATTTCAGGAAATCCAGGTAGAGGAGCAGATAGAGCTCCACGACGGTAGAATTTGACGGAGCTACCCTATCAAAAGGGTGAGTTGTTGAGCTAGGGTTAAATTTATTCTTAGGAAGAGACCCTAGGCTACTTTTTGATCTTTAGGTGGATGATTGTATATATATAACAGGTTTAGTAGGACTTTGGTATTATGGTTGTTTGGATGACATGTTTGTAAATTACGTTTCCTACTACTTAGGTATCAAGGTTATATGACGGGTTTGTCCCTGGTACCCACTAGTCCGGGTTGATCATGATTACATCAATTTAGTAGGTGTTACAGTATATGAGTATTTATAATAATAATAATAATAATAATAATAATAATAATATATGGTAAATTAGGCAGGTCGTTATAGTTTGGTATCAAAGCCTAGTTTGTTAGGTTTTGTAGACTTTATAATGCAACAGAAACAATACCAGAGTATAGGAAAAATATTTGAGGTTTTGTTCTGCAATCTAGAGTCAGGATTTTCATGATGGTTTTTGTACCTTTCTTGGGTGAGGATTTCAGGAACGTCATAGTAAACTATTGCCAGGTTGTGTTTCTAAAGTGTAGGACTAAATCTTAAATTAGGATAGGGATGTCAAGATAGAGAGATAGTAAAAGTTTTGGGTTAGATATGTAAACTATAAGGACAAGGTTTCTAAGCCATGTTTCTATCTTTTCAGGATGGACCACGGAGGTAGCAGTGCTTATGCGAGTGGTTGTGATGGAGTTGGACCTTTGGGTGTAAGTAGAGGTGATCCAGACGTCATATTATGCAGTGTAGTTCAGCAGGTCATGGCTGAGATTGCACGAAGATCTAGAGAACAGAGAGGGTTATCTACAGTCTATGGGTGCACAATAGAGAAGTTCACCAAGATGAATCCTCCAACATTTTTAGGGGGAATTGATCCTGCAGTCGCTAAAAACTTGATGTAGGAAATAGAGAAGGTTTTGGCGGTACTACAGTGCACTGAAGAGTAGAGAGTCTTATACGCTACTTATAAATTGATAGGGGAGGCTGAAAAATGGTGGATTGTGGTAAATTAGTGGAGAATCAGAGGGCGTGCCTATAGAAATGATTTCGTGTCATTTTAAGGATTTTTTCTTTGACAGATACTTCCCAGCCACTGTCAAGGAGGCCAAAATGGAGAAGTTCCTAAATCTGAAGCAAGCACAGCAGTCAGTCCAGCAATATGTGGCGAGATTTATCGAGTTGTCCCGCTTCACCCCGTTTATCATACCCGACAAAGCAAAGAAGGCAAGATAGTTTGAAATGGATTTGAGATGTGAGATATACATGCAAGTTATGGTGTTAAAATACAGTACTTTGCTAAGTTATTTGATAGAGCAGCTTTGGCTGAGGCTGGTGAGCAGATGGGTGCAGAGGAATAGGGATAGAAAAAGAGGTCCACACCTTTAGGCTTCCAGCAGGGCTTTGGTCGGGGTCAGTGGAGGAGAGGATAGTATGGCAGACGTGGATTGGGGGCCATGAGGGTCAGGGTGCGCAGACCTACCCTGTATGTCAGATATGTGAGAAGAGGCATCTGGAAGAGTGTCAAACAGGGAAAGGTGTATGTTATCGTTGTGGAGGATCGAGGCATCTGGCATGAGATTGTCCTCCCCAAATTGGTACCGCTCCTACTCCCAGGCAGTTTAGGGGAGATTACTAGGCTCCTCGGGGAGGTCAGTAGAGGAATGTAGCCTCAACGAGGGTTTATGCTCTGACGCCAGCAAACGTTGAGACTATCGCAAACGTCATAATAGGTACCTTTACTGTTTTATCATATCATGCTATTGTTTTATTTGATTCAGGTGCTACTCATTCTTTTGTGTTTACAAATTTCATTAAATTGTCTAGAGGCGAGACCTAGTCATTAGATGTAAAATTGTCAGTAGCATCACTGGCTAGTTCAGTGGTAAAGTGTCGTATGGTGCTCAAGGACTATCCAGTAAAAATTCATGGGAGAGTACTACTTGCTAATCTAATTATACTTGACATGCATGTGTTTGATGTAATACTTGGTATGGATTGGCTAGCAGTTAACTATGCTAGTATTTACTGTCATCTGAAAGAGGTGATTTTCAAACTACCAGTCAAGTAAGAATTCAGGTTTGTGGGGTCGTAGATGTGTTCCCCAACTCAGTTAATGTCAGCTATGCAAGTCAGAAGGCTATTCCTATATGGATGTTAGGGGTTTATGGCTTTTGTAAAGGAGGTGTCAGAAAATGAATTAAAGCTTTGCAGCACACCAGTGGTTAAGGAGTTTCCAGATGTTTTCCGAGAAGAATTGCCAAGGTTGCCTCCCGATCACAAGGTAGATTTCTTTATCGATTTATTTCCTAGGACGGCACCAATCTCTAAAGCTCTATATCAGCTAGCTCCAGCAAAATTAGGGGAATTAAAGGACCAGCTACAAGATTTATTGAATAAAGGGTTTATTAGACCTAGTGTATCGTCCTAGGGAGCTCCTGTCTTATTCGTAAAAAAGAAAGATGGGTTGTATGAAGATGTGCATAGATTATAGGGAAATAAACAAAGTGACAATTAAAAACAGATATACTCTACCCCGTATAGATGATTTATTTGATCAGCTCCTGGGTATACAAGTTTATTCCAAGATTGACGTCGGATCAGGTTATCACCAGGTGAAATTTATAGTAGAAGACGTCTCGAAGACAGCTTTCAGGACCAAGTATGGGCATTATGAATTCCTTGTTATGCCTTTTGGTTTAACGAATGCTCCTTCAGTATTCATGGATTTGATGACTAGAATATTTCACCAATATTTAGGCCAATTTTTTATGGTTTTCATTAATGATATATTGGTCTACTCGAGGAGTTTTAAGGAGCGTGAGACACACTTACAGCTGGTACTTCAGACGCTCAAGGAAAAGAGATTGTATGCCAAGTTTAGTAAATGTGAATTTTGGTTGGAAAAAGTGGCATTTCTGGGGTATGTTATATCAGAGGATGGTATTTTCGTGGATCCCAATAAGATTGATGCAGTAGTGAATTGGGCTATGCCGAAGAACGTTCAGGATATCGGGAGTTTCTTGGGGCTGGCAAGTTATTACCGTTGGTTTGTTGAAGGATTCTCAACATTATCAAGGCCTCTGATGCATCTAACCAGGAAGAATGTCAAGTTTGAATGGGATGACAATTGTGAGCTGAGATTTCAGGAACTGAAACAGAGGCTTGTCACTGCGCCAGTGTTGATCATCCCATCAGGGGGTGATGGTTATGTAATTTACTGTGACGCGTCTTTGAAAGGGCTCGACTGTGTATTGATGCAACATGGTAGGGTTGTAGCTTATGCCTTCTGATAGTTGAAAAAGGATGAAGAGAACCACCCTACCCATGATCTAGAATTGGCTACAATGGTACACGCATTAAAGATTTGGAGAGATTACTTGTATGGTGAGAGATGTGAGATATTCTCTGATCACAAAAGTTTGATATATTCAGCTAAGAAATTAAATCAAGAGAGAAGTAGAATATAAAGCAAGAAAAGTAAAGGTGACACCAAATATGTTGTCAAGGTTTGGCAAACGTACCTACGCCCCCGCCTCAGTTCGCAAGCTCGAGGATTACCACTAATGGTCACTTAATGGGTGGAGTGGTACCGTTATAACTAGGTCAAATTACCAGGGCTAACCTCAACCTTTACACACTCTCCTTATGGGATGGAAAAGGCCCTAACACTCCTTAAGGGGCGGAAAATTCCCACCTTAGGCCATGTCTGGATTACAATCAGATAAAATTTTTTGTACAAGTAAACGTGCTTCTTACACAAGCAGATTTGTTCAAAATTATGATCCAAATATGCACTCACATATAGTAAGAATATATGCTCAAGTGAGATTTAATCAAACAAGATTTTAGCTCTCCAAAGATGTATAAAAATGTGTGTATATGTGAGAGTGATTACCTTTGATTTAAAAAAATGTAATTAGTCTATAATCAAAGGAAATTTGAATCTCTAAATAAAGATCTCAACAAAAATATTTTTCAAGTATTAAGCACTACTGAGATTAGGGTTCAAGCTTGCTCAAAAGTATTTTATCAAATAATGCAAGCAAGCTTTCGAATCTAGTAATGGAGATGTCAAGAATTAGAAGCAAACAAAAGTTCTTCTCAAATAATATTTATCAATCAAATATATTGAGAAAAACCCTAGCTTTACTCTCCAAGAAAAATACCAAACAATACAAGACAATGAGAGTGAAAAACTTCAAGAACATATATGTAAGCTCACAAGAATCAAACTCACTTTAACTTGCAAATAGTTTGCAATAAAGGAGCACAAAAAAATAATACTCTCTATTTCTAAAATGATTTAGCAAGAATAAAATAAGAGAGTATATAAAAATTTGGCTTGGAAATGTGAAGTATAAGCAATATGGAATCAAGAAAAATCAGAGAGAATTTTTGTTAATTATATTGCTAATCCTTGGCTAGTTTGTCCAAATGAATGGATATATATAGATATCCTAAAAAATATTATCGTTGGGACACATAGGGGATAATTAAAATTGTTTTAAAACAATTTACCCTTAATGAACTTGTGTTACTGTAGTTAAAAATATAACAACCCAAAAGTTTTGGTTGCCTGAACCCTAGGGTTAGTCGCCCGAACGCTCACAAAGAGAAAAGTTGATTTTATGACTTCGGGTGTCCAAAGAATGGTTTAGGCGGCTGAACCAAGGTGATTTTCCAAACGCTCACTGTTCGATCCCCCGGTTCTTAGTTCGGTTTGCCAAACTTCAGGATTCGGTCACCTAAGGTAAAATTGAATGTAAAGTTCAAGTGCTCAGGGAAAGTGAAAAAGTCTGCATTCATGGTTCGGTCGACCATGAACGTTTAGTTCATTTTCAGTTCGGTCGTCCGACCAAATTTAACCTTTTGACGTTTTCAACTATTCAGTCAACCGAGGCATTTTCAACGCACTAGGTTCGGTTGCTTGAGGTCTTTTGAAAATTTTCTTTCTTCTTGTGACCTTATAAAAGTTATCCCTATTTGTATGTGTTTGCAATTTTGGCTTGAGGGACTTGTTCATTATGTGTCCTAAGGTCGATCTATGGTCTTGGATTTGGATTTGTATAGATTTGATAATTTTTTTATTTATTTTACATTTAGTCCAAATCCATATAAATTCAAATTCAAGGCTCGAAATCAATGCTCCCAAATGTAGGGTTAGGATACTTCGGCAGTTATGCCTTCATGCGTCCTTCATTCATCGTTTGCCTAGATGATGCTTTAAAGAATTGAAAAATTGCATGAAATTTTGCTTCCTTTAATTTGTTTCAATTTTTAATTTTAGCATTGCTATTAGGTATTTTAATTCTTATGCAAATTAGCCATTGATACAATCAGATTTGATTGATGTTCTGATTGTGAAAAAACTTTGTTAATGCAATTTAATTGTGCTAGTCTATTTCATGTCGTTTCATACTTTGACTAATCTCGACCTGTTATTAATTATATGGCATCTCAAGTCAACAATTCTGATGTTGGTATATGATTTCAACTTTTTACTTGTAGTTATATGATTTCTACTTTTTTATATTACTTGTTTCACATATGGAAGCACATAAATTAATTTGGCATATGATTTCAACTGTTTAGTTGTAGGTGAGGATTGTGGGTTTTTTTGTTCAACTTTCTGGTTATTAATGGTTCACACAGCAAGCACATTTAATCATAGTAGGGTGCGCGGTGGCAACTGAAACTTCGCCATTTTCTGCTCTGTCTTAACAAATTATGCTGATGTGTAATATTCTGCTTCCTTTTAGAAGTTGGAGTTTGTCATGCACAATAGTATATGAACTCTTTCAAGTCATTAAGAGCAACTATGTCATTACCATTGCACTATTTAGAGCTTTTGGAGCATTCAACATCACACACACAAAAATTTCTCATGTGGTAATCCTATACCACATGCAGAGCTTTTTGCATAGTGGCAATTCCTTTGAAGAATCTCTTTGATAATGACGGGGCTCATGCAAGAAACATGGTACATCTTCTCACAAAACAGAAACATGAAGAAGGAACGAGGAAGGAGAAAGAGGAAGGAGAAGAATCCCACACTGCAACTGTATTTTCGCACAACAATAGCTTTTTCTCCTTGGTTCACACCTCACAACCTCCTCCCTCTTGTTGTACTATTCCTTTCTTTGTATATTTGCAGCCCACAGCATGGCTGCCCTATTCTCTGCGCATGGGCCTTCTCCAATGCATGGCCCATGAATTTTGCATGGGCTTAACATGCAGCCCACGTCCCCTTTAGCTTCCTCCACAAAGCCTTGACTATTTAATTCTTTTATCCTCCACGAAGTTGAACCACATGACCCCTTTATTTTGCATGAGCCATGCATCTCATTCACGTGCATGGCTACCTATTGTAATTTCTTGCATGGGCTTTGATTGTATGGCTTTAAATTGCATAGGGCCTTCACCTTTTGCATTTTTGAGTGTAAAAGGAGGGAAAGAAAGCGTACGACAAATCCTCTCCCTCTTCGCTCCCAACACCTTTTTATTAATCCTTGTTTGTCTTTGATCCCCTCTCCCTTGTGGAATCTTTTTTATTTCCCTCTCCCGTGTTTTCTGAAAACTACAAGTACAAGGATTAAAAACAAGGGGGAGGAACTGGGAGGCAAAAGGAGAAGAAAATATACATAATGGGATTAAAGGAGCTCCGGGAAAAGACAGGGGCAGAATGGGGCAGGAAGCCAAGGGTTCTGGGAAAGAAACCAAGACATAGGAAACACCAAAGGATGCAAGAGGGGGCCCGGAAGCACTAAGCCTCAAATCAAAAACAAACTAGCACCTAAAAATACATAGCCTGATAAGAATGAAAACATGGTGTATTTTTTTTTTTGTGTCCATGACTATTGAAATTGGAACAATACGTATGACTTGCATTTGTTTGGAATTGAGTATTGTATTTTAGATTGAAGGCTAGTCCCAAATTAAATAAAAATTATATTTTATTTATATTGGATGAAAATATGTAAAATGATTGGAAAAAATTGTAAACAAAACATGTTTCTAAAAAATAAATAGAATATAAATCCCAGAGAGGGGCATGGACTTTAAAAAAGTTATTTGAGTCTAATTATTCTATCTCGATCCTCATATCTAGATATAGCTAGTAGCCTCTCTATATCTCTCTGTGTGCAGTGTTTCAATGGCAAGTGGAGATATGCCAGAGGATCTGATTGAAAACATCCTCCAGAGGCTGCCTATGAGATCTCTGTTGCGATTTCAGTGCATTCGCAAATCCTGGTGTGCCATGCTAAGAAACCCTAGCTTCATTGCCAACCATTTCCGCTTTTGTTCAACCCACAATAACAACAAGAGAAACGTCTTGTGGATTTGTAGATGTTACTACAGTTGCGGCACCTGCTACTGCAGCTCCATAAACCCACCCCATCTGATGGTTTCGGTTGAGTTTTTGCTCAAGGGTGGTGGAATCAGTACTCGTATAATGGGTCATTGGAATGACATAATTTGCGCACACATTAGCATAAGGAACTATGGCGGGGATGCTAATCCTATAGGCCGCAGGTACTTTCTGTGGAACCCTACAACTAGAGAATACAAGGTTCCCCCCTACCACAATCCCTGGCTCACGATTTACCTAGCTACGGACCAAGATTTGGGTTCGATTCAAAAACCAATGACTACAAGATTGTAAAATTTGTCAACTATTACTTGGAGCCTTATAAAGCTGAGGTATAAAGCTTGAGAAGTGATACTTGCAGGGAAATCTAGGCTCCACTATGACAGAAACATAGATGGAGCAATATTTTGGGCTAGAATCTCAGACGGCTCTGTGATTGTTTGGTTTGACATGGCCGACGAAACTTTCCATTTGATTCCAATGCCATAAGATGTACTCTCCATTAATAGACGATAGATTTGGTCCATAGGGTTATGTAGTTCAAGGAATCCTTTTCCTTGCTTGTTTTTCATTTTTCTTATCATTTGTTTGATGTATGGGTCATGAGTGAACTTGGTGTTGCTGAATCATGGGTTAAGCTTCATAGCGTAGCTTACCCGAACAATCATTGCCATTAGGACTGTTAGCTTTTTGAGTTTGATCCCTGGTTTTGATAATGACAAACCACAAGTTACTTATGTGTGTTTCTAGTGATTGAACATGTTATAATTTAACACATACATAAGAGGTTTAAGATGGAAGCCAGATGAAGCTCAAAGAACACATTATTTGGCATATTCCATGAATACGGAAGAGCAAAAGAAGAAGAAGAAGAAGACATGTTTTCAATTGTATATGCATTTATGTTTTTCATTTGGTCTATAATAAATGCATGCATCTGCATGATATGAATTGCATGCTTAGACAAAACCGTAGGCAGACCTTAGGGCTTCGATCAACTGATGCCAAGTTTATTAGGGTAAATTAAAATGCCTAGATCATAATCTAACCCTAGGACCCTTAGTCCTTTGCACAAAATGCCATAACTTATTCACACATGGTTGAATAGGTTCAAGAGACCATATAGGACATATTTGAGAGGTTTCAGGCGACCGAACCGAGGCTAGTCAAATTGCCTCGGTTGACTAAATTGCTGATAGGTCAAAAGTTTGACTTGGTTCGGGCAACTGAACCAAATTGAACTGAGCGTCCTCGAGCGATCAAACCTTAAAGTGGTCACTTATCACCTTCCCCAAACGCCTAAACTCCACGTTCAAAATACCCTCGAGCGAATAAATTGATAAGTTCGATAAACCGAACTTGAGACCAGGCAACCGAATCTCGGTCATTTTAATAATCGCCTAGTTTAGCCAACTGACCCTATCCATGGGCACCTGAAAATGCTTTTTCTCTTTGTGAGAATTCAGGCAACCAAACCTATGGCTCGAGCGACTGAAACTATCGGGTTGTCAATTTTTTACCAGGGTAATTAAGGTAAAAACTTAACTAAAATATTTCCAAAATTCCCAATAGGTCCCCAACTATTATATTTTCTTGAAAATCTATATATACCCCTTCATAAGCCAAGATTAGTAACTTTGATTAACCTTTAAAATTCTCTCAAATTATTTTTTAATCAAAGTTCCCCCCAACTATTTTTTCATTGCAAAACTCCTTTCTTTGGGGCAAAAATCTTTGTACTCTCCCATCTCTCTTTCTTTCATTCATTGAACATTTTATACAAGAGAGCATTTTGTTTGGGTAATTAATTTTTGATTGTGTTGATTGCAAAAACATCTTTTAAGCATAAATCCTAATTTCTCCAATACTTTTTATTATTAATCTTTGTTGGAGAAATATTTAATTTATTTTGATCTTTCAAGTTTTCATAGCATATTTACTTCACATCAAAGATCATATATACATTGTTTTTGCAAAATATATATATATATATATATACTTTAGAGCAAAACCCAAGGTTCTCCTACTTTGTATTGAAATATGTTTTTTGGAGAATGTTGTTATTAGGGTCCAAATGTTTTTGAAAGACATCCTTACTCTACTGAGCATAACTCATATCATATTAGAGTGCATTGTTGACCTTATAGGTCACGCCCGATTTTGATAATGACAAATACTTGTTGTATTTGATGAACGTTTAAGGTTATGTGCAGGTATACTGATTGGCAGATCAATATGATGGCATAAAGAATTTAAGTTGAAGACCCAATTTATATTGTATTTAATTTCATTATTCTTTAAGGGTCTGTAATATTAACATAGGAACATGGTCTGTAATAATTAATGCCTTACCTGCATGGTAGGATGGGTAAGCTCAAGACTATAGATGGACCTTAGCAAAGGTCAACCGACACTGGATTTTTTCGGTGTCCTCAAAAAGGTCTTGAATGACCCTAGGACACTCTCACATGCACATATATGTATGTTCATTGGAATAGGGTGATTGCATGCTTAAATAGGACCAAAATGCACTAAATAGGCACATTCGATCAACCGTACTATCAAGTACAAATTCCTCCTGGTTGATCGAACCAGGACCGGGTCAACAATTTGACCATAGCCCGGTCAACCAAACTTGCCTAGTTCATTTCACCCGATCGACCGAACTCCCTAGGAAGTCAACAATTTGACCTCACGGTCGACCGTGACCAAATTGCACGCCAACGCCCTGGTTAACCGAGTTCCCACGTATGGAAATCAACGGTCTGGTCGACCAAACTATTTAGTTCAAATCTTCCCGGTCGACCCGGCGCTAAAATAGAAAATCGCCCTAAAACCCCCATGTCCGGTGGACCGAACTTGTAGTTTATTTTATTCTCGGTCGACCGAACTTTAAGCAACTCGGTCAACTGAACTTCCCTCGGTCGACCAATGCTCTCGGGTTGTCCCATATTTTTTAGCGTGGTTAATATTTTTAAACGGGTTTAAAGTGGTTAAAATATATTAAAACTTTTATAATAATTCCATTTGTGTCCTTAACGACCATTATCAGGGGGAAGTCTATATATACCCGTTCATTTGGAATAATTAGAAGGAGATTAGAAAACTTGATTAGTGAATTTTCTCTCAATTCCAAAATTTCTATTACTCACTTCTAAGCTTCCTACACTCATTCTTACCTTGCCATATTGCCAAAAATCCTTTTGTAAGTTTGATTTGAGTGTTGTTATTCTATAGGGTTGCTCTCTCAAGTTTGTGATTGTTTGATATATTTTTTTTTAAGAGCAAAGCCTAAGTGTTCTTAGGGGACTTTATTAATAAGTCTTTCCTAATAAGACTACACTCGAGCTTCTGAGTATTGCACTATCATTGCAATATCTTAGGAAGTTCTTATTTGATTTTGGTTACAAAAATCTTTTCAAATCATTTTCAAATATCTAGTGTGTTTCATTTTGAGAAATCTTTGGACAAATATTTTTTTATGTGCTATAGATCTTTGTTGCAATATTCCTTGAGTAATATTATTTGTTGAACACAAAGATCAAATTCTTTTTGCAAACCAAATCTATATATAGATCTCTTGAGCTTTGTACGTTGAGAAAATATATTCGTTGAGATATCTGAGGTGTTGCTAATTTCTTTGTGTGAGCATTGTGATTGAATATATTGTGTGATACAAAGATCATTGTAATATTTGCATAAATATTTGAGAGTAGACACTTAGACTACACTGAGCTTATCAAATCCTATCTCTTGGCAGTGCATTGATTATACTGTGTGTATTGTTGTACATATCTTCTTAGTAAGCACATTTGTTGTACACAAATTTTATTGATAAATTTGTTGCATTCCAAGCGTGGCCTGAGGGGGCGGTAATCCAGCCCAAAAGGATTTTGTAGATTGAGGTCAGCCCTGTGTTAATTGACATGGTTGTAAAGGTTGAGGTCAGCCTTATGCTAATTGATCTGATTGTTTAGGTGCCGCTCCACCCGTTAAGTAAGCCTATAGTGGTAATCCTTGTGCTTGTTATCCAAGGTGGGGATGTAGGCACTTTGGCCGAACCTCGATAACATATAGTGTGTATCGTTTACTTTTTCTATACTTTACTTTATTGCACATGTATGTTTATTTATTTATTGCATAAATTGACTCTAGGTTGTGTAATACTACTATTAGGGGATTGACCTAGGGGATAAAATTTTTAAATACCAATTCACTCCCCCTCTTGGGATTGCACTAAAGTTAACATGCATATATTGAGCTTTTAACGTGTACATTTCTGCTTGTACTTAGAATCATTTTTATCATGTACAAAAATATGTTTTATTGTATGGTTGGGTTCATCTCGTTAATTGAACTAGGGAGTCTTAGCCCCGTAAGTTAGAATAACTTTCCCAAGAGGGGGGGGGGGTGAATTGGTTTATTTGAAAATTTTAACCTATTTTTTACTTCTTATTTGTTTTAATATAACAAGAAAAACTAAATCAATCAACTAATGTCCACAACCAAATCACACCACAAGATACTGAAAAATTAAACACTCAATCCAATCAACCAAAGTATGAAATTCAAACAAACATTCAAGATTTGTTAAGCTTTTTGTCAGCTGCCCTATAGATATTTGCAACCTGCTTTGAATGAAATTTGTATTTGCATTTCTCTTGATTAAGATTTCTGTAAATGAACCAATGTACTCCCTTGTGGGTTTCCACAAACGGTTAATTAAAACGTACTTTCTAAAAATCAAGCGTTTTCCTTAAATATGAATTTTAAGCACTGCAATTTGCACTTAGCATACACAAGAATATGTTGTGTAGAAAATAAAGAGTAAGGAAGAGAGAGAGACACACAGATTTTATGAGGTTCAGTTTCAACACAGCCTACGTCCTCGCCCTTGGTAAACCACCAAAGGATTCCATTATCGTAGTTCCTTTACCGGGCGGAACAACGCCTTAACAATCACTCCTTCAAGTAGGGTAGAGCCCGCCTCTCCAAACGATGTACCCTTGTTTGGTCAATGATCCAACAACCTGGAATCATCCAATAACTATAAGAGAAACAATAAGAGGATGTGTACAAAGAGTGCTCACACAAAGAGCAAGTTAGTACAATTCAAATCCATATACTTCAAAATTTAAATATCAAGAATGAAATATAATTTGAAGCTCAAGATCATAATTCACCAAGTTCCCTTTTCTCCAGATGAGAATTCAGCAAGTAGAACTCAGGGATTCATGAATAATTTTAGAACACCAGCACTTTCAGATTGCAAGTAGTTGAGCAAGTAGGAACTTTGAATACAAGAGAGCTTATAGCATTTTTTTTTTCAATTCTTGGAGTGTTTTGATTTGCAAAACCATGTATTTATAGGCTTTCAAATGAGTTTTCATGTTGCCCAAGTTTACATGGAGTATTTCCCAAGCTTTTAAAAAATATAGGGGACAAGCAACTGATATTTAAAAATTAAAATTTTTAAAAAATTTGTCTGTTAATAGTGTTCAAACAACTGAACCTTCAGGGTCAGTCTTCTAAAATTCCTTAGCCTTTGAAAATTTTGAACTAGATATAGGATCAGACGACCGAGGTTAGGGCTTAGACGTCTGAAGTGTCGGGTTCAGACGACTGAAGTTTGAGTTTAGTATTTTGAGGTGCTTCTACCAGTTTTTGTGTTTCACCAATAATTCTTTAGATGATTGAACTTATTCTTTAGACATTTGAAGTAATTTTCAGATGACCGAACTTAAAGTTCCATCTTCTGAAGTTGCCACTTCAAGCTTCTGAGCAAAACTTCAGTCTTCTGAGTAGTTTGTTTTCTCATTTTTTTTATTTCCAATTCAAAATATGGTTTGCTCTCTTTCTTTATTCTTTTATAAAACATTTTTCAGGGTTTTTAAATAGGTCTCTAAGTGCATATAATTCCCCTAAAAAGCTTCAAATAATATTTCAATACATATTTATCTTTGAAGTACTTACATTCTTCTTCCTAAAAGCTTTTACTCTAAGCTTGAAATCATCCACTTCATATTTGCTTTGAAATCCCTTGGATTTTAGCTTGAGATGGTTTTAGCTTCCCATGCTTTGATCAATCTAGTGCTGCTTTGAGCTTCTTTTGGATCACTTGTTAATTAATGTAGCTTGATGGTCCACAATGATCCTTGTTTCTTTGTCAAACCTGAAACACCATTACTTAACCATTCCAAGTTAGAATATCCATTGTTTGTTATCACCAAAACTGATTGAAAAGCCTAGTTAGGCCAACAATCTCCCCCTTTTCAAAGATGACAAACAAGGAGCAAAGATAAGAGTTTCTTTGAAATAATCTCCCCCTTACTATAAGCATCCGAAAAAAAATTAAGTAAACACAACATATCACTTGAGCATATCATCCAAGCATGTTATACTTTAGCATATTATCCAAGTATGTTAAGTAAACACAACATATCACTTGAGCATATCATCCAAGTATGTTATCCTTATTCAATATAAATCTTTTAGCATCATTACAAGTTCACTATACCATATTACCTTAGCATGTTACAAGTTCACTTTAGCATAGTACTTTTGCATATTACAAGTTCACTTTGTATTATTTTTGCATATCATATTTGATTTTAGCTTTCATTTTGTATTTATCTTTGCTAACAAAATTTTCTCCCCCTTTGTCATTAGTCAAAAAGAACAAGTAATAGGGAAGGGATTCATATAATAATCAACAAGAAAGTGTTTACAAAAAGAGGTTTTACATTCAAAAATTTTCAAAAACTAACAACAACAAAAAGAGTTTAATCAATACACAGCAAACAACTTATAACTACCACATTAGCTAGTTATCTATGCTAGTTGCTTCCTAATGATCTTCTTCTTCTTCTTCATCCCATCCTTCTTCTTCTTTAAAACCTTCTTCTTCTTCTTCTTGGCCTCCTTCTTCCTCAATTCCTTCTTCCTCTTCCTATTCTCCTTTTTGTTCAAAACCTTCTTCTTTGTCCTCAGTTTCTGCATCAGAGCTATCAGCTTCACTATGAGGAGCTGAGCTAATGTCCATGGAATCACCACCCCTTGAAGATTTAGCCTAATATTCCTCAATCTGAGTTATGTGTTGATCAAGTGAGGTAACTTTTTCTTTGATATTTTGAAGCTTAGATCGCACTTCAGATGAGAAATTAGAGAAATCTTGTTGAAAGGATAAATACCATAAGGGTGCATCCTGTGAAGATCCTTGATCTTGTGGAGGAGAAGGAGGAGCTGCTACTGAGGCTGAGGCTGAGGCTGTGGGAGCACGCTGAGGTCTACCCATTTTTAAGTACCAACCCATAATGCCTTTGACATACCCCATTTGTTTTAGGGTGGTAACATTGAAAAGATCATAGCGGGTTCTTTTTACGAAGAATTCAGAACTATTGGAGATATGAAGGTGGGCGAAAAGAAGAGTGAGAACACCACCATATGGAAGAACAACTCTGGAGGACTCTAGTTTGGCCCACATCCATTTTATAATTAAACTGGAAAAATCTAGTTTTTTACCTTTGAGAAGACACCAAACAACAAAGCACTCCATGTATGAAAGGTGGTCAAATGAACCTTGTTTAGGGATGATATTATAGGCGAATATTTTATGTAAAATTTGAGCTTTCAAACTAAGTTGCTTATATAGAGAAGGATGCCCAAAGTAGACGGGTTCGCTATCAATGATTAATAGGAGAAAAGTTTCGGGAGTAAATCCTTGATCTAAAATCCAGGATTAAGTGAGCGTAGGACATTCAAATTCACTTGGAGTAATTTTGAAGATACGAGATAAAATTTCAAATTTCAAAAGAATTTTCTTCCCTTTAACTTATGAAGAAAAGATACCATTTTCATAAGTCAAATTGGCATAGAATATTTTAATAAGATGTAAGAAGATGCCTTTAGGTTGCTGAACAACAAAATCATACCATCCTATGTTTTTGAATAATGGAAGAATTTCTGGAAATTTAGCAGTGAGGAAGGAGACATCTAACACCTTACCTAGAACAGGATCTATGGAGCTGAGAGAAGCATGATAACGAAGCTTGGTTTGTGGTGCAACAAGCCATTTTTCAATGTTTTGATCATCCCTTCTTGACGAAGAACCGCGATTGGCTGTTTGTTTAGTGCGAGGCATGTTTAGAGAGACGAAGAGAGCTTATTGAAAGAACCCTAGGCTTTGTAGAATTGACCTTGGAGGAGTGAATGAAGCTTCCGATTGAATGATTTTTAGGTGAAAATGGAGAGAAATAAAGAGAGATGAGTTCGGAAGAGTGAAAAAACGAACTTCAGATGACTGAAATTAGGGTTTTAAAAGAGTTGTTATATTTAAACCCCACGACTTCAGAAGACTAAGGATTATCTTTAGTTGTCTGAAGATTTTCAGGTCCAGAATTTGAAAAGTCAGTAGCCTCTCAAACTTTTGAAGTTCCAGGTTCAGTTGTCTGAACCTATATGTTACAGTGTTGAGTCGTCTGAAGATTTAGGTTCAGATGATTGAAGTTCAGAAAAATTTTCTAATTTCATTTCTAACACACTTCTCTTCTATGTATTAACCCAAGTTCTCTCCTAATGGTTATAAATCTTTCTTCATTAAGAGGTTTTGTAAATATATCTGCCCATTGGTCACTTGTATTAATGAATTCAAGTATTTTATCCTCTTTTTGAACATGATCTCTTAAAAAATGATGCCTTATGTCAATATGCTTGGTTTTTGAGTGTGAAATTGGATTTTTTGATATATTTATAGCACTTGTGTTGTCACACTTTATTGGTATTGTTTTATAATCTAGATTGAAGTCTTTTAATTGTTGTTTTATGTATAGTATTTGCGCACAACTAGCCGCTACATATTCAACTTCGACGGTTGATAATGCTATGAAGTTTTGTTTCTTTGAGAACCAAGATACTAAAGATTGGCCTAGGAATTGACATGTGCCACTTGTACTCTTTCTATCAATTTTATATCTGGTATAATCAGCATCGAAATAGCTTATCATTTCAAAGTTAGTATCCTTTGGATACCATAAGCCTAGATCAAGTGTGCCTAACAAGTACCTAAGTATTCTTTTAACTGCTGTTAGATGTGATTCCTTAGGTGCTGATTGAAACCTAGCACATATGCATACACTAAACATAATATCGGGTCTACTAGCAGTTAGATATAGTAAACTACCAATTATTCCTTGATAATGTTTTGTGTCTACTTGTTTTCCTTTTTCATCTTTATCAAGGCTTGTTGAGGTACTCATAGGGGTTCCTATGGGTTTACTTTGTTCCATATCAAAATTTTTAAGCATATCTTTAATGTGTTTAGTTTGATTTATAAATGTTCCATTTACGGCTTGTTTAATTGTAACCCTAGGAAATAATTTAACTCCCCCATCATACTCATTTCAAATTCTTTTTGCATACACGTGACAAAGTTTTTACATAATTCTTCATTTGTAGCTCCGAATATAATATCATCCACATATATTTGAACAATTAGCATTTCTTTGTTTTTGGTTTTAATAAATAAAGTGCTATCTACCATTCCACTTGAAAAGTCATTTTTGAGTAAGAGTTTACTTAGTCTCTCATACCAAACTCTAGGAGCTTGTTTCAAACCATATAATGCTTTTGTTAACTTAAATACATGATTTGGATTTTTGGTGTCTTCAAAACCTGGAGGTTGTTTGCCATACACTTTTTCATTTATATATCCATTTAAGAACGCACTCTTTACATCCATTTGATATAGTTTAAAATCTTTATGGGCTGCATAGGCTAGGAGCATTCTAATTGCTTCCATTCTAGCTATGGGGGCAAAGGTTTCATCGTAGTCAATGCTTTTTTCTTGGTTATATCCTTGTGCTACTAGCCTAACTTTATTTCTTACAACTACCCCATTTTCATCCTTTTTATTTCTAAACACCCATTTGGTTCCTATGATTGATTGTTCCTTGGGTTTAGGTACTAGTTGTCATACTTGACTCCTTCCAAACTGATTTAGTTCATCCTGCATAGTTATAATCCAAGAATTTTCTTTTCAGGCTTCTTCAATATTCTTGGGTTCATCTTGAGATAAGAATGCATATGATTGTGTTGACTTTATGAGTCCAATCCTGTTTTAATAATGACAAATCACTTGGCATTTGATCTGTGCATTGAGATTGTGAATAGGAAGAATATTTAGCATGCACGGAAGGATAACAAGTCATGCAAGCTATTTACATTAAAGCATACACAACTTGGCACAATCCATGGAAAAAAAAGAAAGTAGAAGAATGAAGATGCAAGCGGCAAGTTCAAAATCGTCATGGGAATGGGTATTTAGAACTAAATGTATTCACATCTTTCATATGATTTAATTTGAAGCTCAAATTATATCCTAGATTGACCTTAGGACTCATGCATCTCATGAACATCTTTAGGGGATAGTTATGGACTTAGAACTACTTTTAAAACCCTGAAAAATATTTTTATAAAAGGGCAGTTCAAAAGAAAAATTCAGGAAAGGTTCAGTTCAGAAGACCAAACTTCAAGTTTAGTCGTCTGAAGATTGAACTTCAGAAGACCGAAGATTAAGTTCAGTCGTCTAAAGAAGTAATGGTGAAACACAGAACCTAGCAAAAGCACATCAGAAGACTAAACTCATACTTCAGTCGTCTGAACCCGACACTTCAGAAGACTGAAGCTCAACTTCAGTCATTTACCCTATGTCCAAGTTAATTTTTTCGAAGCTCTAAGGAATTTCAGTCGTTTGGGCCTTAACCCTCAGTCGTCTGAACCTACAAGAAAGTTTAAAATTTTGATTTTTAATTAGAGAACACGCGAACTATTTTTTGATCCAACGATTAAGATTGATTCTAAGGGCAAGGTACCTATATATTTAATATCTAAACCCTAGTGCCCCAGCTTTTGGAATAGAATTGAGAGACTTGAACATATTGCTATATGATTGCCTGCACTCCAACTTATATTCATCAAGTTTGGGAAAATCAACTCAGAAAAACAAAGGGATCTTATACTACACATCAAAGCTAAAGCTACTTTAATCCTCAAAAGTTTTTCTTTTGATTATTGTACAAGCTTTTTGATATTGAGGTTTGGTAAATCACACTACTTGTTAAAATTTAGTCTTATAGAATTCTTCATATAAATTGATCTACTTATTGATATTTAGTTTTCAAAGAACTTTTCATCTCAAAATCTATTATTGAATATAAGGTGTGTGATTGATCTTGAGTGTACTTACTTATAGAATATTTTGATAAGATCAATACTTGAGAAAAGCATTCGCCATTGGTTAAATGGTTTTGACTCAAGTGTGTATTTAGTTAGAGGCTCTATATTTTTGTTATCCTAAAACCACTTGATTAAATATCCTTAGTGTTAAAAACTATATATTTTATTGAGGGATATTTTCTGGAAAACATTATATTCAGTTTTTTGATCTTTGGAAATCTCATATATATATATATATATATATATATATATATATATATAATTGCATATTACAAAGATCGAATTGTTATTGAACTTTGATAGAAAGCTTTTTGATTTTGATTGGCAAAATATTCAAGACAAAGTTTTTATTTATAAGTTCACATTTGATATTCGTGCATTTTCTCAAAGTGAACTAGAACCCAAATTTTCTACAAAGCGTTTACTTATATCATTATTTTGGGAGTCTTGATAAAAAGGGAAATTGTGTGTTGAAACATATCATTCATATAATGATTGTATCATTTCATACATACTGAGCTTCAAGTTTCATCATATGGATATGTGGTAGGAATTTCGATTGTACTTACTAGCTTTGTTAGAAACGAATCTTGAGTTGCTTTGCAGATTTGATATTGGAATTGTAATCACAGTTCGGGTTGTGAACCGGGTGAGAAGGAAGCTGTACCTCTTATAAGCAACAGATGTAAGAGAAGCTCCATCCCAATTTAAGGAGCAGGGATTTAGTAGAATCCTTGAGTGGATTGCTCAAGACAAGGACGTAGGCTGAGTTGACTGAACCTCGTAAAAAGGCTGTGTTTGCCTTCTCTTTCCTTTCACTCATTTCATTTTCCACATCGCATTTCGTTATTTATATTGCATGTGTGTATGCTATATAATCTCACACGCAGTTAATCATTAAGTTATTATATTGTGAAATAGGGATTAAGTGGTAAATAATCTTAAAGAATTTTAAAATACCCAATTCACACCCATCTCTTGGGATTATACCTAAATCAACATTTGGAATCAGAGCGGGTTTACATAGAATTAACTGTTCATTTGGAAAAAGATCACATGGCACACATCGGTGTAACTCTATTCAATGAGGGACACTCGTCCACTAGACCACCAATTTTCTGTGGTGTAAATTACACCTATTGGAAACGTAGGATGAGCATATACCTGTTAAATGTAGATTAGAAGGTATGGAAAATAGTTACTAAGGGAAATCATGTTCCCATGAAAGTAATTGATAAGGTAAATGTACCCAAAACTGAAGATGAGTAAACTAAAGAGGATTGGAAACCAGTGCAAATAAATGCTACTGCAATGAATTTGTTATTGTGTGCCCTAGATGTAAATAAGTTCAATAGGGTAATGACATGTAACTCTGCTAAATAAATTTGGGAAAAAAATAGAAGTTACATATGAAGGTACTAAGGAAGCAAAAGATAGTAGGATAGACATGCTCTCTAGTGAGTATGAAGCATTTAAAATGACTACTGATGAATCTATTCAATCCATGTACACTAGATTCACACACATCACGAATTCTTTAAATACTTTTGGTAAATCTTACCCTACTTATGAGTTGATCAGGAAAATACTCAGGGGACTTCCTCCAGTTTGGGAAGCGAAAGTTACGGCAATAGCAGAAGGGAGAAATCTCAAGGAGATGTCAGTTGACGAACTAATTGGATCGCTCATCACCTATGAGCTTTCAATAAATGAGAGGAAGAATGAGCAAATTAAAGCAAAGAAAGCTACAACACTTAAGGCATCATCAAACAACTCTAGTGAAGGAAGTGATTTCGATACAGAAGATGACATGACCTTGCTAACAAAGAAGTTCGGGAAGTTCTTGAAGAAGAATAAGAAGTTCAATAGAAAATTCAAAAACCCAAAATCAGAAAGAGGAGAGTCAAGCATGAAGAAAAAGAAGGAAGATCCACCAACTTGCTACAACTACAGAGATGTTGGAATTGGTGTATTCCCAAGAGAGGGGGGGGGTGAATTGGATATTTAAAAATTTCTCCCCTAGGTTCAACTAGTTCAGTAATAGTATATTCACAACCTAGGGTCAGTCTACCCAAATGCGCAGATAAGTAAAATATGTGGAATTTAAATCATGCGCATCATTCACACAATAACATACACGTGCAGTAAATATAAATTATAGAAATATAAAAAGACATATGATATGTTATCAGGGTTCGGCCAACTGTGCCTACGTCCCCACCTCTAGCTCGCAAGCCCGAGGATTCCACTAATAGCTCACTTAACGGGTGGAGCGGCACGTAATACAACCAGGTCAATTAGCACAGGGCTGACCTCAACCTTTACAACTAGGTCAATTAGCGGGGCTGACCTTAACCTACACCTTACCGAGATGGTGCACCTAACTTTTCTAACCGGGTCTAAGCCAATCAGGGACTATTTCACAGGACTAGTCTCCCTCTTTAGGCCCGTGCCTGGAAATACAATAGTATTTTTCTCAATCAAGTTGGTACAGTGATTGTATATTCATGTAAAGCAGATATGTACCCAATACGCGCAAGTAATAATCAATTCACACCAAACATGTAAGAACTATAAGCTTAGTGGTGTATATGTGCAATCTACACCCAATATAATGACTTTATCTAATCAAGCACAAGAGTGTTCAAGCAAGCTAATCTTTGAAAGCAAAGTATATGAAATCTCAATATCAGCTTAGTGTTTCAAAGATGCTAGCAATATTATTCAAACGAACACAAAAATATTTTATCAAATTGTATCAAGCACAAGAGTTGTCTGAAAACAAGCTTTGAAAAATATTTTGCACACAAAAATAATTACTCAAGGAATCTTGCAATGACAATGTAAAGATCCTCAAGCTAAAGAGTTTTCCCAACAAAAGATTTATCAAGTTAAATCCGTGGGAAGAACTTGAGCCAAACTCTCAACAAAAATCAAACAATAGAAATATCAATGAGAGTATTGGGCTATTTAGAATGAAGCACTAATATTCTAAACACTCACTCTAGGCTTGGATGATCAAAGAAAACGAAGTAGAGGAGTATTTGGGATAGTATTTGGCAAAATAGGCTTTTTGAATTTGAGAGGATATTTTGTTAATGATCTTGCTAATCTCTTGCTATTTTTTCCAAATGAGGGGGTATACATAGACTTCCCCAAAAATATAACCATTTAGGACACTTGGAATTATTATAAATTTTTTAATACAATTTAATCAAATTAACCCTGTTTAAAAATATTAACTGCGGTAAAAAATGAGGGGCAACCCGAGAGCACTGGTCGACCAAGGCAAGTTCGGTTGGCCAAAGTTCTTGAGGTTTGGTTGATCGAGCATTAAATGACCTGTGAGTTTGGTCGATCAGGAAGATTTTGAATTGCCTCGGTCGGTCAATCAGACCATTGAGTTCTCGCACTTGGGAACTCGGTCGACTAGGTGGTCAATAAAGTTGACTCTTGGGGAGTTCAGTCGATCGGGTCAAAATGAACTATAAGAGTTCGGTCGACCGAACACGCACACTTAGTGTATTTCGGTCCTATTTTAAGCACTCAATCACCCATTTCAAATGATCATTCATATACATGCAAGAGTGAGTGTCCTAGGGTCATTTTAGGTCTTTTTGAAGACCAAAAAAATCCAGTCTCGGTCGTTCCCTAAGGTCTTTCTATGGTCATTTTGAATTTCAGGAGATGTGTAGGGACTTAGAGTCGTTCTATGGTCTTTGAGCTTTGTAGTTCCTACATGGATGATATACATTAAGTATTACAGACCCGAATTAAATAATAATGAAATACAATAAAAAAATGATCTTCAGGGTCTTCAAGCTTTACTTCATGTGCTATTAATGTATCTGCTAATATAAACCTGCACATGAACTAGATAGCCATTAAATACCTGAGTATTTGTCATTATCAAAACTGGGATATGACCCATAGGGTCAACACATCAAGCATGAGTGTCCCAAACTAATGAAAGCCTCCAAGAAAAAGAAGAAAGCGCTAAAAGTCAGTTGGGATACACACAACACAAGTGATTCAGAACCTGAATCTAGTGATGACGAGATTGCAAATCTGTGTCTAATGACACACAATGACCTTGACGTACAATCATCATTCTCATCATCTTCTTATTATTCTAGTGATTCTGAAAATGAGAATGACATGCTTTCATATGATGAATTGAAATAAGAATATTTGTACACTATTAGAATGCTTGAGGAGAAAGCTAAGAAAATTTTTGATTTGAAAAATAAAGTCAAAGAACTTTCAAAGTTAGTTGAACACCAAAATGAATCTCATACATCTCTCATGAAAGACAAGGATTTAAAAATTGAGGAGTTAGAAAAGAATTTGAAAGACAAATCTAAGATTATTGGTAAGTTTATAGAAAGACAAACTAATTTTGAAAAACTCCTTGGAATTTAAAGAAACTCCCTAGAAAAGGAAGGTCTTGGTTATAACGGAAAGGATAACATTGAATAAAGACACCTTTACATGGGATATTTTGTAAAAGAGTCAAAATCATATGTTCCAACTAAAGACATCATAAAAATATTACATGTTTAAAATGTAAGAGGTTGGGTCACATAAAATTTGTCTGTCCTTTCAAAAATAAAGATGTCAAAATTAAGGAAAGTCAAAGGAGAATCTAGTACTAACCCCCATGGACCTATGAAAATCTGGATACGAAAAGTAGTTATCTGATTGTGTCTTGCAGATATGCTTAAGACCATCCTCCTTAAAAAACAGATGGTATATGGATAGCTGAAGTTCACATCACATGACCGGGGATAAAACAAAGTTCACATCCATCACACCCAATGATGGGGGATTTGTCTCTTTTGGGGATAGTTCTAAGGGAAGGATCACAGGTAGGGGTGAGCATAATTCGGGGAAAACCGAATTAACTGAATTAATCGATCGAAATTGGTCGGTTCAGTTCGGTCGGTTCGGTTATGCTTTCCACTATTTCGGTTAATCAAGTTTCGGTTCGGTTAATGGAGAATATTAATTTGGTTAACCTATTAACCGATTTACGAATTAATTAAATTTTAAATATAAATTAGTAAATTAAAATCTGATTATTCACTCATTCCCTCTCATACTCTCAGTCTCACACTCTCACAGTCTCACTGCTCTCTGTCTCAGAAGTCAGAACTCGTAAGGCAGTCACTGCCTTTCTCTTGCTCACCCGAGCTCGGTCCTCTGCACCACCAGGCACCATCTTCATGCGATGCCTTCGTCTGTGTCCATCGCCATCGTCGTCGCCGGCCATCATCACCAACACAGTCACTGCTCTTTGAAGTTGGAAGCCCTCACTAAGTCACTACCTCTCTCTCGCTCACCTGAGCTCACTGCTCTGCACCACCATCTTCATGTGATGCCATCGCCTGCACCCATTGCCATCGTCGTCACCACTGGCCAGCCATCGTCACCAGCACGCAAGCTCCCTCTCATTCTCATTTTTCTTCTCTCATGCATAGACTAGCTCACCGAGAACCACCCCTGACTCCTCATCGGCGTCAAGCTCACTCGAGCTTAATCATCTCCCTAACCACCTCTCCTCCACATCAGTTTAGAATCTGGATACACCTTCCTGACTTCTCCCTTCCCTTGTTCTGGATACACCTTCCCGGATTCCCCCTTCCCTCATTTCTCGGTTAAATTAGGTTAACCGAATTACCCGAAAAATAAATTCGGTCGGGTTCGATTCAGTGAGGCCCAATGGTTTGGTTGGTTCGATTAACACTATTCTTTAACCAAAATTTTTGGTTAATTCGGTTCGAACCAACTGTTTGCTCACCCCTAATCACAGGTGTAGGTAAAGTTGGTAAGGATTCATCACTAATTATAAATGATGTTTTACTGGTTGATGGTTTAAAGCACAACTTATTGAGTATAAGCCAACTGTGTGATAAAGGTTACAAAGTGTCTTTTGAACATGACAAGTGCATTGTTGAACACAAAACCGATAATAAGATACTATTCACTGCTGAGTGTCATGAAATTGTATATACCACCAGTTTTGGTAACTTAACCTTATAGAATGTGACATGCTTCTCTACTATGAATTAAATTAGTTGGATTTGGCATAGAAGACTAGGACACACAAACATGGAATTAATATCTAATATCTAAAAAAAAAAAAAAAAAACCTTTCTTTCCTACCCTCTCGCTCTCAAACCCGCAGCAGCCCTCTTCTCCAATCTCTGATTCTCCCTTACCCCGTCCTCTTTCTCTTCTTTGCTTCACTCACCCTTCGTCTCCATCCAGCCACTCTCTAGCGGCCAACCTCCCTTAGTTCCTCACGGCAACCCAACCGCCTCACGCCCTCCAACTCCAGCCATCACCACTATCCTGCTGCTCCTCTTGCCATACCAGACGACCATAGCCCGTCAATCCTAGCCGGCGTCAAGCGAAACCAGCCCAGTCTCGTTGAATCTTAACTCCACTCCGCAGATCCGGCCACCATCTCTCGTTGCCAGTCACCACCGCCCACACGCCGAACCTGTTCTTCACACCGCCGACACCAATTGCAGCACAACAGAACCACTCCCCTCCCTTCGGCCACACACCAGACAATCCAAGATCTCCGGCCAGCCTCCAATATCTTCGGCGACAAACACAGCTGGCCCCAATAGCAGCAACTCGCAGAGGCACTGCCACTCGCGGTGTCTCCCATCTTTCTTCCTTGCATCTATGCACTACACACACACTTTAACACCCCTGCATACACACACCCGTGCACACACAGAAACACAACCAGCTACACACACACCCACACATAGAACACAGCACACACTGACTCACGCACCCAGCACACTGCCTCTCACCATGCACACACACATGCTGAATTATTTATTTATTTGTTATTTTATCGTATTACTATTGGGTTATTATTTAGTGATACTGGTTTTATATATATATCTATGGTCATATTTTAGTTTTAGTCATTATCATAAATACTAATTGGTTTATTTTCAGTTTTGTAGGATTCTTTTTTGTTTGATTGGGTCTCAAGTGTTAAATTTTGATTTTTCTTGTCATCATTTTTTTTAAATATGTAATTTTATGGTAATATGTTATTTATTATAAGATTTGTAGATATTTGTTATTGTTATTACATGTACTACAGTATGTTGAGCATTTTAACTTACAACTACATGTATTATTATGACATGTTCATTCTCGAGGTTTATATTATATATCTTGTATTCCAGCATTATTGGTAGGTTTGGTGTTTTAGCTCATGACATATATTAGTATTTTGTATTGTGCTAGTAAATATCCCATATTTATATCTAGTATTTTGTATTGTGCTAGTTTTAGTTTGTATTAGTGTGGTATTCTGATATCCTAGTTCATTATTATTTTTTTTGTCTTTACTATTATGTCTAAATTATTATATTTATTATCCCAAACCTCTCATACTAGTATTTTCCTATAAAAAATTTCAATACAATTTCAAAATTTGGGAGTATATTTTCTTAAGAATTTTCTTAATTTTTATTCCTATGATTTTAATGCTAGGGTGTGAGCTTTCGGGCTTCACGTACCCTTAGTTCTGAGGGAATATGTATATATTTATATATTACGTATATTTTTGTATTATTTATTTATTTATATTGCATGTATATTTGTAAATCCACTAATAGAGGAGTAATTTGAAAGACTTATTAGATTAATTTTGGGATAATTCCAAATTACATAGGTACGGTTCGTAAGAACGGCCGCGTAGGGGGTCTCATACCTTGCCCTCGCGTAACCGAACTCCCGACCCCAACTCTGGTAACATAGACCCATTCTACCCTTAACGGGGTAGTAATCATGTGTTCTAACCACACTAAAAGGTTAGTGACGAGTCCGACATTCCTATTTTTCCTTGAAAATTAAAATTAATTTTTATTTCACCACCCCGAGGCACCCGCGCTCCGGGACGTCGCAACAACTTGGTGATTCCACTGGGGACTTTTGAGAGTCAAGCTAATAATTAATTAGAAATTATCCCTATTTAAATTTATTAAGTCTTTTAATTACTCCTCTTTGTTTTGTAAATAAAATTCTCCCATAGTTCAATAAAGTAGTTTGTTAAAATTATAACATGTTAGATTAAGTAAAGACATAGATTTCCATAGTTGTAGATATCTTGGAGTTAATAGTAGTAAGTATCCCTGAGTAATATTCCCATATATGTAGATATCACGGATTAATGAGAGTAGTCGGTTTCCATATAGGTAGATACCCTTAATTAATGTAAATATTTGGCTTCCATATAGGTAGACATCCTTAATTAATGCATATATTTGATTTCCATATAGGTAGACATCCTTAATTAATGTATATATTTAGTTTCCATATAGGTATGTATCCTTAATTATGTGAATATTTAGTTTCCATATAGGTATGTATCCTTAATTATGTGAATATTTAGTTTCCATATAGGTATTGATCTTTAATTATGTGAATACTTAGTTTCCATATAGGTAGATATCTTTAATTATGTGAATACTTAGTTTCCATATAGGCGGATATCCTTAATAAATGTGAATATTTACTTCCTATATAGGTAAATATCTTTAATTATGTGAATGTTTAGTTTCCATATAGGTAACCATCTTTGATTAATGTATCTAGCCCTCATATATGTGAATATACTTGACTTAATGTGAGTGTTTGTTATTATATTTGTAAATATTCTAGAGTTAATGTAAACATTTAGTTTCCATGTTTGAAAATATCCTTACTTTAACGAAAATATTTGTTTTCACGGGTGTTTGAATAAGCATGTGATTAATTGTGAATAAGCATGTGACATACATGTGGGGTAGCGAGATTAGGTTAAATTTGAATTCACACACTTTCACGCTCTATACTCGAGCTTTACTTGTTAGGGTTAGATAGAGATGTAATAGCGTTAGTCCCTTCGTGGCAGGGCTTGTTGGGACCTACAAACCACTCTGCTCAATTTAAACTTTGTTCAAACCCCTTTGGGTGAGGATGAAGGTTAAATTGGGAACCTTTTCTTATCAATAGGGATTAGAGCCTACCCACACATACTTGTATATAGTTTTCTTAACTAGGATAGAGCCATGAAGAACCCTGTATATATGTACCTACCCTGGGTCGGGATAGGAGCCACATCCTTCTCCACATATAGTATGTTGTGAGATACTTTGTATTATATCATGCATTTGGCATCCATTTTAGACATACATACTACTTAGCCAATATTCTAGAAAAGTCCAATAATGAGACCATGGCCCATCCTTTCAAAAAATAAAGCACTTGGGCCAAGTATTTTAAAATATGGGTTGCCCAAACTTTTTCAAATAACTCAGGCCCAATTTTTTAAAAAACAAACCTAAGCTCGACCTTTTTCCCAAGAAAAAATTGGGCCCAGGCTTGATTTTCAAAAGGGGCCAAAACACAAATTTCAAAAGTGGGCCTTGGCCCTATTACCTAAAAATCCAGGCCAACATTTTTTTAGCAATCCAAGCCTAACTCCTTTTAAACTAAGACCTGATCCCATCATAAAATAGTTTGAAGCCCATATTTTAAAATACTCGAGGTCCAAGCGCACATTAAAGTCCACAAGTCTGCATTGAAAAAATCCAATGGATTGACTAGCTTGGGTCAACCCCAAACTCAGATCATAATCTGGCCCTTTATAGGATCTAAGGTACATGGACTAACATCAAGGAAAAGAATGGTTGAGGGAAGAATTGAATTGAAATTGTTGCACATCAATGGTCGTGTTAATCTTGAAATCTTTCATTAGTGGGATTTTTTTAGAAATCTGGCAAAGTAGTTACTTAGGTCACATTACATTCATGCATAATTTCACACATAGCCATACACGATAGGTTGCATACATATTCATATCCCTATTTGTATGTATTTGTGCACTTGGTACACCCATGCATAAACACCCATTGCATAACATAATCATTCCATGCTCAATTTCATAACCATGCATGCATAGTCATCTCCAACGGATCAATAATCACATTCCAATTATCTGCAAAATCATGGGCCAAGGTGGCAAAGTTAAAGATCCGGGATTCCAGTATTGAGTAGAGCAAGATGATCTCTCTACAGAGAAAGGTTAGGATCATGGGGACTCATTGCGTGATCATAATAGGAATGTAATAAATGTCATCGGGTTGGAAGATTGATTGGTATTCAACTTTAGAAGTGAGCTCACATGATACATAAATGATATGCTTGATCAACTAAGGGTGATAACAAAAGGAATGCATCCATGCTTTTCATTTATATCATTTTGAAATTGAATGAAATAAGAATGTATTTCGGTCTCATCTCATTTCATCCTCCTTGAACCATTACCTTGTGACAAATGTTGTCCATTTTTGCTTGTATTTTGTGTCAGTGACATAGGAAATAATTTTATCAGTACAAAGGACCGGGAGTTATTAGTTGATTTTAGGGGTCTATTCAATGGGGCAAAAAAAAAAAAAATGGATGAAAGAAAAGCCTCCAAGATGAAGTTTAGTAAAGAATGCCACTTCAAGGGGTTGTCAAGGAGCTTTGTGCGACGTGAATTTCAAAATGATGAAGAGTCGTAGGAGAAATTTACAAAAATGACTTATCAACCTTTGTCCTACATTTGTTTGATGGAATCAAAGTCTCTTGTCTTCGTTATTTAAGTTATGATTGGTGTCTTAAAGGTACGAGGATTATATTCTAATCAAATGACGGGTGGCTATCTTTGGTCGACCAGTATCCCTAAAAAGAACCAAATATTGATTGACCATTTTGTTAACCAAGTTGAGCCTAAATGTTAAACCAATTTGTTCTTAAAAGTTAGTTCATCAGAAATTCAACCTGGGATTGGATCCCTAGCATTTGACAAGTCATTTGAGACAATGATCATTACCAAAAGAATGGCAGGCCATTTTTCTACTACCCAAACGAAAGTCAATGGAGAAATCTCTTGCAAGCCATTTTTTAGCCTAAAAAATTCTTTTCTTGAATGATCTGTCAAAGGATCACACCCCATACTGGGGCAGTTTTGAAAAAATCAGTCCTAAATAGAATTCAAATGAAAATGAAGTAAAGATTTCTTTATAAAAGGAAAAGCAAAAGTTGCGGTAAAAGAAGAAAAATATGATGAAAAAAGAAAATAAAAAAGGGGAAAGAAAAAGAAGAAGAAAAGAAAGAAGAAAGAAAAATAAGGGACATACTACACATGTGATCTTTAACCAAATTACCCTTGATGAAATTGATGATTTTGAGCCTTATTTAATTCTTTTCTTCCTTAACCCATACCCCTAGCCTACATTACGGTCGAAATGAAAGTCCTGATCAGATTGGTATATGTTATTGTCTCAAGTGATTTGTTAGATTCAATGTTGAGTCTGAATTACGTAATGACCTAATCCTGCAAAGGTGCATAGGCAGCTTATTCAAATAATAAGTTTGGTCAATACTCTACGAATATTGCACCACAAAATGAGGCAGAAATTTTTATTTTGGGATGGGATTTTTGAGCCTTAGTTTCCTTGTTCTTAGTGAAACCTAAATCCTAAGCCTACATTTCGTCCCGTGTCTTAAAGTCCACCCTGAGATTGGAATATTGATCAAACTACTTAATAAGACACTAGTCATAATTCAAGACAGGGAGTTTGAAATAAGCTTGAAATAAGTAAGAAAGAATCTCTAAGTGGTGATATAGTGGAGGAGTTATGGTTATGAGGCTAAAAAAAAAAATGAAAAAAAAAAAGGAAGGTTTGCCCATTGATATGATTCTCTAATCTAGCAAAGTTGCATTAGTGTTAAAGTACTGATAAAATTCATCTCCTATTTAACAAGCACAGAAAATCAAGCAAAGACAAGCAAGTTTGTGCATTCCATCCATATTCCTATTGAGATTGAGTTATCTGATTGCATGCCTATTTATTTAAATTTCAAAAATATTTTAAAACATTAAGGATGCAATCCAAAGAACGTCCCTATGGAGAAAATGTAAGATTGACAAGATAAGCTACAAATGCATTTAACTGGGGCAAATTTCGAATTGAGTTTCAGTGGGACCCATTCAAGCGTATTCTTATCATATTGGAATATGAAATCAGGGTCAAGATCAGCTATAAATCCTTTCAACTAGGGCAGATTTTGGGATTTTCATTTGAGCCGAGTCTATCACTTCCATCACTGGATGAATTAGGAAGATCGAGCCTCATATAGAGATCAAAGATGAGGTCATTGACCACAAGCGTGTGGGGAGAAAAGATTCATGCATCGCCATGCATTTCATGCATTACCCTACATATCATGCATTGTCATGTATTTCATACGTCACCTTACATTTCATGCATTGCCTAAATTTCATGCATTACCATACATTTCGTGCATCGACATGCATTGTCATACATTACTCAAATTTCACGCATTGCCATGCATTTCATGCATTACCTAAATTTCATATATTGTCATGCATTCAAAACATTACTATACATCTCATGCATTTCATGCATCACCTAAATTTCATGCATTGTCATGCATTCCATACATTACCATACATCTTATGTATTGTCATGCATTTCATGCATTGCCTAAATTTCATACATTGCCATGCATTACTCTATATGACATGCATTGTCCAAATTTTGTACATTGCCTAAGTTTAATGCATTTCCATGCATTTCATGCATTACCTAATTTCATGCATTCCCATGCATTTCATGCATTGCCCTACATGTCATGCATGCATTGCCATGCATTTCATGCATTACTTAAATTTCATGCATCTCATGCATTACCTTACATATCATGCATTGTCATGTATTTTATGCGTTACCTTACATTTCACGTATTACCATACATTTCACACATTTCATGCATCATTATGCTTTGAACAAAAAATTAAAAAAAAAAAAGAATAAAAAAAAATAGAAAAAAAATAAAAAAATAAAAAATGAAAAAATCACAAGTTAGCAGCATGCATATCAATAGCAAAATATTACTACATTCTAGCATCATAAGTTAGCAACATGCATACATATAGCAGCATATCATTGCATTCTAGTATCACAAGTAACAATAAAGCACCCTTTATACTTGTCTTGTTGAATAAGCTTTCAAATGATCATTTGACATCTTTGACTAAGAGGTTCCTGCTATGCTAATATCTGAGCTGGGGTAGCTGACCCCAAGTGCACATTGATTTACTTGGAAATTGGGGCAACTGACCCTAGACACACATTGATTTATTTTGAAACTGGGGCAACAGATCCCAAAGACAAGGGGAGTCATTCATTGACATTCAGACCTTACCCCAAGTGCATTTTCCAAATAGAGTGACCATTTTCCAAATTTTGGTTTTACACTTTGTTACTGGTTGAGATGGTTCGGATCATTGTAGCCGCCACGGTTCGAATTCTTACATTTGAAGCAAGCCATCATTGTGTCCCATGGCTCGAATCATCGTATCCCTATGGCTTAGATTCTTACATTCGAAGCAAGCCATCATTGTGTCTCATGGCTCGAATCATCGTATCCCTACGGCTCGGATTCTTACATTCGAAGCAAGTCATCATTGTGTCCCATGGCTCGGATTATCGTGTCCCTACGGCTCAGATTCTTACATTCGAAGCAAGCCATCATTGTGTCCCATGGCTCAGATCATCGTGTCCGTACGGCTCGAATTCTTACATTCGAAGCAAGCCATCATTGTGTCTCATGGCTCGAATCATCGTGTCCGTACGACTCGAATTCTTACATTCGAAGTAAGCCATCATTGCGTCCTATGGCTCGGATCATTGTATCCCTACGGCTCGGATTCTTACATTCGAAGCAAGCCATCATTGTGTCCCATGGCTCGGATCATCGTATACCTACGACTCGGGTTCTTACACCCGACGCAAGTCATCATCATATACTTAGGCACTCGGGTTCTCAAACCCGGTGCAAGTTGTCCTCATATACTTAGGCACTCGAGTTCTTACACCCGATGTAAGTCATCATCATATACTTAGGCACTCAAGTTCTCAAACCCGGTGCAAGTCATCATCATATACTTAGGCACTCGAGTTCACAAACCCAGTGCAAGTCATCATCATATACTTAGGCACTCGGGTTCGCAAACCTGGTGCAAGTCATCCTGATATACTTAGGCACTTGGGTTCGCAAACCCGGTGCAAGTCATCATCATATACTTAGGCACTCGGGTTCTTACACCCAATGCAAGTCATCATTTTATACTTAGGCACTTGGGTTCTTACACTCGATGCAAGTCATCATCATATACTTAGGCACACGGGTTCGCAAACCCGGTGCAAGTCATCCGCATATACTTAGGCACTCGGGTTCCCAAACCCAATACAAGTCATCATCATATACTTAGGCACTCAGGTTCTTAAACCAGATGCAAGTCATCATCATATACTTAGGCACTCGGCTTCTTACACCCGATGCAAGTCATCATTATATACTTCAGCATTTGGGTTCTCAAACCTGATGCAAGTCCTCCTCTTCAGTTTTTATTGACTTGTTTAAAAATACCAGTTGGATTACATTGTTCATTCACGAAGTTATCTTCTAGAGAATTATGCTAAGCATTTCAAGATTGCCCTAATCACTCATTGTTATCCTTGATTGGCAAAAGCAAACAGTACCTGATTGAAAAGCCCCAGACAGTTGTGTGGCCTGGTTAAGATAGGTCTCTTTTATCTTTGCAGGCTTGTTGCTACAAAAAACATAGAAGAGTTCCTACCGTTACATTGAAACAACAAAGCCTACAAAGAGGGGCAACTGTAGACACCCTATTTTTACCCTAACCAAATAGAACAAGGGGTCCCCTCTTATTATTATTATTATTATTATTATTATTATTATTATTATTATTATTATTATTTTCAGTATTACCATTATTATTGTTATTATTTTATTTTATTATTGTTATTAGTATTTTTATTATCTTTATTTTATTATTACTTTACTATAATTATTTTTATTATTATTCATTATTTATTACTTGTAGTATTATTAGTATTACTTTACTATTATTATTTTTGATATATTATTATTATTATTATTATTATTATATTCATCATTATTAATATTACTTTATTTAGTATTATTATTATTATTATTATTATTATTATTAGACAAAAAAAAAACCTTTCTTTCCTACCCTCTCACTCTCAAACCCGCAGCAGCCCTCTTCTCCAATCTCTGATTCTCCCTTACCTTGTCCTCTTTCTCTTCTTTACTTCACTCACTCTCCGTCTCCATCCAGCCACTCTCTAGCAGCCAACCTCCCCTGGTTCCTCACGGCAACCCAGCCACCTCACACCCTCCAACTCCAGCCATCACCACTCTCTTGCTGCTCCTCTTGCCATACCAGATGGCCACAGCCCATCAATCCTAGCCAGCGTCAAGCGGAACCAGCCCAGTCTCTCTAAATCTTAACTCCACTCCGCAGATCCGGCCACCATCTCTCGTTGCCAATCACCACCGCCCACTCGCCGAACCTGCTCTTCACGCCACCGACACTAGTTGCAGCACAGCAGAACCACGCCCCTCCCTTCGGCCACACACCAGACAGTCCAAGATCTCCAGCCAGCCTCCAATATCTCCAGCGACGAACACAGCTGGCCCAACAGCAGCAACCCGCAGAGGCACTGCCACTCACGGTGTCTCCCATCTTTCTTCTACGACCATTTTCATCTTGGTAAGTATCTAGTGAGCTTCCTTGCATCTATGCACTACACACACACACTTTAACACCCCTGCATGCTCACACCCGTGCACACACAGAAACATGACCAGCTACACACACACCCACAAACAGAACACAGCACACACTGACTCACGCACCCAGCACACTGCCTCTCACCATGCACACACACAAGTTGAATTTATTTATTTATTTATTATATTTTCTTATTATTATTGGGTTATTATTTAGTGATACTGGTTTTATATATATCTATGGTCATATTTTAGTTTTAGTCATTATCATAAGTACTAATTGGTTTATTTTCCTTTTTGTAGCATTCCTTTTTGTTTGATTGGGTCTCAAGTATTAAATTTTAAATTTTTTTGTCATCATTTTTTTTTTAAATATGTAATATTATGGTAATATGTTATTTATTATAAGATTTGTAGATATTTGTTATTGTTATTACATGTATTATGGTATGTTGAGTATTTTAGCTTACAACTACATGTATTATTATGGAACGTTCATTGTCGAGGTTTATATTATATATCTTGTATTCCAGCATTATTGGTAGGTTTGGTGTTTTAGCTCATGACATATATTAGTATTTTGTATTGTGCTAGTAAATATCCCATATTTATATCTAGTATTTTGTATTGTGCTAGTTTTAGTTTGTATTAGTGTGGTATTCTGATATCCTAGTTCATTATTATTTTTTTTATCTTTACTATTATGTCTAAATTATTACGTTTATTATCCCAAAACCTCCCATACTAGTATTTTCCTATAAAAAATTTCAATACAATTTCAAAATTTAGGAGTGTATTTTCTTAATTTTTATCCCTATGATTTTAATGCTAGGGTGTGAGCTTTCGGGCTTCGTACCCTTAGTTCTGAGGGAATATGTAATATTTATATATTACGTATATTGTTGTATTTATATATTTATTTATATTGCATGTATATTTGTAAATCCACTAATAGAGGAGTAATTTGAAAGACTTATTATATTAAATTAGGGATAATTCCAAATTAATTAGGTACGGTTCGTAAGAACGGGCGTGTAAGGGGCGCTCGTACCTTCCCCTCGCATAACCGAACTCCCGACCCCAACTCTGGTAACATAGACCCATTCTACCCTTAACGGGGTAGTAATCATGTATTCTAATCACACTAAAAGGTTAGTGGCGACTCCGATATTCCTTATTTTTCTTGAAAATTTAAATCATATTTTTATTTCACCACCCCGGGGCACCTGCGCCAGGGACGTCGCGACAAGTGTAATCCTTGTGCTGGTGTGCCAAAGCGGGGATGTGGGCAGGATTAACCGAACCCTAATATCATATTTGGTGTCACATTTACATTTCCTACATTATATCTAACTTTGTGCTTGATTTAATTTCCCTGCTGAATATACTGCATATTTGATTGACACGACATTGTATCTGGTTGAGAAATATTGAGATTGTGTTAATTGTTTAAATATTTGCTCAGTCATTTATCTGCGTTATTGGGGATACTTAGACGACCCTAGGTTGAGTTATACTGTTGTTGGATTAGATAAACCTAGGAGGAAATTTTTAAATCTCCAATTTAGCCCCCCTCTTGGGTTTGCACCAAAACTAACACTAGTTATGTTCGGTATTTCAACATTGAGCTCGTTTGAGATAATTATCCTATTTTCCTGTAAAGTTACGAATATTCGTGTTTTATTATTGCAGGAAAATTTCTAAATTTAAAGTTGAGCCATGCATGTAAGGAGAGGCCAGATACGTGAGTCGTGTGCGTGTGTGAAGGAACCGGGGCATGCATGCGTGAGCTTGAGCCCGTGAAGAAACCATGCGATCTATAAGCATCAAATGAGTTTATGCGCCAAAGGCTCTCTTGTACATTTAAAGAAAAATCAAAAAGAAAAATATATGTATATATATATATATATATATATATGTATGTATGTATGTATTTTGCAAAGAGCTAGACTTCAAAGTTTAATATGGCCGTGAGAATGCTTGAAGCTTGCCGTGAGTGGGCTAGGCCTACACATTGATAAGACCCATGCATACAAGCTCTACGTTGGGTCTGTTTGGGGCTGCTACAATCCGGTTTTGAGGGCATTTAATAGCAAGTGAAGCTTGGGCCGTGCGCAGGTTCACGTGGGCTGGCAGCTACGTCCAAAGGTTGTGCATGCATGAAGGCAAGGCCCGTGAACGTGAGACGCGTTGGGCTTCAAACAAAATGAGAAGTTGGGCCTGAACATTGATGTGACCACGTCCATGCAGCCCATGCGGAGAAGGCTGGGAGAGCTGGAATAAGGGGAAGATAAAAAAAAAAGTAGAAGAGGAGAAAAAGGCTAAGACATAAAGTGAGGCGCTGGGCACCGAAGAAAAATGGGCATCAACCCCCAAGTGTGGTTCAGGTGGTAGTGTGGGCTGTGGGAGTGCCTCTCATGAGGTCAGGTGTTCAAACCCTCCTGGACTCATTTCCGTCCCTGAACTCCTAAATTTACCATTCCTTTGGAGTTGTGGGATCAACTTCAAGAGGTGCAGGATTAGTCACGTGAACCGTAGAACGGACATGTGGATACCCGATGCGTAATAAAAAAAAAAAAAAAAAAAAGGCATCAAGGGTGTGTGTGTGCCGGCCGTGCTGGCCATGTTGGCTGGGGGCAGTAAAGTAAAGAGGGCTGGCAGTAGAATGAAAAGAGGGGAAGGAAAAGTAAAAATAAAATAAAAGGGTGTAGGGTGTTTTTTATGGTTCTCTCTTTAGGTTGTTTTTGGGGAGTTTGAGAGGACCTCTCCTTGTTCTCTATGCCGCAGCAAAGTAAAAAAACATAGCAGCAACATCTGCTATGTGGAGCTCAACCCGACAGCTCCTCACTTCATCTCTCTCTCTCTCTCTCTCTCTCTCTCTCTCTCTCTCTCTCTCTCTCATTTTGTATCTTTATTTTAATGTTTGTTTTAAATACATTGTTGGAATAATTTTATTGTTTCATTAAATTAATGTTTGCTTTATTATTTGATTAGTTAGTTAGTTTAATTAATTTCCCATCCCTTAATTTGAAATTTCTAATGCTTCAAGTTTTAATTAAATTGTTATCTTAATTTAGTTCACATTTAGTTTATTGTTCTTTTGAATAGTTGTCTTATTTTATTGCTGCAATGAGTTATTGTGTAATTAATTTGATCCAAAAATTTTGGATTGCAAGCATGAGTGGCTAACTTTTATAACTTGAGTTGTGAGTCAATGTCGGTTGCTTTCCCTAATTTATTAGTTTTTCTACGATATTATCGTTAAACTTTTATTTAACTAAAACCGAAAATTGAAGGCATCTTTGATAAATTGCTAGCTCTTATTTCTTGTTTTATTGTTGATGTTAAGCACATCAAAACCTTGATTTAGTCTAGGATTTTCATCAATTAATTTTTACATAAAATTCAGTTGATGCTTAATGAGAGTTTTTTTTCCTTCCGTTTGGACGTGGCAAATTTACTCGAGCTCTAGAATGAAAATTTCATCGTATTAATGTCTTGATTGGATTAACAAGAAGAGGAGTAAGACCTAAGGAATCAGTAAACAGTGGAAGCAAAAAGACTTTGAACTAATAACCCGAGTGTTCGGTAAATTATCTCAGTTAATTTGTTTAGTTTTGGTTGCGTTATTAGATTTATATTTTTGGAAATTTGATAAAAGTTCAATCTCATTTTAGCATTATTCTCAAGCACTTCCTACTTTGTTTACTTCTTTCAAAAGCATTAAAAAAAAGAAGAAGATTTTTACACCACATTTTACAGCAACAGGTTTTTACTAAACTATCACAAATACTTTCATACTCAGTGATCCCTATGGAATACGATCCTAGACTCATCCTTGATTCAACTTGGTACTTCTGCACTTGGAAGTACAATTTAGAACGAGTCAATTTTTTGGCGTCGTTGTCGGGGACCAATTGGTGTCATCAAAGTATTTTTCAAATTTCAGAAAGGGTGTTTATAGAGCTTTGAACGTCTTCACGTACTGGGTGATATCTACTTCTTCTCCTTTGACTTGTTTGCTTTCATTTTTTTGTTTTATTTCGTTTATACTAATTTTGTATGTCTAGTTGGGTTAGAGATAACACATTTAGACTGGTTAGACAGACTCATCCATCTCATCATCGAGTGCACCTGTTTTACTTGAGTCACTTGAATCATCATTTGACACTCATAGCATCATGGCTGAGAATGAACATCATGATAAGGAGAACCCTAATAGGACTCTCAAAGAACACTTGCAGCGTGTTAGGACCAGCACCCCATCTTGCATTATTCTACCTTTGAATGCAAACGCTTTTAATTTTAAACCCGAGATGATCCCATTGCTACCTCATTTTCATGGCATTGAATATGAAAATCCCTATTTTCATATCAAAGAGTTTGAAGAAGTGTGTTCCACATTAATGGATAGAACATGCACTGAAGAGGTCATAAGATTAAAGTTGTTTCCATTTTCGTTAAAAGACAAGGCAAAGACCTGGTTGAATTCCTTGAGACCAAGGTCCATTGGGATATGGCAAGAAATGCAAACTGAGTTTTTAAAGAAATTTTTTCCCATGTAGAGAACTAATGCTTTAAAAATAAAAATCATGAATTTTTGCCAAAAAGATGTGGAAACATTTTATCAATGCTGGGAACGTTTCAAATGCCTCTTAAATGCATGTACTCATCATGGATATGAGGATTGGAGGGTCATTAGTTTTTTTAATGAGGGGTTGCAACCAAAAATGAGGCAATCTTGGGATGTCTCTGATGTGTATGATAGATCTGAGAAGAAAAAATGTATTAGTGGGGGCGGTAAATATCAACTGAAAGAAGTTGATGATTTTAATGCTAGGCCTACATTGATTTCTAAAAGGTTAGATTCCATTGAGTTTAAGAAAGTAAATGAAATCCATGTATTACCATCATCTTCTGAAAAATGTAGCATATGTGAGGATTTAGGGCATGTGACTGATGTATGCCCAACAATTCCTACTTTTAAGGAAATTTTGCTTGATCAATCTAACCCATTGCATATGATTTCTAAGAATTCTATTGGACCTCATTCTAATACTTACAATGCAGGTTGGAGAAGTCATCCAAATTTCAGCTGGAAAAATGACCATGTGAGGCCTTCTACACAAGGACAAAGTCAATACGCTCCTTACGCAGCAACTGGCAAAATTCGGGATGCTAATATGTTGCAAATCAATCTTCTCCAATGCAAAGAAGGGGAATTGAAACCCCATACAATAGCTAACTATTAGTTTGCAACAGTTTATGTAGACTTAAAGCACAATCAACAACCAAAACTCCTAGGTCATCAATGACATCAGAGGGACCCTCACTAGAGTAACCACTACTCTGAGTAACCAGGAGAAGGGAAAATTCCCAGCTCAACCCCAACCCAATCCATAAGGGCAAATTTAATCAGCTCAGAATACTAGTGAAGGGAACAATGTGAAATCAGTGAAAGCTATTACAACTTTGAGGAATGGTAAGGTTTTGGGTGACCCTAGCTATAGTGCAGGAAGTTCAGGTAAAAAGGCTAACCCTCCTCTAAATAGTGGTTAGTCAAGCACTTTAAATTCAAATAATGATGCATGTCCTATACCTGCACTGTTTCCATAACGTTTGTTTTCTTTGCATAAGGATAAACAGCATGCTGAAATCCTAGAAATTTTTAAGCAAGTTAGGATTAACATTCCATTTCTTAATGTTATAAAACAAATTCCTGCTTATGCAAAATTCTAAAGGATTTATGCACTGTGAAACGCAAACTGAATGTGTAGAAAAAGGATTTCCTCACTGAGCAAGATAGTGGCATTATTCAAAATCACACACCACCTAAGTACAAGGATCCTGAGTCACCTACTATTTCATGTGTCATTGGAAATTCTAAGATTGGGCATGCCTTGCTAGACTTAGGTGCTAGGGTTAATTTGCTACCTTATAGTGTGTATGAACAATTAGGGCTAGGAGAATTAAAAGTCACTTCAATCATTTTTCAGCTTGCTGATAGATCCATAAAAATTCCTAAGGGTATTGTTGAGGATGTCTTGGTCCAAGTGGATAAATTTTATTACTCTGTGGATTTTGTGGTCTTGGATATGAAAGTTTCATCCCACGCAAATTCTTCACCTCCTGTGATTTTGGGAAGACCATTCTCAGCAACTTCTAATGCCATAATCAATTGTAGAAGTGGTGTTTTAAAATTGAGTTTTGGGAATATGACTTTAGAATTGAATATCTTCAATTTGTGCAAGCAACCTCAAGAACATGAAGAAATTCAAGAAGTCAATTCATTAGAATCCCTAATTGCAGACACTCCTTGGTTAAATTATGATTGTGATGAGCAGTGGGAGTATTTAGAAGACTCCCTTGATTTAACTGAGTCCACTAACCATTTTTATTCTATTTGTGCTGTAGGTGATTCAATTGGGATGCAATGGAAGCTCAAATTTGAGCCACTACCGGCAATACAAACCCTAGCACAACCATCCAACAAGAAGACACCAGTGTTAGAATTGAAGCCACTACCGCCAGAGCTAAAATATGCCTACCTTGGACCATAGAACTCATTTCAATGGTGATTTATGCATTGTTGATCCCTGACCAAGAGAGTAAGTTGTTGAGAATTTTGACACGACACAAATCAGCCATTGGCTGGTCCATTGCCGACATCAAAGGTATAAGTCCTCTCATTTGTACACATAGGATATATTTGGAAGAAGATTCAAAACCCTCTAAAGAGATGCAAAGGAGACTAAACCCCGCAATAAAGGAAGTGGTAAAAAAAGAAGTCTTGAAATTGTTAAACATAGGCATCATATATCCAATTACTGAAAGTAAATGGGTTAATCCAATACAAGTTGTTCCAAAAACATCTGGTATAACTGTTGTAGAAAATGATAACGGAGAATTGGTGCCTACTAGAGAGACCATAGGCTGGAGGATGTGTGTAGATTATAGGAAATTGAATGCTGCCTTTAGGAAGGATAATTTTCCTTTGCCCTTCCTTGACCAGATTTTAGAAAAAGTGGCAGGGCATGAATAGTACTATTTTTTAGATGGATTCTCCAATTATTATAAAATAGAAATAGCTCCAAAGGACCAAGAGAAGACTACCTTCACTTGTCCTTTTGGAACTTTTGCCTTCAGGAGAATGTCATTTGGGCTATGCAACGCCCCAACTACTTTTCAAAGATGTATGTTAAGCATTTTCAGCAACTTGATTGAGGACAATGTAAAGGTATTCATGGATGACTTTTCAGTTTTTGGGAAAACATTTGATGCATGTTTGTCTAATTTGCAGGTTGTTTTGAAAATATGTGAAGAAAAGCAATTGTTGTTAAATTGGGAAAAATGCTGCTTCATGGTCCAACAAAGAATAGTCTTGGGGCACATTGTATCTTCTTGAGGCATAAAGGTGTATAAAGCTAAAATGGACTTAATTTCAAATTTGCCCGCACCTAAAAATGTGAAAGATGTTTGATTATTTTTAGGGCATGCTGGTTTTTATATAAGATTCATAAGGAATTTTAGCTTTATCTCTAAACCTTTTTGCAAACTTTTGATGCACGATGTGAAATTTGAATGGACCCAAGAGTGTCAAAATGGTTTTGATAAAATGAAAACATGTCTCACCACTGCACCTATCATTCGATCTCTTGACTGGTCACTTCCTTTTAAATTAATGTGTGATGCAAGTGACTTTGCTGTGGAGGCTGTTCTTGGACAATGAAGAGATAAACTACCAAATGTCATATACTATGCTAGTAAGACTTTAAATGCTGCACAAAAGAACTATTCCACCACAGAAAAAGAACTACTAGCTATAGTATTTACATTGGATAAGTTTAGATCATATCTTCTTGGTTCACCCGTCATAATATTCACTGATCATGCAGCTTTGAAATTTCTACGGTCAAAAAAGGACCTTAAGCCAAGGCTGGTAAGGTGGATACTCCTGCTACAGGAATTTGATCTCACAATAAAAGATGAAAAGGGAGTGGAAAACGTGGCGGCAGATCACCTTTCTTGGCTTCAACTAGAAGTTTTTGAGAAGTTTTCTTTAATTTCTGATTATTTTCCTGATGAACAATTATTTGCAGTTGAATCTTTACCATGGTATGCTGATATTGTAAATTTCTTGGTCACAGGGAAAACTCCACCTCGTTGGAATGCTCAGGACATCAAAAGGTTGAAGGCTCAAGCTAAGAATTTCTTTTATGATGATCCATACCTCTTTAAATATTGTTCAAATCAAATCATTAGGAAGCGCATGCCTAATAATGAAATTTCCGGTGTCTTAAATTTTTGCGATATAGAAGCTTGTGGTGGGCATTTTTCAGCCCACAAAACAGTGGCTAAAGTTCTTCAAAGTGGATTTTATTGGTCAACTATGTTCAAGGATGCCTTGAGTTTCTATAAAGCTTGTAAACCTTGTCAAAAATTAAGGGGAATCACTAAGAGAAACATGATGCCTTTGCAACCTATACTAGTGATTGAAATTTTTGATTGTTGGGGTAAGATTTCATGGGACCATTTCCTTCTTCTTATAGCTATTTATACATTTTTATTGCCATTGATTATGTTTCTAAGTGGATTGAGGCAGTTCCTTGCAAAACTAATGACCATCAAGTGGTTATAAAATTTTTGAAAGAAAACATTTTTGCAAGGTTTGGCATGCCTAAAACCATAATTAGTGATTAGGGTACCCATTTTTGTAACAAGCATGTTTTGGCCTTATTTAAGAGGTATGGTGTCCATCACAAAATCTCTACTGCTTACTACCCTCAAATCAATGGACAAGCTGAATTAGCAAAAAGGGAAATTCAAAACATCCTTGAGAAAATTGTTAACCCAAACAAGAAGGATTGGTCTTTAAGATTGTCTGATGGCTTGTGGGCCTATAGAATAGTTTTTAAAACCATTTTGGGCATGTCTCCATATAAATTAGTGTATGGTAAGGCTTGCCATTTGCCTATAGAGCTGGAACATAGGACGTATTAGGCTATTAAGTAATGCAATTTTAACATTGATGATACTGGTTGGGTGAAAAAATTGCAATTATCTGAATTGGATGAGCAGAGGATGGATGCTTACAAAAATTCTAAATTGTACAATGAAAGAATGAAGAACATCCAAGATAAACACATTCAGCATAAGACTTTTGAGTCTGATCAACAAATGTTATTGTACAACTCTCGATTACACTTGCTTCCTGGTAAGTTAAGGTCTCGGTGGAGTGGGTCTTTTGTGGTAAATAATGTTTTTCCTCATGGTGCTATAGATATTTTGAATCCTAACAATGGTAACATTTTTAAGGTTAATGGTCAAAGGCTCAAGCCTTTTATCTCTAACTTTGCACTTAAGGAATCTACTGTACATCTGGTTGATCCCACTTATCATAGTTTTTTTTTTTATTTGTATTTTTATTTCTCTCATTGTTTTCTTTTGTTCTTTAGTTGTTATTTCTTATTCCCTAGGATTGTACTCTTTTCAAAGCTGTTCAGGTACTTCTTTTTCCTTTGTCTTATAATTTTTCCTTTACTTCTTTGCTTGTATTACAATTGTTTTGCTTTACTTTTAACTGCTCTCTTGGGTAAATTCTTTCATTTCTTCTGCATCATTGAGGACAATGCTACATTCTTGTTGGGGGTGGAAGAGAATTTACCCTGTTGTTTGCATGCTTTAAACATATGCTAGTCTGCCTTGGGAAAATACTGTTATGGAGCTTAAAGCATGCTAAATTCCTCATTTGTGAACGTTACATGCCAAATTACTATTTTTTTTTTTTAGGATATGGAACATGTAGGATGTAGTGCAAATAAAGTTTAAATCAAAAGAGATTTTTATCCATTTCACTTAGTTTCATCCAAGGGAAGGATGTTGAAAGTCTTGCTACACACACTACACAAATTAGAAAACTTAGAACAACTACCTTAGGCCATTTTGGGTTGATACACACTTCAATTGTTTGGGACTATCACTACAAAAAATCAGCGTATTAGTGACGATTTTCAAATAGTTGCTATATGTATCGTTACTACTAACTTTTAGTGACGAATATAATTTTCGCCACTAATAATGGAGTATTAGTGACCGATTTAATCCGTCACTAAAACCCTAACACCGTCACTGTGTAGTATATAACGGCTTAACTCAAATTCGTCACTAATAGTAGGGTATTAGTGACGAATTTATAATTCGTTACTACTAGTAAGGGAATGAGTGACGAATATATGATTTGTCACTACTAGTGGGATATTAGTGACGACTTAGATCTTTGTCAGTAATAGTGTTGTATTATTGACGAAATAAAAATTCGTGACTACTAGTATGGTATTAGTGACGAATTAAAAATCCTTCACTACTAGTGTGGTATTATTGGCGAAACAAAAATTCGTCACATAGTGGGGTATTAGTGATGAATTTGAATCCTTCACTAATAATTAGAAAAATTAAACAACCTTTTATAGTAATTTTATTTAATCATGAATTGTTGTATAAAAATCTATAATTACATTTTCGAATATATAAACTGAAACCATAATTACTACAAAATTCATAAATCATTTAAAATTTTGAATTTAAATTCCAATTCAATTAAAATGAAGAAATAATATATGTTCAGATAACAAAAATTATTTAAAAATATTCAAAATTCAAATACAAATATTAATACAAATTCAAATTAAAATACAAAAATTGCATTTGTTCAAATAACAATAAAAATTATAAAGAAATAATCAGAAGTTGTATCTGATAACTATAGTGCATGCATGCACGACATCATGCTGATGTAAAAATTATATTGACATTTATCAAAGTCTATTTAAATCTAAACTTAAGATGTAAAATGCATGCTCTGGAACGCAGCATGAGATTAGTTTATGGGAGATTTGTACAATGACTTAATAAGGTATTAGCATTGCGTGGGGAAGGGGATGCATCGAATAAATCTAGCCGGGGACACATGTCCAATTAGCATGCTTTACTATTTCGTAGATAAGCATTATTCCACAATTTTTGGTTCTTTTCTACAGTGACATTGCAACTCATATGTTCAGATGAATCCTTAATTATGTTTTTTTCAAATGATTATGAAAGTGATGCTCCCTATGAGTTATGTATATATTCAACTAATGCGTTTTTAAATTCTCAAATCCTCAGCCAAGTGTATATAATATTTTCAATGATTTTGGCACGACAATGAATGCTTTAGGCTTAATTACTAGACGAAAAACATGTAAATGAATGTCCATTCTAAATGAACTAAGTTTACATTGCCTCATTTATTATGATTCCTAAGTTTCACTCATCCTTTCAAAAATAGTTTAACATTACTAAACCTATCTTTTATTTAGAACTTTGGAAAATTTTAACGCAATTTCGGCAGCATGTCGTATGTAAATTGGATGTTTTCCTATAAAACCTGCACCTGATATGTTGAAATAGATCATTTATAAGAAGTTGAAGGCACACGAGAACCTATATCCATTACCAGCATTCAATACACATCAACTGCACCCGTTATGCGAGAGGTATTCTAGACTAGCATGAAATCATGTAGCATATTCACGACAATAATTCATGTAACCATATCTTAAATTCATAATTTAAATAAAGCAGAGAACAGTGGATAGTATTGAGTTCAGTGTGGTATTGTTATTCATCCAAGCATTTGGACATGAACGTTATGAGATGGTGCGAGCATTTAATTCAAATGATTATGAAAGTGATGCTCCCTGTGAGTTATGTATATATTCAACTGATGCGCTTTTAAAATTTTCAAATCCTTAACCAAGTCTACATAATATTTTCAATGATTTTGGAACGACAATGAATGCTTTAAGCTTAATTACTGGACGAAAATCATATAAATGAACGTCCGTTCTAAATGAACTAGTCTACATTGCCTCATTTATTATGATTCCTAAGTTTCATTCATCCTTTCAAAAATAGTTTAACATTACTAAGCTTATCTTTTATTTAGGATTTTAGAAAATTTTAATGCAATTTCGGTAGCATGTCATCTGTAAATTAGACGTTTTCTCATAAAACCTGCACCTGATAGGTTGAAATAGATCATTTATAAGAAGTTGAAGGCACACGAGAACCTATATCCACTACCAGCATGCAATACACATCAACTGCATCCGCCATGCAGGAAGCATTCTAGACTAGCATGAAATCATGTAGCATATTCACAACAGTAATCCATGTAACCATATCTTAAATTCATAATTTAAAAAAAGCAGAGAACAATGGATAGTATTGAGTTCAGTGTGGTATTGTTATTCACCCAGACATTTGGACATGAACGTTATGAGATGGTGAGAGCATTTAATTTAAATGATTATGAAAGTGATGCTCCCTGTGAGTTATATATATATATATATATATATATATTCAACTGATGTGTTTTTAAAATTTTCAAATCCTCAACCAAGTGTATATAATATTTTCAATGATTTTGGCACAGCAATGAATGCTTTAAGCTTAATTGCTGGACGAAAAACATATAAATGAATGTTTGTTCTAAATGAACTAAGTCTACATTATCTCATTTATTATGATTCCTAAGTTTCACTCATCCTTTCAAAAATAGTTTAACATTACTAAGCCTATCTTTTATTTAGGACTTTGGAAAATTTTAACGCAATTTCGGCAACTTGTCGTTTGTAAATTGGATTTTTTCCCATAAAACCTGCACCTGATAGGTTGAAATAGATCATTTATAAGAAGTTGAAGGCACACAATAACCTATATCCACTACCAGCATGCAATACACATCAACTGCATCCGCTATGCAGGAGGCATTCTAGACTAGCATGATTTAACATGAAACTTAATTTGTGATCATAATACCTTATAAATTATTAGAGGAGCCACCCGCATCATCTGGTCCAGATTGGCGCATCCTTTCCTTTAACCGCGCTTGCCTATCGATCATGGCTTGCATCTGGACTCAAAAGCTAGAGACCTCCGATCTCAATTCCACGTTCTCAATTTCCATCATCTGCATCCGTCGAGCCATCTCCTGTTTATCATACTCAGCCTCTCGACGCTGTCGTTCCATCTTTGCACGAGCTGCCGCACCCATGGATGATGATGCTGTTGGGGCGATGTAACCACTTCCAAGACCTTTCAACCAACCCCCCACTCGTCGCCCAAGCACCTGCAAAGTGACCTCGAAATCTGTCATGTGCTGACTCCCCTCTGAAACAGGTGCATCCCTCCACTCGACCATCCGTGTCTAATTTCAATCATGAAAATGATTAAAGGAATAAGTAAGACTACAACTTTGATGTTTTGAATAAAGTAATAAACTAAATATTTTGCTTCACTTATATGTCTGTCCTGCGCACCCTCGCACCACTCCACCGATCGCCGTTGGTGTGTTCTCTGATACAGATACAGCAGCGGCTCCTCTGCGCCAATCTGATCACGCTACATTAAGATTTTAAAACATCATTAGTATTATGTCATGTAATGGTAAGATAATTTTATATATAGTAATTACCTGGCAATGATTTACAAATAGTCTCGATCCACCGCAATGCGTCGTAGGGAGTTTGCTGCTGCTCGCAACATTTGTTTCACATATGGCCTACAAGGAAGATGTAATGATGACTTATTAGCAACATCATTGTGAAAAATTGTGATTATAATACAAACACATCATCTGATAGTGCGGGTTGCGGAAATGGTGACACACCATGTCCCAATCCTCTTGGGATATCTTATCGTATGGCCGCGCTTATGCTTCATCTCCCATTGCTAAAAAATGAGAGCACATTTTCGAGCGATAGCTCTTAAATTTATTACAAAATTGGACGTCGACCGCCCTCCTTACATGGTCATCCTCGAGGACGTCTATATCAAACTCCTCCTGCATATATAGGTAATACAATTACGATGTTAGATAGTTGTTAATTGGCTAGTATATTAAAAGTAAAAAAAAAACATTTAAATTAAAAACAACTTTATAGGGTTTGGAAACTTACCAAAATGCGCATGTAAAGAAGCATGCGTTGCTCTTGAGTCACCTGCGGCCAGCTGAATGCGGTGACTGGAGCATATTGTCGGCATATAATGTCGAGCTCCCTCGTCTATGCGGTGCACCAATCATTCAACGGGGCGGTGCATCCTCGAAGAATGTCGATTCGAATTTGTTGTTTAGTCCTATCCAGGTGCTTCTTCAGTGACATGTTCTTCACTACACCATGGCCTGACCTAACCGTGGACTTAGATGCTGAAAGTTGAGTTAATTTAAGAACAACATTATAATCATACACGTGAATAACTATCATCAACATTTGACATGTAAATAAATTAATTGTATCCATACCAACACTGCTCATGACGGTCGGCAACTCACCCTGCGTGTCAGTTGCACAAGTGGTATCCATGTCTGACCGAGATTTGGATGGCTTAAACAATAGTGCCGCCGCATTAGAACCGACGGGGTCTGCCGGTCTGGAGGATGTCAGATCATTCTCATGCAATGTACTCGTGTGCTTGAAAGGATTTCTCCAACGTCGACCTCCTGGTGCCATATCTACAAATTAATAGACAAGTAAATATAAGAAGTACGAATATTAGATGGATGCTGCATACATGTATTTTTAAATTATTTACAAATGTCAAATACATAGTGACAAAAATAACGTGCTTACCCCCCTATACGTCCTCAATATTGGTATCATCCTTACTTTCTAAAGTGTCTTCCTCTTCACTACAGTACTCGACCCCTATTTCATCTTCCCCATCAGTTTCTGCATCATCGATGAAGTGAACATCTACAAAAGGTTCAATTGTAAACGTGTTCTGCCCTGGCACCATCCCTATGCAATGGTATAGGATCGGCGCCTTCTTTGACAACATCTGCAGCATATTGCGCTACTGCATGGACAGATGACTCATCTTCTTGGAATGCAGTCTCATTGGAACTCATCTCACTATCTGCAACTTCAGCAATAGCGTATAAACTTCGGGGAGGAATCTTTTAGGCCACATGTCATTCACCCTTCAATTTGGTGTCTTTAAGGTAAAAAACTTGTTCTGCTTGCATTGCAAGCACGAAAAGGTCATTTTGATACCAGGTCTTGCTAAAATTGAAACTGGTGAAGTAGGCATCGGTGTTTATCCTAATTTTTTATTGCCAATGTCCCACCAGGTACACTTGAACAGGTGGACGACTCTGTTTGCTCCATAGCTAAGCTCTATAATGTCATCCAACACACCAAAGTAGTCATTTTCTTCATCTCCTTCTGTGCCTAGCACCACAACCCCACAATTTTGGGTTCTTCTATGCAGTTCGAGGGACTTTGTATGAAATCGTAACCCGTTAACAATGCAATCGCTGTAGCGGTTAACTCGTTGATCGGGGCGACATGTCAACGCGTGCAAATCTTTACTTGCCATTGGTTCCTTATTGTAATACATGACTTTCATCTATTAAATAAACATGAGTTTAGAAGAATAAACTGTCAATAGTGAAAACATACATTACTTCTCACTCAAACAGTTTTTGTTACTTACACGACTCCCAAACCAGTTGATAAATTCCTTCTTATGTCTTTCGTCAACATTCCGTTCATTTTGGGCTAGGAGTTCAGCTTTATGTTCGCTATATGCAATAGTAGTACATGTTAATGTCAAGTAAGTATATAATTATGCATATGTACATACAATGAAAAGTAAGGAGTTTGGAACCACGTACTCGATATATGGAACAGTTTCATCACAATTGTTGAGGATGTAAAAATGAGCCTTTTCTAGGTCATCCATATGAATGAAATCATAAACTCGTGCATCGAGAGGCCGAACATTTTCTCAAAATATAGAGCTCCTGGGTTCTTCATCTTCGGCATTACTGTCATGAACATCTGTATTTCGCTCATCACAAGTGAACATTGTGTCAATATCATGTAGATATATTGAGCAAAATGCAAGACATTCACTGTCAATGTACGCCTCAATGATTGAACATTTCGATCGTGCCTTATTACGCACGTACCCCTTCAAAGTGGACAAAAACCTGTGCATTTACGTAGCATTATAGAATTGTGGACACAATAAAGAAAAAAAATAAAAACAAGGAAATCACGTGACCATTATACAATGACTTTATACTTTAGCTCTCAATAGGATACATCCAACAATATTGAACCGGTCCTCCAATTATGGCCGCCCTTGGTAAATGGACAACTAGGTGGACCATCACATCGAAGAATGCTGGCAGAAAAATTTTCTCCAGCTTGCATAGTATGATAACAATGTCATCCTCTAACCGTTCAAGTACGTTTACGCTCAATTTTTCTTAGCACAACTGCCGAAAAAAGAATCCCAGCTCAATCAACACCTAACGAACATCTTCAGTCAAGTGTCCACGAAGGAAAACGGGTAGAACCCGTTGTAGAAGGACGTGAAAGTCATGACTTTTCATTCCTAGCATCTTCCCTTCCTTTGTGTTTATGCATCGAGCTATGTTCAATGCATATCCATGGGGGAACTTTACTGATTTCAACTATTCGAAGAATTTATTCTTCTCATCATTCGAAAATGTGTATCAAGCTAATGGCATGAGAATTTGGTCCCCATCACAAAACGGGTGCAGCTCAGGCTGTATTCCCATATCTTCCATATCTCGACGAGCATTTGCGATGTCCTTTGTTTTCTCATTTATATCAAGCAATGTACCAATGACATTCTCACAAATGTTCTTTTTGATGTGCATGACATTCAAGTTGTGGCGTAGTAGAAGTTCTGTCCAGTATGGCAACTAAAAGAAGATGCTTATCTTTATCCAATTCAACTCCCACTCAGCGCATTTTCTTTTTCTACTGGTCGGTGGTTTCCCAAATTTCACATCTCCGATCAACCTTAGCTGGTTTAATATCTCTTCCCCACTTAGCCGTTTTGGTGGTGACCTTTGTTCAGGTTTTCCATTGAAGCTTCTGACACCACAAGTCCTCCAAGGATGTCCAGTTCATAGAAAATGGAGAATGCACATAAAGCATAACTTGCGGCCATGCTTCAAGGATAAGGACCCAACATCCTTATTACATACTGGGCATGCTAAGTAACCTTTTGTGCTCCAACCTAACAGGTTGCCGTATGCAGGGAAATCATTAATTGTCCACAAGACTGCAGCATGCATCCGAAATGTTGTCCCGATTTCCACATTGAATTTCTCCACTCCTTTTTCCCATAATTCTTTCAACTTATCAATTAACGAACGCAGGTAGATATCAATATCATTACCAAGTGCTCTCGGTTCGGGAATTAGTAGAGACATATAAATGAAAGGTTCTTTCATACATTGCCATTGTGACATATTGTATGACATCATCATAACTGGCCACATGCTATATGGGTTGGTCATGTTACCGAAAGGATTGAACCCATCTGAAGCAAGGCCAAGTATGATGTTGCAAGGATCACTATCAAACCACGAATGCATTTTATCAAATTCGGCCCAAGCTTTGGAGTCCGTTGGATGGCTAAGGGTGTTTCCATCTTGAAGACATTTCTCTTGTTGCCATCTCATATCTGTAGCAGTCTTTTTGCACATATACAATTGTTGCAGCCACAGGATTAATGGACAATATCGCTAAACATTTTTGGGGATCTTTTTAACCTTCTTTTGATTAGTTGTATGCCTCGGTTCACCACATTCTGGGCACTCGTTCGCATTTTCATGTTCACCATAAAAGAGTGCATAATCATACCTACATGCATGTGTTACAGTGTAACCGAGACCCAATTCACGCATGTATGTCTTCGCCTCATAAAAAGACTTGGGAAGTGTTTCACCACCAGGTAGTGCTACCTTAATAAGGTTTAAATGCATGTTGAATGCGCTTTGAGATAACCCATGCATTATCCTTGCATGAATTAACTTTATCATCAGAAACTCTAATTTTGAGAACTTTTTACAGTTTGGATATAGGGGCACCTGTGCATCCCTCATGAGATTAGAAAATGGTTTACCGAGTCAATTCAACGTACTAGGATCACAAGGTATGGTACCCGCTGAAGTAGTTTCATCACCAGTACGCGACACACTAACATTACCCATGTCCACTGCAATCCCCCTTTGCAAGTCACCTAATATTTCGATTAACCCTTCCGAACGTGTATCATCACCAACTATATTTGCCCCCTCATCTTCATCGTCATCATTATCGCTCTGAACTGTGTAATCTTCACCGTGGAACACCCATTTTGCGTACCTTTTCTCTATTCCAAATTCTAACAAATGTGAATGGACTAGATCAATGTGTTTGAACGTTATGTTTTGGCATTTCTTGTAAGGACACCTTATTCTACTAGCTTTGTCTGCACGAGGACGTGCGAACTCTATGAAATCATGTACCCCTTTCACGTATTCTGGCAAAAACCTACCCCGAGCGTTTATCCAACTCTTATCCATGTTCATTAATTACCCTATAATATGTTTAAGTAAATGGTGTTCATTATATTCTCATAATGTTTATCATGCATGCATCGTGAATCCTATAATCAACCATCATACTCTAAAGGGTACGGATCCTATCCCATTCAGGAATGTTGCATTTACATTGCGATCAATCGCTCAAATTCCTTCGTCATAGTCGTTATAAATTTCGGCAGCATCTCCTCATGGCTCTCCAAGTACACGAGATGGGGGAAGTGAAAATTTTGCTAGTTTTCCATCACTAACAAATTGTCACGACACCCCACTATGCACCCAGAGAACACAAGTAGAGACACACTTGAAATATATAATGACAATTGACAAAGCGTGAACGATGACAACAATGTAAATACAACTTCCTGAACTGTCCACATTGGACGTTGAAATACAAACATTACTAATCGTAAGTGAAACAAATAATTAACATGTTCAAGTGATTATTAGTCAACATAGTATGACTAATAATCAATTGAAATATAACAATTGATTTGTGTCACAAGTACGATTAGGAATCAATGTATAGTAACCGTTCTTGGACGGGTATAAGCTTCAATGAATACATAAAGTTGAAAAAAAAAAAAAAAAACATGCAAGGGGTTTCGATTTCAGGCTTTGGTTTTGAGGAATATAAGACTTATCTATGCATTGCATGTACGCATTTGTTTTTTAATAATATGTGTAAGGACGATCAATTTTATCTAATGCAAATTTAGTTCACAACACTGTTTATTCCACCTTGAATTCTCTCTTCTTGACCTTGGAGTTATAATATTAGGTCACTTGTTGGTTTTAGGTTACAACCTTGATCTGCTCTTATACCCTCATCTTTTATAATAATAATAGGTTTGCTAAGCATAAATAATAATTTATAAATTGAATAAAATAATAATAATAATAACAAACAAAATACCCCCTCCACCCTTTAAAGCTTTGAGGTGGTTTCTAGACTCCTGCCCCTTGCCCTCCTACCCCCTCTCTCCCTACATTTCTTTTGAAGCTTGGGAATCAATATAGCCAGGTCTGTACCCTTTTTAGTAGGGTCCCATCTTGGTTCGCATATTGGAGACTCTAGTATTGTAATACGTTTCATTTTCATCCCATTATTTTATTATTATTATTTTTTATAACCCCAATTTGGCAAAACTAATTATTATATTTTGCACATTTTAGATAAAAATTTAGCAACATTTAACATAATTCTTGGGTCTATATTTAAAAATAAAATTTTGACTTGGGCGGGTTGTCATTAATGACACTCGTTAATAAATTCAAATTGTTAATATCTTTACAACTTTTGACAAATTATTGGACCCATATTTAAACAAAATCTTGAGTTGGAGAGGTTGCTAATAGTGGCATTTATTAATCAATTCTAATTAGTGAATATCATTACATTTTTAGATGGACATTCAAACATTATCAAAGTATTCGACAAGGTTCATCAGTAAATTTTGAATATTCTTTATTTGTTCATGTTAATAAAACATGAAGCCATGGACATGTTAAGAGGTTGGAATTGAAGTGGAAGATAAAAAGCAATCAAATTCTTAGTAGAATCAATTAATTCGTGTGTTCTACTTAGATCTAAAAGTTTCAAAATTAACTAATTTCTATAGGATTGTCTTTTTTCTAACATAAATCATCAATAAATCAATAAGAATATCACATTATTACACCATAATCACAAAACCACTAATCACAAGTTGTTAATGCATAACGTACCAACTGTCGAATCTATTCTGATGTTGAATTCTCAAGTTTGTACATAAGTCATTTGCCTAAATCAAATTTTCTTTGAAAGGTAAAAATATTATTCAAGTATATAAGAAACAAAAGGAAGAGAAAATAAGAAACAAGGAAAAAAAAATTCAAACTCATGGGTTAAACGAGCCCAAGTAAAATTAATATTTTAAGATGAAAAAAAATGATTTTCTGGGAGTCTAACTCCTATCTATCAAAGCAATACCGGTTGCTCTCTTTCTAAACTTTCAAAAAAAATAGTTGGGGCATTGAAAATCATACTTTCGATCTATAGGCTTTAATATTTTTTAAATGCCAATTGTACTAGAACCTGAAAAAATCCAATAAACGCTGCAGGAATTCAAAAGATAAGCTCAGATCTTGATAGTAAACGAGTGATATATAAGTAAATGATTTGAAAATTTCGCAACATTCTTATGGAGGAAATATCAATTGGGCATCAATTTGTAGCTAAATGAAGCAAACATATCACTAGTGATGGATGCTTAAAGGTTTGAGTTGTGCTACACATAATTGCAATATTTATTTTATAAAATTAAAAGGGTGGAGGGAAATAAAAAAATATTAAAGCCTATAGATCCAAAGTATGATTTTCAATGCCCCAACTATTTTTTTGGAAGTTTAGAAAGAGAGCAACCAGTATTATATTTTTCTTAATTAAAATTTTGGTCTAATTAAGAAATAAAAAAAAATACTGTGTATATTTTTTTCTTGTGAAATTTGTTGTTAAAATTATGAGGAGTTATAGGTATAAATTTGATATAATTATGAAGGTCTTTTGAATTAAGTGTGGATAATTAAATGAATATTTTAGAATAATCATTAATAGTTATAAGAATAAATTTAATATTTTTAAAAAATAACACCCAAGTAAGATGTATTATTGATACTATTTCAAACCAATCAATGAAAATAGGATTGCAGGCTGTTGTCTTAGCAGGCAGCCGCGGAAACCCAATTAGTTTCAATTTTTAACAAATACTGAAATCAATCAATTCCACTTTAACAAATGCATATTGTAGCATTTGGAACTTAGATATATATATATATATATATATATATATATATAAATTCAACACTTTCAATTTCAACACATTCTTGACCCAAGTAGACAAAACGGTGGAAAAGAATTAAAATTTCTGCATCTTAGACCCTTAGTTCTCAAATTTCTGTTTCTATAGAATTTTCATTTTCTTTAGTTTTGAATTCTTGTGTTTGGCTAGCTTCCATTCTCAAAAATTAAAATTTGAATCAATAGAAATATATTTAAGCTAAACTCAAATCAACCATTCAAGTCAAACTCAAACCACTCAACTATTTGAGCGAAATCTACAGGACTTGCAATCCTAATTAAATTTTTATTATTTTGATGTTAATTTTATTAAGTATATAATATACCTTTTAATATTATATATCTTATACATAGTTTTACCTTTATCTTATAATCAAGTCAAACATAATTGCGTCGAACTCACAGTCAAACCCAACTCACATTTAAACTTAAAATTTTCAATGACACCGGGTTTTAAATTCGAAAATCTAATATTCTGTCAACTTGACTCAACTCAAATCCATCCATTGCAATGCAAATGATATAGGCGATGCTATTGTTGCCAATCTTAATGTTTCATCGGTGCCCCGTCTCAGCCCAAATTTATAAACCAAAAAAAAAAATTGCTAAACGCAAGCTTCTCTAATAGCATCATTTCAGTTTGAAGCTGATATTTTTCAAGAATTAAAGAACTTGTTAAAAAAAATGGTGAACAAAACTCAGTACCCTCAATATTCAAGAAGGAAAATGGCTAATAATATATATAACAGTGATATTAGGATCATCAAAGGGCTGCCATTGGACTAGCCTTGCCAGAGTTTGCTAGAAAATGGACCAGCGCTCCCCTCCATTTTCCTCCTTATTTTCTATTCATATCAAATGCTAATAAAAATGAGAATTCATTTTAGTGTAAAAAACCTAATAAAATTAAATATCAATCTTGCAGAAAATAAAAATTATGTTCGTTGATATCTATCTAATTTCTCTCTCTTTTTGTTTTTTGTTTTATAATTAATTATGGAAGAGTGGATTATTTTTATACTTTTCATTTCTTTCTTTTTTCAGAGACTACTTCAAATTTGAAAAACATTAGAAAAAGAAAAATTAAATAAATATATTTATTTTTTCATGACCGGTTATCAAGGAAAAGGAGCAAGAAAAAAATATTCTTGGAACACTCATATTCAGCACTAATATTTGAATTCCATAAACATACAAATTTTCAGCACTCATATATGCTTGAAACTAAAAAGATATAGGGAAAGAAGAACCTGGGCTTCCGGCCGAGAGCAGGGGGAGACTGGGAGAGAAGATCGATCCCCGGAGCAGGATGAGGGGCAAAGGAGGAGCTGGAGCGGACTGGGAGAGACGATCGCTGAAGCAGAAGGTAAGAGGAGGAGCTGGCACGGTGGCTGGCGGCAGAGAGCAGCGGGAGATGGACTGGAGACTATTCGCGGGAGCAGGCAGAGGGGAAGGGGAAGAAGCCAGGAGAGGAGGGAAAATATCCCGCGGACAGTAATAATAACTGTCACTACTACTCTCCGTTTATTTTTTTTTATAAATAACAAAACATTAGTGACGGTCCAAATTCGTCACTAATATAGAAATTCATCACTAATAAAACACCAATGATGACGAATTTATTAATTCGTCACTAATATTCTTGACATTAGTGACGGCTTTGAAACCGTCACTACTACTCTCTGTTTATTTTTTTACAAATAACACAACATTAATGACAGTCCAAATTCGTCACTAATACAGAAATTTGTCACTAATAAGACACCAATGATGACAAATTTCTAAATTCGTCGCTAATATTCTGAACTTAAATTTTCTTTTTTTTTTTTTTAAATAAGGAAGTATTAGCCTCTTATTCGTGACGAATAAGTATCATCGTCACTAATACTATGAATTGAAATTTTTTTTATTTGTTTTAAACAAAGGAATTATTAGTGACGGTCTTCAAATTCGTCACTAATAAGAGACAAATAGTGACGAATTCATAAATTCGCCACTAATACACTGAACCTAATATTTTTAATATTTTTAAAACAGGTAGTGACGAATCTACAAATTCGTCATTAATAGTCTGAACTTAAATTTTATTAGTAGTGACGGTTCTCACGAACCGTCAATAATACCATTAACAAAATTTATTTATATTTTTTAAATAAAAAACTAGTAGGGACAGTTTCAAAACTGTCACGAATATGCCATTATTAGTGACGGATCTCCCAATCCATCACTAATACCCTTTACTTAATTTTTTTTATATTTTTTTAAATAAAAAAACTAGTAGTGACGGTTTCAAAACCGTGACTAATACGTCATTATTAGTGACGGATATCCCAATCCGTCACTAATACCATTAAATAAAATTTTTTAATATATTCATAACTATTAGTAGTGACGATTTGTTAATCGTCACTAATAAGTGACTTTTAGTGACAAATTTGATCCATCACTAATACCATAAAATCATCGCTAATATTTTCCCGAAAAAATTTTCGTGCAAAAAATTGTTTGCTGCGCAATTTTTAGTGATGAAAAGTATTAGTGACGGTTCTAAACCGTCACTAATAATTTTGTATTAGTGACGGTTTTAAAACCGTCACTAATGCTTACACTATTAATGATGGTTTTAAAAAACCGTGACTAATGCTTACACTATTAGTGACGGTTTTGAAAAATCATGACTAATACAACACTATTAGTGACGGTTTTAAAACCGTCACTAATAATTTCGTTACTAAAAACCTGTTTTTTTGTAGTGTGAACACCCGCGGTCCAAGTATCACTTTTCCCTTGTTGATGTTGTCCTAAAGCACAACTACAATGGATGATTCATAGTGTTAGTTTTTGGAATCCAAATTTTTTTAACTTTCTTTGAGTGGTTTTTAGTTCCATTATTTACTTTCCATTCACCTTGAATTTTAACATATTTTCTTTTGAGTGGACAATTGAACATCACATCACCTTTATTCTTGCATATGTAGCAAGTAGTGTGTTAATGTTTATTGTTTGAAGTACTAGCATAGTGCTTTACTTCTCTTACGAAATATCCCATGTATAACTTCTTACTCCTTTTATTTCATTTTCCATTATATCATATCCCTTTTCTATTTCCACGTAGTCTTTGTTGTCCAATCATTTTTTCAAAATTTTCTTTTCCTTTGATAAAGTTATAAATTGTTTTCTCTTTATCCTCTATTGATTTCTTAAGTTCAATCATTTCTAAATCTTTCTTATTTAGATCCTCTACTTGAATTTTGCCTATCTCTTGAGTCATATATTTTATTTCCTCTTCTAACTTTATATATGATATTATGGCATTTTTTTTTTTGTGTATATTTCCTAATTAGACTCATGATTCGAATTGTTTCCATAGCTTCATTTTTTATTGTTTCCGTACTAGGATATATTATTAAGTTTGGATTGATTGTTAATGCTTGGATCGTATCATTGAGGTTTGAATATATGATATTTACGTATTATGATATATAGTATTAGTATTATACTATTTCCTTTATTAGCCTCTTGAAATTTCAGCAAAATACAAAAAAATCATAAAAATAGAAAAATAGAAGAAAATTCTAGAAAGATTTTTTATTTGACTTTCAATAATTGTATTTTTGTTATTTCAAAATTCAGCACAAATGTGGAAAAAAAATAAAAATCATAAACACAGAAAAAGCTAAGAAAAATATTTTAAAACTTGTTAATCATTTTTTTGACACCATTTGAATTCCAAAAAACTTGCAAAACTCACTTAGAAAAACCCTAGAAGATTTTCAAAATTTGGGAGTATATTTTGTAAATTATTTTCGATTTTATCCCCATGAAGCTAAGGTCTTTTAGCATGGTACACCAGGATTTGCGGACGCACTAAAATCGCAACAGAGATCTCACAATCAGCCTCTGGAGGATGTTTTTGATCAAGTCCTCTAGTATATCTCCACTCACCATTGAAACGCTGCAGAGAGAGAGAGAGAGAGAGAGAGAGAGAGAGAGAGAGAGAGAGAGAGAGAGAGAGAGAGAGGGCTTCACATAATAGAATATGAGGAGATCTAAAAGGGCTTCGGGAAAGCAATGCACATCTAGGTGATTTATTTATATGGATTTCTAAGAAACACAAACAAACAATTTCTATTTTATATAATCAATAAAAATATGAAATCTCGCACACCTCATGCATTTTAATTTATAGCTCAATCTTCAGTTTAACTATGAAAGTGCCACCCGAAAGGGCCTAACACAACTATGAAATCAAGGGTCGTTCAATGCGTAAAAACAAATCTATGAAACACCAAAAGTCAATAACCTATAAATATACTTAATGAAACTACAACTCAAAAGACCCAAGCACAATAACAAAATATAGAAGAGAGCTTCCACGTGTATATATGAATTTACAATACATTGACACTCAATATCTTGCAAATGTATATGCATAAAATGAAGAGCAATTTAGAATATTTTTCTTCTATCCTGTTTAACCTAACTTAATCATAATTTTATAAGAAACATTTTTGTTTACATATTTTTTTCCCAACATTTTACATATTTTCATCCAATAAAAATTAAAATATAATATTATTTAATTTGGACTAGCCTTCAATCGCAAATTACAATACTCAATTCCAAACAATGCAAGTCATACGTATTGTTCAAATGCTCAATAGTCATGGACACGAATAAACCATGTTCATCTTATCATGCTATGTATTTTTGTGCTATTTTGTTTTTGATTTGTAGGCTTAGTGATTAAGGGACAAATATTGACTAATTAGGTGTTTAAATATGTTTATTGATTATTGCGAATTGGATTAATGCTCATTTTAATTCATTGTTTTTTAATATTTTATTGTTGGACTTAGTTACTCCTTTATTTTTATTGTCATGCACTTTATTATTTTGAATCATTTATGGTTGGATTAGCTCGTTCCTCTAGGTTTAGTATGCATTTTAGTTTATTGTTTTGAATGGTTTATTATTGGATTAATTAGTTTCATTGTCATTTAGTTTATTGTCTTGAATGATTTATCATTAGATTAATTTGTTTCTTTATTTTTAATTGCCCATTTATTTTAGAATCTTGAATAAGTCATTATTTTTAAGGACTATTTCACAACTCAAGGAGATTAGAACCTAATTTAATTTCAAGGTGCACACAAGGTATTTGAAAAAATGCCCCTTAGAGCATAAGCATTATGCTTTGCCATTTATTGTTGGAAATAGGAGGATTAAATAATGTTAATGATTGTGGTTTAACTCCTTGAGCAAAGATAACCATAATTCATTCAACACACATTCTCAAATTCCTCTAATTTAAGGGCAACAATAATGTTAGTGCCAAGGGCATCGGAGCATAAATCCTAAACTTGTCATGTAGCTGTGTTCTGCTTCTCACTTGGGTTTATAAACACACTACATTTAAAATTCCTTTAGTTCGTTGAGTACACATTTTATCAATCTCATACAAAAGAAGAACGAACCATCTTTGGGTTATGCCCAAAAACCCCATTTTGCTGTAATTAATATTTTAATTAATCATAGTGTTTAATTCTCCTTTATTTTTTATTATAGTTAAAATTGGAATTTAAACGTACTGTTCCCTGTGGAAATGACTTAGGGACTTCCCTAATACGACTTGATGACACTATTATACTTGAGAGTTATTCTCTAGGGTTTTTAGAGTGATTCACTTAGTATATGCATTTCTATGTTTTTGTGTTTTTCATTTGAAAGTTTTAGAATATACAAAAGTTTTCAAAAAATACTATGGCATGGCTTTAGATTTAGTCTAGCTTGGATTAACACCCAAAATTGTATGCTTTAAAATTTTTTAATGCATTGTATTATGTACTTAGTTTCTATTAGTTGTAGGGTGTTACTTGGAAAATTGTCTATATAAAATAAGTTTGCAGAAAAAAAAATGCAACATGTACTTCTTCTGTGTAACACAAACTCTTTGTACACACACTAATCCTAAGCTCAGATAAAGGAGTAGGGCAAAACTAACAGCCAGCGCAAAACTTTGTCAGGTCTTATTATCATGAATTCTTATCAAATTTACCTAGATCAAGGGAGCACCATGTCGGTATAAAGGGAGAGAGTAAATAAATTAGCTTAAGAAACTAGGATAAGATTGGCAACTGGGAATATAGGGACTCTTATAATAAAAAGTATGGAATTAGTGGAAATAATGTTTAGAAGAAAAATTAACTTAATTTGTCTTCAAGAAACAAAATTGGGTAGGAGAGAAAGTTAGAGAAATTGAAAAATTAGGATTTAAACTTTGATACACTAGTAAGGGGAAACATAAAAACGGGGTTGCGTATTGTTGTAGATAAAGACAAAAAATAATGTAGTAAATGTTAGAAGAATAGGGGATAGGACCATTAAAATCAGGATAGCTTAAGGCCGAGAGATAGTGAATGTCATTAGTGTGTATGCTTACCAAATAGGCTTACCAGAAAATCAGAAAAGACAAATTTAGGAAGAAATGGATAGTGTTTTAGAAGAGATACCAATGTCTGAAAAGACATTCGTATGAGCTAATTTAAATGGTCAAATTGACAACGATAATATAGGATATGAGAGAATACAAGGAGGCCATGGATATGGATATAAAAATGAGGCTGGTGATACATTCTTAGATTTTTCCATGTCTTAAGATTTGGTTATATTGAATACTTATTTTATAAAAAGAGAACAACACTTGATAACTATCAAGAGTGTAAAGTTATTTTAGGTGAAAGTTTGGCTACACAACATACAGTCTCAGTACTAGATATACATATTAAAAAATCAAAGAGAAAGAGTAGTGTAAATTAACACAAAAAGGCAAATTCAAAGACAAAATGAACAATGAGTTTAATTGTACAATAGGGGATAAGGTTATTGCTAATACTATTTGGAATAAAATTGCAAATTCTATCATAAGGATATATAGAAGAAGAGGTTTTAGGTAAGTCCAAAGAAAGATACTCGGGTAGTAAAGAAAGATGGTTTTGAGATTAAGAAATCTAAAAAACCGTTATGACAAAAGTAAATTGGTATAAAATATGGCAAAAATTGTAGAAATTTACAAAATCTTGAAAAATATAAAGAAGCAAGAAAAAAATTCAAAAAAAAAAAAACTATCAATTACGCTAAAATAGAGCTTATGATATTTTATATACTAAACTAGATACAAAAGAAGGAGAAAAAGACATTTATAAACTTGTTATTAGAGAAAGAAAATGCAAAGATTTAGGCGATGTAAAACGTATAAAGGATGAGAATGACAATGTCTTAATTACAGAAGAAGACATAAAAGAGAGGTGGTGTAGATACTCTAATAAATTGTTTAATGAAAAACAAATTGCAATATTGAACTTGGAAGTGACAAATGAGGAGAAGACTAAAAATAGGAGATTTATTCGCAAAATTAGAGCCCTTAAAATTAAGATAGCATCAGAAAAATGAAAAGTTGGAAATCTATAGGGAAAGATAAAATACTAACTGAAGTTTGGAAATTTTTAGTGGATAAAAGAATTATTTGGTTAACTAATCTATTCAACACTGTTATAAAATCTAAAAAAAAGAATGGAGGAAAAATATGTTAGTACCTTTGTACAAAAACAAAGGCAACATTTAAAGTTGTAATAACTATCATGGAATTAAAATTATGAGCCATAAGATGAAATTATAAGAAAGGGCAATTGAACATAGAATAAGATTAAAAATGAAGATTTTAAAAAATCAAATTGGTTTTATGCCTGAGAGATCAACAACAAAAGTTATTTTTCTTTTTAGAAGTTTAATGGAAAAGTTTAGGAAATATAGGACTTGCATATGATTTTTATTGACTTAGAGAAAGCTTACGATATAATATGCAGGGAAGTTCCTTGGTAGGTATTATGAAATAAGGGAGTTTGGAGTATATATATATGGATGTCATTAGGTATATGTATGATAGAGTTGTGGCTAGCGTTAGGACTATAGGAGGAGATTCTAGAGATTTTACACTCACAATAGGTGTACAATAAGGTTCAACTTTAGTCCTACCTTTTCACTTCAGTAATTGATGAACTAACTAGAAAAATGAGAACCCTTGCCGTATGTTTTTTACAGATGATATCGTGTTAATTGATGATAGTATAAGTGGAGTAAAATCCAAGCTACAACATTGGAGAGTCACATTAGGAGTCTAAAGGATTTAGGATAAGTCGGAATAAGAGAGAATATATAAAATGTAATTTCAGTAAGAAAAGGAGTAGCAATATGGAGAAGATTAACTTGGATAGTCAATAGCATTGGTGGATTTAAATATCTTGGATCTATTATGCAAGTTGAAGGAGAAATTGAAGAAGATGTAGTACATAGATTTAAGACAGGATGGTTAAAATGGAGGAGTGCGTCAGGTTAGAATACCCTTAAAATTCAAAAGAAAATTTTATAAAACAACCATAAGGCCAGTTATGCTTTATGGTTCGGAATGTTGGGCAACTAAGAAATAACATGAATAAAAAATTAAAGTTGCTAAGATGCATATGTCAAGGGGGATGAGTGGATTAACATTAAAAGATAAAATAAGAAATTAGCATAGAGAGGAAAAGGGGTAGAGGTAGGCCTAAAATAACTTAAAATGAGGTAGTGAGGAAGGATTTAATAGCCTTCGATCTAATAGAGGAAAACATTTTGGATCAGGTGAATTGGCGAGAAAGGATTTATGTAGACAACCCCACCTAGTGGGACTTAAGGATTGTTGTTGTTGTTGTTGTTTTGTTGTTGTTGTTGTTGTATCTTATTATGCTATGCAAATTTTCAACACAAATAATTGGTTAATCCTAGAGTATGATATTACATAGCGTTGATAACTTATATTGGATTTCGGCTTAAACCCTTGGTAATTCTCCAATAAACAGGAACAATTATCGTAGGAGGAGAGCAAATAATTATCTAAATTTAATCTTCCTATAAAAGGGGAACATTGGCAACCAGCTACACGTTTAATAATTGGAATCTGTGGGCATTTGACAGCGTCTGCTACCTTCCATCAATAATAAGAAATCAAAAAATGGACAAGAAGCAAATCGTAGTATTCATATGTTGAAATAATTTTATTGAACTCAACATAGAAAATATATGGAGTTAGATTGTGATTTATATGATAGTCAAACTCTTGTACTTCATGTGGTTGTGCGAAAACAATTACTTGGAATCTAATGCTAAGTTGGAGCAGAAGGGGGTCATGGTGTATCTGGAAGCTATGCTTATACGCATTTTGGAGAAAATAGTTTGGACTGTGATTAATGTGAGAAGATGTGCCATGTGTCTTGCATGAACCCCATCATTATCAAAGAGATTCTCCAAAGGAATTTCCACTATGCAAACAGCTATGCATGTGGTATAGGATTACCACATAAGAAATTTGTTGTGTGTGTGATGTTGAATGCTCCAAAAGCTCTAAATAGTGCAATGGTAATGACATAGTTGCTACTAATGACTTGAAAGAGTTCATATAATATTGTGCATGATAAACTCCAACTTCCAAAAGGATGCAGAATATTACACATCAGCATAATTTGTTAAGATAGAGTAGAAAATGGTGAAGTTTCAGTTGCACTGCCACCCTTACTATGAATTAATGTGCTTCCATGTGTGAAACAAGTAATACTAGAAAGTTGAAAAACCACATACCTACAACAAAAAAGTTGAAATCATATGCCAAGTTAATTTTTGTGCTTCCATGTGTGAAACAAGTAATACAAAAAAGTAGAAATCATATACCTACAAGTAAAAAGTTGAAATCATATACCAACATCAGAATTGTTCACTTGAGATGCTGTTGACCCTATAGGTTATTCCCAGTTTTGATAATGAAAAATAGTCTTTGTATTTGATGGATTTTAAGTTTGTGTGCAGGTTCTTATTGGCAAGTTCATATTTGATGGTACGTGAAAGCTTGAAGCCTGAAGACCCTAAAGATTAGTTTCATGTTGTAATTCATTTTATGTAATATGGGTCTGTAATAATAATTAGGATATAAGGTTTGTAATAATTATCTACATATCATGCATATAGGATTAGTAAGCTCATAAATGTCATAGACTGACCATAGGGATCGAATGACATTAGGGCACCCTTCGATTGACCAACACTGAATTTTTGGGACTATCTCAAAACGGCCCTTGAAAAGACCCTAGTACGACTCTAGATCCCAACACTCATGCACATATATCATACAAAATTAAGGAGTGTTAGAAATGAATAAAATTTAATAATATAGGAAAAATTGAGAGGGCTCGGGCGATTGAACCCAAGGGGTTCTGTTAGCTTTGGTGCAACCCCAATAGGGGGGGTGAATTGAGTATTTAAAATTTATCGCCTAGGTTAACTGGTTTTATCAACAATGTAATACAGCCTAGGGTCATTCTATGCAATCAACAAATAAACATACACGTGCAGTAAAGATAAAGTATGGAAATGTAAAGAACACGCACGATATGTTATCGGGGTTTAGCCAACTCTGCCTACGTCCCCGCCTTGGCCACACTAGCACAAGGATTACCACTATAATGCTCACTTAAACGGGTGGAGTGGCACTATACAAACCAGGTCAATTCATGGGGCTGACCTCAACCAACACGCCTTAATAGTATGGCGCGCCTAGCTTTCCTAACCGAGTCTAAGCTAGGCCAAGACTATTCCACAGGGCTAGTCTCCCTCTTCAGGCCCACTTCTAGAATACAACCAATGTGATTAAAATGTGTACACTATATTCGCTTCTTGACAAGCAGATGTGTGCACCAATACAAATCAATCAATATTACAAGCACGAATGATATGTAAATATGCTCGGTGCTCTAATGTGTGCTAAACACTCAATCACATATAGATTTTCAATCCAGATCTAGAGTGTATATCCAAGCAATATTTGAACGACACTATGTGAATAACTCAAAATCAAATCAGGGTTTCATATATGCTAAGCAAGTTCGATCAAACAAACTCAATAAAATATTCTAATATACAAAGCACAATGGAGTTGTTTGATGCACTAGCTTTTTGAAAAGGATTTTTGCACACCAAAATCTAGGTTTAGGTATCTTGCAATAACAATGCAAGAACCACAACCTTCAAAGTCTTCCCACACAAGATTTATAAAATGAAATCGGTGGAAGACTTTAATGTTAAACTCTCAGATAAAATCAATCAAGCAATAATACAAGTGAGAGTTCTAGCTAGAGAGATTAAGCATAATAGCCTTAGAGATACTCACAATGCTTAAAGAGATCAAGAGTGTGGAGTATGTGAGTGTTTGGAAGTAGTATTAGCTATAAAATGATTTTTGGATTTGAGAGAATTTTGGCCTTAATGATCTTTCTAATCTTCTACTAATTATTTCAAATGAAGGGGTATATATAGACTTCCCCAAAAATATGACTGTTAAGGACACAAATGGAATAATTATAAAAGTTTTAATATTATTTAAATAAATTAACCCAGTTTATAAAATATTAACTGCGATAAAAATGAGGGGCAACCCAAGAGCAACAGTCGACCAGGACAAGTTCGGTCGATCGAAATTCTTAGGGTTCGGTCGACCGGACCAAAGTGAACTACACCTTTGGACGACCGGACTTGTATGTCTAAAGGCGATTTTCCATTTTTGTGAGGTTCGATCGATCGGGACCATTTTGAACTCAGTTGGTCAATCGACTAGACAGTTGAGTTCCCATACGTGGGAACTCGGGCGACCAGGTTGGTGATATACAAAATATGCTCAATCGATAAGGAAGTCAATAAAGTTGACTTCAAGGGAGTTCGGTCGATCGAGGTCAGATGAACTGCCAGAGTTCGGTCAACCGAGATGTGGTCAACCAGTTGACCCGGTCCTAGTTCAGTCGACCGAGGGAATTTTGTACTATAAAGTACGGTCGACCAAATATGCATATATTGTGCATTTCGATCCAATTTGATCATGCAAACACCCTATTCACTTAGTCATATATATGTGAGTGTCCTAGGGTCATTTCGAGGTATTTTTTCATTTTAAGGACACTGAAAAAATCTGGTGTGAGTCGACCAAAGGGTGTTCCCTAAGGTCTTTCTATGGTCTGTGTAGGTACCTAAAGTCCAACTAGGGTCGATTTAAGCATACCTACCTACCATGCAAGATGCAAATTATTACAAGCCATAGGAGTGCATAGTCCAAAATTAAATTTACATCCCAGAATGAAGAAATGAAATAATGAATATAAATACAACATACAATTCTTCATTGTTCGGCACGAACACAGCACGCCATCATGATATATATTTTAGTCCAAATACACGTTCACGGTGAACCTACATGCAAGTCTTAGTACAACCATCAGTACCAAGAGTATTTGTCATAATCAAAACTGGGTGTGACTTATCAGGTCAACAATCTCCCCCTTTTTGATGATGACAAATACTTTATGCAAAAGTGGGTACAGCCAAAAAAAGCACCCCTTGACTTTATGCATAAAGACAATTAAATCCCAATGTATGCAACTTAAATTTATTTTTTGTACCTAATTTTGCCTCTTATTTCACCTCGGGTGCTCGAACTATTGAGAAGTCAACCATGTTTCGGGCGACTGAACACATTTTGACCATATCTTCCCCGGGCGACCGAACCCCTAGATGTGACCTTTTCACCAACTTGCGTTGCCGAGGAATTTAGTTCAAAATAGGCCCCGAACGACCAAACACGTGCATTCGGGCTACCAAACCTAGGACCAAGCACCCGAACCTACGAAAAAATGTTTCTAACTTTTGTTTGGGCTACTGAACCTACACTTGGGCTGCTGAACCATTTTTAAAGCCTCTTAAAAATGTGTCTATTCAGGCGACTGAACCTCGGTTCAACGACCTGAACCTTTTCGGGTTAAAATTATTTTAAGCGAGGTAAAATTGAGTTAATTTGGGTTAATAGTGCTTAAGCATTTTGAAACTTTTTTAATAATACCCAATAGGTCCTAAACGGTTATAATTTTACTGTAGCCTATAAATATAGGTTCATTTGTGAGGATTAGTATGAGATTAGCCCAAATAATTAGCAAAAATCCTCTCTATCACAAAATCTCATTTTGCCCAAAATACTCTCAAATATTTATTCCCTTGATAGATCTTGATATTGTGAGAGGTTATTGATTGTTCTTGTGTTAATTAGATAGTGCTAATACTCTCATTTGTTCAGTTGATTGTTTGATATTATTTTTGGGGAGTCAAGCGAAAGTTTTCCCACAGATTTTTATTTGATAAATCTATTGTTAGGAAAAACTCATTAGCTTAAGGATTTTTACATTGTCATTGCAAAGATTCCTATAACTTGATTTTGTTGTGCAAAATATTTTTAACAAGCTATATTATTCTTTCAAACAACTCTTGAGCATATTACATTGAAGAAAATATTTTTGAGTTGATTTAAAGATTGTTGCAGCATCTTAGAAACAGTGATTCATTATTGAGATTTGACATGACTTGTTTCAAAGAAATAGTTTGATTAGAACACTCTTGAGCATTCTTGAGATCATATCTTGTTGAGTGTGGCTTGCACAAAAATACACATCATTAAGCTTACTTTTACCTATATAGTTGATGTGCATTTGATTGATCTATATTGGTACATATCTGCTTATCGGAGAAGTATTATAGTGTACATAGTTTGTATTGTAATTCGGTTGTATTCCAGGTGTGGCTTGAGGGGGCGGTAATCCAGCCCGTAAGGATTGTTAGGGCCTTCTCCACCCTACAAGGAGAATTTGTAAAGTTTGAGGTCCACTCTGTTCTAATTGACCTGGTTGTATTACGTGTCAATCCACCCGTTAAGTGAGCATTAGTGGAATCCTCGGGCTTGCGAGCTAAAGGTGGGGAAGGAGGCGCAGTTGGCCGAACCCCGATAACATATCGTGTGTCTGTTTATATTTTCGCACTTTATATTTACCGCACGTGTATGTTATAGGGTGAATGATGCGCATGATTTAAATTTCTGCATATTATATTTATCTGCCCATTTGGGATTGAATAGAAAGACCCTAGGTTGGATATTCTACTAACATCTGGTTTAACCTAGGAATAAGTTTTAAAATTCCAATTCACCCCCTATCTTGGGAATACACCAAAGCTAATAGATGTCATATAATTAATAATAGGTCGAGATTAGTCAAAGTATGAAATGGCATTAAATAGACTAACACAATTAATTGCATTCACAAAGTTTTTTCACAATCAGAACATCAATCAAATTTGAATGTATTAATGGCAAATTTGCATAAGAATTAAAATACCTTGTTGATTTAGGTGTAATCCCAAGAAAGGGGGTGAATTGGGTATTTTAAAAATTCTTTAAAATCTATTTACCTCTTACTCCCTCTTTCTAAATTTAACAAATTATTAATCAAGTTCATGTGAAGTTATTCAACATACATACATGCGAGCAAGATATTGAAATGCAATGCGGAAAATAAAAAGATAAGGGAAGAGAGAAGGCAAACACAATTTTACGAAGTTCAGCCAACTCGGCCTACGTCCTCGCCTTCAGCAACCCACTCAAGGATTCCACTATAATCCCTGTTCCTTAAATTGGTACGGAGCTTCCCTTACATCCCCTACTTACAAGAGATACAACTCTCTCCTAATCCACTACTTACAAGAGATACAACTCTCTCCTCAAACCCGGTTCACAACTCGAAACATGATTACAATTTAATTTACAAAACACTCAATGTTGCTTCTAACAAAGGTTGTGAGTACAATTGAAATTCCTAACACATAATCATATGACAAAACTTGAAGCTCGGAATTTATGTAACAAAACATTTGTTAATGAATGAATATGCTTCAATGCACAATTTCCCTTTTTACCAAAACTCCCAAGTAATGATATAATTAAAAACTTTGGAGAAAACTAGGGTTCTAGTTCACTTTGCGAAAATGCACGAATATCTAATGTGAACTTATCAAAAGCTTTATCTTGAATATTTTATCAATCTAAATCAAAAAGCTTTCTTTCAAATATTCAATCACAACTCGATCTTTGTAATATGTAAATATATATACAATATGTATTTAAAAGATCAAAACACTGAATATAAGGTTTTCCAAAAAATATCCCTCAATAAAATAAATATTTATGAACACCAAGGATATTTAATCAAGTGTTTTAATATATCTAAAATATAGATCCTTTAACTGAAAACACACTTGAATCAAAACTATTTAACCAATGATGAAACCCTTTATCAAGTAGTGATATTATCTAAATAATCTATATGAAAGTACACTCACTATCAATCACTCAGCTTATTTCAACAATAGATTTTGAAATAAGAAGTTTTTTGAAAAATATATATATCAATCAAGCAAATCATTTTATATGAAGAGCTCAATGAGATGAAATATCAACATGTAGATAGATTTACCAAACCTCAATACCAAAATGATTTCACAATGATAACTAGATTGGTTTTTAAAAAATGAGATAGCCTTAGCTTAGATTCGATGTAAGAACTTTGAAATCCCAGGCAAAGGTTTAAGCAGTGTGCTCAAAGTTGTGCTAAACGTGCAATCTCTGCAAAAGGTTGGTTATCTTCTCTTCCAAAAGTCTTCTTTACAGCACTAAGGTTTAGATGATGTATATATGGGTATTTTGCCCTTAGGATAAATCTCAACCATTGGATTAAAAAAATAGCTCACATGTTCTCTCATTAAAATTAAATTTTTAAACTTTCCCACAAGTTCAGGTGACTGAAGTTCCTTAGAGCTTTTAAAAAAAAATTAACCTTGACACAGGATCAGACAACTGAAGTTGAGGTTCAATTTACTGAGGTGTCTCGGTCAGGTTATGTGTTTCACCATAAATTCTTCAGGTGACTGAACTTAATCTTCGGTCTTCTAAAGAAATTCTTCAGATGACTGAGATTGAGTTTGTTCTACTAAAGCGACCATTTCCTGAATTTTTTCTTTCTAGTTCAAAAATCTATTTTGCTTTCTTTCTTGGCTCTTTTATAAAACTATTTTTTGGGGTTTTAAAAGTATTTTTAAGTTCATAAATATCCCCTAATGATGTTCATAAGATGCATGAGTCCTAAGGCCATTCTAGAGTATATGTTGAGCCTCAAATTAAATCATATGAGGTATGTGAATACATAAATTCTAAGTACCCATTTCCATGACGATCTTGAACTTGTTGCTTGCATCTTCATTCTTCTACTCTTTTAGTTTTTTATGGATTGTACCAAGATAGGTATGCTTTAATCTTCATGGCTTCCATGACTTGTCATCCTTCCGTGCATGCTATATAGTGTTCCTATTCACAATCTCAATGCATAGATCAAATACCAAGTGATTTGTCATTATCAAAATAGGATTGGACTCATAGAGTCAACAATCTCCCCCCTTTTTATGATGACAAATACACGAGTAAAAATATAGAATAAAATGGGTTATGCCTAACAAGGCTCCCCCTCAAATAATGCATCAAATATTCAGTAAGTGAAATATGCTCATGCCAAATGAAATATGCTTATGTTCATACACACGTTGTTTAGCCTTATTCTTCTCCTATAGCCTGATTTTTCTCCCCCTTTACACAATTAGTTTTGCCAATAATTTTTGCTATAGTCTAATTCTTATAACATGGTTCTTCTTATAACTTGATTCTTCTCATAACCTGATTCTTCTCCCCCTTTACACAATTAGTGTTGTCAACCATTTTTGCCCATTTTTGCATTTTTGCCTAAAGCCTGATTCTTCTCCCCCTTTTTGACATCAACAAAAAAGTGTATAATACTAATACATAAGTGGACATAGTCTTATATTTTTCTCTCGCTTCAACTCTTAGAGTTTTGAACTTATTCAACCAGCATCTATGAAAGGATTATATAGTGAAACCTATCTCCTTGTGTTACTTTAATTTACTTCTCCCCCTTGCTAGTGCAGACATCTGTGTTGCTGAATTTAAATTTCAATGTGAATATACACAGTGTGACAGATTTCAAAGATTATGTGAGGATACCAAATGTTGATTGATGTGATACTGAATGTGATACCAATTGTGAAACTTAAGCAATGTAGCTCCCCCTGAATTATGTCATCTAATATAATTCTAGGCAACCTCTCGACTATGCATCAGACCTAATTCATGCCTAATTTGGATAGACCTATCCTCTGTAAGTGGTTTCGAGAATATCTCTGCCCATTGTTCATCTGTGCATAAAAACTCAAGTGTCACATCCCTTTTTTATACATGATCACGAAGAAAGTGATGTCGTATTTCTATATGCTTAGTTCGTGAATGTAATATAGGATTCTTTGAGATGTTTATTGCACTTGTATTATCGCATCTTATAGGTATTGTGTCATAATTTAATTCAAAATCTGTCAGTTGTTGCTTCATGTATAGCGTTTGAGCACAACAACTACCTGCCGCTATATATTCTGCCTTAGCTATGGAAATAGCAACTGAATTTTGCTTCTTGGAAAACTAAGAAACTAACGAAAGTCCTAAGAAATGACATGTACCACTCGTGCTCTTCCTAACCAATTTGCTACCCGCAAAATCAGCATCTGAATAGTTGATAATCTCAAAAGATGTATACTTAGGATACCATAATCCAATTTCAATGGTTCCTATCAGATATCTAAGTATTTGTTTAACAGTTAGCAAATGTGACTCTTTTGGTGCCGCCTGAAATCTTGCGCACAAACATACACTAAACATTATATCAGGTCTATTGGCAGTTAGATATAGTAAGCGACCAATCATTCCACGATATAGCTTGACATCTACTGGTATTTTCAAAGAAGCGCTCATAGGTGTACCTAGTATTTTTCCATCTTCCATATTAAACTTTTTTAGCAGATCTCTAATATACTTCGATTGATTTATAAATATTCCATGTTTCTCTTGTTTGATCTGAAGTCTTAGGAAGAAATTTAGTTCACCCATCATGTTTATCTCAAATTCATTTTGCATAGTGCTAGCAAACTCATTGCACAAGTCTTTATCTGTGACTCCAAATATGATATCATCTACATATACTTGAACTAGGACCAAGTCATCTTTCTTAGACTTTATAAACAGTGTTGTATCTATCCTTCCTTTAATAAATCTATTTTCTAATAGAAAACTGCTTAGCCTTTCATACCAAGCTCTAAGAGCTTGCTTTAAACCATACAAGGCTTTTGTTAGTCTATACACGGATTCTTATGGTTTTCAAAACCTGGGGGTTGTTCTACATACACTTCTTCACTTATGTAGCCATTTAAAAATGCGATTTTGACATCCATTTGATATAGCTTGAAATCCTTATCAGCAACATAGGCTAAAAGCATTTGAATGGCTTCCATTCTAGCTACAGGTGCAAAAGTTTCTTCAAAATCTATTCCTTCTTCCTGGTTATATCCCTGAGCTACTAGTCTAGCCTTATTTCTAACAACTATCCCATGTTCATCTTTCTTCTTCTTATATATCCATTTTGTTCCAATGATTGTCTTATCCTTAGGTCTAGGAACTCATGTCCATACTTTGTTTCTCTCAAACTAGTTTAACTCTTCTTGCATGGACAACATCCATGATTCATTCTCAATTGTTTCACTCACATTCCTAGGTTCTTCTTGAGATAGAAAGGCAAAATGACTGACCATATTCCTAAGTAAGGATCGAGTGGCTACTCCACGTAATGGTTCACCTATTATTTGATCAATGGGATGATTCTTTATGTACTTCCATTCTCTAGGTGGTTCATTAATCTCATTTTCAATTTGATTAGTTTCAGTAGATGGTTCTTTAATTTCACTTTTCTTTCCTGAATCATCTTTAATGGATAGTTCTTCAAATTCCTTATTTATCTCAATTTCATCTTCATAAGTTCTTTTAGACAAGGGATTTGATTCATCGAACACTACATGAATGGATTCTATAACAGTTAATGTTCGTTTATTATAAACTCTATAGGCTTTACTATCTAAGGCATACCCTAGGAAGATACCTTCATCTGATTTCACATCAAACTTTCCTAAATGTTCATTGTCTCTAAGCACAAAACATTTATAGACAAAGACATGAAAATATGATATGTTTGGTCTATGACCATTCCATAATTCATAAGGGGTCTTATTAAGAGATGGTCTAATCAAAACTTTATTTAGAACATAGCAGGGAGTATTCACTGCCTCAGCCCATAAATACTTAGGTAATTTATGTTCCTTAAGCATAGTTTTGGCCATTTCTTGTATAGACCTATTCTTCCTTTCAACTACACCATTCTGTTGTGGTATTCTAGGAGTCAAAAAATTATGAGTTATTCCTATTGAATTATAGTAGTCCTCCATGCTTTTATTTTTAAATTCTCTACCCTTATCACTTTGGATTTTAGTGATAGTATATCCATTTTCATTTTGGACTTTCTTGCACAGGTTTATGAATTGTTCACATGCTTCATCTTTGTAACCTAAGAATAGTACCCATGTATATCTTGAAAAATCATCAACTATGACGAATGCATATGATTTTCCTCCTAAACTCTAAATTGGGTTTGGACCAAATAAATCTAAGTGTAGCATTTGAAGTGACCTAGTAGTGGAGATTTCTTTCTTCTTCTTAAAGCTCATTCTTGCTTGTTTTCCTAGTTGACAAGCTTACAAATTTTATCTTTGACGAATTTTGTCTTAGGAAATCCCTTAACTAGTTTAGATATTAGGTCCATGTTTGTGTGTCCTAGTCTCCTATGCCAAATCCAACTAATTTCATTCATAGCAGAGAAGCATGTCACACTCTGTGAGGTTAAGTTATCAAAACTGGTGGTATAAACGTTTTCATGTCGCTCCATAGTGATTAGTATCTTATTATCAGTTTTGTGTTCAACAATACACTTGTCATGTTCAAAAGACACTTTGTAACCTTTATCACATAGTTGGCGTATACTCAATAAGTTGTTCTTTAAACCATCAACCAATAAAACATCATCTATAATTAGTGATGAATCATTACCAAATTTACCTACACCTGTGATCCTTCCCTTAGCATTATTTCCAAAAGTGACAAATCATTCATCCTTGGGTGTGATGGATGTGAACTTCACTTTATCCCCGGTCATGTGACGTGAGCATTCGCCATCCATATACCATTTGTCTTTTGAGGAGGGTGATCTTAAGCATATCTACAAGACATAATCAGACAACTAGTTTTGGTACCCAGATTTTCTTGGGTCCATGGGGGTTAGTACTAGATTCTCCTTTGACCTTCCATACTTTCTTAATTTTGACATCTTTATTTTTAAAAGGACAGTCAAATTTTATGTGACCCAACCTCTTACATTTAAAACATGTAATATTTCTATGATAGTCTTTAGTTGGAACATATGATTTTGACTCTCTTACAAAATATCCCATGTAAAGATGTCTTTGTTTTAGATTTTCTTTCCCATTAAAACCAACACCTTCCTTTTCTAGGGAATTTCTTTGAGCTCCTAGGAGTTTTTTAAAATTATTTTGTCCTTTAGTAAATTTACAAATAATCTCAGATTTATCTTTCAAATTCTTTTCTAACTCCTCATTTTTCAAATCCTTATCTTTCATGAGAGATGCATGAGATTCATTTTGGCATTCAACTAAACTAGAAAGTTCTTTGACTTTATTTTTCAAATAAGAAATTTTCCTAGTTTTCTTCTCAAGAATTTTAATAGAGTACAAATATTCTTTTTTCAGTTCATCATATAAAAGCATGTCATTCTCATTTTCAGAATCACTAGAACAATAAGAAGATGATGAAAATGATCATTGTACCTCAAGGTCATCATGTGCCATTAGACACAGATTGGCAATCTCGTTATCATTGGATTCAGATTCTGAACAGCTTGTGTTGTGCGCATCCCAACCAACTTTCAGCGCCTTCTTCTTTTTCTTGGAGGCTTTCATTAGTTTGGGACACTCAAGCTTGATGTGTCCAACCTCTCTGCAGTTGTAGCATGTTGGTGGATCTTCCTTCCTTTTCTTCATGCTTGACTCTCCTCTTTTTGATTTTGAGTTCCGAAATTTTTTTTTGAACTTCTTATTCTTCTTCAAGAACTTTCCAAACTTCTTTGTTAGCAAGGTCATGTCGTCATTTGATTCTAAATCACTTCCCTCACTGGAGCAGTGAGATGATGCCTTAAGCGCTGTGGCTTTCTTTGCTTTGCTTTGCTCATTCTTCCTCTCATTTATTGCAAGCTCATAGGTGATGAGCGATCCAATGAGTTCATCAATAGACATCTCCTTGAGATTTCTCCCTTCTGTTATTGCTATAACTTTCACTTCCCAAACTGGAGGTAGTACCCGGAGTATTTTCCTGATCAACTCATAAGTAGGGTAAGGTTTTCCAAGTGCATTTAAAGAATTTGTGATGTGTGTGAATCTAGTGTACATGGATTGTATAGATTTATTAGCAGTCATTTTAAATGCTTCATACTCACTGTTGAGCATGTCTATCCTACTATATTTTACTTCTTTAGTACCTTCATATGTAACTTCTAATTTTTCCCAAATTTCTTTAGCTGAGTTACATGTCATTACCCTATTGAATTCATTTACATCTAATGCACAGAAAAGCAAGTTCATCACAGTAGCATTAATTTGCACTGATTTCTAGTCCTATTCAGTATACTCATCTTCAGTTTTAGGTACATTTACTTTATCAATTACTTTCATGGGAACATGATTACCCTTAGTAACTATTTTTCATACCTTCCGATCTACATTTAACAGGTATATGCTCATCTTACGTTTCCAATATTTACACCACAGAAAGTTGGTGTTCTAGTGGATGAGTGTCCCTCACCGAATGGAGTTACACCAATGTGTGTCATGTGATCTTTTTACAAAATAACTATTAAGTCTATGCAAACCCGCTCTGATACCAAATATTGATTTAGGTGTAATCCCAAGAGGGGGTGAATTGGGTATTTTAAAAATTCTTTAAAACCTATTTACCTCTTACTCCCTCTTTCTAAATTTAACAAATTATTAATCAAGTTCGTGTGAGGCTATTCAACATACATACATGCAAGCAAGATATTGAAATGCAATGTGGAAAATAAAAAGATAAAGGAAGAGAGAAGGCAAAAGCAATTTTACGAGGTTCAGCCAACATGGCCTACGTCCTCGCCTTGAGCAACCCACTCAAGGATTCCACTATAATCTCTGCTCCTTAAATTGGGACAGAGCTTCCCTTATATCTGCTGCTTACAAGAGATACAACTCTCTCCTAATCCGCTGCTTACAAGAGATACAACTTTCTCCTCAAACCCGGTTCACAACCCGTCTTGGGATTACAATTTAATCTGCAAAACGCTCAATGTTGCTTCTAACAACGCTTATGAGTACAATTAAAATTCCTAGCACATAATCATATGATGAAACTTGAAGCTCATAATGTATGTAACGAAACACTCATTAATGAAGGAATATGCTTCAATGCACAATTTCCCTTTTTACCAAAACTCTAAAAAATTTGGGGAAAATTAGGGTTCTAGTTCACTTTGCGAAAATGCACGAATATCTAATGTGAACTTATCAAAAGCTTTATCTTGAATATTTTATCAATCTAAATCAAAAATCTTTCTTTCAAATATTCAATCACAACCTGATCTTTGTAATATGTAAATATATATACAATATGTATTTCAAAGATCAAAACATTGAATATAAGGTTTTTCAAAAGAATATCCCTAAATAAAATAAATATTTATGAACACCAAGGATATTTAATCAAGTGTTTTAATATATCTAAAATATAGATCCTTTAACTGAAAACACACTTGAATCAAAACTATTTAACCAATGATGAAACCCTTTATTAAGTAGTGATATTATCTAAATAATTTGTATGAAAGTATGCTCACTATCAATCACTCAACTTATTTCAAAAATAGATTTTGAAATGAGAAGTTCTTTAACAAATATATATCAATCAAGCAAATCAGTTTATATGAAGAGCTCAATGAGATGAAATATCAACGTGTAGATAGATTTACCAAACCTCAATACCAAAATGATTTCACAACGATAGCTAGATTGCTTTTTGAAAAACGAGATAGCCTTAGCTCAGATTCGATGTAAGAACTTTGAAATCCCAGGAAAAGGTTTAAGTAGTGTGCTCAAAGTTGTGCTAAACATGCAATCTCTGCAAAAGGTTGGTTCTCTTCTCTTCCAAAAGTCTTCTCTACAGCACTAGGGTTTAGATGATGTATAAATAGGTATTTTTCCCTTAGGATAAATCTCAATTTTTGGGTCAAAAAAATAGTTCGCGTGTTCTCTCATTAAAAATTAAATTTTTAAACTTTCCTGCAGGGTCAGGCAACTGAGGTTAAAGGGCTAGGCGACTGAAGTTCCTTAGAGCTTAAAAAAAAAATTAACCTGGATACAAGGTCAGGTGATTGAAGTTGAGGTTCAGTCTTCTGAAGTGATGAGTGCAGGTGACTGAAGTTGAGTTCAGTCTATTGAGGTGTCTCGGCTAGGTTCTTTGTTTCACCATAAATTCTTCAGGTGACTGAACTTAATCTTCGGTCTTCTGAAGAAATTCTTCAGGCGACTGAGGTTGAGTTTGGTCTACTAAAGTGACCATTTCCTGAATTTTTTCTTTCTAGTTCAAAAATTTGTTTTTCTTTCTTTCTTGGCTCTTTTATAAAACTATTTTCCAGGGTTTTAAAAGTATTTATCAGTTAATATCCCCTAATGATATTCATGAGATGCATGAGTCCTAAGGTCATTCTAGGGTATATGTTGAGCTTCAAATTAAATCATATGAAGTATGTGAATATATAAATTCTAAGTACCCATTCCCATGACGATCTTGAACTTGTCACTTGCATCTTCATTCTTCTACTCTTTTAGTTCCATGAATTGTGCCAAGATAGGTATGCTTTAATCTTCATGGCTTCCATGACTTGTCATCCTTCCATGCATGCTATATATTGTTTCTATTCACAATCTCAATGCACAGATCAAATACCAAGTGATTTGTCATTATCAAAACAGGATTGGACTCGTAGAGTCAACATACCTAATAGCAATGCTAAAATTAAAAATTGAAACAAAGGAGGCAACATTTCGGGCAATTTTTTAGTTCTTAAAATCATCATCTAGGCAAACAATGAATGAAGGATGCATGAAGGCATAACTGTCGAAGTATCCTAACCCTCCATTTGGGAGCATTGATTTTAGGCCTTGAATTTGAATTTGTATGGATTTTGACTAAATGTAAACTAAAAAAAAAAAATTATCAAATATATAAAAATCCAAATCCAAGACCATAGATCGACCTTAGGACACATAAAGAACAAGTCCATTAAGCCAAAATTGCAAACACATACAAATGGGGATAATTTTTATAAGGTCACAAGAAGAAAGAAAATTTTAAAGAGACCTCGAGTGACCAAACCTAGTGTGTTGAAAACGCCTCGGTCGACCAAATAGTTGAAAAATTCAAAAGGTTGACCTTGGTCGGGCAACCAAACCAAAAATGAACTAAACGTTCACGGTCGACCAAACCATGAATGCAAAATTTTTCACCTTCCCCAGGCGCCTGAACTTTACATTCAATTTTACCCTGAGCGACCGAATCCTAAAGTTTGGCAAACCAAACTGAGAACCGGGTGATCGAACATTGAGCGTTTGGAAAATCGCCTTGGTTCAGCCACTTGAACCATTCCTTGGGCATCCGAAGTCACAAAATCAACTTTTCTCTTTGTGAGTGTTCGGGCTACTGACCCTAGGGTTCGGGCAACCAAAACTCTTAGGTTGTCATATTTTTAACTGCGGTAATACGGGTTAATTAAGGGTAAATCATTTTTAAATAATTTTAATTAATCCCTATGTTTCCCAACGATAATATTTTTTAGGATATCTATATATATCCATTCATTTGGAGAGATTAGCCAGGGATTAGCAATATAATTAGCAAAAATTCTCTCTGATTTTTCTTGAGCCCATATTGCTTATACTTCACATTTCCAAGACAAATTTTTATATACTCTCTCATTTTATTCTTGCTAAATCATTTTAGAAACAGAGAGTATTATTTTTTTGTGCTCCTTTCTTGCAAACTATTTGCAAGTTAAAGTGAGTTTGATTCTCACTTGTGTGAGCTTACATATATTGTTCTTGAAGTTTATTACTCTCATTGTCTTGTATTGTTTGGTATTTTTATTGGAGAGTAAAGCTAGGGTTTTTCTTAATATATTTGATTGATAAAATATTATTTGAGAAGAACTTTTGTTTGCTTTCGGGTCTTGGCATCTCCCTTACAAGATTTGAAAGCTTGCTTGCATTATTTGATAAAATACTTTTGACCAAGCTTGAACCCTAATCTCAGTAGTGCTTAATACTTGAAAAATATTTTTGTGGAGATCTTTACGTATAGATTCAAAGTTCCTTTGATTATATACTAATTACATTTTTTTTAAATCAAAGGTAATCACTCTCACGTATGCACACATTTATATGCATCTTTGGAGAGCTGAAATCTTGTTTGATTAAATCTCACTTGAGCATATATTCTTACTATATGTGAGTACATATTTGGATCATAATTTTGTACAAATCTGCTTGTGTAAGAAGCACATTTACTTGTACGAAAAATTGTATCTGATTGTAATCCAGGCATGGCCTAAGGTGGGAATTCTCCGCCCCATAAGGAGAGTGTGTAAAGGTTGAGGTCAGCCTTGGTAATTTGACCTGGTTGAAACGGTACCGCTCCACCCGTTAAGTGAGCATTAGTGTTAATCCTCGAGCTTGCGAGCTGAGGCGGGAACGTAGGCACGTTTGTCAGACCCGGATAACATATTCGGTGTCACCTTTACATTTCTTGCTTTATATTCTGCTTCTTGCTTGATTTAATTTGTTAGTTGAATATACTGCATATCTAGTTGACACATAATTGTATTTGGTTAAGAGATACTGGAACTGTGTTGCATGGTTGTGTAATACTGTTGTTGGCTTAGTTAAATCTATGAAGTATTTTTAAATCTCTAATTCACCCCTCCCCCCTCTTGGGATTGCACCAAAGTCAACAACAAAGACTCACAAGCCAAGAGTAGATTTTCCCAAAAATATTTATCAGTAAGAAATAATATGGAAAAATCTCAAAGCTAACTCTCAAAAATAATTTTTAAAAACAAATAGATATGTGAGAGTATAAGCTTTATAATGATATATGAATAAGCCCACAACAATGAAAATCAAACACTCTTCAAGTTGTAATTAGTTTGCAAATGAAGAGTATGTAAAATGACGCTTTCTTCTTAAAAGAATTTTTGCAAGAAAGAATGAAAGAGAGAGTATAATATGCTTGAATACGAAAGTATATAAGCAATATTAACACAAAAAAAATTTAAAGAGAATTTTTGCTAATCAATTTACTAATTATGCTTACAAATGGGCTATTTATAGATTTCCCAATATTTTTTACCATTAGGGACACGCTGGGAATTTTCAAAATTATTTAATTAAAAATTAAGTGTGATTAGTGCTAAAAAATAGTCGAAACTCGAGAGGTTTGGTCGACTAGCACAAGCGCTGGTCAGCTAACCTTTGTAAAAATTTTAATTTTAATAAAGGGTTCGGTCGGCTGTGGGAGCTGCCGGTCGGCTGACCAAGGCAATTTCCAAACCTTCATAGGTTCAGTTGGTTGGCCAAAACCACGATCTACCGAGTGAACAAGGCCAATTGGCTAAGGAGTTTTTAGATCAAAATGGCCGATTGACTGAGCCTTAAAAGTCAAGTCGAAGTCAAGGCCGGTCAGCTGAGCATTTTACGTGTTAAATGAGGCTGGTCGGCTGGGCAATATAAAATCCCAAGAAATAGGTTGGTCGACTGAGGTGTTTTGAACATACGAGGGTTGGTCGACCAAGGCTAGTTAAAATATGATTTTGGCCTCGTTTTTTATCCAAAAAATTGCCAACCCTTTGTGTATGAGTTATAGCATTTTAATTTAAGGGTTTTGGATCCTAATGGTCAGTTTAAGGTCTTTGAGCATTCAATCCTATCATGCATGCAATGCATTATTATAGACCCAAAAATTTAATACAATTACAATTCAAAGAATTTGGTCTTCATTCCTTTTTCTCTTCAAATGTCATCTTGTGGGGCGAGCGTAGAGTTTCTTATGGCGTCCATTGTATCCTTACCATCCATGTGTGCAAATTGATAATCCTATTCAAATGCTCAATGCACAGGTAAGATACAAAGTGATTTTTCATTATCAAAATGGGATCGAACTTATAGAGTCAACACTCATTTTCAAGATCAAATTGAAATTTCTCCTACTTTCTTTTTGAAAATATTTATGGAGAAAATTTTTAAGGGTTTCTTGAAAAGGCTTGAGCTTATATTAACATTTATATATATTACTTGAGAGCCTTTTTAAAGCTTGTGATATTTTCAAAGATCAAATTTCTCCTATACTCTTCATTTTGAAAATTCTTTTTGGAGAAAATCTTTAAGTCCTTCAAGAGAGCTTTGAGCATATATTCATTAATATATACTTGCTTGAAAAGCTTCTCATCCTTGATTTTACAAAAGGTCAATCTTGTGAAAAACATTTTCCAAACTCTCAATTATTCTTGAAAAATATTTTCAAGACGAAAACCCTAACTTTACTGAAGCTCATTTTTAAAATTGAAATTAGGATAGCTTCCCAAGAGGGGGGGGGGGTGAATTGGGATTTAAAAATTTGTTTTCAATTTAATGCTTCTAAGTTGTAATAAGCACACCTCAATCACAATCACAAAGTTAATCAACCACAACTAAAAACAATATAACCAATTATAGCAATAGTCATGTAGCAATGTGTAAAGCTTACTGGATTTTTATACGCCCTATTGTAACAATTCACACATACACTTATTCCCAATGTTCAGCTTTTAACTAAACTTTCAGTTTAATAAGTTAAGGATGATCAACCAACGTAGTCCCTTTCGGTTTTCACAATCAATGCTGATCAAACCAAAACAAATTATCTTCTGATTTATTTAACAACCAATCACTTAAAATTCAGAGAATTATAAAGCATCCACACAGATTGTAAATTATGCTGAAAAATAAAGAGTAGGGAAGAAAGAGAGAAACATAGGGTTTTACGAGGTTCTACTTCAACACAGCCTATGTCCTCACCCTTGGCAAACCACCAAAGGATTCACTATAGTAGTTCCTTTACCGGAGCATAATACAACCATAAGTGGAGCATGTGTAATATTCAAAACAACAAAAAGTTCAAACAGCATAAAAAAAACTTCATTCAAGCATCAAAAGTTGTATCACAGCAACTGTTTTCCCTTTAGATTTCTGTGATCCTTCTTCTTCTTCTTCTTCTTCTTCTTTGATTTTTCCTGAGAACCTTCATCTGATGATTTTTGTGAGCCATCATCATTTTCACCACTCTCTTTATTTGAATCAATGTCATTTGGTGTTGAACTAGTGACTTGTTGTTCTATTTTGTCAAGATGTTTATCCATTAAAGAGTACATATCATCAATATTTGAGATCTTGTCTTGAAGAGAAGCAAAATCAGTCCTCATGTCAGAACTGAAACTGGAATAGTGTTGATAGAAGGGAAGAAACCATGCAGGCATATCAACTTCTTCAGGAGCGGGATTAGGTTCTTCATGCTCTAGTCGTGCAGGCCTATTTCCCCTGAACATCCATCCCTCAATGTTCTTTTTGTAACCCATCCTTTTTAGAGTAGTGGAGGAGAATATATTATAATGGGTTCGCTTCACTATTTTGGAGGATGGAGTGAGAACTTGGAAGTGAGCAAAGACCAAAGAAAGTATGCCACCATATAGAAGTCCAATTCTAGGAGATTCTAGCTTCATGACCATCCATTTAAGTATGAGGCTTGCTAAATCCAATTTCTTTCATTTTAGTATGCACCACATGACGAAGTAATCAAAGAAGGAAATATGATCAAAGGATCCTGCTCTAGGAAGTATATTATAAGCAACAATTTTGTGAAGAATTTGAGCTTGCAAATTGAGCTGCTTATATAGTGAGGGATTTCCAAAATAGACAGGTTGATCATTCATCACAAGAGGCAGAAATTCTTGTGGAGTAAAACCCTGCTCCATTGTCCATTGTTTTTCAATGGGATTGCACTCAAAATCACCATGCTTTATACAAAGTATTTTCCTTAGAAAATGGGGAGTAAGGGTAATCTTTTGGCCTAATACTTCGGTAGAAAAACCAACATCTTTCTTTACCAAGTTAGAGTAAAAAAGTTTGATCTGATTAGGGCAATATCCTTTAACTTGGTGTAGAATAAACTTGTCCCATCCTATGTTTCTGAATAGCTTAAGAATCTCAGGGAAATTTTCTTCAAAGAAAGCAACATCTAGTACCTTACCAAATATAAGATCGATAGTGGAGATGTAATTTTGGTACAAAGCTTTTGTGTGAGTTGAGACTAACCATTTTTCAATTTCATCGTTGCTAACTAGCCTTGAAGAAGAGGATGCTTTGTCCTTTTTCCCAACTGTTTTGGTTCTTGGTATGTTGCTGAAATAGAAATTCGAAGAACCCTAAGTGAGTAGAATTTAGGGTTTGTTTGGAGTGAAGTGGGAAGAGGTTTGGAGAAGATAATCTTAGAGGAGAGATAGAGAGAGACTAGTTTAGTGAAGGGTAGACAAGTGGACAGACATCTGGGACTTTAAAAAGAATGTTTTTCTTGTTAAGTGAGCTTGAACCACTGCGAGACAGTCGTCTATCATCAAGGTGGCAGTCGGCTGCCGATTGTCTTTCCAGATAGACAGTAGTCTGTCAAGCGCCTGCCTGGTATCTAGCAGTCGTCTGCCCTGTAGGAAAATTCTTTTCTCTCTCAATTGACCTCTCATATATGTAACATTCCCAATTCCGGTCAGATAAATACAAATTGATCATCTGCTAGTGGTTTTGTAAATATATTAGCTAATTGATCGTGTGTGTTAACAAATTCAAGAACTATTTCTTTCTTATCTACGTTAGCTCTTAAGAAGTGATGTCGTATATCAATATGTTTTGTTCTTAAGTGTGATATTGGATTTTTTGAAATATTTATGGCACTTGGGTTGTCACACTTTATTGGAATTGTTTGATATTGTATTTTGAAATCCCTTAATTGTTGTTTCATATATAACGTTTGAGCACAACAGCTCCCAGCTGCTATGTATTCTACTTCAACTGTAGATAATGTTACGAAATTTTGTTTCTTTGAAAACCATGAAACTAGTGAGTGTCCTAAAAAGTGACAAGTCCCACTAGTGCTCTTTCTATCTATTTTGCATCCTGCATAATCCTCATCTGAATAACTTATCATTTCAAAATCAGTTCCCTTTGGATACCATAAACCTAGATTGAGTGTGCCTAGCAAATATCTAAGTATTCGTTTAACTCCAATTTGATGTGATTCCTTAGGAGCCGATTGAAACCTAGCACATATACATACACTAAACATGATATCCAGTCTACTTGCTGTTAGATATAGTAGGCTTCCTATCATTCCTCGGTAATGTTCAGTATCTACTTGTTTTCCTTTTTCATCCTTGTCAATACTTGTTGAGGTGCTCATAGGAGTTCCTATGGGTTTGCTTTCTTTCATATCAAACTTTTTTAACATGTCTTTAATATATTTAATTTGATTTATGAATGTTCCATTCTTAGCTTCTTTAATTTGTAACAATAGGAAGTAATTCAATTCTCCCATTATACTCATTTCAATTTCTCTTTGCATGCATTCAGGAAAATCTTTACATAAATTTTCATGTGTTGCTCCAAATATGATATCATCAACATAAATTTGTACTATTAACATGTCATTATTTTTGGTTTTTAAAAAAAGAGTGCTATCTATCTTTCCTCTTGAAAAATTATTATTGAGTAAAAACTTGCTTAGTCTTTCATACCAAGCTCTAGGAGCTTGTTTCAATCCATATAAGGCTTTTGTTACATGATTTGGATTTTTAGTGTCTTCAAATCCTGGAGGTTGTTTAACATAAACTTCTTCATTTATATATCCATTTAAAAATGCACTTTTTACATCCATTTGGTATAATTTAAAATCTTTATGGGCTACATAGGCAAGAAGCATCCTTATTGCTTCCATTCTTGCTGTGGGAGCAAAGGTTTCTTCATAATCGATTCCTTCTTCTTGATTATAACCCTGTGCTACTAGCCTAGCTTTGTTTCTAATTACTATCCCATTTTCATCCTTCTTATTTTTAAACACCCATTTGGTTCCTATGATTGATTGTTCTTTGGGTTTAGGTACAAGTTCCCATACTTGACTCCTTTCAAACTAATTTAGTTCTTTTTGCATAACCATGATCCAAGAGACGTCTTTTAAGGCTTCTTCAATGTTCTTGGGTTCATCTTGACATAAAAAGGCATAGTGGTTGCATATATTTTTTAATGATGCTCTAGTGGTTATACCTTTTGATGGTTCCCCAAGAATTTGATCTTTTGGATGACTTTTAACATATTTCCATTCTTTAGGAAGTTCTTGATTTTTGACGGAGTTTTCATTTGAGGTTTCAATATTGTTTTCTTCTTTTATTTCAAATTTTACTTCTTTTTGTAAGACATCTTCTTTTTCATCATTCTTAACTTCTTTGACATTATTATTTGATTCATCAAAAGTTATGTGTATGGATTCAATAATAGTAAGAGCTCTTTTATTTTACACCCTATAGGCTTTACTATTTATGGAATTTCCTAAGAAGATACTTTCATTAGATTTTGTATCGAACTTTCCTAAATCATCTTTAGTATTAAGAATAAAGCATTTGCACCCAAATATATGAAAGTAGGAAATGTTAGGTTTTCTACCTTTCCATAGTTCACACGGTGTTTTATCTAAGCTTGACCTAATGGATACCTTATTTATAATATAACGAGCTGTATTTACAGCGTCTGCGCAAAAATATTTAAGTAGATTATTTTCATTTATCATGGTTCTTGCCATTTCTTGGAGAGTTCTATTTTTTCTTTCTACAACTCCATTTTTTTGTGGAGTCCTAGGTGTTGAAAAATTATGGTTTATTGCATGTTTATTACAAAATTTATCAATATCTTTTTTTTTTAAATTCCCTACCTTAATCACTTCTAATATTAGTTACATTATAGCATTGTTCATTTTGTAATTTCTTGCTTAGATTGATCAGCATGTTACATGCTTCATCTTTATTTGCTAAGAACAATACCCAAATAAATCTTGAATAATCATATATAATTAAAAAAGCATATTGTTTGCCTCCTAAGCTTAGAGTTCTAATAATTCCAAATAAGTCTAGGTGCAAGAGTTCTAAAGGTCTTTTAGTTGATATGTATTTTTTCTTTTTGAAACTTGTTTTGACTTGCTTTCCTTTTTGGCAAGCATCACAAATTTTGTCTTTTATAAATTTTGTATTCAGCAATCCTTTTACTAGATTTTTCTTAGATAGTTTGGATAGTAGGTCCATGCTAGCATGTCCTAGTTTCCTATGCCAAAGCCAACTGATTTCGTTCATTGCAACCAAACAAGTTATATTTTGATTTACTAAGTTCTCAAGGTGTATACAATACACATTATTTACCGTATAAGCTATGAATAGGATTTCTTTATTCTTAGGATTTTGAATAACACATTTATCTTTCTTGAAGATTATTTCAAAACCTTTATCACTTAGTTGACTAATACTCAAAAGATTATGTTTTAATCCTTCTACCAACAGCACATCATCAATTGTAAGAAATGATTCTTTACCTATTTTACCTTTGGCATTGTCGTCGTAGGTCACGTATCCCCCATCTTTTTGTTTAAGTGTGGTGAACTTGGTCCTATCACCGGTCATGTGTCTAGAACACCTGTTGTCCAAATACCACTTATTCATTGATGGTGTTGTCCTAAAGCACACCTACAATGAGGGATTCAAAGTGTTAGTCTTTGGAACCCAAATTCTCTTCACTTTTTTTGAATTTTTTTTAGTTCCATTATTTACTTTCCATTCTTCTTGAACTTTAACATATTTCCTTTTTAGTGGACAATTGAACACAACATGACCTTTATTCTTGCACATGTAACAAGTGGTGTGTTCATGTTTGTTGTTTGAAGAAGTACTAGCATAGTGCTTTGCTTCTTTGACAAAATATCCCATGTATAAGTTTTTACTCTTTTTATTTGTTTTTCCATTATAACCTATCCCTTCTTTATTTCCATGTAGTTTTTTTTGTCCAATCATTTTTTTCAAAATTTTCTCTTCCTTTGGTGAACTTATATATAGTTTTCTCTTTATCCTCTACTGATTTCTTAAGTTCGATTATCTCTAACTCCTTTTTATCATCCTTTTTAATTTTTCATATCTCTTGAGTAATCTCTTTTATTTCTTCTTCTAACTTTTCAATACAAGAATCTTTCTCCTTTTCAATGATTTTAGATGTTTCAAGTTGCTTCATTAATTCTTTATTTTTTTCTTTTAAAGCTATGTTTCTTTTGGAGACTTTTATGAATCTTTTATGTAAAGCAAATAATTCAGCTTGTAGTTCTTTATAAGAAGGCATGCTGTCGCAAGACTCATCACAAGACTCATTGCTAGATTCTGTTGAGAAGTAATAAGAGTTTACCTCTTCATTCGCCATGAAGCACATGTTTGCTATCTCCTGTCTACTTGACTCGTTTTTCATTTTGCTGGAGCTAGAATCATCCCAAGTGGCCTTCATGGCTTCCTTCTTTTTCTTTTTATCCTTCTTGAGTAGCAAGCAATCCGGCTTAATGTGCCCTGGTTTTTTGTAGTGATAACAAAGGGAGAGTCATTTTTACTTTTGTTTTCTTTTCTATTTATTTTCCCTTTTTCAAATTTCTTTTTATTAAACTTTCTAGGAAACCTTTTATTTCTCCTATAGAACTTGCTTAGTCTTTTAGTGATGAATGCTAATTCATCTTAATCTAAGTCACTTGATTCACTTTCCTCTTCACTTGAGTTGTTACTAGAAGTTTTTAATGCGATGAACTTTTTATGTTTGGGTTCAGGATTTCTTTCCTTTAATTCCATTTCATAGGTGAGCAATGAACCTATAAGTTCATCTAGTGATGTGATCTTAAGATTTCTTCCTTCTGTGATAGCAGTAGCCTTTGGTTCCCATATGGAGGGAAGACCTCTCAGTACTTTTCTAATCATTTTGTAGGTAGTGTATGTCTTTCCTAAGGAACTTAAGAAATTGATTATGTGGGTAAATCTGGTATACATGCTAAATATTATTTCATCTGAATTCATTCTAAATGCTTCATACTCACTTGTTAACATATCTATCCTGTTGTCCCTAACATCTATTGTTCCTTCATATGTTACTTCTAATTTGTCTCATATTTCTTTAGCCGTTTTGCAGGCCATGACCCTATTGAACTCATTAGCATCTAATGCACAATATAAGGCATTTATAGCACTTAAATTTATTTGGAGCATCTTATAATCTAGATCGGTCATATCTTTTTTCTCTTTAGGAATTTGTTTTCCTTCTACTATCTTAGTAGGAATTAGGTCTCCATCCATAACTACTTCCCAAGCTTTCCAATCCATGTGTTGGAGATAGATTTGCATTTTCTTTTTACAAAAAGGTATAATTATGTCCACAAAAGATTGGTGGATGAGTTGAAGATTGGCCCTCACCAAAGGGAGCTACTCTTATATGTGTCATTAGATCTTTTTCTAGTTTCTTGTTAAGAATTACTATAACTGGGCTCTGATACCAATTGAAATTAAGATAGCTTCCCAAGAGGGGAGTGAATTGAGATTTAAAAATTTGTTTTCAATTTAATGCTTCTAAGTTATAATAAGCACACCTCAATCACAATCACAAAGTTAATCAACCACAACCAAAAACAATATAACCAATTATAGCAATAGCTCTGTAGCAATGTGTAAAGCTTGCTGGATTTTTATATGCCCTAATGTTAAAATTCACACATACACTTCTTCCCAATGTTCAGCTTTTAAATAAACTTTCAATTTAATAAGTTAAGGATGATCAACCAACGTAGTCCCTTTCGATTTTCGCAATCAATGCTGATCAAACCAAAACAAATTATCTTCTGATTTATTTAACAACCAATCACTTAAAATTCAGAGAATTATAAGCATCCACACAGATTGTAAATTATGCTGAAAAATAAAGAGTAGGGAAGAAAGAGAAAAACACAGGGTTTTACGAGGCTCGGCTTCAACACAACCTACATCCTCGCCCTTGGCAAACCACCAAAGGATTCACTATCCTAGTTCCTTTACCGAGCGGAACAATACCGAATACAGCACTCCTTTGTTAAGGCTAGAGCCCGCCTTCTCCAAACAATATTCCCTTGTTTGGTCCAACGATTCAACACTCAAACCGTCAATCAATCTACTACAAAGATTTGAAATAAGACGTATAAGAATTGCTCCACAAAAAGCTGATTAGTATAGATCAAAAACTATATACTTCAATAAAATTCACAATACGAAATTCAGATTGAAGCTCTATAAGTTTTTCACCATATGATTCTTTCAATAGATGAAAGAATTAGTAGATGAAGCACAATATCAGTGAGGAACTCAGCAAGACTTTAGTAATTTCGTGCAAGTTGTAAGCAAGAGATAACTTTTAGAATTTCAGAATGCTTGAAAGAGAATTTGAAAGCTTGATTGAATTCTTGGTATTGAATCAAAGTAGCTTGGGTGTATTTATAGATGTAGAAGTGTTTCTAACTTGTACTCCAAGTTTACTTGAAGTAGGGTGCAAGTTTTAAATAAATTTGAGTCCCAAACAATTTTAAAATTTCAAAATATGACCGTTAGTTTTTCAAATTTACCGCATGACAGAGGACTGGGAGAACCCTGGCAGTCGGTTGACAGTGTATTTTACGTTTAAAATATACAACCAGAAAGGTGGCAGTCGCCTCTCACCAACCAGTCAGGCGTCTGTCACTAAACAACTTGATTTTTTAAAACATACAGAAGGGTGGCAGACAACTGTCAAAACACTCATAGTTGTCTCAGTTTACCCTGGCAGTCGCCTGTCAATACAAGACAGCGGACTGTCATGCTTCTACCTCTTCTTAAAGCCTTTTTAATTATAGCAGATGACTGTCCAATATAGTCAGTCATCTGTTAACCAGTTGTTTCTTTGTTAAAAAGAAAACCATTTTTGAACTCTCTCTTTATTGCTTAATTTATCTTGGAATATTAACTTGTGTAACTTTGAAAAATATGTTCCAAGACTTTAAAAATCAGGTCTCTAAGTCTTTTTGCCTAAAGAGTTTCAAAATGAAAAATCATACTTGAATCATATTTGAAGTACTAACAAAAACTTGTCCTAAGAACTGAGGTGACTCCTCTTTGCATTGAGTTCACATTGTTGCAAATGTTTGATCTTTCAAACTTCTTTGTGCTTTCTTTATGGATCACTTTCTTTTATGTAAGGTCTTCTATGTTCCTTGATCCTTGTGAGCTTTCAAGATATATTAATTGAAGTCTAAGTTGAATGAGCTTTCGAAATTTTCCCTTTTGTCATTTGAAATCTTCTTTGCCTTCAATAACTGAAATAGCATCACTTGGAACCAAATTAGATAGTCTTACTTTGTTATCATCAAAATCAAGAATCATAAGCCTAGTTAGGCCAACAAAAATCATTGGAGAGTGCATATAGTTTTTCAATTGTATAAATCAACTTTTATACAAGCATTTGATTGTACAAAAAATTATTTTTTCAAAACAAGCTCTTCGTGGTTCAGGTTGTGAATCGTGGCCAAGTGAGGGTACATCACTTGGAGAGGTGGCTCCACCTAAAAGGAGTGGTTTACAATTTGATTCTTACTAAGCGAGAGTACATTGCTCATAGAGGTGTCTCGACTTGTAAGGAGGGTATATGGTTCGGATTGTGAATCGTACTGAGCGTGTGGTATCACTTGGCCTGGTGTAATGGGGGGCTCCACCCGATTTGACGGAGTGGCTATACAGGAAATCCTTAAGTAGTTAGCTCAAGGCGAGGATGTAGGCAGGGATAGTTGAACATCGTTAAAATCTTGGTATCACTCTCTCTCTCTCTCTCTCTCTCTCTCTCTCTCTCTCTCTCTCTCTCTCTCTCTCTCTCTCTCTCTCCCCCCCCCCCCCCCTTTATCTCCTTTATATTTCCACACGTATATGACTGTTTATTCATTGTTGTGATTGTTTTACATACACGCATTAAATTTTGATTGAGATATTGTTGGTGACTTAGTTAAATTAATTTGCCAAAGTTTTTAAATTTCCAATTCATCTCCCCCCCTCCCTCCCCTTGGGATTACACCATTCCTCACAATATATATTTTAATCAATCTAAATAATGAATCAATTAGAAAAGGAGCTAATTAAACGGTGGATATTTGCATAAAAAATAACTCTAAATTAGCGAATTATATTTTAGATCATCAATTACATATTTAAGTTAATTAAAATAAATGAATTTTAAAATATTATTATTCATTTATTTCAATGAAATTAAATTAATACAATTGATCACCCTTGAGACAAAAATTTGAGTAGAGCTTTGACACTATGATCAATTAAACTAAGGACTGAGTTCATGGCTCATAATAATTAAAATTTTCATTTAATAATTAATTTTAATTTAAATATAGTATTAGCAAATGGCTCCAACTCCACAAACACATTTGAAAACCATCACAATGAAAGGACAAAATTATTATTGTCCAATTTTCTATTTCAATCTCCTTCATCCAAAGTTGTCAATTTATAAAGTTGTAAATTGAAGATTTACTAAATATTTCTCTTCTCATTTCCTACACATAAACATGAATAAAAGATATAGCATGATCCATGCATGACTGGAAAGAGCAATGCTATTCTTCACGGCTTGTGCTTATCATGAAATTATGATGTAGTGACAAAAAAGAGTAAGCATGTGAATCATTTCTCTTATATTATTTAATGGGTCAATGATATCATGAGACACGTATATATATGTATATGGTATTTATTTATTTTTCTTTTTTGAAGAATGTTTCATGTAATTAAGAATGAACAGACCACGTTGCATCACATGTGCCCTAGTGAATGCATGTTAACATTTAACATGTGAATAAAATTAAAATTTTCATAATTAATTTTTTTTTGGATATATTTTAATACAAATAATAATTACTTTTTTTCTCTACATGTCAATCTTTTCCTTACAGAAATAAAAAAAAAAATATTTAATTAGGCTTATTAATTACATCATATTTTAAATAATCTATTTGTGCATATATAATTATCTTGTTCAAGGAGTCAACTCATAACTCAATTTACTTTTTTCTCCATAGGTGTAGATTGCATGTTATATTCATGCATTAGCCATAATTTATCTTAATTATATATTTTCATAATTCATATTATATGTATGTATGTATGTATGTATGTATGTATACATACATATATATATATATAGGTATATATGTGTGTGTGTGTGCGCGCGCGCGCGCGTGCGTGCGCACAATATACCTTATTTAGAAAGCAAAGACTTCGCACGCGCGTGTGTATTATATACCTTATTTAGAAAGCAAAGACTTTCCCAAAATTGTATCTTGGAGCATTTCAAAAAAATAAAGACCTAACATGAACTTCATGGGGATATGACATGATTATTTCAAAATACAATATAATTTCTATAAAGAATATGTCAAAAATTGAAGTGATTGAATGCCTTATATTCACTCTATAGGTATAAGTGGAATTGACATTGTGCAATAAACAACAAAGGGAGATAGCGGGTAAGAAAGAGAGATCAAGCACGGCACAATGTTGAGTGTCATCAATCATCCAAATTTTTTTGGGTTTTGACAATTGTTCTATCATTCTTAATGTGTTCAATACTCTTTCGTGTTAAAGCACAATCATACAATTATATTGCATTTGAGGAAACATGGCCAAATACCTTTTACAACCACCGGCCTTCATATTCTAGATGTGTTAGACCCGTTTATCAAAACTTCTCAATCCATGGACTCTGGCCGACCACTTTCAATCCATATCAAAGAACGAACTGTGATAAAAAAAAAAGGCGTATTTGATACAAACCATGTTTATTTTTATTTTTTTTCATTTTTCTTGTGATTACATTATATATATATATATATATATATATATATATATATATATATAATTTTTTTTTTTAATTATGTATGATTTATCTAGTTAAAAAGCATTTGGCCTCAATTGAATGTTGCTTGGCTGAATCTGCTATGACGGCGGCTTGATAGATTTTGGAAGCACAGGTGGAAGACTAATGGAACATGCCCAACGCCAAACGCCATTCCCACTCAACTAGGATACTTTGAACTCGCATTGCAATTAAAGATTTCTTATGATCTCTTGGCCATTTTGACTTCAAATAGTTTGAATTTTTCTTTCTTTACCTTTTGTGAATTACAACTAGCTAGCTACTAAATTTTACGCGTACATATTTTAAGCATGTACTTCTCACATGCAACACATTCATTCACATACATTGTTCTTGATTTTGAAAACTTCATTAATTAATTTTCAAGCATCGTACCAAACAACAGTTTGTAGTTTGTGAACTTTATCAGAGATGTCATCATCGAGCACACAGGATTCATCCCCCAAATAAAATGTTTTAACCCATTCGCCCATCTAGTGGAACTATACGAGATCGCTTTGTGCCTAGACCATAATGGGGTGATGAAGAACTGTACCTACAAAGTCAAACAATGTGCTTGGAGCCAAGAATTGCATTCTCAGAGAACTCCAACATTACTTAAAAATGGTCTTTTGTTTCTGTGTTCATTGTTTACTATCTCTTAATTAATTTGCATCCTCTCATCTATCTATCCATTCTATTTATGTAGGATGAATTAACATAATGCAGAAATATATTTAAAAATAAATAAATAAATAAATAGTCGCAATTTGAATGTGGCAATTAGTCTAATGCCTCAGCAGTTTGATTATTCCTGTTTATTAACACTCTACTGCCTTGGAGTAGAATCAACAGAAGCTCAAGTCATGAGAAAGCAGAATTAACCTTCAAAATAAAAAGTTATTCTTCATTTCGAAAAAGCAAAAAATTTTGAAACAGCTTTTAGAATCAACAACTTTTAACCAATTGTTTTTTTGTTCAGTGTGTGGATCTGGTAACAGCTCCTTTAGATAACACCATGCTGTAACATATAAGGAAATTCTTGAGGATGTGCATATGATTTTTTTTGGTGCTCAGAAACTCAATACTGAGGAACATATATTTTTGCAGAGAATTGGAACATGGACCAACCATGTATTCAATGGCAGCTCATTTTTTCACACACTTAATCTTAGCATTTAAAGGGCGATAAATTAAAGCAAAAATCACAAACAAAAGGCCATCCGATAGGTAAAGCTCTGTGGACTAGATTATTTTTTTCCGTCATCAAAACAAAACTAACTTTAATTACTCATTCTCTAGACATTTCAATCAAATCAAAATGGGAACTTGCACTATAACACAATCATCATTACGAACAATCCTGCAAATTAAATAATTTCTGCATTACTCACCGAGTTGACTTTAAATTAAAAGTGGGGGAGAAAGAATGCCAAGCCAAGTTGGATACATGTAATAATTCTCAATTTCTCATAGCAAATAATTCCATCTAACAGAAACAAATTAATAAATGCCACATCAAAAACAAAACTAGCTGCTGTCTTGAAGGGGAATCGGAGCAAGTAACTCATCAAATGATTGATAATATAAATCATATCCAAGCTTAAGCAAAGTTCAGATATAAAAGAAGGTAGCAAAATATTTAATTTGCACGCATCAAGACTTCAAAAGATTTGAATCTGCAACACAATCCAAACTCACCCAAAACTCAATTGTAGCTTGAGTGCAGCATACCCTGCTGATTATTCCAGTTTAATAGCAGTCTACTGCCCTGCAGTAGAATCAACAGAAGAAAGCAAAATTAACCTTCAAAATCAGATGATATTCTTCATTTTGAAAAAGAAAAAAAAAAAAAAAACATTGAAACTGCTTTTAAAATCAACAACTTTTAACGAATTGTTTTTCGTTCGGTGTGTGGATCTGATAAAAGCTTCTTTAGATAACAACATGCCGTAAAATGTTAGGAAATTCTAGAGGATGTGCATATGATTTTTTCTGGTGCCCAGAAACTCAATACAGAGGACCAGATATTTTTGAAGAAAATTGGAACATTGAGGTGTTCTAGAAACAGCTATTTTGGGAAAAGTTGAAGGGCACAACTATATTACTTGTTTCTCAGTTTCTTGGGCTTTTATTGCCTTTTGGTTGCTTTAGGCTTAGTTCTTTCCTTTTTTTTCTTCTGCTGCAAGCTTTCTAGCTGAAAATGCTTTGATTAGATGGGTACAAACAGCAAAATCACTTGATTTCTGACATCAAGAGGTGAATTTTAAACAAGCTCTCAGTTGAATTTTGGATGCCAGCATCCAAAACTTTAGCCACTTCAAGTCCACTTAAGAGATAAATAATTTAGCAACAAAGATCACCAAATCACAACAGGAATAGTCAGAAAATGTCAACTTTGAAAATCATAGAATATTTTGGGCTAGCACAAATTCTAGCTTTAAACTCTCAAAAAACAGACTCAACAATTGCAAAGTAGTCAAAATTGTGACAATGACCATAACCATGCTTTGGCAATACATCAAACAAATACAAGCCATGTTTCATAATAATGCATAATATGGACATTTATCTGTGCTATTTGTAACAATGTAAACACAAAAGAGCAGAGTGAAGAGAAGAGAGGAAACAAAGAAATCAAACAAAAGAAAATACCAAATTCAATTGAAATTGAATAAAATTCCATGTCCTTGGAAGTTTGTTTCCCAAGTTGCTTGTCTTTCCTTTCCTCTCATTCGTTTTAAAGCAGGTATGAGATAAAATTCAATTCTAGGAGGACATTTGGGTTGGTGACTCTTTGTTGGAGCTGTTGGTGGCATGTTTGCTAACTATTTCAACTGTTCGCAATGCACATTTTTCAGCATTTTATTCTTGAGGGGGGCTCTTTTCTTGGGATTTTCATCTCTCAACATAAGGCTCTCTAAGTCTCCTCTTGTTTCCTAAGTTGATTAATGTAGTAAGGTAGGTGATGGGAAATCTTTCTCTTGTTACATGAATCCAATTTGCATTTCATCAAGGAAAATGAAACAAGGGATCTAAAGAAAACTAGAGGGCTAAACCATACTAGTAGCAAGTAGTTCCTTTGTATGTAAAAAGTCTCCATTCTTGCAATTTGGTCGCTGCGATTACGGGTTCTAGAAGTCTCAATGAAAGAGAGGTTGGTGAGTTAACTCTTCTATTGGGTGTGGTGGATTCTTTCATGCCAAATTTGCAAGGGGGAACAAGTCTTGGATTGGGAACTCTTGAGGGCCTTTCTCTTCAAAGACTTTCTTTTTTTTCTAATCTCATAAAATCCACTTATCCTAGCCCTTCCCTCTTACACAAACAAGTTTGGAAAGCAAAGATTTCTAGGCCTGCATTTGCACTTTAATTCTTAATCATATCAACAAAAAATGATAAGCAACACAAAAGGAGGCCTTACAAAGGCCTACAACTAGTACAAGGGGCACGTGCATTAGACTTTGTACATAGTAAATGTGATACCTAATTATAAAGAGTAAAAAAATATTAAAATTATATCAAATAATAAATTTAGTTTAAAATTTTTAAATAAAAAACATTGTATATAATAATGCATATTATATCTAATAATTTTGTCATTAAGAAGCATTTTTTAGTAGCGATTACATAAATACACACACACACACACACACACACACACACACACACACATACATACATACATATATTGCAATAACGAATTAACATTATATTGTAAAAAAAAAGTTGCATTTAATTGTTTTAGTTCTTAATACGCCATTGACAGTCTTAGCCCGCATCCAATATCTTCTAGAGGAGCTACGCCTAACTTATCAAGAATATACTCATTTCTTAATTTATCTTTTAACATTATACCACTCATCCATATTAGCATTCTCATCTTGACAACTTTTACCTTTTGGATATGTTTTTTCTTAGTTCTCCAACACTATAACCCATATAACATAGTTGATTTTACAGTCGTCCTATAAAATTTCCCCTTTAGATTTAAGGGTATTCTACGATTACAAAGCACACTCGAAGCATTTCTCCTTTTTACCCAACCTTCTTTAACTCTATGCATTACATCTTCAATTTCTCCTTCAGCTTGCATAATAGATCCAAGTTATCGAAATCGTCTAGTGCTTTGCATTTTCTTATCATCAAGTTTAAGTTTGTCTCCAATATTCTTCCTATTATGACTAAATTACACTTCATATATTTTATCTTATTTCTACTTATCCTAAAACCTCTAAATTTTAAAACTTCTCTCCATAATTCTAACTGAGATTCTACTCCACCCCTAATTTCATCAATCAAAAAATTATCATCTAAAAACAGCATACACCACAGAACCTCATTTTTGATACTCCTAGTTAGTTCATCCATCAATAAAGCAAAAAGACAAAGTCTCAAAGCAGATCCTTAATGTACACCTATTCTAATTGGACATTCTCTAGTCTCTCAACCTATATTCCCAATATTAGTCATTACTCCATCGTACATATCTTTAATGACATCCGTATACCTACTAGATACGCCCTTTTTTCTCTAAAACCCACCACAAAACTTAACTATGTACCCTATAATACGCTTTCTCAAAGTCAATAAATACCATATGCAAGTCCTTCTTCTTTCCCCTAAACTTTTCCATTGATCTTCTTAAAAATATAAAACTTTTGTAGTAGATCCCTCAAGCATAAAATCAAATTGATCCAAATGTAAATTAGAATGAGAACTTGCATTATAACAAAACAATTGCAAACTTAACTTTATTAACTCTAATCTTGCAAATGAATCTGAATTTTTAAACTTTTTTTTTTGGGTCAATTCTTTGTTTAGGTCTTCTACTTGATTTTCATTAAATATCTTGTTAAAGTAATTTCGTCATCTTCCTTTCACGTTCTCTTACTTAATCGAGACGCTATCATCCATATTTTTTTATAGATTTACGTTATCTATGTCCTTGCTCTTTCTTCTCTAACTCTAACAAGTTTAAATACATATCTTTCCCTTTCTTTTGTATCTAAACTATCATATAGATTATTATGTACTCCATGTTTAGCTTCACTAAATGCTTTTTTTGGCAACTTTTCTTGCCTCTTTATACTTTTCTAAGTTTTCTATGTTTCCATATTTTTGCCATGTCTTCTCCATTTCCTTAATTGTAGGATTACAATACCCAACTTGGGCATCCAGTCATAATATGGAATTGATAATAACAACAAAACATAACCTACCCTGTCATATATTTGGGCAAAAAAAAGGCAGAAATTAATAAAATAAAGTTTCTTTTTTTCCCATTCATTCAGGCCAAAAAAACATACCTACATATCAATCTCGTCTGCAAACTTCTCTGGGTGATAAAGATCCTGGAAATAAGGATCTGAGACCATATTACGCACATTTTGTCCCCCGAGTGAGACTAGACTCTCAGTGTAAAAAACAGACTCTATACTTTGAATTTTCCCTGGATAGAAGCTTTCTGATGATTGAAATTCTAGATTAACAAGTTTCCGCGTAATAGGGTAATACCAAGCTAGAGCACCATTTCCACCATTGACGATGAGAAGCTCACCATTGTTTGATAGTCCTAATGGCAATGAATGTTCAGGTAAAGCTACACTATGAAGCTTAACCCATGATTCAGCAACACCAAGTTCACTCATGACCCATACATCAAACAAATTATAAGAATCAGATTCCGAAATGTGAAAAACAAGCAAGGCAAAGGATTCCTTGAACGACGTAACCATGTGGAACACATCTTCTCGTTCATAAATGGAGAGTACATCATGCGGCAGTGGAATCAAACGGAAAGTTTCGTTGGCCATGTCAAACCAAACAATCACAGGGCCGTTTGAGATTCCAGCCCAAAATATTGCTCCATCTACGTTTCCGTCATAGTATTTGGGAATGTACTTTTCAAAACATACAGGAGGAGCCTGGATTTCCCTCCAAGTATCACTTCTCAAGCTGTATACCTCAGCTTTACATGGCTCAGAGTAACAGTTGACAAATTTCACAATCTTGTAGTCATTGGTTTTTGAATCGAACCCAAATCCTGGTCCGTAGCAGCGTGAATCATGAGTCAGGGATTGCGGTAGGGGAAGAACCTTGTATTCCCTAGTTGCAGGGTTCCACAGAAAGTACCTGCGGCCCATAGGATTAGCTTGCCCACCACAGTTCTTTATGCTGGTGCGTGCGCAAATTATGCCATTCCAATGGCCCACTATACGGGTACTGATTCCACCACCCTTGAGACAAAACTCAACCGGCACCACCAGATGGGGCGGGTTTATGGAGATGCAGTAGCAAGTGCCGCGCCTATAGTAACATCTACAGATCCACAAAACATTTCTCTTGTTGTCGTTCTGGGTTGAACTGAAGCGTAAATGGTCAGCAATGAAGCTAGGGTTTTTTAGCATGGCACACCAGGATTTGCGGACGCACTGAAGTCGCAGCAGAGATCTCACAGGCAGCCTCTGGAGGATGTTTTCGATCAGGTCCTCTGGTATATCTACACTCGCCATTGAAACACTGCACACAGAGAGAGAGAGAGAGAGAGAGAGAGAGGGCTTCACATAATAGAATATGAGGAGATCTAAAAGAGCTTTGGGAAAGCAATGCACATCTAGGTGATTTATTATATGGATGTCTAAGAAACACAAACAGACAATTTCTATTTTATATGATCAATAAAAATATGAAATCCCGCACACCTCGTGCATTTTAATTTATAGCTCAATCTTCAATTTAACTATGAAAGTGCCACCCGAAAGGGCCTAACACAACTATGAAATCAAGGTTCATTCAATGCATAAAAAAAAATCTGTGAAACACTAAAAGTCAATAACCTATAAATATACTAAATGAAAGTACAACTCAAACGACCCAAGCACAATAACAAAATATAGAAGAGAGCTTCCAAGTGTATATATGAATTTACAATACATTGACACTCAATATCTTGCAAATGTATATGCATAAAATGAAGAGCAATTTAGAATATTTTTCTTTTGTCCTTTTTAACCTACCTTAATCATAATTTTATAAGAAACATTTTTGTTTACATATTTTTTTTCCAACATTTTACATATTTTCATCCAATAAAAATTAAAATATAATTTTATTTAATTTGGACTAGCCTTCAATCTCAAATTACAATACTCAATTCCAAACAATGCAAGTCATACGTATTGTTCAAATGCTCAATAGTCATGGACACAAATAAACCATGTTCATCTTATCATGCTATGTATTTTTGTGCTATTTTGTTTTTGATTTGTAGGCTTAGTGATTAAGGGACAAATATTGAATAATTAGGTGTTTAAATATGTTTATTGGTTATTGCAACTTGGATTAAATGCCCAAGTTATGCACATTATTTTAAATGGAGCTCAATTTATAACATTATGATATTTATTATAATTTTGCCCGTAAATTTACGAACACTTGTGTTTAATAATTGTAAGGCACTTTCGGGAAATAAAGGTGAAGCAAAAATGCAAAAGGTGAAAGCCCATGCAATTTAAAGCCATGCAATCAAAGCCCATGCAAGAAATTACAATAGGCAGCCATGCATGTGAATGAGATGCATGGCCCATGCAAAATAAAGGGGTCATGCGGCTTGGCTTCGTGGAGGATAAAGGAATTAAATAGTCAAGGCTTTGTGGAGGAAGCTAAAGGGGGACGTGAGCAGCACATTAAGCCCACGCAAAATTCATGGGCCATGCATTGGAGAAGGCCCATGTGCAGAGAATAGGGCAGCCGTGCTGTGAGGTTTTGTGGGGGGCTGCAGATATAAAAAGAAAGGAAGAGTACAACAAGAGGGAGGAGGCTGTGAGGTGTGAACCAAGGAGGACAGCAGCTGGGAGAAAAAGCTGCTCCTCTGCAAAAATACAGCAGCAGTGTGGGGTTCAGCCAAGGGGCTGCGATTCTTCTCCTTCCTCTTTTCTCCTTCCTCTCTCCTCTCTCCTTTAGTTCTTTATTTCTAATGCTCATTTTAATTCATTGTTTTTGAATATTTTACTGTAGGACTGAGTTGCTCCTTTATTTTTATTGTCATGCACTTTATTATTTTGAATGATTTACGGTTGGATTAGCTCGTTCCTCTAGGTTTAGTATACATTTTAGTTTATTGTTTTGAATGGTTTATTATTGGATTAATTAGTTTCATTGTCATTTAGTTTATTGTCTTGAATGATTTATCATTAGATTAATTTGTTTCTTTATTTTTAATTGCCCATTTATTTTAGAATCTTGAATGAGTCATTGTTTTTATGGACTATTTAACAACTCAAGGAGATTAGAACCTAGTTTAATTTCAAGGTGCACACAAGGTATTTGAAAAAATGCCCCTTAGAGCATAAGCATTATGCTTTGCCATTTATTGTTGGAAATAGAAGGATTAGATAATGTTGATGATTGTGGTTTAACTCCTTGAGCAAAGATAACCATAATTCATTCAACACGCGCTCTCAAATTCCTCTAATTTAAGGGCAACAATAATGTTAGTGCCAAGGGCATCGGAGCATAAATCCTAAACTTGTCATGTAGCTGTGTTTTGCTTCTCACTTGGGTTTATAAACACACTACATTTAAAATTCATTTAGTTCATTGAGTACACATTTTATCAATCTCATACAAAAAAAGAACGAACCATCTTTGGGTTATGCCCAAAAACCCCATTTCACTGTAATTAACATTTTAATTAATCGTAGTATTTAATTCTCCTTTATTTTTTATTATAGTTAAATTTGGAATTTAAACATACCATTCCCTGTGGAAATGACTTAAGGACTTCCCTAATACTACTTGATGACACTATTATACTTGAGAGTTATTCTCTAAGGTTTTTAGAGTGAGTCACTTAGAATATGCATTTTTGTGTTTTTGTGTTTTTCATTTGAAAGTTTTAGAATATACAAAAGTTTTCAAAAAATACTATTGCATGGTTTTAGATTTAGTCTAGCTTGGATTAACACCCAAAATGGTATGCTTTAAAATTTTTTAATGCATTGTATTATGTACTTAGTTTCTATTAGTTGTAGGGTGTTACTTGGAAAATTGTCTATATAAAATAAGTTTGCAGGAAAAAAAAAATGCAAACATGTACTTCTCCTGTGTAACACAAACTCTTTGTACACACACCAATCCTAAGCCCAGATAAAGGAGTAGGGTTGTGTTAGGTAGCTAACAGCCAGCACAAAACTTTTTCAGATCTTATTATCATGAATTCTTATCAAATTTACCTAGATCAAGGGAGTACCATGTCAGTATAAAGGGAGAGAGTAAATAAATTAGCTTAAGAAACTAGGATAAGATTAGCAACTGGGAATATAGGGACTCTTATAATAAAAAGTATGGAATTAGTGGAAATAATGTTTAGAAGAAAAATTAACTTAATTTGTCTTAAAGAGACAAAATTGGGTAGGAAAGAAAGCTAGAGAAATTAAAAAATTAGGATTTAAACTTTGGTACACTAGTAAAGGGAAACATAAAAACGGGGTGGGTATTGTTGTAGATAAAGACAAAAAATAATGTAGTAAATGTTGGAAGAATAGGGAATAGGACCATTACAGGATAGCTTAAGGCCGGGATATAGTGAATGTCATTAGTGTGTAAGCTTACCAAATAGGCTTAGCAGAAAATCAGAAAAGACAAATTTGGGAAGAAATGGATAGTATTTTAGAAGAGATACCAATGTCTGAAAAGACATTCATAGGAGCTGATTTAAATGGTCACATTGGTAACGATAATATAGGATATGAGAGAATACATGGAGACCATGGATATGGAGATAAAAATGAGGCTGGTGATACAATCTTAGATTTTTCCATGTCTTAAGATTTGGTTATATTGAATACTTGTTTTATAAAAAGAGAACAACACTTGATAACTATCAAGAGTGTAAAGTTATTTTAGGTGAAAGTTTGGCTACACAACAAACAGTCTCAATACTAGATATACATGTTAAAAAATCGAAGAGAAGGAGTAGTATAAATTAACACAAGAGGACTAGATTGTGGAACTTGAAGGGAGATAATATAGTAAAATTCAACGACAAAATGAACAATGAGTGTAATTGGACAATAGGGGATACAGTTAATGCCAATACTATTTGGAATAAAATGGCAAATTCTATCATAAGGATAGAAAATGAGGTTTTAGGTGAGTCCATAGGAAGATACTCGGGTAGGAAAGAAAGATGGTTTTGAGATTAAGAAATCTAAAACACCGTTAAAACAAAAAATAAATTGGTATAAAATATGGCAAAATTTGTAGAAATATAAAAAATCTTGAAAAATATAAAGAAGGGAGAAAAAATGCAAAAAATACAATCAATGAAGCTAAAATAGAGCTTATGATATTTTATATACTAAACTAGATGCAAAAGAAGGAGAAAAAGACATTTATAAACTTGTTAGAGTTAGAGAAAGAAAATGCAAAGATTTAGGCGATGTAAAACGTATAAAGGATGAGAATGACAATGTCTTAATTACAGAAGAAGACATAAAAGAGAGGTGGTGTAGATACTTTGATAAATTGTTTAATGAAAACCAAAATGAAATATTGAACTTGGAAGTGACAAATGAGGAAAAGACTAAAAATAGGAGATTTATTCGCAAAATTAGAGCCCTTAAAATTAAGGTGGCATTAGAAAAATGAAGAGTGGGAAATCTACAGGAAAAGATGAAATACTAACTAAAGTTTGGAAATTTTTAGGGGATAAAAGAATTATTTGGTTAACTAATCTATTCAACACTGTTATAAAAACTAAAAAAAATGTCAGAAGAATGGAGGAAAAATATGTTAGTACCTTTGTACAAAAACAAAGGCGACATTTAAAGTTGTAATAACTATCATGGAATTAAAATTATGAGTCATAAGATGAAATTATGAGAAAGGGTAATTGAACATAGAATAGGATTAAAAATGAAGATTTCAAAAAATCAAATTGGTTTTATGCATGAGAGATCAACAACACAAGTTATTTATCTTTTAAGAAGTTTAATGGAATAGTTTAGAAAAATTAGGACTTGCATACGGTTTTTACTGACTTAGAAAAAGCTTACGATAGAATATGTAGGGAAGTTCCTTGGTGGGTATTAGAAAATAAGGGAGTTTGGAGTATATATATACGGATGTCATTAAGGATATGTATGATAGAGTAGTGGCTAGCGTTAGGACTGTAAAAGGAGATTCTAGACATTTTACAATCACAATAGGTGTACATTAAGGTTATACTTTGAATCCTAACTTTGTTACTTCAGTAATTGATGAACTAACTAGAAAAATGAGATCCCTTGGCGTATGTTGTTTGTAGATGATATCGTGTTAATTGATGATAGTAGAAGTGGAGTGGAATCCAAGCTAGAACTTTGGAGTCACATTAAGAATTTAAGGGATTTAGGATAAGTGGGAATAAGAGAAAATATATAAAATGTAATTTCAGTAATATAAGTAGTAACAAGATTAAATTGGATACTCAATAGCATTGATGGATTTAAATATCTTGGATCTATTACGTAAGCTGAAGGGGAAATTGAAAAAGATGTGGTACATAGATTTAAGACAGGTTGGTTAAAATGGAGGAGTGCGTCAAGTTAGAATACCCTTAAAATTCAAAAGAAAGTTTTATAAAACAACCATAAGACCAGTTATGCTTTATGGTTCGGAATGCTGGGCAACTAGGAAATAACTTGAATAAAAAATGAAAGTTGCTGAGATGCATATGTCAAGGTGGATGAGTGGTTTAACATTAAAAGATAAAATAAGAAATGAGCATATAGAGGAAAAGGGGTAGAGGTAGGCCTAAAATAACTTAAAATGAGGTAGTGAGGAGGGATTTAATAGCCTTCAATCTAATAGAGGAAAACGTTTTGGATCAGGTGAATTGGCAAGAAAGGATTCATGTAGCCAACCCCACCTAGTGGGACTTAAGGCTTGTTGTTGTTGCTACTGTTGTATCTTATTATGCTATGCAAATTTTCAACACAAATAATTGGTTAATCCTAGAGTTTGATCTTACATATCGTTGATAACTTATATTGGATTTCGGCATAACCCCTTGGTAATTCTCCAATAAACAAGAACAATTATCTTAGGAGGAGAGCGAATAATTATCTAAATTTAATCTTCCTATAAAGGGGGAACATTGGTGACCAGCTACAAATAATGGGAATCTGTGGGATCTTGACAACGTCTGCTACCTTCCATCAATAATGAGAAATCAAAAAATGGAAAAAAAAAAAAAAAAAAAAGCAAATAGAGGACAAGCAGCTGAACACTATTTAAATACTTTCTAAATGCCATAATCAACTCTTCCTCTTTCTACAATACAAAATCGCTGTAGCATATCATTTTTGTTATATATGAAAAATAAAGCATATAATATGAACACGAAACAAGGTCCACATGAAAATACCAAATATATGAAGAAATTGAAAGCACACAACTAATGACATCCCATGCAGCCATCTGCACTGGCAATAGAGGACAAGCAGCTGAACACTGGCAGCAGCAATAACCTACCAAAAGCATATTTTTTCAATCACATGAATGAATTAAATTTTAATCCCATCATTTTAATATGCAATTCAAAACTAAATTTCGTGTAGGTGTACAGGCACAGAGCACAAAGGGGTTGTGCTAGTTATGAGGGTCTGGATTTGGATCCATACAAGGAAGTATAATACTTATTAAACCTCTGTTCGTTCTCAAAAGGATTGAGGGGAGAGAGGAAGCAGTAGATAACACGGTAAAAGCCCGGAAGTGGGTAAAAGAGTACGAAAAAATATAACTTTTAATTCGTTGTCTAATAGATCAAAAGCTTGCGACATTAAAGTTGCACTGAATATATGAATTAGTTTTTCAAACCACTACAAACACATATCCATCTTTTTCATTTTTTTGGCTAAGTAGGAGGGGAAAACCAAACACATACCAATCTTAATTCATAAAAAATTGAGAAAAATAGAACTGAAGTCCATTTATTAAAAAATGAAGGGGAAAAAAGCTTTAGTTTTGATTCAACTTTCATTGATAAAATTTTTTAGGGTTGTGGTCCTTGAGAGTATCCCTCTTCTTGCATTTTCTTGGGTCCTAATACAGTAAAGACGGAGAAGAGCATCAATGTACCTAAACAATGGTGCAATTCTTGTGGCCAATCTCAGTGTGTGCACTAGTGCCTCAAAAGGACTTTGTACATACCCCCCAATTACATTACGTACTTTTCACTTTCCTTCTTTTTAATATTGTATAATTAAGTCAAAAGGAAAGAAATATAAGCTAAAAATTAGTTAGACATTAATGGAACAGAACTCATGAATTGACAGTGCCAAGGAAATAAAATTGATCGTCCACCGAATCTCACAACTAAAAGGAGGAACATATACACATCAAACAGAAACCAGTTAGTCTGTTACATCATTCATGAGTATGTTTGCAAACAAAATCAACCACCAACCTACTTTACCTTCCTACTTGCAGATAACACTGACTTTTCCATACTCCCAAACACAACATTAGTTTATTTCCATTCCTAGCATTATTGACTCCATCATTTGTTTAGATGCTTAAGCACCCCCACCCTGGGGATCATCATAATTATGGGTACCAATAAAGCAATAAAGGCGACCTGCCAAAGAACAATCTAATAAGAGCTAATAGAAATGACTCCAAATACGTTAAATCAGCTTAAGTAATTCATAATGATCCATCCTCCAAAAATATAAAGTTTTAAATCTCCAAATCCATAACAGAATGACGCACTAAACCATCCATAAATTAATTTTCAAACATTCAGGATTTCTAATACCTCAACCCAGAAGATCCTACTAATAGATTCTCTTTTCTAAAAGTTCAAAACAAAAATCACTTAGAACAAGACAAGCAGAAAATCCAATGGCTAAATTCCAGCCGAGAGATCACATCCCAAAGTCCTCACATAAAAAATATGGCTTGAAACGAAATGATATACAAACAACTATAGATCAAAGAATATCAAAGTCAATCAGCAAGGAGGTCTGATGTAAAACTCCTTGATTACCAAAAAAAAAGGAGTTTGTGATGCAGGGCCAGCATCAAAGTTCTGCAGCCATGGGAGAAGTTAGAAGAGATTGAGGAAGGAACGAGAAGAGAGGAGATATAAACACAAAACTCATGTTCAATTCCAATTCAAATACAACAATAACTGCCCACAACATGGCTTTCATACACTATTTATAACAAAGCCTCTTCACATGAAATCACATATATACCCCTAAAACAACATGAGTTACAAACAAACCCCTCCATTACACAAACATTACGGACCCACAAATGCACATAATCCTATACTAATTAATACTAACCACAATATAAACTACTAACTAAACCCAACAATCCTCGATCCAAATCATCTTAAGTATTCTCCAACATGGACCTATGGAACCCAGTGCTTGAATGAGACAAGAAACCACATCTATTGACAGCACCATAGACTTGAGTTGGGAATTAGCACCAATGAACATATCAAGGGTGAAAACTCAACGATAGGAATGTTTAAAAGACATTGGATGCCATCAAGTACATGCATTTCCTCTTTTGTAGTGTTTTCATGTTGAGTAAATGTGAATGATTATTTTTCTTAATTGATTGGTGCAATAGACTTAAAAACAAATCTCTTCCCATTATAATGGAAGATGTATGTGTACTCATGTCTTTAAGTTACACCCAAATCATCCAACCAAGGAATACATGACCAATCTTCTTAGGTATATCGAAAATGTATGCAATCTCATGTAATTGAGTTACACCCATCCTACCAAGGAGTACATGGCCAATATTCATAGGTAAGATATCACACCAAACATTAGTCAAATATTCAACTATTTGTATAGAAATAAACATTGTTCGCAAAAATGTAGAGTTATCAACCTAATATTGAAGGCCGTCAGTGAAGTTCCAAAAGAAGCTGCATTTGAGTCACTCCATTCATGGAAATCACATTCATTGGACATATTCCATCAATAATGACTTTACAAAACTTTTCTCCACATTTGAGAAAGGTGTTGAAAATCTTGAAATTGTGCCCAAAGTTAGGCAAATGGCATTCCTTTTACCTATAACTTGTCACCATGTTGTTGAATTTATACATATACATACTCGAACTTATTATCACCAACAACCCTCTAACACATTTTGCCGTCAATTTTTCTCAATCTAATCAAGCAAAACCACAAATTTGACACCTAATTTCTAAAGAACCTTCTGAATCTTCTTCAATTTACATGTTGTCTTGGCTGTAGTGCTCCACTGAAACAAATTAACTTCGAAAATTCCTAAAATGCAGCATTAAAATCTCATTTTTTATATGCTGGCAGTGCCAGCTTCTAGCATTTTGTAGCAAATTACCACGCTTGCTTGCAATATATTGTCTACAATCAAAATATCTAGTTGTATGTCAAAATATCGGGAGAAACCCTAAAATATCGCAGTTGGGAATATTTCACACGAGACAGGAAATAGCAGAAGACATGGGGAGATTTCCTCATGCATGTCGCTGGTGCTCGTCACCAGTGGAGAGAGTCTGGCAATGAAACTTCGGGTGAGTATATATCAAGGGGTAGGGAGCACAGTGGCGATGATATACAAAACGCTAGGGATTCTTGAAGGCTGACGACTGAGATGAGAGACTAATAGAGAAGGAGAGTGATGAAAATCAAATATGATAGAACTACGAGAATTTCAGAATGCAGAGTAACAGAGAGAGGAGCAGACAAAAAGAAGAAGAAGATGATGAAGAAGGACAAAGACGCAAGAAGGAAAGAGAGGAGGATAAAATTGCTACCGGCAAAGCAGTGGTTAAAGGCAGAGAAGAAAATAGAGGGAAGGGACTGCTGGACAGCAGAGAGAACAGAGAAAAAGAAGGAATGGAGAAGGCAGAACAGAGAAGGGGGAAGAAGGAAATAAGATGGAAGAAGAAGACAAGATGAAGGCGGAAGGAAAAGAAAAGAAGAGTGAAGGAAAAATGAAGGACTGAAATGGAAGAATAGAGATTGATATTGGGCTTCGATACCAAATGATTCAGGGGCAGCATCAAAGATCTGCAGCCATGGGAGAAGTTAGAAGAGATTGAGGGGAGAAAGGGGAAGAGTGGAAAACTCACGTTCAATTCCAATTCAAATTCAACAATAACTGCCTGACCTTCACGCACTCTTTATAAGAAAGCCTTTGCACATAAAATTACACAAATACCCCAAAACAGCATGAATTGAAAATAAACATTAGACAAATATTACAGATAACTCTCAAATACATAAAATCCTATACTAATTAACACTAAACAATAAACTATTAATTAAACCCAACAATCCTTGACTTAGTTCTTCTTAGGTACTCCCCAACAAACTCAACAAGGATCTTTCCAAGGCCTTGCTTCTTATCCTACATCTGTTTGCCAAATCATAATTTTGATACTTTGAATGCTACATACCTCGCCTTCAAAAACCCTCCTATTTCTTTCCTTCCAAACATGCCAAAACACATTTAAGGGAACACCCAAAGACCCTGTGTTGTTTTTCATTTGGGACAAGGAGCAACAAGGCTAGTATATTGTTAATATAGTTGGCTGACGATATGTTGAAATTATTTGATTAATTATATGCATAAATGATGATAAAATCCACTTCATGGACCAAAATTTTGGCAGGAAAACAACAACAACAATAAACCAAGCCTTGAGTCCCATCAGGTGGGGTTGGCTACATAAATTCTTTTAGCCAATTTATGCAATGATGGGCAATATGCTTCGACAAATTTAAGGCTACTAAATCCTTACTTATTATCTCACTTCAAGCTATTTTAGGTCTAACTTTGCCCCTTCTACCATCCCTCATAGTAATTAACTCACTCTTCCTCACTAAAGTATTATGTAGCCTATGTTGGAAGTGCTTAAACCATCTAAGTCGTCCCTGACTTATCTAATCTTTCACAAGAGTTGCACCTAACTTAACATGAATATGTTCATTCCTTAATTTATCCTTTAATGTTAAACCATTCATCCATCTTAGCATTCTCATCTTAGAAAATTTTACTTTTCGGATATGCAGTTTCTTAGTCACCCAACATTTTGATGCATTCATGGTCCTAGACCAAAAAAAAAGAAACCATATAAGAGATAATTTCATACTTGAATTTTGAATAATTTGGTAGAATTAATCTCCAAGGGAGCCCTTCCCATGGCATTTCTTTAAACTCTGATAAGTTATTACATTTTTCCTATATGTGCTCTGTTAATTAAATAATGTTCCTCAAGAACAAAGGGAAAACTATTTTTTGGTTTTGACTTGTTCTACCCTCCTGTTTGTGTTATGTGTCGACTAAATAATGCACCTTAAGGGTGCGGGAAAAATACCTTTAACTTGATTTTATTTTATTGCCATTTATCAGTATGTAACAAGCGATTCTTTGAGGGCAAGAAAATTAAGTGTTCGTAACTTTTGGATGCTAAATGCAGTTCTAAATTTGTAAAAGGATCAAGGTGTTCTATTAGAGTTTGTTCTCTATAATTTTTTTCTTTGCATTAATGATGATTAGGACTTGCTCAATCCCATGTTTCTAGCAAAACTTGCACCACGATTCTTAATTCCCATTTTGAATTTGATGCTTAAGAAATTAAAGACATGTCGGGTTTGGGGAATGGAATTGGGTAGAAAAAGAATAGAAATTTGAATGAAAAACATGATGAAATTAAATGAAAAATTCGTTTCAATTCCTATTTACAACTTTCCATTTCTATATACTAAATGTGGGATAAGATGAATAACAAGGAAAAATTTTAGTTTTGTTTTTCATGCCATAGAGATCTTTCTCCATGGCTGGCATCAATTGATTATTCCTATGCATCAATTAAAGAAATTTTTTCTTTTAAGTACATTATCTTTGGTGTCTTAAAAACTGATTTTCAATTTTATTTTTTTTTTTGACTGATTAATTGAGTTAAAAAGAGACAAAAGTCATATTTCTTCTTTATCACCTGAGATTAGGGGAAGAAGCAAAAGTCACTGCCCCATCGAGAGAGGAATAAAAAATGACTTGAGTGGAAGGGAAGAGCTTAGTTGAAGGGCTAATCCCATAATTTGACTAATCAAAGTAGCGGTTCCACTATTCTTTTGACGGCTAATCCAACTTATCCATTTCCTTGGTCTTTAATTCCAAAGATCTTCCTCTATGATTGATATCAATTAATTATTCATGCATATAAATTAAAAAATTGTTTCTTTTATTTGTGTCTTCAATGGTCACAAAGGTGATTTTAACTTTTTTTTTTTGTTTAACTGAGCTGTCTTGCAATAGAATTTGTATGTATGAGGACTTTTATAACTGCACACACATTTCAAATAAATTAAAACCTTCTCCATTATATACATACACATATTCATTTTTTAATTTTAAAATAGGTCTGGACAACACGACCAAAATAGTTTACCTTACTTTTTTTTGGTCAAAAAACTTTGCGTTATTGGCTTAACAACATCAAAGAGGAATTGAACCTCTTCCAATTCTGTGTAAACTCTAATCCATTTGATGTCCCCTACCCTTACCCTCCTCCATTTTTAGTAACAAAATGAACCAGCAGCGCCAACCTACTTCTTATTTCCAATCTTTTACTTTTTATCTTCCTTGAAACAAAGGTGATAGAGTTTTCTGGTTTCTATAAAACACTTTTGTGCCAAATTAACTGCTTCTTCCAATAGGTGATTTTGTCACCCTGGTGGAGGGCAGACAAAAGAAAACCAAAGAACCACCGTACCAATTTTAATTTTTATGTGAATTGGTTTAGTCATAACCAACGACAAAGAAAACCAAACAATAGAAACAAAATGACATGAGTTGACTTTATCTATATCTATAGAATGAGCACTGTGAACTATCTGTTTCAAAAAGATAGTTGTAAGAAATAAGACTAAAGATTGGAATACGGATGAGATCAGAGTAGGGGTATGCAATTGTTAGGTTTGGCCAATTTTGACAATTAACCAAATTAAAATTATTTCGATTAACACCATCCCATAACTGAACCAACTGAATTGGTCTATTTAACTTAATCGTACCCGACCGAACTCAATTGTCGGGTAATTCAGTTAACTAAATTTAGCCAAATAAAAATAAAAATTAATTATGAGTAATTCTCCCTTAAAAGAATTAAGTAATTCGCAAAAAAAATTCATCCTCCATCCTTTTATCTTCTTTCTATCCTTTATTTTATGCTTTTGTACTCGAAGAGAATTTTGCACCCACTAATGAAGACAACTCATCAGACAAATTCTCAACACCAAAAAACGTTTCTATGATACGCAAACAAGGGTTATTGGTAAGAGAAAGGAAGAACAGAAAAAGATGAGAACAGGGCACCGGACTTTAGGTACAACAAAAGTAAGAAAACACAAATATACAAAAATAAAAAAGGAACAAAACTCAAATTCAATGAACATTCAAACAAATATTAACAAATAACACAAAGAAACCCTTTTTAAAGAGGGAGACTGATGAATATAATAATTTGGAGTAAATCTCTCATACATTTAATCAAACACATTGTGCTCATCTTAGGGTATTGTAAAATTTCAATAAACATCAAAATACAAAGACTTTTGAGTTTTTGAACACAACCGAAAGATGAAAAACCTGAAGGACGGAAGGTCCGAAGGAGCAATGCGAGAGTGCGGGCTCCGAAGTTGGGAAGGTGGAAGCCGAAGTCCGAAGGGTAAGACTGGCTCTGCCGATCTGGAACAGGAGGTCCGAACTCGCCGTCGCCGACTCTGTGCAAACTGCTAAGTGGGAAGGGAAATTGGGATTTAGGAATGGCTGAATCCCGAATGGAAACCCTAGCGGGCAACCTAGCCTAAAAATTAAAATCATAAATAATATAATTTAATAATTTATATTTAATTATTAATTAATTAAAAATTCAGATAATTTGGTCAACCAAAATACAAATTACCCATAACCAAACTGAATACCCGAAATTATCCTCTTCTAAAATCAAATTGAACCGGACTATAAATTATTCAAACCAAACTTTTGATTTATTCGGCTAAGGCCGAATTATTCTCACCCCTAAATTAGAGGACGTTAGGCATCAAAAGACCCAATTCTACCAAGCGATCCCAGTTACTTTGAATGAAGGATAACACTTTTCTGTTAATTATAAAGGGTTCCAATTGAAGCATGTTCTTATCTTTTAACAATAAATTGTATTGCCTCCTAAATTTAGGGATTTTGAAGGATTGAAAGACATTTTTCTGTAAGTTTAGTTGGAATCATGTAATCAACCAACATAAATAAAGGAAAAATCATGTAATCAATATCTCAACTGATGCTCAACAGTCTGTAAGTTTAGAACACAACCTAGATGGATTGTGTTTGCCCTGGACAGAAGCTCCCCTATGATTGAAATTCTAGATGCACAAGTTTCTGGGTCATTGGGTAATACCAGGCTAGAGCAGCACAGCTACCATTGATGATGAGAAGCTCACCATTGTTTGATAGTCCTACTGGCAAAGACCATCTGGGTAAAGTTAGACTATGAAGCTTAAAACCATGATCCTGCAACACCAAGTTCATTCCTCTTGACCCATACATCAAACAGATGATACAACACACCAGATTCTGGCATATGAAACTAAGCAAAGCAAAGGATTCCTTCAAGAACGTAAACAAAAATTACACATGCACCCCTGACATAGACAAACAAACTGAAGGTGGTAAGACAAAAATGTGCTGCTGGTTTATCCCATAACCGAAGCTGGCGGGCCATGGCATGCTCAGAGTCAAGACTGCATTTTTATAAAAAAGACAGATGCTTATTTTTAAATGCATCTGATTAGGCAACAGATTAATGAAAATTAGACCACATTAACTGAATACATTCCCAGTATGCAGATTTATATTTAAGAGGGACTTGAAATCTCAGAGGTATCTTGGAATTAACCACTTAAAAATAGATCAATGATGTTATTCCCCCACCAAAGAGATTGATTTTGAATTTAACCATGTAGCAATTATGTTTCCATCCAAAGTAACTACCAAGTACATGTATAATTGTGTGTAATTAAGTAATATTCAAATTGAATTGTCCATAATTACAAAATTAGGAACATAAATTTCCAAATTGTAGTGTTTATTACGTAATACCACAATTACATACCAATATAATCACACACATATCTGAATTGAGCCAATTATGTAATTACGTACATGCATATGAACCAAACCAATTGCATACATTATATTTATAATTGCCTAATTACAAATATATTCGTACCGAATTGTCCATAATTAAAAAATTATACACATAGATTGTTGAATGTGTTAATCGTCGTAGCGTGGCAGTATATACGCATGCCCCACAGCGGATATACAATGTAGAGTTAGAGGGGGGTGAATGGCTCTTTTCGCGTATTAAAAATTTCTCTCTACAAAACAATAGTCTTGGCAAGATGGCAAGCAATTATATCACAATATACAAAATAAATCATGCACAAGATAATTAATAAAGTGTGTAGGGAGAGAAAAGCTTAACATCGGGTTTGGACATTCTTGGTATCAAACAAAAGCTATGGGAAAATGCCACAATTTTCATGTTGAACATAGTTTGAGATGAGATCAAATTGAGTGAGAAAATTGCTCATTTCTAACATTTGGTCGATTGGCCGGTTGACTGACCCCTTTGAAAAGTTTAGTTTTTGCCTTCTTTAACTTTAAAACTATTTAAAAATCTTTGTAAAAGTTAGACATTTTATGAAAAGAGTTTTTCATGTTATTTGGACATCCTATGGTCAATCGAAGGTCAGGTAGAGCTTCAATTTTAAATCATGTAAGATGCATGCACATTCAACCCTAATTATTATTACAGCCCAAAAAATAGATAAAGTTTTCGTGTCTTCTACTCCTCAATGCTCCATGGAATACGCCGATTGGTGTTCTTCTCAGTACTCTTTACGGCTTCCATTTTGCATTCATCACTTGTAATTACAGAAATATAAACCAGTTCACACTCAGTTACACAAGTGGGATACTATGGTTTGTCATTATCAAAACAGGGATCGGACTCAAAAAGTCAAGAATCTCCCATTTTTTGATGATGACAAACACAGGAGCAAATTGGGATTGCCTTATAAGGCTTCCCCTTACGATATGCATAAATTCAAAATGATATTCAAAAATGCTCAATCATAAACATGAAGACTTCACAAATTTTCAAGTTGACAGTTAAGCTCAGTGGTTTGATGTGCAATTTATGTTTGAAGCTATTTTAACAAAATATTCAAGTTTGTACATTTGTCATTTCCTTTTTGAATAACGAAAGGCAGAGATAAAATAGGTTTATAATTTTGCTCAAGAAACATCTCCCCCTTTTGTCATCAGCAAAAGGGCTAAAACAAAATTTCTTTGAAAAAATACTATTTAAAGTCCAAAGCCCTTAAAAACTTAAAAAAAAATCATGACACAAATGAATTTTTGAAACTAAGTGGTACCTGTCATGATTGCTTTTAAGCTCATAGACAAGAAATAAGATTTAGAAATTATAAGATCATTCTTGCCAAAAAAAATTCCTTTTGGATATTACTAATAAGTTCTAGGGACAATGCTTGTTGAAAAAGAAATTTTAATTTAAAAACTCAAGCAAACATTATTTTCCTGGTTTATCATTTAAGCACAAATCACAAAGTACCAGAAAAATGCAACCATATGGATCCAAGGATATTAAATAAATTCAAGAAAGGGGATCATATGACAAAACCTAAAACACTGTGGCAAACAAAATATTTTCATTGATTATATTTAAATAAAGACATTACAATTAAGCACAAGCCACACTGAATTCAAAAACCAAGTCTAAGTTAGAAATATTGTGAGCACAACAGGATAGAAAAATAATTTCTAGGTGCTCCCCCTATCAGTTTGAATACGTGCTTAGATTCTTTTAACTACTTATACTGATATAATTCATGAAAAATCATTAAGAGTTCAAACAGTATAAGTATTAATTTCATATTTTACTGGATAAGTGTTAGACGAATAAATTTCACCAATAAAATATCTGTAAGCACACATGCGCTAAAAAATCAAACACTAATTCATGCATGGTTTTCATGTGTACCCGGAACAATCCATATCAAAGATATTCAGTAGAGACAAGATATGTTGTTCAAGGTGCATAGAAAACCTTCAGACTCAAAAAGTAGAAGCAATAGAAATAATGTGAGTCCATGGGTCAGGTGATTCTTATTATTTTTCAAGGATGGGGCTTAACCTCCCTGGTATAGTCTCAAGCATACAAAAGTACAATAACGTTCAAGGATGGATTTCATTTTAGCACACTTAACACATGTTCATCCTCTTAAATATTACTTAACATGCAGGAGATTATAGGCATTAAGTTCATTTTGCTTAAAAGTGGGGCTTAAACTCCCCCTGTATATTTGCATGCATACTTACTTGCATTAAGTTTCGGATGGTGGTCATTTAAGAGCATTCCTCAAAAATTCATCCTTTCAAAGGATTTTTAGCATGCAGCAAATATAGGCATTTAGCACATACTAGCATGGCATATTGCATTTTATTTTAACAACACGATAGTCAATCAAGACTGCACTCAAAGGTAATGCAATAGGGGATTAAAAGAATGACACAACTCAAAATGCTCAATGAGTGTGCACGGAATATAAAGCTCCCTGAGTCATGCAATTCTCCTAGTTTCATGGACCATCATCAAAATATGGGGTGTTCAATTTAAAGTGATGATGCTCTACCATTTGGATCCAGAGTGAAAGTACATAATCCAAAGAATTTTACCAACTGGTGTCCATGAACTAAGTTCATCCTAAGACACAAACTACATGTGTACATGTCTTCAAAATATATAGCAGTTTGGATTTTACATGTACTAACCTATGCAATTACTGTGCATCCTAGGAAGGGAAATGTGTTGCTTATACTAATCAAAAATTGATTTAACTAAGAATACCAAACAGTATGAGCGGTCCTTCTAATGCAACTATACTAGTTATCTGTTAATGCATTTTATCATATGTTCAGTATAGTCTTCCTTATAAGCCATAGATGCATTAGAAAATATATATTGAGACATGTAATAATGTTCATGACCTAAGAACATTTCATAACAAATCATAAGACTTTAAGCATTGGATATAATGTTTAGGGTATTCTCAAGAGCCTCGATATTCAATAAATGAAGGTGATGCATATGGATCATTTCTGTGCTTCCTATAGGGATGGAGCTGGGCTCCCCTAGTTATTCGATGATTATGCAAGGATGAATTTTAATTTTCTATTTGGTTTCACTCATCCTTTCAAAAATCTTTTAATGTTAATTTTATCATAATCATTTTTAGCACAAGGTTTTGGTTTAGGAAAAATCCTATCGAAATTTTGGCAGCATGCCGTCTGTAAATCGGACATTTCCCAAATTTACTATGTACCTAAAGCCAAATAGATTCACACAATCAACAAATAATAATCTAGTTTAAGCATGCAAGAACCTATTTCCACTACTAGCATTCAATTCTTATCAACTGCATCCATCATGTTGGAGGCATTCTAGATTAAGTATGCAATCAGGTAGTTCAATCAATACATCAAATAAAATATAAACTATCCATATGAAGATATAATCATCAGGCAAGCAATGGATAGTGGCATTCAATACAAATAAGTTATCCATAAAAAATAATTGAACTTAAATCAAAAGATGGATATATGTATTTATTTAAAAACAAAATATCCATTCATGAGAAACTTTAGTCATTTAAATAAGAATGGACATAGGCATTTAGCTCACATCAGATCAAATTCAAACAATATCCATCCATCATAGAGTATATTCATTTAGCACAAATGGATATTTGCATTTAGCTCAACAAAAAGTCATCCAAAAAGTATAAGCACCAAATTAAGATGTTTATTGGATGAATTTTAAATTTTCTGCTCCCCCTCGGTTATGTAGCTAAAGAGTTTTATATTTAATTAAGTATCTAGCATAACTGATATTTTCAAATGGGAGGATGAGCTTATGAATGTGTTTGAATGTGATTAAACGTTTAAGTTCCATGATAAGTCTAGGGTAGTATGATACATAATACTATGATAGATTCCCTAAACCTCAATCTGTACGATGGAAAAAACATGCTATATTTAAGATTTTTCAAATTTTAATGCATATACATATAGCATTATGAATATAATGACATTTTAAAATCAATTTGTCCATTTGAATGGGATTTTATTTAAACATGCTTATAAGGTTTAAATTTAGAACTAATAATGATATAAGCATGCATTAGCCAATATTATCAAGTATTAACTAATCATAGTTATATGTATATATATATATTAAGCTCAGATTGGATAAGATCATAAAAACTCACATGCTGGCTAGATTTTCTTAGGGTTTTTAGTATAACAATAGTGTATATTAGGTTTAGAATTTCAAGCATTATACACTATTTAGGCATTTAAAGTATTCTAACCCTATGTATAACAATTTCAAAAATCTTATGAGTATTAAAAAAAATTCTTTTAAAAAACACCTCATAAGATGGTATGCAATCATCACAAGATTCACATAGTAAGAATGAACATAAAGCATACAACATGTGAATCAAGTATCAAATAATGTAGAGGGAGGAAAATATACCTTTCCATTTTACTCCTTCTTAATCATTTAAGCTCAGAGTGGTGTTCATCTCTCTCTCGGTTTCTTATACCTCTTATGTTTCCCAAAGGACCTCAACATTCAAAAGAATGAACTTGCAAAACCATTAGTGACTAAGGCACAAAAAAAAGTATGCATGACACACACAGATGATATGCATTAAAACACATGTTATGCAAATTTAATTCATTTTCAAAATTTGGGAAATTTGCAATTTGAAAACATTTTCAATAGGATATGATAAGCAAGACAAACACTATCCAAATCCTCCAATCATTTGATTTTACAAAATCATTTTCGATAATCACATGGTAAAATCTACGCAACAAAACCAGTGGAGGATTTGTAAGGCATTAACCCTCAAAATAGGGATACACCGAAAAATGAGTCGTTGCAATCTTTATGCAAATAGTGTTTAGGCTTGTTGCAACCTGGCTCTGATACCAATTGTTTGAATTGGTGTGATCCCAAGAGGGGGGGGGGTGAATTGGGTTTTAAAACTTTTCAGCTAATTTAAATGTTTCATCGATTCACCACAGTTCATATCCCATTCAATATATATATATATATATATATATATATATATATATATACGTGTATGTAAATCGAGTTTAATAATAAAAGCAAACATACACGTGTGTAGTATCTTATTTAAATTAAATGTGTGCATGAGAATAATTTTGACATTAAATAAACATTCATACACATGCTGAAATTAATGTACAGGAATTTAAATAAGATAGAGACAGAACGACACCAGATTTGTTATCGAGATTCTGCCAAATCAGCCTACATCCCCGCCTTGGGCTTATCCCCAAGGATTCCACTATAACATGCTCACTTAACTGGGCAGAGTAAAAGCCTTTTACATCCTCTCCTTATCGGGCGAGGAAAACCCCAGCTCAATTACTAGGCTGAGCCAAATTAGTCTCACTTGTGGGGCAGAGACTTCTCAGTTCAATTCCAGGCCGAACCGAACAAGTCTCATTTACGGGGCAAAGACTCCTCAGTTCAATTAACGGGCTAAACCCAACCGTCATGTCTTACCAAGATGGCGCACCTAACTTTCTTAACCGGGTATAAGCCAGTCCAGGACTTTCTTAACCGGGTCTAAGTCTATCCGGGACTCTTCACATGGCGAGTCTCCCTCTTCAGGTCACGCCTAGAATACAAATATATTTAATAGAATTTGCGTACAAAAAAATGCTTTTAAACTAAGCAAGGATGTACAACATTAAAGTCTAATATGCACTCTCATATGATTTTGAAATGAAGCTCATGTAGTGTGTGGGTTTTCTCTCAAAGTATTTTTCAAGTAAAACTTGAGAGTTTGGAAAATGATTTTCTTTTATAAAATGATTGACCTTTTCAAATTCAAATCATAATGTTACCAAGCAAAAATGAATGTATGCTTTAGCCCTTTTTTTTTTTTTTTTTCAAGAAGCTTTTCAAGCCAATATATATTAATGAATATATGCTCAAAGCTCTTAAATAACCCAAAGAGTTTCTCCAAAAATATACTTCAAGATAAGTAGGAGAAACTAGGATTTTGCTATCAAAATGATTGACTTTTATAAAATAAAAGGAGAAGCCTCTCAAGCAAGTATATATTAAATTGATATATGCTCACGGCTTCCTCTTGTATAACCCAAAGAAATTCTCCAACAAATGTATTTCAAGATAAGAGTAGGAGAATATTAGGATTTTCTTCAAAATGATTGATGTTAGTAAAATTAATCCCAAGAAGGCATTCAAGTAAAATATATGAGCAAGAAAATTAGCCCAAGCCTTCAAGACATTATTCACAAGAAATTTCCCCAAAAAAATATTTTTTCAAATAAAAGAATATGGGAGAAATTTAATCTTTAAAAACATGAAAAATAGAAAGGCCTTCAAGCAATATACATATAAAGAATGTTATATGATCAAGCCTCTTCAAATATAACCCCAAAAATATTTTCCCCAAAAATGGTTTTCAAAAAAGAGAATAGGAGACATTTTAATCTTTGAAAATATAATACAAATGAAAGAATAAGGCCATCAAGCATTATATACGCATATGATATATTCTCAAGCCTCTTCACATAAAACCCCTAAGAATATTTTCTCCCAAAATGATTTTCAAATAAAAGAAGAGTAGGAGAAAAATGAGAATTTAAAGAACAAATGGGGTATAGAAGTGTGGGAGAATCAAAGAATGATAAACTAAATTAACAAAGGGATTCTCCAACAATTTTAAAGTGTTTTGGGGTTGTATTTATAGGCAAAAACCTCTTGTGACCGTTATATAACCGTTGGGACCTTAAAATATATTTTTATTTTGAAAACTAGTCGTTTTTCGGCCATTGGGACGCTTTCCCGAGAAGGTCGGTCGACCAAGCTCAAGGTACGGTCGACCAAAGTTTGAAATCCGCGAGTTTCGGTTGACCGAAGTGAAGGTTCGGTCGACCGGCCTCGACTTTTCTACATGGACACTATTCAATTCTTGATATCAATAGAAATCTAAGAGAAAATCCCATAACTTTCATGTTGAACACATTTTAAGATAATGAGTTTTGGTTTGAGAAAAATGGCTATCAATGAGACTGAAGAAACATAAAGGGAGTTTTTGTGTTACGGACACGTTTTAGTGTTTTAGCCATAACATTTTCTATGTAATTCCAATTTGGACGTTCTTGGTATCAAACAAAAGCTATGGGAAAATGCCACAATTTTCATGTTGAACATAGTTTGAGATGAGATCTAATTGAGTGAGAAAATTGTTCATTTCAAATATTTGGTCAATTGGCCGGTTGACCGACCCCTTTGAAAAGTTTAGTATTTGCCTTCTTTTAACTTTTAAACTATTTAAAAATCTTTGTATAAGTTAGACATTTTATGAAAAGAGTTTTTCATGTTATTTGGACATCCTATGGTCAATCGACGGTCAGGTAGAGCTTCAATTTTAGATCATGTAAGATGCATGCACATTCAACCCTAATTACTATTACAGCCCAAAAAATAGATAAAGTCTTCGTGTCTTCTGCTCCTCAATGCTCCATGGAATGCACCGATTGGTGTTCTTCTCAGTACTCTTTATGGCTTCCATTTTGCATTCATCACTTGTAATTACAGAAATATAAACTTGTTCACACTCAGTTACACAAGTGGGATACTGTGGTTTGTCATTATCAAAACAGGGATCAGACTCAAAAAGTCAACACAATCCCCAACAAGAATGACCATTTTCTGCCCGTTGGGACGCTAGGCTCGAGGCCTCTGGTCTACCATTCACTTTCTATGGTCGACAATTCCCCCAATGGTCAACCATTGCCCTGCACTGGTTGACCATTCATCTGGTTTGTGAGGAAAAATCGCTACTGGAATTGTTGGTCGACGATTCCACTGTAGTGGTCGACCATTCCCCTGTTTTGGTCAATTGTAACCCTAAATCAGAAAAAGTCATCAACACAAAAGTTGTGAAATTTTTTCTTAAATTTCCATAGACATCAAAATCGTCTTATTTGGATTCTTCTAGAAAAAGTCATGCCCCAAATACCGAAAGATGTTTAGGACTTAAGGTTGCAATACGTTAAATGACGATTGCTCGATTTTTCATTGTCAAAAAGTCTTTTGATGACTTAAAACATTCTTAGACAAAAGTATATGAAGTATATTAAGTCTAATAAAGTTTAATACTTGTCCAAATGAGTTTTACCTTGAATATAAGATATCTTGATAATAAAAACACATTTGAAAACTTGTTTTGATATCTTATATGCTAAATATGTGCTTTATAAAATATTCTTGATTTTCTTAACACTTTAGGACAAAAGCTCATTTTGACACAAATGGGACCAAGTATGAAAATGTTTATAAAACCGAGATGTTTGAAAACTTTGTCCCTTTGAAAACATATTTGAGTTTAGGATTCATTTGACAAACTCTTAAGTTTAACTTTGAAAACCATGAAAATTGAGTTTGTGATTTTAGTGCAATCATATAAACTCATGTGTCCTAGTATGCATGCATTTGCTCAACTCTTGCTCTGAAATCATGCAAGAAACACACCCGCAAGAGTTACAATATTGACTACCTCAAACACTCCCCCAAAACATATAAGACTACATTAAGCTTCCTTTGGCCATGCTTGGGTCTTTTCAAGTATGTGTTCTTTTGATCTTTCCTATTTGATGTCTACTCGGTCCGATCTTTGCTTCTCATTTGGTACCTCGGTGTATCCAACACTTTGTACCTGTACTAGATAAGATCTGTAAAGATGGAAAATACTAAGAACAACAAATAGGTTAATATCATCAAAACATATAAACCAAGATAGTATAGCTGTTAGGGCTAACATTCTCCCTATTTTTGATGATGTCTAACCTATTAAGAATTTACTTAATATTTGCATTTGTGTTTGTTCATACTAAGACTTATTGTTCAAAGATAAGTTTATTTAGAACCACTAATGGTTTGTTGTCATCAAAACAAGACAAATGAGATCATGTAGCCACTAAGGCTAACACTCTCCTCCTTTTTGATGATGACAAACCATTGGTGTTCTATATGGGGTATGTTTTAAAGCTCCCGCTTAATTTATGCGCTCCCCCTTAATTTATGCATATTGTAAAATTATATTTATATTTGGTCCCCTTTACTATTTGCATACGAAGCATAAAAACAATTCATGTAAATTTGAGCTTTAAACATGCATTCTGTTAGAAGTCCCAGCTTGGAGTATACAGTCTAGAGGGGGGGATGAATAGACTATTTTCACTGAATGCATATTTCTATACACAAAAAAACTCTTGGAAAGATACAAGAAATTATAACACAATATAAATAAATGTAAATCATGCACAAGAAAAATAGAATGAAGAGAAGGGTAGAGAAAATTAACACCGGTATTTTTACATGGTTCGGCACCAAGCCCATGTCTACGCCTTGAGACCAACCGGATTCCACAATCCACTAAGAAACTCCTTCACCGGTGGAAAAGCCTTACAACTCGGGAACATATTCCTACCACACTCACAAAGAGCCTTCACTTGGGAACAAATCCCAACCCGCTCACAAAGAGCCTCTTCGGTTCACAAAAAACCTTCACTAAATGGTTCACAAAGAACCTTTACAAGAAGATGATGGAAATACAATATGATGCTCCTTAAATAGGCAAATATTAAATACAAATCAAACCTCACACTATCTTTCAATTAATGAATCAAACGCAATTAAAGAGCAAGAGAGAATGAACACTTGTGAATGAAGAACAACAATGCAAAGTGTTAGGTGCTTAGGTTTTGGTGTAAAAAGATATTTTTCACTAAGAATGATCAAAAGCCTTCAAAACTATGTTAATACAAGTCTAATAGCTTGTATTTATGGCACAAGAGCCTTAGGAGCCATTAGCTAGCCGTTGGGGGGAAGAAAAGATATTTTATTTGGTAAAATAGCTACTTTCCACCCGTTAGCGTCATTCTGCCCGTTGGACTCGTCGACAAATCCCCCGTGTTCATTGACGAACTTCCTAAATCATAAAAAGTAATCAACATGAAAGTTGTGGAAATTTGCCTTAGATTTTTAGAAACACCAAGATCATCCCATTTGGACTTTTTTAGAAAAAGTTATGCCCAAAATAGCGAAAGGTATTCAGGATTTAAGGCTGCACTATGGTAGTGACGATTGTTTTGTTTTTCCTTGTCAAAAAAGTGTTTTAATGACTCAAAACATTCTTGGAAAAAAGTATATGAAATGTATTAATTCTAATGAAGATTAAAACTTACCCAAATGAGTTTCCTTTTGAATATAAGATATCTTGATTAATAAAACACGTTTGAAAACTCATTTTGATATCTTATATGCTTAGTATGTCCTTTTATAAATATAATTGACTTTCTTTGAACCTTTAGGTCACAAGACTCGTTTTGATAAAATTGGGACTAAGTACGAAGATGTTCAAAATACCAAGTTGTTTGAAAACTTGTCTCTTTAGAAAACATATTTGAGTTTAGGATTCATTTAACAAACTCTTTAAGTTTAACTTTGAAAGCCATGAAATGTGAGTTTGTGTTTATGTGTTTAGTGCAATTCTATAAACTCATGTGTCCTAGTATGCATGTGCTTTGCTCAACTCTTTCTCAGAAATCATGCAAGAAACACACTCGCAAGAGTTACAAAACATACTACCTCACACAACCCTTATTACAAATAATTATATAATTTTGCTTCCTTTGGTTGTGTTTGGGTCATTTCGAGTACGTGTCCATTTTATCTTTCTTTCTTGACGTCTACTTGGTCCAATCTTTGCCTTTGATCCCATAATTCATGTACAAGTACATGTACTAAACATGATCTGGAAAGATAGGAAAACACTACGAACAACATATAATTTAATATCATCAAAACACATTAAACAATGATGGTATAGCCACTATGGCTAACATTCTCCCCCTTTTTGATGATGTATAACCTATTACTAATTTACTTAATCTTTGCATTTGTATTTATTCTTACTAAGGCTTATTGTGCAAAGATAAGCTTACTTAGAACCACTAATGGTTTGTTGTCATCAAAACAAGACAAATGAGATCATGTAGCCACTAAGGCTAACACTCTCCCCCTTTTTTATGATGGCAAACCATTGGTGTTCTATATGAGGTATGTTTTAAAGCTCCCCCTTAATTTATGCATATTGTTAAATGATATTTATAATTTGTTCCCCCTTACTATATGCATATGAGGCATAAAAACAATTCATGTTCATTTGAGCTTTTAACATGCATTCCATAAAATTGAAAGTTTATAACATTACATGCATATTTTCCCCCACACATACATCATGTTTTCCCTCACATATATAACACCATAAATCTTATCCCCCATGGATAACTCCAAATATCTTCTCCCCCTTTGATCATCATCAAAAAGAGAGGTGCTAATCATTTATCCTAAAAATACTCTAAGAGCCTATTAAGACTAGTTTCCATAGTGTAAGGTGAGTATGTGCTAAACACATATACCAAAATTTTGGGTGCTAAACCATAATATTAGAAAAGTCTAGATTGACTTCATTCCAAACTCATGAATAATGATTTAGAAGTTAAACCATTTGTTGTAGATCAATCATTCAATGATAATTCAAGAATGGACATTTTCAAAATAAGCACAAAATATTCATGCTTGTAATTTAAGCATGGTAAATGTGTCCAAACAAATTGGTAAAGAGCATGTGTATAATTTAGAGAATTCTAGGAAAATTCAAATGATTTTTTGCAAATTATGCATGTTTTTTCGATATAGCATACAATGTTTAGTGTTAGTTTGGTGTATTCCCGAGAGGGGGGGTGAATTGGAATTTTAAAATTATTTCCTAGGTCTACTGGTTTTAACAACAGTATAACATAGCCTAGGGTCAATCTATGCAATTTAGAAATTAAACATACACGTGCATAAAATAAATTTTGGAAATGTAAACCACACGCACGATATGTTATCGGGGTTCGGCCAACTATGCCTATGTCCCCGCCTCTAGCTCGCAAGCCCGAGGATTCTACTAATGACTCACTTAAAGGGTCGAGCGGCACCAATTACAACCAGGTTAATAACCACAGGGGTGACCTCAACCACAATCAGGTCAATTAAGGAGCTAATCTCAACCAACACGTCTTACCAGGATGGCCCACCTAACTTTCCTAACCGAGTCTAAGCCAATCCGGGACTATTTCAAAGGGCTAGTCTCTCTCTTCATGCCTGTGCCTGGAAATACAACAGTATTTGAAATACAAACAATGGTACAGTGATTATGCTTTCAAGTAAAGCAGATGAGTACCCCAATATGCGCAATATACTTAATAAATCACATGCACATCAACAATGTAGGTAAATGTAAGTTCAGTGATGTGTATTTTTAAGCAAACCACACTCAACAAGATATGATCGCTAATATGCTCACGAGTGTTCTAAACAAGCAATACCTTGGAATTTAAGCAAAACACAAATCAATATTCCAAATATATGAATCAAATAATCAAACTAGCTCAAAAGGATTTTCCTTAATGAAATAAGCACAATACTAGTTTGAAAATGTTTTGCTTGTTTGAAAAAATATTTGCACAACAAAAGTCAAGCTATTGGACACTTGCAACAAAGATGCAAATATCCTAAGCTTACTAGGTTATCCCAACACAAGATTTATAGTATGAAAATTTGTGGCATAAACCTAAGCTAAACTACCCAAAAACAATATCTCAATCACACAAGCACACTAGGAGTATTAGTAATACCAGCACAACCAATATACTCTCACAATACTAGAATGTTCCAAGGGAATAGAAATTTGAGAGTATTTGGGAAAGAATAGGATTTTGAAGTAGAGAGGATTTTGTTAATGATTTTATGCTAATCTCTTACTAATCCTCACAAATGAACCCATATTTATAGACAAGGTTAAAAATATAACCGTTTGGGACCTATTAGGCATTCTTAGAAAAGTTTCAAATAGTTTAAACACAATTAACCCAACTTAACCCAAATTTACCACGGTTAAAATATTTTTAACCCACGCGAGGTTTGGGTAGTTGAACCGAGGTTCGGTCTCCCGAATAGACACAATGAATAAAGGTCTTTAAATAGGTTCGGCAGCCCGAGTTCAGGTTCGGTGGCCTGAATTAAAGACAAAGAGTTTTGCTTCGGACTTTTGGGTGCCCGGTCATAGGTTCGGTAGCCCAAATTCATGTGTTTGGTCGCTTGAGGCTTGGTTTGAACTAAAAAGGTCGTCACCCGAGTTGGTGGAATGTCCCTTTCGAAGGGTTCGGGCGCCCGAGGGCGATATGCACAAAATAGGTTCGGTCGCCCGAAGCCTGGTCAAATTGTTGACTTCTCAACAGTTCGGGCGCTTGAGGTGATTTGTTCACCTAGGGTTTGGTTGCCCGAGCTCTCTCAAATTCCTTATAAATATTCAATTTAAGTACATTTTTAACACTCCTATATTTTATATGATGTGTATGAGTGTTGGGACCTAAGGTCATACTAGGGTCTTTACCGAGGCCGTTTTGAGATAGTCCCAAAAATCCGACGTCAGTCGACCGAAGGGTGTCCTAAAGCCATTCGGTCCTTATGGTCATTTTACGGTTATTTTGAGCTTACACATACCTACATGCATGATATGCAGAGATTATTACAGACCGATATCCTAATTCCTATTACAGACCCATAATATAACATCAATTACAACATAAAATAGATCTTCTGAGTCTTCAGTCTTCAAGCTTTCACGTGCCATCAAATGATCAAGCTAATATAACCCTGCACAAAAACTTGAGAGACAATAAATACCTAAGTATTTGTCATAATCATAACAGGGTATGACCCATGGGGTCAACATTTAGGATTCAACATGCACGACTACCTATTCAATTATTCAGTATGCATTATAAAAAATTCCTAAAGTTCAACCCACATGCAATGGATTTCAAGCCATGATCCTTTAACATGCAAAGACTTATAATTACCAATGAATCTGCATGCAAATGATCTTTTTATCATGCATCATTTATAAATATTCATTAATGACAATGTGCATGAACCAACTTAAGTGACTACTTAAGATTAAAGCACTAAGTTCAACTTGGCCACTATACTAATACTACATAAGATTTTCAAAAGTATTTAGAATTTAAAAATAAGTCTTATGAAGTCATAATTTCAGTCGACTAGCTAGCATGTATGTCTAAAATAGATCAATGAATTCAACATGCAAGACCCTAGTCAACTACCAGCATGCAATGCACAAATCTACGTCGGCCAAGCAGATGACGTTCAAATCAAGCATGCAGTTCAATATATTCAATCAATATAAACTATTCATCATATTTAGAAAGTAAATGGATAGTAAGCTTTCAGTTCACACAAAGCATTCAAAATGAGACATTTCTAAAATAAGCACAATACAATGAAGTATTTATTGGATGAACTTTAGATTTGCGGCTTCCCCTCAATTATACAGTCCAAGCACAAAAAATTTATGATCTTCTGAATATATTAATCATTTAAGCTTTAAGATGAGTTTAGGGCTATATGTGTAAAGTCTATAATTAATTCCCTAAAACTCAATTTTGTATGATGGACAAAATATGCTATATTTTAGGATATTCATACAAAAGCATATGTATATAGCATTTAAAAAATTATTTAACTAGTTAAGATCCTTTGTCCATTTAGGGTTACTTAATTATGCAATAGCCAATACTATCATATAATAACCAATTATAATGATATATATATATATATATATATATATATATATATATATGTTAAGCGAAATAGATTTGATGTTTCACTAAAGATCCCATATTGGATTGATTTTCCTAAGGTTCTTAGTATAATAATAATGTATACTAAAATTTAAAATTCTAAGCACAAAACACTATTTAAGCATTTAAAACATTATTACCCTTACAACCTAACAAGAATCTTATGAGTAAAAAAAAAAAAATTTTCTTTTAAGATATCTCATAAGATAGCATGCAAATATAACCCATGATTCAATAAAGAATTTAACACAAGATGTAAATCATGAATCTTGGCATGAGATAAAGTAGAAGGAGGAAGATATACCTTTTCAATTCATTTGACTTTATTTGACAATGCTCTTAGAAAATAGGAGACATGTTCTCCTAATTTGCCACTAATAGGAAGGTATTCTTCAAACATATGATATCACAAATAAATGCTTCATTTTAGAATGCCACTTGTTATGATTATTTTTACTAAAATTCAATTCATGAATGCTATGTTTAGATATTCTACTATGTATTCAAACAAGACCATATATCATCAAAATGAATTATGTAACTAAGAATACATCTCTTTTCCATAAGAGATGGATTTACCTATCGTACCATGCCTTTAAACTTAAATTCAAAACCTTAGTAACTTATATGAGAAAAACAAGGTATTTCCATTTAATAAGCTTGGAGTACATGCTATTTATCCCATAAATAATAGCCAACATTTTCAAAAAGAAACCAATTAATAATGACATATACAATTAAAGCATCACATTGGTTTTATAATTTGAACTCATCAATATTGGCATGATTTTCAAAAGTTACCAACAAAGTAATTTAAACAATTCAAAAATTGGGATTTTTTACTTTGAGCCCATCAAATACTTTTACCTAGGTGGGGTTTAAATCTACCTAAACCTAATTCCTAATCCTAAGTCCTAAGGAAACAATTTAAAGAGCCTATGTGTTTCCTTTTGGCACCCATTCCTCCTTGGGTTCCAAGGGGTTGGTTTTCTTTCCAACCCATTCCATTTTTCTTTCTTTGCCTCTAGCTCCTCTAAATGGACAAAAATACCTAATATGACCATTTCTTTCACAATATAAACAAATCTTGTTTTCATGTGAGGGTATTGACTTAATTTCATTATTTTTACTTGTTGAGGCATAACCTTGTGATTATGAGAGGATTTTGAATTCTTTTTGGAAACATTATTTTTCTTAACTCCCAAAGATTTCTTGGAGTTTTCTTTTCCTCTGATTACTTTGCCATGATCTTCATTTTTCTTTTTCAAGATAATATTTTCCTTCAAAACATTTTCAATTTGATTTTTCAAAATTTTCACCTTAACTTGAAAAGATCCATGGTCTTTTTGAGCCTTTTCTATAAGCTCCTCATTTTCCCTCTTCAAGGAGCAATTTTCTTTTTTTAAGATAGAACAAAGATAAGGTTCCTTGCTGTTGGATTTTGACAATTTTCCTTCCAAAATTTCTATCTTTTCTTTTAAAGTTGTATGCTCTTTTTGAGAATTTAAAATAAATTCTTCATTTTTCCTTTTAAGGGATTCATTTTCTTCTTTCAAAGAAAATTCCATTTGTTTTGACAAAGCAAGTTCTTTCATAACATTTTTATTCTTCCTTTTTACTAAAAGTAATTCATCAAACAATTTGACACAACTTTCACAATTTCATCATATGAAGATGCATAATCCTCCTCATCCGAACTTACATCATCTTCTTGTTCGTTAGCCATGAAACAAGGATGTGCTTCTTTCTTATTTTCATCATCGGTGGCTAAACCATTAATTTGATCCCAAGTAACACCATTTATGGCATTTTGATCCTCATTTAGAAAATTTCTTCATTTTGATTTAGGGGGCAATTTATCATGTCATGCCTAGAGTTAGTACAATCACAACATTCAATGCATGACTCTACTTTTTCTTTTTGTTGCATCCTTTTACTTAAAAGTTTCTTAAGTTCTTTTGTGAAGAATGCAATATTATTATCTTGAATTATTTTTTGTTGATTAGCACAAGATGATTCTAAGACAAGACCATTTTCTATCTTTGGTTTTTCTAAATTTCTTGCTTCTTCAATGGTTATAGATGACTCAGGTAAAAATTGGAGAATTTTTTGAATATAATATTCTAATGAATAAATTCTACCAAATGCTTTCAAGTTGTTTATGAGGTGTATGAACCAAGTGAGCATGGAAGAAATTTCTTTACCATCATTTAATTTAAACAACTCAAATTCTCTAACTAGCATGCATATTTTTGTTTGTTCATTTTGAGATGGGTTTCCATAGATGTTTTCAAGTACATCCCAAATTTCTTTTGCGATTTTACATTCGCAAATAAAACTATGTACAACATCATTTAAACCACAATAAATAATATGCATTGCTTTAAAATTGAGTTCAACTAACCTTTTTTCGCTTGGTGATTGTTCCAATAAAGCCTCTGGAATATCCTCATTTTTCTTTGTGATTGAGAAGTTTCATTTGGAGATGATCTCCCACAAATTCAAGTCGTATGCTTGAATGAAGACGGTTATTTTATTTTTCCACGCATGGTAGTTGGAACCGTTGAACATTGGTGGTTAATATACTTATTTTCCATGCGAAGGGGTGTTCCCCGAATACTCCATTGATCGTTTACGCTCTGGATTTTACTCCAAAAAATACAAGTGCCTTGCTCTGATACCACTTGTTAGAAGTCCCAGCCCGGAGTATATAAGCACGAAATGCGTATTTCTCTACAAAATGAAAACTCTTGACAAGATACAAGAGATTATATCACAATATAAGTAAATGTAAATCATGTACAAGACAAATAGAATGAAGTGAAGGGTAAAGAAAATTAAAAGCGGTATTTTTACGTGGTTTGGCACCAAGCCTACGTCCACGCCTTGAGACCAACCCAAAGATTCCAAAATCCACTAAGAAACTCCTTCACCGGCGGAGAAGCCTTACAACTTGGGAACAAATCCCTACCATGCTCACAAAGAGCCTTCACTCGGGAACAAATCCCAACCTGCTCACAATGAGCCTCTTTGGTTCACAAAGAACCTTCACCAAACGGTTCACAAAGAACCTTTACAAGAAGATGATGGAAATACAATATGATGCTCCTCAAATGAGCAAATATTAAATACAAAGCAAACCTCACATTATCTCTCAAGTAATTAATCAAACACAATTAAATAGCAAGAGAGAATGAGCACTTGTGAATGAAGAACAACAATGCAAAGTGCTAGGTGCTTAGGTTTTGGTGTAAAAAGATATTTTTCACTAATAATGATCAAAAGCCTTCAAAACCATGTTAATACAAGTCTAATAGCTTGTATTTATAGTCCAAGAGCCTTAGGAGCCGTTAACTAGCCATTGGGGGGAAGAAAAGATATTTTATTTGGTAAACTAGCTGTTTTCCGCCTGTTAGCGTCATTATGCCCGTTGGACTTGTCGACAAATCTCATGTGTTTGTAGATGAGGTCCCTGAATCAGAAAAATTCACCAACATGAAAGTTGTGGCATTTTTTCTTAGATTTCTAGGGACACCAAGATTGTCCCATTTGGACTTTTCTAGAAAAATTTATGCCCAAAATATCGAATTGTGTTCAGGACTTAAGGCTGCACTACGGTAGTGATGATTGTTTTGTTTTTCCTTGTCAAAAAGTGTTTTAATGACTCAAAACATTCTTGGACAAAAGTATATGAAATGTATTAATTCTAATGAAGATTAAAACTTACCCAAATGAGTTTCCTTTTGAATATAAGATATCTTGATTAATAAAACACGTTTGAAAACCCATTTTGATATCTTATATGCTTAGTATGTCCTTTTATAAATATACTTGACTTTCTTTGAACCTTTAGGACAGAAGACTCGTTTTGATAAAACCGGGACTAAGTATGAAGATGTTCAAAATACCGAGATGTTTGAAAACTTGTCTCTTTAGAAAACATATTTGAGTTTAGGATTCATTTAACAAACTCTTTAAGTTTAACTTTGAAAGCCATGAAATGTGAGTTTGTGTTTATGTGTTTAGTGCAATCCTATAAACTCATGTGTCCTAGTATGCATGTGCTTTGCTCAACTCTTGCTTAGAAATCATGCAAGAAACACACTCGCAAGAGTTACAAAGCATACTACCTCACACAACCCTTATTACAAATAATTCTACAATTTTGCTTTCTTTGGTTTAGCTTGGGTCATTCCAAGTACGTGTCCATTTGATCTTTCCTTCTTGACGTCTACTCGGTCCGATCTTTGCCTTCAATCCAATAATTCATGTACGAGTACCTATACTAAACATGATCTGCAAAGATAGGAAAACACTAGGAACAACATATAGGTTAATATAATCAAAACACATTAAACAATGATGGTGTAACCACTAGGGCTAACACATTCCATAAAATAGAAAGTTTATTTAAGATAGACAATTAAGTAAACCAAACTTTCATAACATTACATGCATATTTTCCCCCACGCATACATCATGCTTTCCCTCACATATATAACACCATAAATCTTATCCCCATGGATAACTCCAAATATCTTCTCCCCCTTTGATCATCATCAAAAAGAGAGGTGCTAATCATTTATCTTAAAAATACTCTAAGAGCCTATTAAGACTAGTTTCCATGGTGGTGAGGTGAGTATGTGCTAAATATATAAAGACCAATTTATTGGTGCTAAATTATAATAGTTGAAGTGCCTAGATTGGCTTACTTACTTACTCACGAATAATGATCTCTCAGGTTTATTACCATTTGCTAAAGATTGAGAGCTGATAAAGTACGGTAGAATACTCTTATATTAAAGGATAATTCAACAATGAATGAATAAGAGTATAAGAAGAAACTTTCTTCTTTTTCAATCAACTAAAAAATTTGTGAATGCTTGAAACCAAATTGCATATCACAAACACATTGATGCTCATGGTTGGGTGTGGGTTTCTTAGATAAGAATGAATGTTCATTTCGAGAATCAATTATTGCTTTGAGGTAATGATAAGATGAATTCCCAGTTTATTAAAAAAATTTCTTTTCATCCTATTGACTTGGATATATATGTAGTTTTGATTCTCAAAGCAATACTTGACTTGATTCAAGTGAATTAAGGATAAGATCTAGTCAGTTCATCACTTGTCAATCAGAAGCTTCCATTATTGCCATTGTAGAGGACAAATTTTCCTCTTAAAGGTAGGGACATTGAATTATGTGGCAATTTAGCAACTCTAATATATGATATTGAATTTTCCTAAGAATTTTGTTGAGCGCTTGAAGCTTTTGTTGAGCAAATATCTCAACAAAGTAAATCTAAGATAAGAGGTAGATAATTCCAATGTCAAGATAACCTCTTCTTGAATTACTTTGGTTTTATTTGCATCCAAAAAATGAGTCATACATTCTTTGGTAGGGGATGCTTATCAGATTTGAGTATAGCTCGAGAGCTAATTTTCCAATTCAGTAAATTGTTCCAAAGTAATCAAAATTGACATTTTTCCTATGAAGACTTTATGCTTGTGATTTAAGCATGGTAAGTATGTCATTTGGTCCTGGAGTATTTTTCTATGGTAGCATTTTGTCATGGAAGGGAATGCTCTTGCATTAACAAAAGTTAAGAAGTTTCCCTTAAATCAACCATAGAGGGAATACTTTATCTTCTAGTCAATATAACTAAGAATCCCTAGGTAGTAGATATTTCTGAATGATCATGATGGGATATCTTTTGGTAAGCACTAGAGATTGTTTCTAGAAACTTTTTACTAGTTTGATTTCTTAGTGATGATTTATATTCAAAGATGAGTTTAGGATTGGATGGTCTGTAGTGCCCATGTTATAATTAATTTTCCTAACACTCAACTTCTTATGGTGGGATAAAATATGCTTATACTCTAGATGTACTTACTATGTTTCTAAATTTTAAGCATATATATATATATATATATATATATATATATATATATATATAAAGATTAAGTAACTAAGGAATATCTCTTGTCCATAAGAGATGGAATCTATCTACTATAGCATGCTCTTGAACATTTATTTAACACCTAAGTTTTTCATATCAGAAATTAAAGGTTTCTACCTTTTTCCCGAAAATAGGCTTTTTCAGTCCCTTTGCCTTGCATTTTGGAGGAACGATGTTTAATGTTTCACAATAGCAAATATTGTTTCATTCCTTATGAATCCTATAGGACAAGCCTAACTATAGAGCTTGTGAGAGTGTGCATGCTACTTTATCCCAGGTAGAGGTAAATAGTCCTAAGTCCAAGATGACCTCTATGTGAATTACTTTGGCATTGTTCTCTAGATTTAAGAATAACTATAGAGCCATCTTATTTAATAAATTAATCCAAAGTAATAAAAAATGGACATTTTCAAAAATAAGCAAAAAAAAAAAAAAAAAAAAAATTCATGCTTGTACTTTAATCAAAACAGGTATGTCCTTACTACTTGGCAAAGAGCATTAGGGGTATACTAGACATAACTTAATAATGCTAAGGAAACATGTTCTCCTAAATTGCCACTAAAGGGAAGGTATTCAAAACATATGTTATAAAGATATTACATGTTAGTACTTCATTTGAATACCACTTGTTGTTATGATGATTTTTACTAAAAATTATTTCATGAATGCTACGATCTAGATATTCTAACTGTATATCTAGGCAATCATATATCATCAAAACAAGTTATGTGACTAAGAAAATATCTCTTCTTCATAAAAGATGGAGTTATCTAACATGCAGACTTTAGAAATTGTATATTTAAAACCTTAGTAATTCACATAAGAAGAACAAGGTTTTGTCATTTATCACAGAAAAAATTATTTCTAAATAACAAGCTTTGCATGCTATTTCATCCCATAAGCAATGGCCAATATTTCAAAACGAAATAAACCAAACAAATGTGGATATATGCATTTAAAGCATTATATTGGTTTTCAAATTTGAAGATCAATATTGGTATGGATATCAAAAGTTCCCAGGTTCTAACTTGTAACTTAGGTCAATCTAAATTCTAATTCCTAATCCTAGGTTCTAAGGAAGTGGTGTTTAATCGGACTAGGTAACTTTGGGTACCCACTTTTCTTTGGGTCCCAATGGGTTTCTTTTCTTGACAACCCATTCCATATTCCTCTCTTCGCCTCTATTTCCTCTAAAAGGGCAAAAATATCGTATGTGACCCTTTCTCTCACAATATAGAAAAAATTTATTTGTGTGTGAGGGTCTTGACTTATTTGCACTATTTTTGCTTGTTGAGGCATGAGTATGTGATTTACAAGAGGGTTTTAAATTTCTTTTCGAAGGATTATTTTTCTTGATTTCCAAAACTTTATTCAAGTTTTCTTTTCCTTTTATCACTTTGCCATGATTTTCATTTACTTTTTCAATATAGTATTTTCATTTAAAATAGTTGCAATTTGATTATTCAATTTTCCAACTTCTTCTTGAGAAATCTCATGGTCTTTTTGAGCAATTTTTAAAAGCTTCTCATTTTCCCTTTTTAAGGGAAGCATTTTCAACTTTTAAAGAGGAACAAAGACAAGGTTCCTTATCTTTACATTTTAACAATTTTTCCTCCAAACGTTTTATTTTTACATGCTCTTTTTGAGAATTTGAAATAAGCTCCTCATTCTCTTCTTTTAATGAGGATTCCCTTTGTTTGACTATGGCAAGCTCTTTCTAAAAAATTTTGCTCTTTTTCTTTACTAAAACTAATTCATCCATTAATTTAGTACAACTATCCACTAATTCATCATATGAGGGAGCATCATCCTCATCATCATTATAACTAATTTCTTCTTGTGCTTTTGCTAAGAAGCAAGAATGTGCTTCGCCTAAGGTGGTGAATAGTACTAGATGTATCTAAGGTGAGGTCTATTTCTTTCCTAGGATCCTCACAAGTGCTTTGAAGCAAATCCCACATTTCTTTTGCGGGTTTACATTCGCAAACACGACTATTTTCTGTACAATTTAAAGGCCAAAAAATAATATATTTTTCTTTAAAATTTAATTCAACAAACCTCTTTTCATTTGTTGAGAGCTCCTCTATTTATTTTGGTTCCCCTTCTTCATTTTTGAAGGTGAAGTCCCCTTTTGCAATGACCCACCACAAATTCAGATCGCACGATTGAATGAACGTCACCATATGATTTTTTCCATGTTGGGCAGTCGGCGCCTTCAAATTTGGGTGGTTGATACATGGATTGTCCTAGGGAGGTGGATGCCGATACATCATTGGATCTTTGCACTCTGGAATTTACTCCAAAGAATGCTAGAGACCTTCTCTAATACAACTTGTTAATCGTCGTAGCTTGGGAGTATATACAGGTGCCTCGCAAGGGATATACAATGTAGAGTCAGAGGGGGGGTGAATGACTCTTTTCGCATATTAAAAATTTCTCTCTACAAAACAATAGTCCTGGCAAGATGGCAAGCAATCATATCACAATATACAAAATAAATCATGCACAAGAAAATTAATAAAGAGTGTAGAGAGAGAAAAGTTTAACACCGGGTTTTGACGTGGTTCGGCACCAAACCTACGTCCACGCCTTAGCACCAAACCAAGGATTCCACAATCTACTATAAACGCTGCTTCCCTGGCGGAGCAAGCCTTGCAACTTCGAGAACAAATCCCTACATGCTCACAAAGAGCCTTCACCAAGCGGTTCATAAAGAACCTTCCAACAAACCGGTTCACAAAGAACCTTACAACCAAGAAGATGATATCCAATGAAATGCTCCTCAAATGAGCTGATATGAAATGCAATCAAATCCTTACTATTATCTTTCAAGGAATGATTCACACAAGATCAATAAGCAAGAGAGAATGAACACTTTTGAATGATTGACTAAGATGCAAAGTGCAAAGTGTTAGGTTTTTGGATTCAAGGATATTTTCACAAATATGATCAACAACAATCAAAAACCATGCTAAACAAGTTTAAGAACTTGTATAAATAGCCCAAAGACCCAACTAGCCGTTAACAAGCCGTTAGGAGCAATCCCCAAACAGAAATGGCCATTTTCTGCCCGTTGGGACGCTGGGCTCGAGGCCTCTAGTCGACCATTCACTTTCTAAGGTCAACCATTCCCCCAATGGTCAACCATTGCCCTAAACTGGTTGACCATTCACTTGGTCTGTGAGGAAAAATGGCTACTGGAATTGTTGGTCGACGATTCCCCTGTAGTGGTCGACCATTCCCCTGTTTTGGTCAACTGTAACCCTAAATCAGAAAAAGTTATCAACACAAAAGTTGTGGGATTTTTTCTTAATTTTCTATAGACATCAAGACCGTCCTATTTGGACTCTTCTAGAAAAATTTAGGCCCCAAATACCAAAATATGTTTAGGACTCGAGGCCGCACTATGTTAAACGACGATTGCTCGGTTTTTCCTTGTCAAAAAGCCTTTTGATGACTTAAAACATTCTTAGACAAAAGTATATGAAATATATTAAGTATAATAAAGTTTAATACTTGTCCAAATGAGTTTTCCCTTGAATATAAGATATCTTGATAATAAAAACACATTTGAAAACTTGTTTTGATATCTTATATGCTTAATATGTCCTTAATAAAATATTCTTGACCTTCTTAACACTTTAGGACAAAAGCTCATTTTCACACAAATGGGACCAAGTATGAAAATGTTTATATAACTGAGATGTTTGAAAACTTTGTCCCTTTGAAAACGTATTTGAGTTTAGGATTCATTTGACAAACTCTTAAGTTTAACTTCGAAAACCATGAAAGTTGAGTTTGTGATTTTAGTGCAATCATATAAACTCATGGGTCCTAGTATGCATGCATTTGCTTAGCTCTTGCTTAGAAATCATGCAAGAAACACACCTGCAAGAGTTACAATATTGATTACCTCAAGCACTCCCCAAAAACATAAGACTACATTAAGCTTCATTTGGTCATGCTTGGGTCCTTCCGAGTACGTGTTCTTTTGATCTTTCCTATTTGATGTCTACTCGGTCCGATATTTGCTTCTCATTTGGTACCTCTGTGTATCCGACACTTTGTACCTGGATTTTTTTTAATTATTTAAAAAAAAACTAAAAATGAAAATAAAATTTGTCTCTCACAACTAAACAGGCCCTAAGACTTTCTATTCTACCACTATAGCAGGGTTAAAAATTCCCACCCTTTCAATAATTCAAACTTGAGACCAACATGGAAGTTCCAACTCCGAACCCTTTAACCTAAAAGCACTCAAACTATTGTATTTACCAAATGAAGAAAAACTGGGTTTTCCACTACCATAATGAATTCATGATATAAATTACGATTGAGAATGCAAGTATTTAAGTTCCATGATTGCACTTCACATTTTAAAGCTTAGGGAGTAGGGCAATGGCATACTGAAAGCTCTATAGTGGGATCAATTAAAATTTTGTTGAATAAACAGTAGCATCCCTAGCAAGAGGGTTTGAACCAACAACTTAAGGCAAACTTTGTAAACAAACAAAAAAGATGGAGAACACAAAGTCAAGAATCCTAAAGGGCTCAACTAGTAATATTTGTTGTAAAAGGGATAGCCTAATTAAAGAAGCTTTGAGTTATACTTGAAAATTTTCAAATGAGTTCCCATTACTTTAGAATATTGGGAACAGTAAAATTTTCACCATGTATCACCCTAGAGGACTAGAGAAAAATGATTTAGAGTGCATGACAAATTTACCACAAAAGAATCCAGCCCTAGCAAAAGAAAATTATGAATATTAGTTCCTCTAAGGGAAAAATGGTGATTTATGGCTATGGCATTTGTTCCATTGATAAAGAATGACCAATGTACAAAAGAGAAATTATTGCAACAAGATGTTGGGACAGAATGGTGTAGATCTAAAACAAAATGACAAGTTATAGCTAGATGTTATCTTCCTACATTTTATTTTAGACACTAATGCTTCCTCTGCATTATATGTAATTCGATCTATGGCTCCAAAGAGGCATTCCATTTGTTAAATTTTGACAATGTTATATTGGAGGTCTCAAATTAGAATCTTGTAGATAAATGTGAGTGTAGGAAGGAATATGGACTACTGCTTGTTGTGTAGTCCATGTCTAATGGCCTCAACTTAAAATTAAACCTTAATATTTAAATGGAAGAGGAGTTGGTCCGTTATACCAACGCATAAAACATATAGAGATAATTGCAATTTTTGCCTAATAGCATACTGGTTTAGATCTTTTTTCCTTTATGTTACATATAAATGCTATGCAAATTAGGAAACTTTGACTTACCTGATATCAAGTGGACAAGTGCCTTAAAAAATTTTTTTGTTGGAGACCGTATATAACTGATACTAATAATAAAGTGACATACACAACCATAACAATTAATTAAGACATTTGAATCAAAATAATTGAGTAGAATTTGTGAAACAAATAAACATACCAATCGAGAAAAAATAAATACCCAATAATAGGATGATCATAGAAATTGAAAACTAAAATTTTCTTTAAAAGAAGTATGATTTGATTTAGTATAAAGGAAATAGAAACATAATGTTTTGAACTGGTTGCAGATTAACAGAAATTCAATTCAACGATATATATACAGCTGTGTTTGTAAAAATTTGTTCATAAGGGTGTTTGTGTGTGTGCACCCAACCCATATAGGTTGCATCCCATTTATAGCCATTGAAATTGAGACTTTATCCACACTAAATTTAGATTATGAGCAGACTATAGAAAAGAAAAAAGAAAGTTGAGGTAACCCTCAATTTCAAATGTCCCATTGAATTTTTCATGAATCACACAAAATTTATTAAAAACTTGAAATTTAAACTTGTTAAAAATTTGAAAATTTTCATTAATTTCATGGAAAGCAAAGAAGCAAAAAATAGTTTCAAGATCATCCTCAGAAGCTGAGTACAAGTCCATGGCAACGGCAACCTATAAGCTAACTTGACTTAGATTTTTTCTTAATGATATGCAAGTTTCTACAAGACCTGAAAGGTTGCTATGTGATAATCAAGTTGCTCTCCACATAGTAGCAAACTCAGTATATCATGGTGTACCAAACACATAGAACTTGATTGTATGTTGTAAGAGAAAAGATACAAGATGGTCAGATCATCACCGAATTTGTTCCATCTCATTTGCAACCGACAAATGTTTTTACGAAAGCTCTTGGAGGAAATGTGTTTAAAGGATTAAGAACCAAGCTGAACATGCTAGATATACATGCTCCAACTTGAGGGGGAGAGTTAAGACTACATTAGCTTAATTTTAAAAATTGAGAGATATTATTTCATGTATATATTTAGGTGATTTGTAATCCCTTCAATTAAGCGAATTAGTTGAGATCTTTATTTTATTTTCCTGCAATTTAGGATATTGATTTACTCTTAAAAACTTATACATAGCAATGAATTGGAAGACGCAATTTTTTTCTGAAAACTTATTTTTATCAAGCAATGCCGTAAAAACACCTTTCTTCTTCTTCTTCTTCTTCTTCTTCTTCTTCTTCATTTTTTTTAACTGTTAGGAAACTTTAAGAAAAAGTATTTAATCACATCTACTTTGGATGCTCTTCACAAGTAAAAGTCAAATTGGATAAGCTCCTAACCCCTTACCCCTTCTGTGGCTGGGAATGAATTAAGATGGTAACCAGCAAGCTACATATGACAATCCAATTTTTGGCTAATATTCTCAACTCAAACCAAACTAGATTTCTCACAGTTCATGCCTCCCCACATTATCAAAATTCACACATGAGAGGCCATTCTTTATTAGAATCACAAAACCACAGCAAGATATATAGGATCATAGTTGAATCAAATATACATGTACCTCTGTTTGCAGGCTTTCCAAGATCCTTTCAAATCTCCGCTGAAACGCTTCGTTTACAGCGGCGACTTCATCAGTGTCGAGATTTCTGAGAGAAGGCCATTAGTCGGCTGGGAAGCGGGAGACTGGGAAAGGGGTTCGACGGGGGGCGCGAGTTTGCTAGGGCTCCGACCAAGCCTGAGATGTACGACGAACAGCACGTACCAGGCCGAAAGCAGTGGGAGATTGGGAGAGAGGTTCCCGGGAGTAGGAACCAACTGAAGCAGAAGGGAAAAGCAAGGAGCAGGGGAAAGTGTGGGAAAATATCCCACGCGAAGGGATAAGGGTTTTGGGCATTAGTGACGATTTCAAAACCGTCACTACTACTCTCCATCTAATATTTTTTTTAAAATGACATAACATTAGTAACGGTCTATAATTCGTCACTAATAATGGCCTATTAGTGACGAATCTAGAAATTCGTCACTAATAATGGCCTATTAGTGACGAATCTAGAAATTCGTCACTAATAAGGGACCAATGGTGACGAATTTGTAAATTCGTCACTAATACTATGAACATAAAATTTTTTATTTTTTTTAACAAAATAAGTATTAATGACGAATCTACAAATTCGTCACTATTGGTCCCTTATTAGTGATGAATTTACAACATCGTCACTAATACTCTGAATTGAAATTTTTTTAATTTGTTTTAAAAAAATGCATTATTATTGACGTTTTCAAATCCATCACTAATAAGGACCAATAGTGACAAATTCATGAATTCGCCACTAATACTTTGAACTTAAAATTTTTAATTTTTTTTTTTTAAACAGGAAGTATTAATGGCAGTTCTCGAATTCGTCACTAATAATCGGCCAATAGTGATGAATTTGTAAATTCGTCACTAATACTTTGAACTCAAATTTTTTTATTTTTTATTTTAAAAAGTGAAGTATTAGTGATGGTTGTCAAATCCAATACTAATAATGACCAATAGTGACGAATTTTGTAATTCGTCACTAATTCTTTGAACTTAAACCCTTAATTAAATTTTTTATATATTCATAAATATTAGTAGTGACGGTTGGCTAATCGTCACTAATAAGTGACTTTTAGTGACGAATTTAATCCGTCACTAATACCATAAAATCGTCACTAATATTTTCACAGAAAAAATTTCGCGCGAAAATTGTTTACCACACAGCTTTTAGTGACGAAAATATTATTGATGGTTTTGAAGAACCGTGACTAATATCACACTATTAGTGACGGTTTTAAAACCATCACTAATACTTTCGTCACTAAAAACCTGTTTTTTTGTAGTGAGATAAGATCTGCAAAGATGGAAAATACTAGGAACAACAAATAGGTTAATATCATCAAAACATATAAACCAAGATAGTGTAACTGTCAAGGCTAATATAATGGATATATATTAATTACATAATTATGTAGTTCAATTAAGTCCAAGTGATAGCTGTAATTAATGATAGAAATACATACCTACACAATTGCGTACATATCTAAACCAAACCAACTATGTAATGCATGTACATGCATACATATTAATTGCTTTGGAAAACCACCAAACCAAATCAAATTACACACATATGCATAATTACGTAATTATGTCCACATGTAGATTTTTGAATTACAATATTAAATTACGTAATTGTGTAATATAATTACAAATGACAGGCATAACCAACAAGTACTACAATTACATACTCGCACAATTATGGACATATCTTAACCAAACAAGTCATGCAATTATGAACATGCATGCACATTTAGTTTGAAAAACTGAATCAGATAAAGTTATGCACATAATTTTTTAAGTAATTATATAAATATTTGAACCAAATAGCATAACATAGAGATTCAAATTATAATATTAGTTACTTACAAGTTGTACCCTTTTAAATGTGATATTAATAAATTACTATTATAGTTATTAAAATTAGAAATTTAAATGGGTTGATGGGTTAAGCGGCTACACCCATCTTACTTATTAAATTTTTGGGTGTAAATCAGTCACCCATTTTTCCTTGAAGACCCTGAACTCCAACTTGTACAAGCCTTTTATACCCACTCAAGCGACACTAAACCGTAGGGGTGAAAGCATTGCTGGCCACCCATTTATGACCCATAAAATAATATGAGTGCATCCTAACCTTTTTATTTATGATGGGTATAGGTGGGTCAATGGGTATGGGTTACAATTGTCATTGCTAATCTACACCTAAAGAAAGTTATGCAAAGCAAATAAAGTCATGTGTGTGGATAGTTACTTCTGAGGATCAAGAGTTTTCCCTTGAGTTCTTACCTGAGGTAGGAGAGTTGCTAATTATGTTTCTTTCAAGAAAAGTGTTCACTAGAAACAAAATTTCATTCAATGTAATCCAAGATCAACACATTCATTCAAGGTCACACTCAGCTCTATTTGAGAGCATTCTTTGTACGTCTATTTGATTTGTATCTTGTAGATATTGAAAGTTCAAGGTTATTTGGATCGTTGGCTAAGCGTGGGGATATCGCTTAGAGAGGCAGGCTCTAGCCTAATTAAAGGAGTGACCGAATGAGGGTACATCGTTTGGAGAGGCGAACTCTAGCCTACTGAAGGAGTGTGTAATTGGTGTTGTTCCACCTGGTAAAGGAACTGATTTTAGTGAATCCTTTGGTGGTTTTCCAAAGGCGAGGACGTAGGCTAGGTATAAGCCGAACCTCGTAAAAATATCGGTCTCACTCTCTCTTTCCCTTACTCTTTATTTTCAGCACATTTAACTTGCGTGGATGATTTAATTGGTAATCATATATACTACATATATTTGAAAATTAAGTAAACTTAAAGTCTAATTTTGATTTGGGTTGCAGAAACCAAAAGAGAGTACGTTGGTTAAACCATACTTTGCGGAAACCATACGGGAGTATGTTATTTGGTTAACATCCCAAAGATAAATTAACTAAGAGTTTATTTGAATTCTGAATTTTGGGAAGAGTGTCAATGGTTTATTGAATAATAAATTGATAAACAAATTACATTCTCTACAGGGCTTGCAAATTCGTATATGCAGGGCTGCAAACAAAATAACCATCTTGATTGGATATTGTGGTTGATTGAAAAATTGATTGGTTTGGTTGTTTGATTGATTACTTGATTGTTTAAATACTTTATTGGTATATGGTCGTGGATTGGATATTATTTTAAGTATTGGTTGTGTATTTGGTAAATCAACAAGGAGTCAAGACTACATTAAAAAGAAGTAAAATAAATTTTTAAATCCAATTCACCCCCCTCTTGGGACTACACCTTACTTTTCAATTGGTATCAGAGCGGGTTATAGAAAATCTTAATTAGTAGCTTTAAAAAGATCCTAATGGCTCACTTATGTGTAGCTCCCTTTGGAGAGGGACAATCTTCAACTAGGCCTCCTATCTTTTGTGGACATACCTACACTTTTTGGAAAAAAACGAATGCAAATCTATCATCAAACTATGAATTGGAAATCTTGGGAGGTTATCGTAGATGGTGACCTAATTCCCCTTAAATTAGTTGATAGAAAACAAGTTCCTAAGGATAAAAATGATATGACAGACTTAGATCCTAAGATGTTGCAAGTCAATTCTAGTGCTATGAATGTTTTATATTGTGCTTTAGACGCTAATGAATTTAATAGAGTAATGGCTTGTAAATCGGCTAAGGAAATATGGGACAAGCTAGAAGTCACTTACGAAGGCACTATAGATGTTAGGGATAATAGGATTGATATGCTTACAAGCGAATATGAAGCTTTTAAGATGAACTCAGATGAATCTATATCTAGCATATACACTAGGTTCACTCACATAATAAATTCCCTAAATGCCTTAGGAAAAACCTACACTACTTATGAGATGAATAGAAAAATACTTAGAGGTCTTCCACATATATGGGAATCTAAAGCTACTGCAATAACCGAAGGAAGAAATTTGAAAAACACTTCCTTAGATGAGCTTATAGGTTCTCTCCTCACATACGAAATGACAATGAATGAAAGGAGTAGAAAAACCAAAGCCCAAGAATCAATAGCCTTCAAAGTCTCAAAAGAAAACTCTAGTAGTGAAGAAGAAATGGATGAAGATGAACTAGCCTTCATATTTAAGAAACTTGCAAAAATCCTTAGAAGGAAAAACAAATTCAAAAGAAGAAACCAAGACTCCGAATCAGAAGAAGAAAAAATTAGCAAAAAAAAATCTAAAAATAAAACTCCTACATGTTATAATTGTAACAAAGTTAGACATATAAAACTGGAATGTCCATTACTAAAGAAAGAGTCTAAGAAGAAAAAAAAAAGGCCATGAAAGCTACTACTTAGAATAGTACAAGTAGTTCGGAATATGAATCAAGTGACCAAGAGGTTGCTTATACTTGTTTTATGGCTTAGGACAATAAGCAAAGCTCCTCATCCAAATCCTTAAATAATTATTGTAGTGATTCATCCAATGAATCCAATAATGAGTGTATGCCTTCTTATGATGAATTACAAAATGATTTATTCAAAGTACATAACATGTTAATCAAATTAACTAAACAAAACACATCATTGAAAAACAAGATCGATGGAATGATGAAAGAGCTAGAATCAAGAAAGATTGCTGAAAATGAAAAAGATTCAAAACTCAATAAATTAGAAAATAAGTATGAAGTTGCAATAAAAGAATTAGAAGCTAAAAAACTTTCCGAAAAAGAAAAAAGACTTGAAAATTAAGATATTAGAAAGCAAAAATGAAAAGATGATAGAAGACCTTCGATCTCTATCCTCCATGGAATACGAGAAAGACATATATATTTCTGAATTAGAGGATCAAATAAGAAAATTATTTCAAGAATTAGAAAAATCACTAAAGAATGTTGATAACAAGAAAGATATTGAGATAATTGATCTCAAAAATCAAATTAAAGAAAAAGAAAAGTGTTAGCCTTACAAGGCTTAACATCTTGTTTTGATGTTAATAAACAAGTAGAACTTAACATGCTTTGTTTAAGTGATGTATTTTCAGGACTCAATGATGAATGCATTATTAAAGAATTCATGAAAGCTTGTACTTCAAAGAATGATGATTATATTAAAGCTTGAGGCATGGATTAAAACTTGAAGTTCATGAGAGCATTGATATAAAAGAAATGGCTTCAAGAATGAAAGCCCAAGTGATCAACATGGAAAGCTCAAAGAAAGATGAAGCAAGCATAAAGACCTCCAGGAATTCAAGAATTGGAAATTTGAAGGAGTTTATAGGAAATTTCATATAAGTAGTTCAAATAATTTCAATATGGATACATGAAACTCTTAGGTTAATTTATTGGACCTAGATACCTTTAAACATACTTGGAAAATATTTTTATAAGGTCAAAAATTATTTCAAAAAGGTTAGAATCATTTTTGGAATGAAAAGCATCAAAAAAAGGATTTTCAAAATGCTGATAATTTTTCTACATCTGCATTGAGGTGCATTTTTCTCTATAAAAAACTCTTTATTTTAAAAAGTATTCAACATAAAATTTGTAGGATTTTCTCTTAACTCTCATTTGTTACCAAGATCATCAAATTTGGAGTTATACATAAAAATATATGTGTAAAAAACAAAAGGGTGCGCGAAGCTGACAGCAGCATGTGTGCAACCAGTAGAATGCCTGAACTAGGACAGGCGCCTAGGTGGTCGTGGCAGGCGACTAGCTTTGTTCTGGCAGGTTACTGTCAGGCTACTGCCCCTGCTATTCCTTTAAAATAAACATGGCAGGCGACTGGAGGTTTGGGGCAGGCGACTGCCATGAGGCTGTTTTGATTTTTTCTCATAACGGTCAAATTTTTAAATGGGGTTATTTATGGCTCGAAATTTATGGAATCTTGGGAGATATTTCAAAACACTTGGGGACCAATTTACTCACCTTTTAAATTCTATAAATAAGCCTCAAAGATGATTGAATAAAAAAAAAAACATCAAGAATTCAAATTTAGCAAAAATTCAAAATCTCTCAAATTGCTCTCAATTTTTCAAGGCTTTATCTTGATCTCAACTTGCACGAAGCTTACTGAGTTCTTGTTGATTTTACTCACCAAGTTTTTGCTACAATTCTGAAATATTTCATTCATTGAAAGAATTAAATTGGTGATATACTTCCTTGAGCTTCAACTTGAATATTCATATTGTTATTTACTTTGAAGTATATAGTTTTGAATTGTTGTACTAATTAGCTCTTTTAGGAGCAAATTATTTGTACAAAAATATTTGATTTATTTCTTGTAGATTGATGATTCCAAGGCTTGTTTGGATCGTTAGCTAAGTAAGGGGATATTGCTTAGAGAGGCGGGCTCTAGCCTATGTAAGGAGTGATCGAACGAGGGGATATCGTTTGGAGAAGGCGGACTCTAGCCTTAACCAAGGAGTATTGTAAAGGTTTGTTCCACCCGTCAAAGGAACAAGTTTAGTAATCCTTTGGTGGTTTGCCAAAGGCGAGGACGTAAGCTGGGTATAAGCCGAACCTCGTAAAAATCTCCGTCTCACTCTCTCTTTCCCTATTCTTTATTTTCAGTGCATATTTAAATTGCGTGGATGGTTTAAATTTGAAGATCATATAAACTACGTATATTTGGAAATCAAACAAACTTAAGGTTTAATTTTGATTTAGGTAGCGGAAACCGAAAGGGAGTATGTTGGTTAAACCATATTTTGCGGAAACCATACGGAAGTACGTTACTTGGTTAAACACCCAAAGATAAATTAACTGAGAGTTTATTTGGATTCTGAATATTTGGAAATAGTGATTGGATGATGCATTGAATATTATATTGAAGGAATAAGTTCATATATTAAGGGCTTGGTTCAAATTCAAATTAACAACAGGGCTACACACAAGCTGAGAATTCTTATGATTGTTTGATTTGATCATCATAGTAAATTGTTTGGTTTGGTTGAAAAGTTAATTACTTGTTTGGTTAAGCAGTAAGTGTTGTGGTTGAAGATTGAATGTTTACTTAGTTCTTGTTTAATTGATTGGTTGTTTAATTGAGTTATTGATTGGATAAAAGAACTAAGTTAAACAAACAAGTCAAGAATTGGTTAAAAGAAATAAAAGAAGTTTAAGGTAACTTAAAAGGAATTAAAAGAAATTTTTAGAATCCAATTCACCCCTCCTCTTGGGAAGCTATTCCTAATTTCAAAAAGATCATTTACAACTTCACAAAAGGAAAGGAAAACTTTGACAAAATGATAGGCTCACAAAGAATGACCTTAAACAAAGAAGACATTGGATTTAATGGGGTTGAAAATAAAAAGAAAAAGAATCTTTACATGGGATATTTTTCAAAAGCATCCAAAGATTATGCTAGCCATCTTCTAATGCCTACACTAACACCATATGCTATCAATGTAAGAAAAATGGACATATAAAGTTTAAATGTCCACTTAAAAGAAAGGGTGTGAAGACAAAACAAATATGGAGAGTAAAAGAAACATCCCTTATGAAACCTACCAAACCCAAAAAGGTATGGGTACTAAGATAAAAAGCCTTGAAAATCTCAAAGTGTTTATTGAAACACATAAAAACACAAATAACATTGTTGGCCAAAATCATAGGATGATTTTTATAAGGCTTAACTTAAGTAAATATTAAGAAAATATCAAATTGAGCTAATTACATAAGTACCTTGATTAAGAAGAAGATATATGAGAATGAAAGCCTATGTGCTACATGCTTACATGCCTATATGATATGCTATATGCTACATGTGTATGACTTGTGTAGACACCCTATTTTTGCCTGAGCCAAATATAACAAAAGTATTATTATTATTATTATTATTATTATTATTATTATTATTATTATCAATATTCTTAATATTATTATTATTATTATTTTAGTATTATTATTATTATTATTATCAATCTTTTACTATTATTATTAGTACTATTATTTTTATTATTATTATTATTATTATTATTATTATTGTTATTATTATTATTATTATTACAGAAAAGAAAAAAATTGCAAAATAAAAATAATAAAAAAGAAGGGGACGGCACATTTAGGGTTTTCAAAATTTTTTTTATATAAGGTTTGGGGGGGGGGGGGGGGGCAGAGACACCAGAGGAGGGGGAGGGGGAGGGGGAACCCTACCTTTTCTATAATGGAGGCACTGCATACGGCGCACCCCTCTTCCCCGGCTTCTCGACTCTCTCTCTTGCTCAGTCTCCTCCTTTCTCAACTCTCCCCTACTTTCTCCTTCTCCCTTGTTCCCCCACTCGGCTGCTCTCTGGCTGCCGTGAGTCCTCCTCTGCACAACCTGCAGAGCAACCTTAGTCCTTCATTCCGGCGAGCTACCGAGACCCTCAGAAACCAGCTGCAACCTCACCCTCTGCTCCGGCTAGCCATCAGCCATCAGCCACCAGCCACCAGCCACCTTCTGAGTATCCCCTGCACTCTCCCATCCTCATGCTCTCTCCCATCCTCTTCACCACTTCTGTTCCAGACACAGCAAGCCGCCACACTGCTCTCCGCCAACCTCACGGCCAGCCTCTACTCCAGGCATCACTACTGCACAGCCCCACCCTCTAAGCCGGTGAGAGCCCCCATACAGCAGCAGGAACCAGTCCCGGCCACCACAGACTCCTGCGACTCCGGCACCATCTCCGATGCACTCACGACAACCAGTGGTAGCCATAGCTTCCTTGCAACTTCAAGTACTATCTCCGGCCAGTACCCAACCTCCTGCAGCCATAATGACTAACAACTCGTCACCATTGCTCCTCATCCTCGTCGTCACTTGCACACACACGCACACAACACCCTAGGAGTTTCCTGCACCCACACACACATCCATTTTAGACATGCATACTACTTAGCAATTATTCTGGAAAAGCCCAATGATGAGACCATGACCCATCCTTTCAAAAAATAAAACACTTAGCTTAAGCATTTTAAAAGAGGGGTCGGTCCAATCCTTTTCAAATAACTCGGACCTAACTTTTTAAAACAAATCTAGGCCCAACCTTTGTTCTAAAAAAAAAAAAAAAAAAACTCGGCCCATATCTGATTTTAAAAAAAGGGCCAAACCCATATTTCAAAAGTGGGCTTCGGCCCTGTTACCGAAAAATTCAGGTCCGTATGTTTAAAGCAATCGAAGCCCATATTTTGAAACACCCGAGGTCCAAGTGCACATCAAAGTCCACAAGCCCACAATGAACTAACCTAATGGGTTGATTCGCTCGAGTTAAGCCCAAACCTAGATTATAACCTGATCCTTCTTAGGATCTAAGGTACATAGACCATCATCAAGTAAAGGAATGGTTGAGGGAGAAATTGAATTGAAATAGTATCCATCAATGGTTGTATTAATCTTGAAATCTTTCAATAGTGGAATTTTTTATAGAATTCTGGCAAAGTAGTTATTTAGGTTACATTACATTCATGCATTCATGCATAATTTCACGCATAGCCATGCACGATAGGCTGCATGCATGTTCATATCCCTGTTTATATGTATTTGTGCACTAGTTACACCCATGCATAAACACTCATTGCATAACATAATCATGCATTCCATGCTCAATTCCATAACCATGCATGCATAGTCATCTCCAATAGGTTAATAATCACATTCAAATTATTTGTAAAGCCATGGTCCAAGGTGGTGGAATTGAGATCCGAGATTCCATTATTGAGCAGAGCAAGATGAGCTCTCTAAAGAGAAATGTTAGGATCATGGGAACCTGTTGCGTGATCACAGTAGGAATGTAATAAATGCCATTAGGTTGGAAGATTGATTAGCATTCAACTTCAGAAGTGAGCTCACATGATACATAAATGATGTGCTAGATCACCTAAGGGTGATAGCAAGAGGAATACATTTATGCTTTTTATTTAAATCATTTTTGAAATTGAATGAAATAAGAATGTCTTTTAGTCTCATCTCATCCCACCCTCCTTGGATCATCACCCTGCATATGCCAAATTTTGTCTATTTTTGCTTGCATTTTGTGTAAGTGATGTATGAAATAATTTTTCTAGTACAAAGGACTTGGAAGCCAGTAGTTAATTGTGAGAATTTATTCAATGGGGCAAAAAAAAAAAAAAAAAAAGGCCTCCGAGATGGAAGACCCCCCACTTCAAGACGTTGTTAAGGAGCCTCGTTGGGATGCGAATTTCAAAATGATGAAGTGTCGTAGGAGAAATATACAGAAATGACTTATCAAGCTTTGTCCTACATTTGTTTCATGAAATCGATGAAAAAGTCTTTTGTCTTTGTTATCTAAATTATGACTGGAGACTTAAAGGCATAATGATTATATTCTGATCAAATGAGGGGTGACCATATTTGGTCGACCAGTATTCCTAAAAAGAACCAAATATTGATTTATCATTTGCTAACCTATTTTGAGCCTGAATGTCAAACCAACTTTTCTTAAAAGTTAGTTCATCAGAAATTCAACCTGCATTTGGGTCCCCTAGTGTTTGACAAGTCATTTGAGGCAATGGTCATTACCAAAATGATGGCAGGCCATTTTTCTGCTACCCAAAAGAAAATCAAAGAAGAAATCCCTTACAAGCCCTTTTGATAATGAAAAATTCAATTCTCAATAAACTCGTCAAAGGATCACACCCCACACTGGAGCAATTTTAAAAAAGATTAGTCCCAAAGGGAATTCAAATAAAAATGAAGTTAAGATTCTTTCATAAAAGGAAAAGCAAAAGTTGCGGTAAAAGAAGAAGAAGAAGATGAAAAAGCAAAAAAAAAAAAAAAAATGGGGAAGAGAAAGAAGGAGAAAAAAAGAAAAAAAGAAAAAGAAAAAAGGGACATACTTCATATGTGATTTTTGACCAAATTACCCTTGATAAAATCGACAATTTTGAGCCTTATTTTAATCTTTCTTTCTTTAACCCATACCCTTAGCCTACGTTACGGTCCAAATGAAAGTCCTGACCATATTGGTATAAATTGTTGTCTCAAATGATTTGTCCAACTCAATGTTGAGTCTAAACTACATAATGACCTGATCCTGCAAAGGTACGTAGGCTACTTGTTCAAATGACAAGTTTGGTCAATACTTTGAAAATACTGCACCACATACTGGGGCAGAAATTTTATTATGGGATGTGATTTTTGAGCCTTAGTGTCCTTGTTCTTGTTGAAACCTGAATCCTTAGCCTACATTTCGTCCCGTGTCTTAAAGTCCACCTTGAGATTGGAATATTGATCAGACTACTTAATGAGACATTAGTTCTAATTCAATACAGGGAGTTTGAAATTATCTTGAAATAAGTAAGAAAGAACCTCTAAGTGGTGAAACACTCGACGAGTTATAGTTATGAGGCTAAAAAAAAAGGTTTGCCCATTGATATGATTCTCCAAGCTAGCAACGTTACATTAGTGTCAAAGTATTGGTAAAATTTGTCTCTTATTTAACAAGTACAGAAAATCAAGTAAAGACAAGCAAGTTTGTGTATTCCATCTATATTCTTATTGAGATTGAGTTATCTGATTGCATGCTTATTTATTTAAATTTCAAAGAGATTTTAAAACATTAAGGATGCAATACAAAGAACGTCCTTGTGGAGAAAATGTAAGATGGACAGGATTAGCTACAAATGCATCTATTGGGGCGGATGCTATGCCGAGTTTTAGAGGAACACATTCAAGGACATCTATGGCAGATGGGAATTCCAAAACAGGGCCAAGATTATTTATAGATCCATTAAACTGGGGTAAATTTTGTGATTGAGTTCCATTTGAGCCAAGTTGGCCACCCCCATTAAGAAAACCGGGCCAAGATCAGTTATAGATCCATGCAACAGGGGTAGATCCCATGTTGAGTTCCAGTGGGGCCAGTTTAGGTGCTTTCCTATCAGAAGTATGACAGATAAAAATGATTGGGGTAGATGTCAGGTTGAGTTTTAAGAGAGCCAGTTTAGGGGCGTTAACATTGGATTTGGAATTTGAAAGCTGGTCAAGATCAGAGATTGGGTTGTTGATTACAGGCACGTTGGAAAAAGAAAGTTGCTGCATCATTTTACATTTCATGCATTTCCATTGCATAAAATAAAAAATAATATTAAAAAAGGGGGAAAGAATGCATACATGTCATATCATATGCATACATATCCCCATGTTCTGGTATTATATCAAACAGCATGCATGCATCCCCGCAAGAATGCATACATGTCATATCATATGCATACATATCCTCATGTTCTGGTATTATATCAAACAGCATGCATGCATCCTCACATTCTAGCGTTATAAGTAGCAACATTCATACACCACATACCATCATTTGTTCACATTTGTCTTGTCATCTTTGTTTAAGCAATCCATGTCTCGCAAAAAAAAAAAAAAAACTGCGGCGACTGCCTCGGTTACAAATCAATCCATTTACCCTGAGACTGGGGCAACTGGCCCGGGTCTTAGTCAAGTCTTCCACTCCTAAACTGGGGCAATCGACCCTAATCCAAATTTTAGCAGCCACTTTGAAACTGGGGCACCAGCCTTTAGGACCAAATTCATACCCGAGCATTCATCGTCAATTCAAAAATTCATCTGGCTCTTGAGATCCAATACCCGAGCATTCATCTTCAATTCAAAAATTCACCTGGCTCTTAGGATCCTATACCCAAGCATTCATCATCAATTCGACAATTCACTTGGCTCGTGGGATTTTATACCCAAGAATTCATCTTCAATTAGACAATTCATCAGGCTCTCGAGATCCTACACTCGAGTAGTCACTAGACTCTCAGGACCATACACTCGAGTAGTAAACTCCTAGGACATCAGATCCTACACCCAACACTAGTCCTCCTCAAAAGCCTTGCTAACTAGGATTCTGCACCCGAGCCATCATTAACCATTGATCCAAAATTCTCATCGAATAGTCATTAAACTCTCAGAATCCTGCATCTGAGAAGTCCTCGAGACCCTACACTCGAGCAATTAGCGGACTCTCAGAATCCTACATCTGAGAATTCCTCGAAATCCTACACTCGAGCAATCAACAGACTCTCGGAATCCTACATCTAAGGAGTCCTCGAGATCATACACTTGAGCAATCAACATACTCTCAAAATCCTACATCTGGGAATTCCTCGAGATCCTACACTCGAACAATCAACAGACTCTCGACATCTTACATCTGATGAGTCCTCGAGATCCTACACTCAAGCAATCAACATACTCTCAGAATCCTACATCTGAGAATTCCTCGAGATGCTACACTCGAGCGAGTAGCAGACTCTCGGAATCCTACATCTGAGGAGTCCTCGAGATCTTACACTCGAGAAATCAGCAGACTCTCAGAATCCTACATCTGAGAAATCCTCGAGATCCTACACTTGAGTAACTAGTAGAATCTCAGAATCCTACATCTGAGAAATTCTCGAGTTCCTACACTCGAGTAACTAGTAGAATCTCAGAATCTTACATCTGAGAAATCCTCAATATCCTACACTCGAGCAACCAGTAGAATCTCAGAATCCTACATCTGAAAAGTCTTCAAGATCTTACACTCAAGCACTCATCAAACTCTAAGAAGTCCTCGGGACCCTACCTCAGATTGATCATCCCCGGCAAAGTAACTATTTTTTTCAGAGATTTAGGATCTTACACCTAAGTAGTCAAACATTCAAAGGATCTTGGGATCCTACCTCCGATTAATCATCCCCAGCAAAGTAACTATTTTTTTCAGAGACTTAGGATCTTACACCTAAGTAGTCAAACATTCAAAGGATCTTGGGACCCTACACTCAATTGATCATGCCCAACAAAGTAATTATTTTTCAGAGATTCAGGATCTTACACCTGAGAACTAGAGTAGCTAAAGGATCTCAGGATCTTACACTTGATTGATCATCCCCAATGGAGTAACAATTTATCGAAGATGCTATCCCCTAACTTCCTAGAGAATTGTGCCACATTCCCATGTTGCCCAGTTTAAATTTTCTCATCCCTGGTTGATAGAAGCAAATTGTATCTGATTGATCTGAAAGCTTTAGGTAGTTGTTTGGCGTGACTAAAATAGGTGTCTTTTATCTTTATAAGCTTGTTGCTACAAAAAACGTAGGAGAGTGCCTGCCGTTACGTTGAAGCAACAAAGCCTACAAAGAGGGGCACGCGTAGAAACCCTATTTTTGCCCGAGCCAAATATAACAAAAGTATTATTATTATTATTATTATTATTACTACTACTACTACTACTACTGCTGCTGCTGCTACTAGTATTATTATTATTATTATTATTATTATTATTATTGTTATTATTATCATTCTTTTACTATTATTATTGTTAGTACTATTATTTTTATTATTACTATTATTTTTATTATTATGATTACTATTCCTGTTATTATTATTATTATTATTATTATTATTATTATTATTATTATAAAAAATAAAAAAATTGCAAAATAAAAATAATAAAAAAGAAGGAGGCGACACATTTAGGGTTTTCAAAATTTTTTTTATATAAGGTTGGGGGGCAGAGACACCGGAGGACAGGGGAAAAAAAACCCTACGTTTTCTATAACGGAGGCACCGCGTACCCCTCTTCCCCGGCTTCTCGGTTCTTTCTCTCTTGCTCAGTCTCCTCCTTTCTCGACTCTCCCCTGCTTTCTCCTTCCTTCACTCTCCCTTGTTCCCCCTCTCGGCCACTCTCTGGCTATTGTGAGTCCTTCTTTGCACAACCTGCACAGCAGCCTCAGTCCTTCATTCCAGCGAGCTACCGAGACCCTCACCAACCTGCTGCAACCTCACCCTCTGCTCCAGCTAGCCATCAGCCACCTTCTGAGTATCCCCTGCTGTCTCCCATCCTCATGCTCTCTCCCATCCTCTTCACCACCTCTGTTCCAGACGCAGCAAGCCGCCACGCTGCTCTCCGCCGACCTCAAGGCAGGCCTCTGCTCTAGGTATCACCGCTACACAGCCCCACCCTCTAAGCCGGCGAGAGCCCCCATACAGCAGTAGGAACCAGTCCCAGCCACCATGGACTCCTATGACTTCGGCACCATCTCCGACGCACTCACGGCAACCAGTGGCAGCCATAGCTTCCTTGCAACTTCAGGTACTATCTCCGGCCAGCACCCAGCCTCTCGGGGCCACAATGACTAACAACCCATCACCATTGCTCCTCATCCTCGTCATCACTTGCACACACACGCACACAGCACCCTGGGAGTTTCCTGCACCACACACACACACGCACACACACAGCACACATATGTCTTTTGTTTTATATATGTTTAAAGATTTTTTTATTATTTTATTCATGCTTATATTGTATGTTAACTTTGTATCATATTATTAGTATTTTAGAATTTTGGTCATGTTATATAGCATGTTAGGATTTTAGTAGGTTAATATTTTTTTTATTACATAGGAACTCCAGCCACCAACAAGCCCTTCGGACCCCCTGGTGTGGCACCAGACCTACGGATCAACGTCCTCCCCTAGGTCTCGCTGATCAGGTAAAGTCCGGGAATGCAGACACGGCTTTCGTGCATCAGTTGGATGTTCGGCTAACCCGACCCCCTGGACACATCTCCATTACCATCCATGATCCCCGCTGGCTTACAGAGAAATCTCACCATCCATGGTTCTCGCTAGCTCACAGAGCGAACTCTCACCATCCACGCTCCCCGCTCTCTCACAGAGTAAATTCTCACCATACACAGACACCGCTGGCTCCGTGAATGTATCTACCTGGAATTGAACCCCCGATGCTCCTTCTTACGTGCTGATGCCTTTCCACCGCTTCATGCTCGTGGGGGCAGTAGGTTAATATTTTAGTTGTAGTATATATAGTATCTTACAACTATAATTGTATGTGTATTTAGTATTCTAGAATTTTAGTTATATTAGGTATTTAGCAGCTTAGTATTTTAAGTAACATCATATATCTAATTTAGTATTTTAGGTAACTATGTATATTTAGTAATATAGCATTTTAAGTAATATTATATATTATTATTATGATACTTTTAGTATGTTAATATACAAGGTATTATTTATTATGGTAAGTTTATGTATTATAGTATTTGTGGATATTTATTATTATTATTATGATTATATGTATTACGATATGTTTGAGTATTTTAGTTTATAACGTACATGTAGTATTTTAATATTATGGTATGTTCATTATCTTAGTCTATATTATATATTTTATATTCTAGTATTATTGGTATGTTTGATATTTTAGCTCATATTATATATTTAGTTTTATAGTATGGTGGTATGTTTAGAGTCTTAGCAAATATCATATATTTATATCTAGTATTTTGTATTGTGCCAGTTTTAGTATTTTAGCTTGTATTATATATATTGATTAGTATGTATTGTGGTATTCTAATATTCTAGTTTATTATTATTTTTTATCTTTATTATTATGTTTAAATTATTATATTTATTATCCAAAACCTCCCAAACTAGTATTTTCATACTTAGAAAAACCCTATAAGATTTTTAAAATTTGGGAGTGTATTTTATGAAGTATTTTCTCAATTTTTATCCCTATGATTGCAATTAAAAAGGGTACAAGCTTTTTAAGTTTCACGTACCTTAGTTCTGAGGGAATATATGTATATATTTTTGTATAATTTGTTTATTTATTTATTTATTTATTTTCTTTGCTCATATATTTTGTAAATTCATATGAGGAGTAATTTTAAAGACTTTTTAAATTTACTTTGAGATAATTTCATAATTAACTAGGTACCGTTCGTAAAAACGGGCGCGTAGGGGGTGCTCATACCTTCCCCTTGCGTAACCGAACTCCCGATCTTGGTTTTGGTAATACAAACCAATTCTACCCTTAACCGGGTAGTAATTAAGTGTTCTAACCACACTAAAAGGTTAGTGGTGACTCCATTCTAACTTTTCTCTTAAAATATTAAACCACAAATTTTATTTCGCCAACCCCGGGGCACATGCGCGTCGGGATGTCGCGACAACTTGACTTGACTTGACTTATATTGATAATTTATGGCTCACTATGTTGAAAATTTGAGCATGAGATTATTGAGCATAAACATAAATTTTGATATGAGATTAATTCTTGACCATGCATGCTATTGATGAATCACATGGATAAACTTACTGCTTTTAATATTGATATCTATAAGCTATGAAAGATATAATAGTTACATTGGTATCCATGAGTTATGCATGACGTGATAATGACTTTGGTATCTATAAAGTACTTTGGTATCCATGAATATTTTAATTGATATCAAAATTTAAATGCTCACTTGGTATCACAATCTAAAAGTTCAATTTGTTTTTGAGCATGACAAGTATGATTATATCTATGAGCATGATATGCCATTGATGATATTAGCATGATATTGATATTTGATACATGATGTGAATCAATGTTTTGAAACATGGGATGATAAAAGTATAATTGGTAACAAAGCTGAATGTATTGAATTCAGGGGGAGTGTTATGACTTATTGCTTATATTATGATTGCTTCCCTATTAATCAATTGATATCATGAATTAAATTTTAATTTGGTATCATAAAATCAAAAATTGGTATCTTGAATAATGTCAAAGGGGGAAAAAGCTATTAGTAAAGTTGTTACAACTCATATACATGACTATTAAAACACACTACACATTCTATATTGAAAAATAATAAATTGAGTGTGTACATATGTTTGATATGCATGTTTGATGATATGCTAAAAATGTGATGTTATTTGAACTTAATTATTTTTTTCTCTTTTTGATTGATGTCAAAAGGGGGAGAAGTTTTAAGCAAAAATTGAGTATGGTACTGCAAAAATTGAGCATGAACATAATATATATCAAAAGGAGGAGAAGTATTTGATATTGATTGATAAACTTGAACATGAATGAAGTGATGGGTATAATTGTAAAATGAAGTGATGAGCATGATTGTAATAGACCTTTTGAAATTAATATTGATCTTGTGAATATTGTTAAGATGATGCTTATTGAAAGGGGGAGTTTTTTTTAAGGCTCACTCCAATTTTTGCTATTTGTTTGTCATCATAAAAAGGGGGAGATTGTGAACCTTATAAGGCTTAAAATCTTGTTTTGATGCTAACAAATAAGTAGAACTTAACATGTTTTATTTAGGATCATTCTTTTCAGGACTCAATGATGAATTCATTAAAGAATTCATGAAAGCTTGTACTTCAAAGAAGGATGATCAATATGAAGCTTAAAGCATGGATTCAAAGATAAAGCTTGAAGATCATGAGAGCATAAGGATTAAAGAGAACTTTATGAAAGCTCAAAGAAAGATGAAACAAGTATAAAGACCTCAAGGAATTCAAAAATTAAAAATTTGAAAAAGTTTGTAGGAAATTTCATGTACGCAATTCAAATAATTTCAATATGGATGCATGAAACTTTTAGGTGAATTTCTTAGACCTATATACCTTTTAACATACTTGGAAAATATTTTAATAAGGTCAAAATTTATTTCAAAAAGGTTAGAATCATTTTTGGAATGAAAAGCACCAAAAAGAGGATTTACCAATTGTTGTTTTTTTTCTACATACGCATTGCTATACATTTTTATCTATAAAAAAAATATTTATTTTAAAATGTGTTCAACATAAAAGTTGTGATATTTTCTCTTATATTTCTTTTGACACCAAGAACATAAAATTTGGAGTTATGTAGAAAAAGTTATGACAAAAAAAACTGAAGGGTGCTCGAAGTTGATAGCTTGATAGTCGCCTGTCCATGTTCTTATAGAAGCCTTTCTTTGCACTGTCAGACGCTTGTCCATGTTCAGACAGGTGACTACCACCCTACGGCCCCTTTAAATTAACTAGACAGGTGACTGCCCAAAAAGGGACAGTCAATTGTCACGCGGCAGATTTTAAATTTCTATAATGGACAAATTTTTTAAATAAGATTGCTTGGGGCTCAAACTTTGTGAAAACTTGGGGAATACTCCAAGTCACTTGGGGATCATGTTATATACTTTTTAAAGTCTATAAATAAGCCTTAAGATCAATGAATTAAAAAACCAAGAATTCAATTCAGCAATAAAAATCTCTTTCAATTGCTCTCAAATTCTCAAGGCTCTCTCTTGCTCTCAACTTGCACAAAGCTTACTGAGTTCTCACTGATTCTTACTCATCAATCTTGTGCTACAAATTCTAAATCTTTCAATCATTGAAAGAATTAATCGATGATATACTCCCTTGAGCTTCAAGTTAAATTCCATATTGTTATTTACTTTGAAGTATATTATAGTGTTGAATTGTTGTACTAATAAGTTCTATTTGAGAGCATTCTTTGTACGTCTATTTGATTTGTATCTTGTAGATATTGACGGTTCAAGGTTACTTGGATCGTTGGCTAAGAATGGGGATATCGCTTAGAGAGGCGGGCTCTAGCCTAATTGAAGGAGTAACCGAACGAGGGTACATCGTTTGGAGAGGCGGGCTCTAGCCTACTGAAGGAGTGTGTGATCGATGTTGTTCCACTTGGTAAAGGAACTGATTTTAGTGACTCCTTTGGTAGTTTTCCAAAGGCGAGGACATAGGCTGGGTAAAAGTCGAACCTCATAAAAATCCCGGTCTCACTCTCTCTTTCCCTTACTCTTTATTTTCAGCACATTTAACTTGCGTGGATGATTTAATTCATAATCATATATACTACGTATATTTCGAAATCAAGTAAACTTAAAGTCTAATTTTTATTTGGGTTGTGAAAACCAAAAGGGAGTACGTTGGTTAAACCATACATTGCAAAAACCATACGGGGGTACGTTACTTGGTTAACATCTAAAAGATAAATTAACTAAGAGTTTATTTGAATTCTAAATTTTGGGAAGAGTGTGAATGGTTTGTTGAATATTAAATTGAGAAACAAATTACATTCTCTATAGGGCTTATAAATTCATACATGTAGGGCTGCAAACAAAATAACCATCTTGATTGGATATTGTGGTTGATTGAAAAATTGATTGGTTTGGTTGTTTGATTGATTACTTGATTGTTTAAATACTTTATTGGTATATGGTTGTGGATTGGATATTATTTTAAGTATTGGTTGTGTATTTGATAAATCAACAAGGAGTCAAGAATAGATTAAAAAGAAGTAAAAGAAATTTTAAAATCCAATTCACCCCCCCTCTTGGGACTACACCTTGCTTTTCAGTTTATCTTATACACACTAGATTGACCTTAGGCTTGTGTAATATTGTTACTAGTGGATTGACCTAGGGGATTAATTTTTAAAATACCAATTCACCCCCCTCTTGGGAATACACGAAAGCTAACAAAAGGGTAAGAAATAAGCTATTGTGGTCAAGTCAAGTATTGAATCAGAGTATAAAGCTATGGCTCTCGCTACCTATGTACTTGTTTGATTGAAGAACATGTTGAAAGAATTGGGTTTTCCACGTTATAAGTCTATGGAGTAGATGTATGATAATTATGTTGCTCTTCATTTTGCGATCAACCCGGTCTTTCCTAAGCAAACATAACACATTGAAGTTGATTCTCATTTGGTTTGAGAGAAACTTGTGCAAAAGTTCATTACTATCACTTATGTGAAGTCCAACATGCAGTTTGCTAATTTGTTTTCCAAAGCTTTGGAGTGTCTTGTGTTAAATTTATTTACAACAAGTAAGGAGCATATGATATTTATGCACTAGCATGAGGGGGAGTGCTAAATGTTATTTTAGTGTTTTAGTATTATATTAAGTGTGTTAGTATGTTAATTAGTGAAAGGTAGTAAGGGTATTATAGTCATTAAAATGTATTTGATTTGTAGTATAAATAGAGGGAGAGACCTATTTTCAGGTTAATTCATTCATTTAATCAAAATCTCAAAAAGTACTAATTAAGATAGAAAACAATATAGACAAAAAAAATTTAAATAACCTTCGGAGGTATGCCAAATGCATCTAAAAAATTTAAATAACCTTTAGGAGTGAAGTGAAATTTCTCCCTTTCTTTATTTTATTTATTTTTATCAAAACACAATATTATTACAAGTGCTTTTGAAATTATATGAAAAAAGAAACTAACAATAGCATTTCATTTAATCATTCATGTTTAGATTATCATTATTTGTATAATAAATAATATTTAAATGATTTTTGTATTTCATTTGTATTATCAAAACACGTTTAATGCACTTAACTTACAAATATGTTAGACACACATACTATATTACAACTTTTCCACCTCATACACAACATAGATGTATTTAACTTGTAATATATTAGTCCTAAAATGTACATTATTATGTTTGTTAACCATTTCTAGAGTTTACAAAGAGGTCCATACTTTCCTACTGTTTTTTGTTATTTTTTCAAATCAAAATCGAAATTGACATCAAAATCTTAATTTCTATCGAACTTCTGCACTTTTTGGGCTTCAAAATTTGTTTTAGAATCGAAATTTAAAACCCTGTTCCTCACTAGTGCATTGTGTTGTCTATGTTCAAAGTGCCTATATCATTTGAGTTGTCTATCCATTATCTTATTTTTTGTAAGAGCTACACCTAACTTATCACAAATATGTTTGTTTCTTACTTTATGTTTGACATTATACCAGTCATCCATCTTAGCATTCTCATCTCGACTTCTTTTACTTTTTGGATATATTGTTTCTTAGTCTCCCAACATTCTGATCCATATGGCAGAACTGATCTTACATTTGTCCTATAAAACTTTCCTTTTAATTTTAAGGGCATTCTACGATTACAAAGCACACTTGAAGCACTTCTCCATTTACCCAACCTGCTTTAAGTCTATGCATTACATCTTCAATTTACCCTTCAACTTGCACAATAGATCCAAGGTATCGAAATCTACTACTGCTTTTGATTTCTTCTTATCAAGTTAAATTTTGTTTCCAATATTCCTCCTACTATGACTAAAATTAAATTTTATATATTCTATCTCATTTCTATTTATCTTAAAGCTTTTAGATTCTAAAACTTCTCTCCATAATTTTAACTTAGATTTTACTCAACCCCTAGTTTCATCAACCAAAACAATATCATTTGCAAATAATATAAACTATGGAACCTCATTTTGGGTACTTATAGTCAGATGATTCATCACTAAAGCAAAAAGATAAGGTCTCAATTAAAGCAAATCCTTGATTATACATGTTGCAATTAGAAATCTTATAGGCTCTCCACTTATAGTCGTAAAACTAGTCATTATGTCATTGTATATATCCTTAAGGACATCCGTAAACCAACTACATATACCTTCCCCCCCCCCCCCTGAAACTCACCATATAACTTCTCTAAGCACCTTATCATACATGTTGACACCCAATTTTAACTAGGCCACTTAAATAACAAATTCATCATTTTTTTTTACAGAATACATAAAATAAAGGGAAATGTGGGAAATATAGGGAAATACATCAGAATATAGGAAAAATAAAAGAAAATATAGGGAAATACTTCAAAATACAAAAGAAACATAGAAATACACAAAAATACATGGCGTAGAACAAAAATTAAGAAGCTACAGAGAATATCCCATGGATCTTCGCGGGTACTTGCATCCAAAATTAGAAAGAAATTCAGCAATAAAGGGAGAAAATTTGAGTGATTCTGTAAATTAATTGAAGAAATTACAAGACTGATATGTATCTATTCCCAATCTTCAGCTAAGGACCCATATGGAAAGAGAATCAACTTATCACAATAGGGATGAAATTTTTGCTATAGAAAGGAAAGCACACGCGAGGGAAAATTGAACACAAGGAAAGAGTTAGAAAGGGAAGGTTCGGTCTATTGCTTATTTTGACCGAAGCCCTAACCCTATACATAGGGGCGTTCGCAGAGGGTAGATGTAATGACTTGCCTATTTTTCCATATATTTTTTTAATAAAAAATAATATAATAATCCTATTATCCTGTTCAGTTGGTAAAACATAATCAACCTGGACCCAAGGGAACCAAGGGTATACTTGAAATACAACTCTATTACCTAAGCAGCGGAAACTCAAAACATATACATAACAAGTCATCCAACCAATACAATACTAGAGTTTTACCAAACTTGTCAAATACATATACATATCCCAGAAAGACCAAAAATATGCCTAGGGTTATAACCCAAAAACCCATCAAACACGAGCATAATGACTTACCTTTTTGATGGGGAAGGACAGTTGACCTCTAATGCTGTGGAGCTTTATACGCTCTTCTATCTAGGACTCTTGAAATGTTTATATAGCTGGGGTGAGACACCTTTTACTTAGGGAAATAAACTAACATCAGTGTATGACAACATGAGTATTTTCGTGTTATACATAATATCAGTGCATACATCATATTTGGTAAAAACTATTGATATCATATATGAATAAAACATGATTCCTCATAACATGATATAACGTAATAAATTACTATACATGAAAATCATCTTATATAATTGTACAATACTGAAATAACACCCAGGATGGATAGCTAGCTGATGTTATGTCTTAACCCCACATGACTAGGTCGTGTAGCCCGAAGGTAGACCCTAGCAATGGTTGGCCGACCATGTTAGATCAATCATAAGTCTGTAAGTACAATGAGCCTGTCTCTCTTAGTCCCGAACTACCAGGGGAAAACCTCCACTCTACACTAAAGGCACATCGATTTCCATTTCCCACACTACTAGTGGTGTGGTAGCACTATCATAATTCTAAACATATAGCTACGATACCATGCTCCTGAAATTGAACTAAACCATACCATCTAGGTTTTGATATCATATAATAAGTTTAATATACTAAACATAGCTGTTTTGTATTTCATAATAATATCTGACATGATAATATTTCATGAATTCTATCTTATCATACATGATTATGGCATCTACGCCAACTTGAATCATGACATCTGTGCCTGCATGAATCACGACATCTGCGCCGGCATAACATAACATGAATCACGGTATCTGTGCCGGCATATCATAATAAACTAAACATAATTTCTCTGTACTGTTTAGTATTATAATCATGAAATCTTGGTTCCTGTATTGTTTTATAATTGCTCTGAAAATTATCATATCATGCTTGGTCTGGGGAAACATATTATTCTGACATACATAATTATATGAAAATTTAAACTCATGCCACATAGAAAAGGTAATATCCAAAACATAAAATTTGTTCTAAAATCATATTTTTAGTAAAATACATTAAAATCATATTCCTGATCAACAACAATATTCCCAAACATAATTCTACAATATACATATTTACCTAAAAATAAATGTTATAAAATAATAAATATTTTCATAAGGAGGTTGACTTAATTTATCTCCTTACCTGGCTTACTAAGAAGCCCACAAAATACCCAATCCTACATCGACAATGTTCCCAGCACAATACCCTGAAATTAACATTTCCCCTAATAAAACTTCAGTTTTAACCTATATAAAACCTTTCTTCAACCCAGAAATACCAAATACCTTAATAAATATTAAAATAATCAACTTACCCAAATTTTGGGATGGTTCCCAAGTATAACTAACAAATGATCCACTCAAGCAGATATGGAGAGAATCTTCCCAGGAGTAGCATGGCGGCTTTAGATCGTTGAACCAGTGAAGAATGAAGCTGGAATCAAAGGGAGAAGGAGTGGAGGAAAATTTTTGGGTGAGAGAGGAAAGTTGCATGCAAAAATCTCGCTGAAAACTTGAGTTTGAGCTACTTATACACCTTCTTTCGTCAACGAGACACGCCACTTCCTCGACGAGGCCAAGTAGAGAGTTGATGAACACTTATTCATCGTCAATGAATTTCAGGCCCTGCAAACAGTCCTCTCGGTAATTTTTCGTCAATGAGACACGTGTCCTCGTCGACGCATGTTCATCGACGAGATTCTGCTGTGACCCCTTTAAAAAATTCATTTTCTCTCATTTATTTTATTATTTATCTGCTATAATTCACTGGGTCTCTACATTCTCCCCTACTTATAAAAATTTACTATATGGATTGAACACCATCCTTTGAGGAAAATGGGCCACTTATTTTATTTCTTATCCTTACTTTTGGTGGAGGAATACCGTGGTTACATTCAGGGTTCTGGGAGATTACAAATACATATAAAATAAAATTCTCCCATAACCAAAATACTATCTACTACAAAAAAACCTATTACATGCATTGACTAACCTGCAAAAGAAACATCACATATTTACTTGTATCACTTCCTGATTACTGCTATTTCTTGCTAAAAAAATTTGGGTATTTCTATTGTATCTCTTCCTCGAGTTCCCAAGAAGCTTCTTCCATCGCATGATTTCTCCACATGACTTTTACTAATGGTATTTTCTTACTACGCAATTCTTGTTTCTTTCTATCTAGGATCTATACTGGAGTTTACTCATAAGCCAAGGTATCACTAAGTTCTAACTTGGCATAACTAATGATATGGGAGGAATCTGAGATGTATTTCTTTAACATGGAAACATGAAATACATCGTGAATTCTAAATAAAGCTTATGGTAAAGCCAGTCGGTAGGCAACTGACCCTACTCTTTCAAGAATCTTGAAAAGGCTAATAAACCTAGGGCTCAACTTACCTTTCCTCCCAAATCTCATAACCCCATTCAGTGGTGCTATCTTCAAAAACACATGGTCACCTACTTCAAATTCCAATTCCCAGCAGTGCGTATCGGCATAGCTTTTGTGCTAACTATGGGCTGCACTAATTCTTTCTTTAATAAGCCGGACTTTGTCATAGGCTTGCTGCACTATTTTTGGTCCTAACACTTGCCTCTCACCTATCTTATCCTAGTATAGAGGAGAACGACTTCGCCTACCATAGAGCGCCTTATAAGGTGTCATACCTATGCCGGCTTGATAGCTGTTATTGTATGCAAACTCTACTAGTGGCATATACTGGGTCCAACTACCCCCAAAATTCAGCACGCGTGCTCGCAACATGTCTTCAAATATCTGAATCACCCTCTCACTCTAGCCGTCCGTTTGAGGATGAAACGCCATGCTGAAAGATAATTGAGACCCTAGAGCCTCCTGAAAGCTCCTCCAAAACTGTGACGTGAAACTTGGGTCTTGATCTGATACTATAGACTCTAGCACACCGTGTGATCGCACTATCTCCTAAATATATAATTCTGCCTGTCTGTCCATGGTGTAGTTGGTTTTAATAGGAATGAAGTGAGTGGTCTTCGTTAATCTATCAATGACCACCCAAATAGCATTCTGATCATGTGGTGCTGATGGTAAACTTGTCACAAAATCCATAGATACATGATACCACTTCCATTCTAGAATGTAAAGAGGTTGCAACTGGCCTACTGGCCTTTGGTGCTCAGCCTTTACCTACTGGCACGTCAGACACTGCTGCACAAACTCGGTAATTTCCCTCTTCATGCCGCTCCACCAATAGGACTCTCGTAGATCCCTATACATTTTAGTACTACCTAGATGAACCGTGTAGAAGGACCTATGAGCCTCCTCTAAGATCGTCCTCCTGATATTAGCATCTGCAAGCACACATAATCTGGTATGGAACTGCAAATCTCCATCATCTAAAATACTGAACTCCCCCCTTGTCCGTCCTGCACCTTAGCTATCAACTCTGCTAATTCTGCATCATCTCTCTAAGCAGTCTTAATTCTTTCCTGTAAAGTAGGATGCACTACCAGGTTGGCAATAAATGCCTGAGGATCACTCTTTACCAATTCTACATCGAGTCTCTCCAGATCCATCTCGATCAGATATTGAACCTCCATAGCTACAAGTGCTGGTTCCACTGATTTCCTACTCAAAGCATTATCTATCACATTTGCTTTCCTTGGGTGGTAACTAATAATGCAATCATAATCTTTAATAAGTTCCAACCACCTTCTCTGTCTCATGTTTAGTTCCTTTTGAGTGAAAAAGTACTTCAAACTTTTGTGATCGAAGAATATCTTGCATCTCTCACCGTACAAGTAATGCCTCCAAATCTTTAATGCGTGTACCTCTGCAGCCAATTCCAGATCATGGGTAATGCGTGTACCTCTGCAGCCAATTCCAGATCATGGGTAGGGTGGTTCTTTTCATACTCTTTCAATTGTCGAGAGGCATAAGCTATACCCTACCATGCTGCATCAATACACAATCGAGCCCTTTTAAAGATGTGTCACTGTAAATTACATAACCATCACCCCCTGACGAGATAATCTACGTAGTGAGATGCCTCTATTTTAGTTCCTAGAAGCTCTTCTCACAAGCCTCATCCCATACAAACCTAACATTCTTATAGGTCATACGCGTCAGAGACCTTGATAATGTTGAGAATCCCTTAACAAACCGATGATAATAACTTTCCAGCCCCAAGAGAATCCTAATTTCCTGGACGTTCTTCGGCCTAGCCCAATTCAACACTGCCTCAATCTTGCTGGGATCCACTAAAATACCATCCCCTAATACAACATGCCCAAAAAATGCCACTTCCTCCAACCAAAATTCATATTTACTGAACTTGACATACAATCTCTTTTCCCTAAGCAGTCTAAATACTGATGAAAGATTCTATTCATCAAATCCATGAATACAGAAGGAGCATTCATCAAACCAAAAGGCATAACAAGGAATTCATAATGCCCATATCTGGTCATGAAGGATGTCTTTGAGACATCTTCTGCTTTTACTTTCACTTGGTGGTAGCCTGATCTGAGGTCGATCTTGGATTAGACTCGTGTACCCTGAAGCTGGTGAAATAGATCATCTACACGGGTTAGAGGATACCTTTTCTTGATTGTCACCTTATTAATTTCCCTATAATCAATACACATCCTTAGAGACCCGTCTTTCTTCTTTACAAATAACATTGGAGCTTCCCATGGTGATACATTGGGCCGAATAAATCCTTTATTCAATAGATCTTGCAGCTGGTTCTTTAATTCCCTCAATTCTGCTGGAGCCATTCGGTAAAGGGCTTTAGAGATCAGTGTCATCCCGAAAAATAAATCGATAGGGAAATCTATCTCACAGTCAGGAGGCAATCTTGGCAATTCTTTTGGAAAAACATCTGTAAACTCCTTAACCACTGGTGTATTGCCAAGCTTCAATTCATTTTCTAACACCTCCTTTACAAAAGTCATAAACCCCTGACAACCATCCAAGAGTAGCCTTCTCACTTGCATAGCTGACACTAACTGAGGTGGGGAACACACCTGTGACCCCATAAACCTGAATTCTTGCTTGCTTGGTGGTTTGAAGATCACCTTTTTCATATGATAGTCAATATTAGCATAGTTAGCTGCCAACCAATCCATACCCAGTATTACATCGAACCCATGCATGTTAAGTACAATTAGATAAGCAAGTAGTACTCTCCCCTGAATTTCTACGGGATAATCTCTGAGCACCCTACGACACTTTACCACTGAACCAATCAATGAAGCTATTGACATTTCTACATCTAATAACTAGGTCTCGCCTCCAGATAATTTAATGAAATTTGAGGACAAAAAAGAATGAGTAGCACCCGCATCAAATAAAAAAATAGCATGGCATGAAAAAACAGTAAGGGTACCTGTCACGACGTCTGCGATAGTCTTAGCATCTCCTGGCGTCAGAGCATAAAACCTCGCTAGGGTTGCATTCCTCTACTGACCTCCAAGAGGTGCCTGGTAACCTCCCCTAAACTGCCTAGGAGTAGGAGTAGTGCCAATAGGTGTAGAACAGTCTCGTGCCAGATGCCCCAATCCTCCACATCAATAACATACACCTCTCCTTGTTTGACACTCCCCCAAATGCCTCTTTCCACATATCTAACATATAGGGTAGGTCTGAGCACCCTAAACCTCACGGCCCCCAGTCTCCTGCCTCTAACCTTTGCCATAGTTTCCTCTCCTTTACTGACCCCAACCAAAGCCCTATTGAAAGCCTGAAGGTGTGGACCTTTTCTTCTATCCTTGCTCCTTTACACCCAACCACTCACCGGCCTCAACCAAAGCTGCTCTATCAACTAACTCAGCAAAGTCCTGTATTTTCAACACCATAACTTTCCTATAGATCTCACGCCTCAAACCTCTTTCAAACTGTCTTGCTTTCTTTGCTTCATTGGGTATGATAAAAGGGGCGAAACAGGATAACTCGATAAACCTCACCGCATACCACTAGATCGACTACTGTCCCTGCTTCAAATTCAAGAAATCTTCCTTTTTAGCTTCACTGATAATGGCTGGGAAATATCTATCAAAGAATAATTCTTTAAATTGGTCCCATGTCATAACTATTGGCGTTGTCCTATATTGCTCAAGAAGTTTCACCGTAGTCCACCACCTATCAACCTTCCCTATCAGTTTATAGGTGGCGAAGAGGACCCTCTGCTTTTTCGTGCATTGCGATATTGCCAAAAGTTTCTTGATCTCTTGCAACCAATTCTCGGCGACTGCATGATCAACTCCTCCTGAAAATTCCAGAGGATTCATCTTGGTAAATTTCTCTATTGTGCACCCATAGCCTGTAGACGGACCTCCCTGCTCTCTGGAGCTTCTAGAGATCTCAGCCATAACTTGCTGAGCCGCACAATGTAATATCGCATAAGAATCAGGCCTACACTCGAGGGCCTTGCATTGTCACTACTGCTCGCATGGGCACTACCTCCTCGAGGGTCCATCCTGAAAAGATAATAGCATGACTTAGGGATCCTATCCTCATAACTTATGCATCTAACCAAAATCCTCTATCTTGACATCCTTATCTTATTTCAAGATTCAGCCCTACTCTTTAGAAACACAACTCGGCAATAGTTTACTAGGGTTTTCCTGAAATCATCACCCTAGGAAAAACACAGAAACCACCACGAAAGTCTTGTCTCTATCCTGCAGAACAAAACCTCAAATCCCCTTCCTATGCTTTGGTATTATTTTCACTGCACCCTAGAGTCTTCAGAACCTAGCAATCTAGGCTCTAATACCAAATTGTAATGACCTGTCTATTTTTCCATATATATATATATATATATATATATATAATAACAAATAATATAATAATCCTGTTATCCTATTCAGCTGATAAAACATAATCAACTTGGACCTAGGGGCACCAGCAATATACCTAAAATACAACTTTGTTACCTAAGCAGCGAAAACTCAAAACATATACATAACAAGTCATCCAACCAATACAATACCAGAGTTTTAAAAAACTTTTCAAATACATATACATATCCCAGAAAGTCCAAAACTGTGCTGAGGATCATAACCCAAAAACCCATCAAACACTAGCATAACGACTTACCCTTCTCATAGGCTAGGATAGTCGACCTCTAATGCTGCGGAGCTCTATCCGCTCTTTTACCTAGGACTCCTGAAAGCTTATATAGCTGGGGTGAGACACCTCTTAATAAGGGAAATAAACTAACATCAATGTGTGGCAATATGAGTATTTTCGTGTTATACATAATATCAGTACATACATCATATTTGGTAAAAATCGTTGATATCATATCTGAATAAAACATGATTCCTCATAACATGATATAATGTAATAAATTACTATACATGAAAATCATCTTATATAACTGTACGATACTGAAATAACACCTATGATGGATAGCTAGCTAATGTCATGTCTTATCCCCATATGACTAGGTTGTGCAGCCCGAAGGTGGGACCTAGCAATGGCTGGCCGACCATGCTGGATCAATCATAAGTATGTAAGTACGATGGGTTTGTCCCTCTTGGTCTTGGACTGCTAGGGAAACAACTCCACTCTTCACTGAAGCCACATCGACTACCATCTCCCACACTACTGGTTGTGTGGTAGCACTATCATAATTATGAATATATAGCTACGATACCGTGCTCCTGAAACTGCACTAAACCATACCATCCGGGTTCTGATATCATATACTAAGTTTCATATATTGAACATAGTTATTTTTTATTTCATAATAATATCTGACATGATAATATTTCATGAATTCTTTCTTATCATATATGATTATGGCATCTGCACCAACATGAATCAAGGCATCTGTGCTGGCATGAATCACAACATCTGCGCCGACATAACATAACATTAATCATGGTATCTGTGCTGGCATATCATAATAAACTGAACATAATTTCTTTGTACTGTTTAATATTATAATCATGAAATCATGGTTCTTGTATTGTCTTATAATTGCTCTAAAAATTATCATATCATACTTGATCAGGGAAAACATATTATTCTAACATACATAATTATATGGAAATTTAAACTCATGCCATATAGAAAGGGTAATATCCAAAACATAAAATCTGTTCTAAAATCATATTTCTAGTAAAATACATTAAAATCATATTCTTGATCAACAATAGTATTTCCCAACATAATTCTACAATATACATATTTACCTGAAATTAAATGCTGTAAAATAATAAAATATTTTCATAATAAGGCTGACTTAGTTTATCCCCTTACGTGGCTTATAGAGAAGCCCACAAAACACCCAATCTTTCACGTGCAGTGTTCCCAGCACAATACACTGAAATTAATATTTCCTCCAACAAAACTTCAGTTTAAACTCATTTAAAACCTTTCTTCAGCCCAGAAATACCAAATACCTTAATAAATATTAAAATAATCAACTTAATCAAACTTTGGGATGATTCCCAAGTAGGCCTAACCAACGATCCACTTCAGCAGATACGGAGAGAATCTTCCTAGGAGTAGCGTGGCGACTTCAGATCGTCGAATCGGCGAAGGCGCTTAGGACACGCTAGCATGGACTTGTTGTCAAAACTAGTAAGAAAAGATTTAGTGAAAGACTTGCTTAAACACCATTTTTGAAAGATAAAATTTGTGATGCATGTCAAATGGGTAAGCAAACAAAATCTGGCTTTAAGAAAAAGAAATTTATATCTACCACTAGACCACTTGAAATGCTTCACTTGGGTTTATTTGGTCTTAATTCTGTGCAAAGTATAGGTAGAAAATCATATGCTTTTGTTATTGTTGATGACTTTTCTAGGTTCACATGGGAATTATTTCTCTCACATAAAAATGAATCATGTGAATAGTTTACTAAGCTATGTAGGAGAATTCAAAATGAAAAAGGTTATAAGATAACTCATATAAGAAGTGATGGAGGCACTGAATTTAAAAATGATGGCATAGAAAATTGTTGTGACCTAGAGGGCATATCACATAACTTTTCTGCACCTAAGACCTCTTAACAAAATGGTGTGGTAGAAAGAAAAAATAAGTCATTACAAGAAATGGGTAAGACTATGCTAAATGAACATAAGCTACCTAATAATTATAGGTCGAGGCTATAAATACAACATGTTATGTCATCAATAAGGTGTTAATTAGACCTTCACTTAATAAAACCCCTTATGAATTGGGGAACAACTGTAGACCTAATATTTCCTATTTTCATATGTTTGGTTGTAAATGCTTTGTGCTTAGGGAAAAGGAACATCTAGGGAAATTTGATTCTAAATCTGATGAAGGCATTTTCCTAGGTTATTCTCTTAAAGCATATAAAGTTTTCAATAAAAGAACTTTAACTGTCATTGAATCTATTCATGTTGTATTTGATGAATCTAATCCATTTTCTAAGAAAAATAATGAAGATGATATTGACATTAGAAAATGCTTAGATAAGTTATCTATTGAAAACAATGTGAGTGAAAATTCAAAAATAAATGATAAATCATCTGAAGATAATAACAATGAGAATGAAGTTGAGGAGTTGCCTAGGGATTCGAAATTCATTAGAAACCATCCTATAGATCAAATCATAGGTGAACCTTCCCGTGGTATAGCCACAAGATCTTCCTTGAAAAACCTAGTGAGTCATTCTGCTTTCTTGTCCCAAAAAAAAACCTAAAAATATTAAAGAAGTCGTAGAGGATGAGTCTTGGGTGATGTCTATGCAAGAAGAACTTAATCAATTTGAAAGAAGCAAAGTGTGGACCCTAGTTTCTAGGCCTAATAATCATACAATTATAGGAACTAAATTGGTGTATAGAAACAAAAAGGATGAGAATGGGGTAGTAACTAGGAATAAGGCTAGACTAGTTGCCCATGGTTATAATCAGGAAGAAGGAATTGATTTTGATGAAACCTATGCTTCTATTGCTAGAATGGAAGCCATTCGTATGCTACTTGCTTATGCTACTTTTAAAAACTTTAAATTATATCAAATGGATGTTAAAAACGTTCTTCTTAATGGCTATATTAATGAAGAAGTGTATGTAGAACAACCACCCGATTTTGAAAATCATAGATATCCAAATCATGTATACTAGTTGTCTAAAGCCTTGTATGGATTGAAACAAGCTCCTAGAACTTGCAATGTGAGGCTTAGTTGTTTTCTACTAGAAAATGGGTTTACCCATGGCAAGATTGACACTACACTTTTTATCGAATCCAAAAATGATGATATGCTTATTGTTCAAATTTATGTTGATGATATCATTTTTGGAGCCACTATTGATGAGTTGTGTAATGAGTTTTCCAAATGCATGCAAAGTGAATTTGAAATGAGCATGATGTTGAACTTAGTTTCTTTTTAGGGCTACAAATTAAACAAGCTAAATATGAGACTTTTATATGCCAATCTAAATATGTCAGGGATTTGTTAAAAAAAATTTAATATGGAAGACGGTAAAATTCTTGGTACCCCTATGAGTTCTTCCACTAAATTTGATAAAGATGAACAAGGAATCCTTGTTGATGTAAAATTGTATCATGGCATGATAGGTAGTCTCCTATACCTCACAGCTAGTCGACCTGATATCATGTTTAGTGTATGCATGTGTGCTAGATTTTAGGCCACTCCTAAGGAGTCTCATCTATTAGCAGTCAAACAAATTCTTAGGTACCTAGTTGGAACTATTGAGTTAGACTTATGGTATCCTAAGCATACTACATTTGAGATTATAAGTTATACTGATGCTGACTTTACCGGTAGTAACGTTGATAGGAAGAGTACTAGCGACACTTGTCCCTATTTAGGACAATCTCTGGTTTCTTGGTTCTCCAAGAAACATAACTTAGTTGCCTTATCCACACCCGAAGTAGAATATATTGCGGTTGGAAGTTGTTGTGCTCAAACTCTTTATATGAAACAACTTATGGATTTCAGATTGCACTATGATGCTGTTCCAATTAAATATGATAATACTAGTGCAATTAAAATTTCCAAAAATCCTATGTCACATTCACAAACCAAATATATTGAAATCAGACATCATTTCCTTCATGATCGTGTGCAGAAAGGGGATGTGACACTTGAGTTTGTGTGCACAAATGAACAATGGGCTGACATTTTCACTAAACCACTTCCAGAAGATAGGTCCATACAAATTAGACGTGAACTGGGTCTCATGCATAGTAGAGATGCTTCCTAGATATTTGATAGATTGCATAAACTTAGGGGGAGCTTTGTAACAATCTTAAGTCTAACAATTGATATAACAATTGGTATCTTTCATTGTTTTAGACTTTATGAATTTGGTTGTGTTTTGAAATGCATAATTTTCATATATATTGCATGATGATGATTGTACTTATGTTTTATGTCTTGATCATACTAGAACTATTTGAGTTAAGTAGTTGTGGATAAACTGTTAATCTTAAAACTCAAAACAGGTCATTTTTATACAAGTATTTTTGGGAAAATGTCCTATTTTCAAACGGCATGTTGCCAAAGTTTCTAAGAATTTCCCAAACTTATCTTGTATATTAATGCAGCATACCCAATGCCTATGACTACATGTTTTATATATTTAATAGCCTTTTTTGCTGTTGCCAAAAGCGGGGGGGGGGGGGGGGGATGAGAAAAGGCAAAAATTGGGTAATGGTTACTTGAATAACTTGAAAAATGTTTGTATTGAAAAATCTTTTTAACATTATGCATATTGTTAGGAGGAGCCTTTCAAGGCTATACCCACTTTTTGCATGGTGTATTTGTCCTCATTAAAAAGGGGAGAATATTGACCTCATAGGTCACACCTAATCTTGATAATGACAAATACTCAAGTATTTGATGGATATCTAGTTTATGTGCAGATTTATATTAGCAGATCAAGTGATGACACATGAAGTAAAGCTTGAAGACTCGGAAGATTATTTTATGTTGTAATTCATTTTATTATTCAATGTGGGCCTGTAATAGAAATTATAGGATAAAAATCTATAATAATCTTTGCATGTCATGCATATAGGATTCTTGTAAGCTCATAGACCTTATAAGGCCCTTAGGTCCCTACACAAAAGCACAAGAAAGTCCCGATAATTACTTACATAATCAGGGGAATCAATTGAAATGAATTGGACTTAATAGGCAAAATCTATGAGAGGTCGGGTGACCGAACTTGGGTGTTTAAAACACCTTGGGCGAATGAACGACTATAAAGTTAGCAGGTTGACTTGGTTTTGGGCAACTAAACCAAATATAAATGCACCGTCTATAGACGACCAAACCCCTGAACTGACTTTTTTCACCAACTCAGCCAACCGAACATTTATGTTCAAAATGGGCCTCGGGCGACCGAACACATGAGTTCGGTTAACCGAATCATAGACCAGGCAATCGAAATGCGAACAGTATGGAAATTGCCTTGGTTTAGCCAACCGAGCCTAGATTCGGGGACCTGAACGTTCAAAAGTAAGTTTTTGGACCGAGTCTGTTCAGGCAAAGGAACTGTGGTTCAGCCACCCGAAAACTCTCGAGTTGTTTAGTTTTTACCGAAGTTAAAATTAATTAAACGGGGTTATTTTTACTAATTGGTTGTAAAACAAATCTAATAAAGACCTCTATGTCCTAAACAGTCATAATTTGGTCTACTTCTATATATCATACCTCATTTGTGAAAATTAGCAAGAGATTTCTCAAACTCAAAAGCTCATTTTTGCTTATACTACTTCAAATACTCTCCAACATTCATTCCTTTGATTAATCCTAGCATTGTGAGAGTTTCTAGTGTGCTATTGCTATATTATTGATTGCTTAATACTCTCAATATTGTGCTTATTGATTGTTATTGATTTTGGAGAGTTAAGCAAAGAGTTATCCCAAAAATTTAATTTGATAAATCTAGTATTGGGAAAAACTCATTAGCTTGAGGATCTTTACATTGTTATTGCAAGGTTCTTATAGCTATAATTTTTGTGTGCAAATATTTTACAAGCTATATTTTTCAAACAACTCTTGTGCCTATTTCATTTAGGAAAATATTTTGAATTACTTTGAATACTTGATCATATCTTTGAAGCCCTAATCTAACATTGAGTTTTGATATATCTTGTTTCAAAGAAATAGCTTGTTTATATACTCCTGAGCATATTTATGATTATGCACTGCTGAGTGTTTGCTTGCACAAAAATCACATCACAGAGCTTACAATTTCCTATATTGTTGATGTGTGGTTGATTGATTACCAAAATTACCGAACGCGCTACCAAATAGGTTGAAAAGAGTGTTATGATCAATGAATCTCTCATGTATAACCTTCATTGAAGGAAGTGAAATCTAGGGCTGTTCATAAATAGCCAAGTAGTTGACTCCACAAAGAGAGCAAAGTGGTGGGGAAGGGTTAGAAAGTAACCTTACTAAGGCAGTGGATAAGAATTTCTTAGAATGCAATTAATTGCAAGAAAGAATGATTGCTGCACACGTACTCTCCAACCTTCAGTTAATTGACTGGCAATACTAGATTTTTCTCCAAGCTTGATTGGGATAGCTTGACAATCTGAAGAGAATTCTACGATAAATGTTTCCAGGGTTTAAGGATTGAAAGATATTTTTCTGCGAGTTTAGTTGGAATCATGGAATCAACCAACATACAATTAGAAGATCTTTGCGTGCTGTATTGTATTAGGTGCTAAATAAAAGAAAAATCATGTAATCAATTTCTCCATTGATGCTCAACAGTTTCTTAATTTAGGATTTTGGTGCTTGGGCATTCATTCATATATGTGATTGATAACAATCGTAAAAATAAATATAAAATAAAATAAAAACTACCCTGTCTCACGTTGAACAGAAAGGAAAAAATTAAGAAAGCCCATAGAATATCCATAAAATAAAGCTTCTTTTCCCATTCACCCCAGGGAAAAAAAACACACCTACATATCAATCTCTTCTAAAAGCTTCTCTAGGTAATAAAGATCATGGAAATAAGGATCTGAGACCATATAACGCACATTTTATCCCCGGACTCACACTAGATTCTCAGTGTAGGAAACAACGTAGATGGATTGAATTTGCCCTGGATAGAAGCTCCCTGATGATTTAAATTCTAGATGCATAAGGTTCTGGATCATTGGGTAATACCAGGCTAGAGTAGCACAACTACCATTGATGATAAGAAACTCGCCATTATTTGATAGTCCTAATGGCGAAGACCACCTGGGTAAAGTTACACTATGAGGCTTAAAACCATGATCTTGCAACACCAAGTTCATTCATGACCCATACATCAAATAGATGATACAGAAAACCTGATCACTTGTGATTCTGGCTCAAAAAATTGCTACGTCTACATTTCTGTCATGGTATTTAGGCATGTACTCTTCAAAATATATAGGGGGGCTAAATTTTCCTCCAAGTTATCACTTCTCAGGCTGTAGACCTCAGCTTTACTAGGCTCAAAGTAGAAAAATTTTACTATCTTGTAGTAATTGGTTTTCGAATTGAACCCAAATCCTAGACTGTAGCGGATAAAATCGTGTGATAGGGACTGCGGTAGGAAGAGAACATTGTACTCCCTAGTTGCAGGGTTCCATTGAAAGTATCTGCAGCCGGCTGGATTAGGACCATTATAGTTCCATATGCAGGTGCTTGCATAAATTATGACATTACAATAACCCACTATATGGATATTGATTCCACTAAAGCTGAGTGGAAAATCAATTGGCACCAACAGATGGGGCAGGTTTATGGAGACACTGTAGGAGGTGGTGCGACTAGTGTTCCTTTTAGAGATCCACGAGACGTTTCTCTTGGTGTCGTTGTTGAACCAAAGCAGAGCTGGTCCTCGATGAAGCTAAGGTTTTTTAGAAGGGCATACCAGAATTTGGGAATGCACTGAAAGTACAGCAGAGATTTCCCAGGCAGCCGTCAGATAATGCTTTCAACCATAGCATATAATACCAATATGAGATGAGCTCCACGTGAAAATATCAAATATATGAAAATTTTTAAGCAATCAAGCATCTTCATCCTGTGCAGTCCCCAGTACTGGCAATATAGGACAAGAAGGACAGCACTGGCAGCGGCAATAACCAATGCAAATGCACTTATTTCAATCACATGAATAGATTAGTTCCTATAATTATGCAATTGAAAACTATATTTCTTGTGGGCGTGCAGAGATGGAGCACAAAGCAAAGGGGGTGTGCACTCTTAGACACACAAACAAACAAACACACACACAAAATACAAACTTATATACACTCATGCAGATAGACAAAAAGAGAAAACTTAAAATTTTGTATACTTGTATAGAGCACATGCATGCTCTAAACTAAAATAACTATGCCTCCAAGATCTAAACTAAACAAGTAAAACACTTTGCACATATGTGTTGGACTGTCTCATTCCAATAAGGATTTGGACTTGTTTGAACTGATACTAGTTGAGGGTCTGGAAATAAAATTGATAATCCACTGTATCTCACTACTAAAAAAAAGGAATCTCTACATATCAAACAAGAGAAACCTACTTGCAGAGCACACTGACTTTTCTGATCATCATATCAGAATTTCTCTTTTTGATTGATGAGAAGGAAAAATCCTACAAAATTACTATTTATCATAAGAAGAAAAGTAAATGAATAGAAGGTATCAATATCATCATATTTAGAATAAAATTATTTTGTCCACGCACATTCATCGTGCTAAGATAATTTAGAAAATTGATTTGAACATTCCACACATCAAACCAGTCTAAGGCAACCAGAAAAGGAAAAAAAAAACTCTATGACACAACTTGAAATTGGTTGCCTTACAAAATTATTTCCTATGGAAGATTGGTTTTTTAATAGACAAAAATTGCACAAATTGGATTACAGAGCTCACACACACATGCACACCTCACATTGACAGACAAATTGAAGGTGGTAACGCAAAAATGTGCTTCTGGTTTATCCCAGAATTGAAGCTGGCAGGCCATGGCATGCTCAGAGTCAAGATTGCATTTTCATAAAAAAATAGATGTTTATTTTGAAGTGCATCTGATTAGGCGACTTATTAATGCAAATTAGACTACATTAACTAAATCCATTCCCAGTATGAAGATTTAGATTTAAAAGAGTAGATTGTAGGTCCTAGATTAAAGAGGGACTTAAAATCTCAGAGCTATGTTGGAATTAACCAGTTAAAAATAGATCAATGATGTCATTCCCTACCAAAGAGACTGATTTTGAATTTAACCATGTACCATATATGTTTCCATCCAAAGTAATTACCAAGTTACGAATACTTGGCAATATGTACATGAATCTCTATATATACGTACACAAATATCCGGATATATACACACACACACACACACACACACACGAGTACATGTATAATTGTGTGATTACGTAATATTCAAATTGAATTGTCTATAATTACAAAATTTGGTACGTAAATTTCCAAATTGTAGTGTTTATTACGTAATACTATAATTACATAACCATATACTTACAGACATATCTAAATCGAGCCAACTATGCATGCAACATGCAAATGAACCAAACCAACTGCATACATTTACAAATGTATTCGTTCCAAATTGTCCATAATTGCAATATTAGGTACATAGATTGTTGAATGGCAATATTAATTGCATAATTATGTAGTTCAATTAAGTCCAAGTGATAGCTGTAATTAACAATATATAAATACATACCTACATAATTAGGTACATTCCTAAATCAAAGCAATTATGTAATGCATGTACATGCATATACATAATTACGGACATGTAACTGAATTGTCCACATGTACATTTTCGAATTACAATATTAAATTACGTAATTATGTAATTGAATTACAAATGATAGGCAAAACCAATACTAGAATTACATACTTGCACAATTATGGACATATCTTAACCAAACAAGTTATGCAATTATGAACATGCAGGCACATTTAGTTTGAAAAATTGAATCGGATCAAATTATGCACATAATATTTTAAGTAATTATATAAATATTATAACCAAATAGCATAACATAGAGATTCAATTTGTAATATTATTTACTTACTAGCTGTATAGTTTTAAATGTGATATTAATTAAGTACTATTATAGTTATTAAGATTAGAAATTTAAATGGGTTGATGGGTTAAGTAGGTACACCCATCTTACTCATTTAATTTTTGGGTCAAAATCAGTCACCCATTTTTCTTTGAAGACTGTGAACTCCAACTTGGACAAGCCCTTCAAACCCACTCAAGTAACACTAAACCGTAGGGGTGAAAGAATATAAAATTTTGTCCAAATCCAAAATTCAAGAACCAAAGTCCATAATCCCAAACATAACAGAAGTGAGAACCACTCCCTATCCTTTTAAGGTGAATTGCATAAAAAAGACAAATTTACAAATTACTAAGAGGTGTCTTGTACCCATCAAAATAGGAGATTATAAGGATAAGGTCTATTATGATATACTCTTGATAGATGTGGCCCATATCCTGCTAGGGTGGCCTTACTTAGATGTAACCAATCATGGTAGTGAAAACGTTTATGTGTTTAGGCATAAAGATAACAATATCATATTGATCCCTACCAAGCCCACTCCCAAGGATCCTAGGTTAAGGAACAAGGCAGCTCGTCAAGTCCCAATTCAAAGAAGCATTCGGTGGCTTGATTATGGGGCTTTTAAGCGAGAGATCTTAGAAAAGAAGTGCATTTTTGCAGTCATCACTTGAGAGATTACTCTGAGGATCAAGAGTTTTCTTGGGAGTTCTTACCCGAGGTAGGAGAGCTGCTAGTTATGTTCTCTAATGTAGTGCCTAATGAGTAACCTTGTGAGCTACCAATTATGCAAGACGTTTAGCAAGCCATAGATTTGAATCTAGGTTCACGGTTACCTAAATGTTCACATTATAGGATAAACCCTAAACAGTGTGCTAAATTGAATAGATAGGAAGAAAAACTCCTTGACAAGGTCTTTATGATACATAGCCTTAGTAAATGTGTTGTACCAACTCTTCTAACTTTGAAAAAGGATGGATCTTGGAGGATGTGTGTGGATAGTAAAGCCATCAACAAATTCACCATCAAGTGTAGGTTCTTTATCCCTAGACTTAAGGATATGCTTGACATGTTTGCTGGCTTTAATTAGTACATCTTGATGAGGTCTTTGCCATCTTGAGGGAAGTGAGGTTGTTTTTTAATCTCAATAAATGTAGCTTCTTACAGTCTAGTGTGCTTGTTCTTGGTCTTGTGATATTTGTGCATGGAATAGCCACTAACCCAAACAAATTTAGAGCCATTAGAGAGTGTCCTGATCCTAGGGCTATTATTGAGGTTCACAATTTTCATGGCCTCACTACTTTCGATAGGCAATTCATAGGGACTTCTTGCCACCATAATGGCTCCTATCACTAAGTGTTTCAAGAAAGGAGAGTTTCATTGGACCCTATCAGCTATTGGAATATTTAGAGAGATCAAACAGAAGATGATAAAAGTAGTTATACTGAGGCATCCATACTTTTGTAGAACTTTCGACGTGACTTGTGATGCCTCTAGGTTATGTATAGGTTGGGTCTTGAGTCAAGAGGGGCATGCTATAGCTTTTTTTTTTTTGATGAAAAACTCTTAGATGCTATACAGAGATATATCGAATATGGAAAGTTTAATGTTGCAATGAGATCCCTCCAACATTAGAGATACAACTTGTCACCCCAAGAGTTTGCACTCTTTCCCCTCACCTTGCATTGCAATATCTAAGCTCACAAAAGAAGTTGAGTGCAAAGCATGCTAGTTGGGTGAAACTCCTCAATGAGTGCACTTTTGCTCTTAAGCATTTGGTGTTGTAGGAAGGCTTTTAAAATAAATATAAACAGAACAAAGGTTGGATATGAGAGTTGTAGGGTGGCTTCAAATGTAAGTTTTAAGTTCATAAATTTAACATCAAGCCCTAAAAAAATTAAGATTTACGGTACATAAATAGTTTGAGAAGTTAAAAACTAAGGAGCTATTCTCCTATACAAAAATAGATTCAAGACGAGAAACATGAACCTTCTAATTTTAATTAGATATAATCAACCAATGATGTATACAATGGTAGGTCATTTTCATGTGGTTAAAGGATAGCATTTAAAGGGCAATAAAGGAAACATCACAAACAAAAAGGCATCTAGATTCTAGAAGACAATGATCAGTAAAATAGATCAATTTTACCATCATCAAATCAAAATTAACTTCAATTACTCATTCCCTAGCCTTTTCAAGCAAGACCAAACATAAATTAGAATGAGAAAAAACTGGCATTATTACAAAACAATTGCAAACTTAACTTCATTAACTCTAATCTTGCAAATAAATCACAATTTTTTAGCTTTTTCCCTTATTTTTCAATCTTTGTTTAGGCCTTCTACTTGATCTTTATTAAATATCTTGTTAAGGTAACTTAATTTTCTTGTTTTATGTCTTCTTATTTAACCAAGACATTATCATCCATAATTTTTTATAATTTTATATCACTTAAGTTCTCGCTCTTTCTTCTCTAGCTCTAGCAAGTTTAATTGCATCTCTTTCCCCATTTTTGTGTCTAATCTATTATATAGATTATTAGATGCTCTATGTTCAGCTTCACTAAAGGATTTTTTAGCAGCTTTTCTTGTCTCTTTATACCTTTCAAAGTTTTCCAAGTTTCCTTTGTTTTGTCATGTTTCCTCCATTTCCTTAATTGTAGGGTTCCGGTGCCCAACTTGGGCATCCACTCATAGTATTGAATTTATAGCAATAACAAAGCATAAGTACCCTGTCATATATTAAGGAAATGGTAAAAGGGCTTTCATAACAAATATAGGGGGAACAAAGGATGGGGATGAGAGTTGTAGGATGTGTTCAAATGTAAGCCCTAAGTTCTTGAATTTAACATCAAGCGTCTAATAAATTCAGATTTATGCTACATAACCAATTCGTGAAGTTCAAAACTAAGGAGCTTTTATCCTATACAAAAGTAGATTCAAGAACTAATCAACCAATGATGCATATAGTGGCAGGTCATTTTTCATGTGCTTAAAGGATATCATATAAAGGGCAATAAAGCAAATATCACAAACAAAAAGGCATCTAAATTCTAGAAAGCAATAATCGGTGAAATAGATCAATTTTACCATCATCAAATCAAAAGTAACTTCAATTACTCATTCTCTAGCCTTTTCAAGCATGATAGTTGATAACAACAACAACAACAACAATGAACCAAGCCTTAAGTTCTATTAGGTGGGGTTGGCTACATATATATTCTTTTCCACCAATATATATATATCCTTTTCCACCAATTTATGTGATCATGGACAATTTCCTTCGACAAATTGAAGGCTATCAAATCCTTACTCACGATCTCATTCTAGGTTATTTTAGGTCTGCTACATCCCCTTCTACTGCCCCTCACAATGACTAACTCACTTTTCTTCACTAGTGCACTATATGGCTTATGTTGCAAGTGTCAAACCATTTGAATTCTCTTTCCCTTATCTTATCTTCAACAGGAGCTATGCCTAACTTTTCGAGAATATGTTCATTTTTTTATTTATCTTTTAACATTATACAACTCATCCATATTAGCATTCTCATCTTGACAACTTTTACCTTTTGGATATGCTTTTTCTTAGTTGCCCAACATTATAATCCATATGGTATAGTTGGTTTTACAATTGTCTTATAAAATTTCCCTTTTAATTTTAAGTGTAGAGACCTGGAAAATATAATAATCAAAGAAATTGGGAAAAAGTGGATTTTGGCTGGAAAAAGAGAAAACCAGCGATGGTTTTTTGGAGAGGGAAGAAAACTGGTGACAGTTTTGGGAAATTACCACGGGACAATAACTGGTAAACAGTAAATTTTGGCAGTTAATAGAAAATTGGAGATGGTTTTTTGAGAGTTAGAGAAAATCGTTGATAGTTTTTGCTAGTAGCGTTGAAGATATAAAGAACAGAGAGCTCATTTGAAAAATTAAAAACAAAATACTCTCACTCTCTCCCTCACAAACCCTACGGCCCTCCTTCCAATTTCCTTTGATTTCGGTCCCGTGTAAGCCCGAATTGATGATCAGGAACCACCACAGGTTTCTAAGAAGATTCTTTGCAATGTAGGTGGAGCAGATTTTCAGTTTGGGGTCTTGGGGCACCACTCCAAAACTGAGGTAAGGGTGTTAAATATTGGTTTTAATGGTTAAATTGAAGTATTTAAGGCCTAGAGAATATTAAATGATAATATTTTAGAGTTTGAGCTGATTAATTTGGGAAAAATATAATTTCAGGGATTTGAGTTTCGAACGTCGTAGCGCTTTAGTAGGCTTCTCAGGAATCAGGTAAGTGAATAGATTAAGTTAGCTATTTTCAAGAATTTATTTATGAATTAACGTATTTTTGGGAATACTGGTGTTGAACAGGGGAAACAGGTTTTATAACATATTATAGTATAATACAGAATAGTACTACTCATGTGACATGAGTATAAATTTAATATAATATTAGTATGTTAGAAATGTTATTATTTTAAAGAATATGTATGATTTCCAGTATATTACGATATGATAGCCAGCGCAGATGTCGTAATTGTATAGCCGGCACAGATGCCGTGATATGACAGCTGGCGTAGATGTCGTGATTAGTTTTATTATGATAATATGATTTAGAGATTATGAAATAACAATTTTTATTTAGAATTATGTAAAATCCAGATTTTATGTCAGAAATATGAAAGTGTTGTTTACGAACAATATATATATATATATATATATATATATATATATATAGTAACAGAACCCGGATGGTTACGTATGTTAAGAGTACGGTATCGTAGCTAGCTAATTAGATCGGTGTAGTAGGATAGTGTCGATCCCTAGATGTTGTCGGTGAGTAGGTTGGGTGGACCAGATTGGGTTTAGCCAATAGTGCAACCACACTATTCAGGAAGTGTGTTTCGGTGGCCGATTAGCTCGAAACTGTAGGCAGTGTAGTAGGATACCCACTGTGTTACCGACCCCTAAAGGTTGTCGGTATAGTAGGCTAGGTGGGCAATCTTGCATAGTTATGTTATGTTTGACTTAACCTGATAGGCCATCCAAGGTTAAGTCTAGCCTATGGGCCGCACAACCCAAATCATGAGAGATGGAGTCATGATACACAGATTTACATCCAGAGTACAATTTCGGTAAAATACAGATTTAGCAGATGATTTTAATGATAAGAAAATTCTTTATGATCTTCAAAAAGTGAGGCACTAGGGTTTTTAGGTTACTTTTATAGGTGCTCTCGGCCCTAAGTTTAATCCTGGCTATTGGATCAAGTTAATTAAGAAAATTCCGCGTGTATCCGCGCTGAATCGACGTTCTGCACCAGCGACCTTCAGTGTTTTGGACATAACTTTTACTATACAACTAAAAATTGGAAATTCTTGGTGTCAACAGAAATCTAAGAGAAAATACCACAACTTTTATGTTGAACACATTTTAAGATAAAAAGTTATGGATTAAGAAAAATGCCCTTCAATGTGACGTAAGAAACATGAAGGGAATTTTTCTACTTCGGACACCTTTTAGTGTTTTGGCTATAACTTTTTCTATATGATTCCAAATTAGACATTCCTAGTATCAACAGAAATCTAAGAGAAAAATTCACAACTTTCATGTTGAACACTTGTTAGGATAAGAAGTTATGGATTGAGAAAAATTCTTATTTATACTGTCCGGTCGGCTAATTTAGGCATTTAAGGCTCCAAGGATGAGTTTAGGATTAGATGATGCTTAGTATATGATTTATTTCCTAAGGCTAAGTCTTATGCAATGGACATAATTTGCTTAACTTAAGATTTTAATATTTAAGCATGAGTTAAGTAATAAGAATTATTCGCTAAACAACGATGCTTTAATCCATTTGGAAGTGGATTTATTCTTCAATATTATGATTTATGTTACTCATTGCAAAGATATAAGGTTCCTGGTATTTTCGCTAGTTAAGCCTTTAACCTTTTACTTTGAACAAATCGAAGTTAGCATGCTTTAACCAATATTTTATATCTTACCTGATCATTATGATATATATATATATATATATATATATATATATATATATATATATATATTCCTTAAGTTTAGATTGGATAAATTACTCATAAGAAATCATATGGCTTGCTTTTCCAAGATTCTTAGTATTTAAAATTTTATATAGTAAGTGCATATACTAATTTTTGATTTTTTAGACACTAACCATTTCTAAGCTTTTAGTCATCACCTACCCTATAACTAGTCCTAAGAACAAAGAAAGAATTAAATGATCATGTAATTCCAATTGGAACCTTTCTTGATTACCCATGTCATTTTCTTGTCTTTGTCTCGAACACCTTTAAATGGACACTTATATTGGGTATGCCCTTTCATTTTACAAAATAAGCAAGTTTTGTATATTTGTGGGAAAGTATGCTTATTTCTTTTCTTCTTGCTTAATGAGGCATAGTTATGAAATTTTTGACATAAATCTGAACCCTTTTTGGAAATAGAATTTCTTTTAACTTCTAAGAGTTTATTTGAACTATCTTCACTTGTAAACCTGGAAATTGTTTCAGGATGTTCATATATTTTTCTATCTAAACAGGTGCTCTTCAGAATCTTCATGATTTTCTTATTTTCTAGAATAGCATGATAATCTTTTAATTCCTCTAATTGTTTACCTATCCTTCCATTTTCATTTTGAAACACAATTTCTTCTTAGATATCCTAGCTAGAAGCTTATGCCTTTTAACTAAGGCTTTTTCTAGATCTCCATATGAAGGCATGCTTTCATTATACAATTCAACACGTGATTCAACATAAAATTTATTACAGTAAACATCACATGAATCATTGCACGCATTATTAATGGAATTATCAATAGATGATTCCACACATGATTCATTACAAGAATTGTCATAATATCCATCATTTGAATTATTGCATGCATCAATAGCAATATTGTCACAAGGGACACTGCATGAATCGTTATTAGAATTATCAAAAAATGATTTAACACATGATTCATTACATAATATAATGCAGAATTCATCACATGATTTTTCATAAGATTTATCGCGAGATTTATCACAAAAATCATCACATGAATCAATAAATGAATCATTATATGAAATAGGCTAAGATACATATACCTCCTCCTCGACTAACTCATTTTATTTACAATTTGCCACCTCTTGATCATTTGAACTTGACATTTTTGGAGTGGTGGTTTCTTTCTCTTGGGCTTCTCCATACTTCCTATCAAGTTCTTCCCAAATATCTCTTGCACATGTACATGCCATAAATTTATGAAAAATATTAGAATCCAAAGCATGATAAAGCATATCCATGGAATTTGAATTTGCATGTATTAAACTAGTATCATTTTCATTTGTAGGCACACAAATTCCTTTAACTATTACCTACCAGGCCTTCCAGTCCATCGATTTTATAAAAACACTTTCCAAGCCAAAAAATTTTCACCGTAAAATATTGGAGGACTAAGATAAGATCGTTCCTCACCGAATGGGGTTACACTGATGTAAGTCATTGTGATATTTTACAAAAACGTTTAAGTCTAGTGCAACGAGGCTCTGATACCAATTGTTAATTTAGGTGTAATCCGAAGAGGGGGGGGTGAATTGGGTATTTAAAAATATTTTGGTACTTCAATCCTTAATTGAAAACCCAAACATACAAGCACAAACTTGTATATATACCGATTTTAGTATTATACAACTTAATTGATTTAATGAGTGGATATCTCAATTAATTCAGTTTTACCCAATTATTCTCACGTATTTTAGATATTCATATATACCAATATGTAAAGCATGCACAATAGATATAATATGAATATAAGTGCGGAAATATAAAGAGGGATAGAGAGAGAGCATAGAAACCAAATTTTTAACAAGGGTCGGCCAAACTTGGCCTACGTCCTTACCTTTGGCAAAACACCCAAGGATTCAACTAATTTGCTCCTTAAACCTGGATGGAGCTTCCCATTACAAACGCTGCTTACAAGAGGCGTAGCTTCCTCCTACTTCACTACTTACAAGAGGCACAAGTTTCTCATACTCTACTGCTTAAAAGAGACACAACTTTCTCCTCCTCGGTTCACAACCTGAACCGTTAATACAATAGATTGATAAAATTCTTGAACACTCAGATGCTTCTGAACAAGCTAATGAGTAAAATAAAATTCCTAAAACACATTCATAAGATATAACTTGAAGTTCAATGAATGTATGTGATGATTTCAATAATAATCAACTATATGATCTTTGTATACAAAAATATGGATGATGAGTTTTCTCAAAGATCAACACCCAATGCAAATATCTCCTGATTACGCGCTTAAATTATGTAATTAGATGTTTTAATTCATACATTACGAATTATATTTTTAATTAAATGCTTAATTACTCTCAATATTTTAACATTGTGTCCTATTTATAATATTTGGGTTTTATTGAGTAATTTATGAATTTTTGGTATTTTTTTTTATTGTAGGGCAACTATTGGAAGCTAAAAAAACCGATGGTACTTCGTAATCTCTACGTAACTCTCTCATCTAACCTCTGATTCTGATGATTCAAGAAGCTATAGAAAGATAAGAAAACGCTCTACAATTTTCATGTTTTGCATTTTGAGAAACACTAGCTGCATCAAGGTCGAAATCAGATGTGAAGTTACCATATGCTGTTTTTATGGACTACTTCAGCATTACTTTGTAATCTGGGCGTAACTTTCTCATATGAGTTTCGATCAAAACTATTCAAAATTTTGGGGAAAGCTAAGAAAGAGATCTACAACTTTGGTGTTTTGAGCTCTGAGAGATATGGACGTTAACTAGGTAAAAATTGGTCTTGAAAGTCTAGAACCAATTATGTGTTAACAGAAGGAAGAAAGAAGAAAAAAAATAAAATTAGTTGATTTGACCCGGCAATGCAACTGGGTCCATTTTCTCTCCCATGTGGGTTGTGTGTGTGCAATTTGGGAGCCCAATTTGATTGAAAAAAAGATTTTGAAAAGTCAAAGGGGGAGGGTTAGAATAAAAGGTAGTTTTCTTGCTAGGTTTTTTAGCTTTTAGCAAGGAGGTTGGAAGGGGGGCAGTAGGGGGGAGCCGTACAAGACAACCAACTCCACGGCCAGCTCTCTCTCTCTCTCTCTCTCTCTCTCTCTCTCTCTCTCTCTCTCTCTCTCTGTATATATATATATATATATATATTGTTTTTTTTATTTGAATCTTAAACACTTGTTGGATTTATTTTAATTATTAAAACATTAGTTCAATTTCCTTGTCATTTAAATATTGTCAATTAATTTTAGGTTGAATCTTTCTCTCTTCTACTCTCTTTCTTTAGTGTATTTATTTAATTAAAAAGTTGTGGTTGGATTTTATTTTGGTTGGGTTATTTTGAATTATTTAGTTTAGATTGTTTTTAAAGTCTTGCATGGAATCTTAAATATTTGTTTGGGTTATTATCTATTATATAAAAAAATTTCAATTTGTTTCTCTTATTTGGAATCTTTATTAGAATTTAAATTGTTCTTGGGTGTTTTTATTATTAAAGTTAGTGTTTTTATTTAGTTAGCGTTTATTCTTGTGTGAGTTTATGCTTAAAGTTAGTATTTTTATTTGATAGAATAGTTGCAAAATTTAGTTCTTTGATTATTCTGGCATTGAATTTGGTATTTATTTAAATTATTTCATGTATATTTAATTTTTAGTTAGAACTTAAATTCTATTGCAAAAACCTAAAAAATCTGAGGAAACTGAATATGAACTATGTTTAGTAAATTTTTCTTTTCTTAATTTCTTTTGGAATTATACGAGTTTGGAATTAAAATGCATTCCTTGAGGAGACGATCTAGTCCTTGGGTTAAATATTATACGAAAGAACTCCTATACTTGGGATAGCTTCCAAGCTGCTCATTTTTCGAGTGAGTCAAGTTTTTGGTTTCAAATTAGTGTTTTAACTATCATTCTAATTTTTCTCATGAAAAAGAAAAAGAAAAAAAAAAGAGAAAAAAGAAGAAATTGTTTTTTTGAGTTTTGAAGAAAATATGGTTGCACCTGCACCACGCATGCTTATGAATTTTTTGCAGCTCATACGAACCACACAACCATCTTGCATCATATTGCCTGAGAATGCACAAAACTTTAACATCAAGCCTAAAATGATATTTGTGATATCTCAATTTTATGGGATGGAGTGTGAAAATCCGTTTCAGCATTTAACTGATTTTGAGTTTGCATGTGTTACATTCATAGATGAGACTGAATGTACCTTTAGCATTTAAAAATCCATTTCATGTATATCATTAGGGGACTTTCATGGACTTAGAAATATTCTTAAACCCTTGGAAAGTACCTTTATAAAAGAGCAAAGAAAGAAAGTAAAATAAATTTTTTAAATTAAAAAAAAAAAAAGGAAAATTGAGAAAAAGGGGACTTCAGTAGCCTGAACTCACCCTCAGTAGTGTAGACACCCCATTTTTACCCAGGCCCAATATTATTATTATATTACTATTATTATTTTTATTTTCATTATTATTACCTTTGTCATTTTTAAATATTATTATTATCATTATTATTATTATCATTGACTTTATTATCATGGTTTTTATTTTGCATTATTATCCTAATTATTATTATTATTTTTAAATATTACTTTATTATTATTATTATCGTACTATTATTTTATTATTATTATTTTCAAATCTTGTCATTATTACATTACTATTATTATTATGATTATTATTATTAAGAATTATTATTAGTTGCCATATTCATTATTACTATAAAAGTATAAAAATAAAAATAAAAAAAAAGAAAAAGAAAATAAAAGAGGGAGCTTTAGGGTTTTGATTTTTTATAAATAGGAAGGAAAAGAACACTCTTAGGAGGAGGAAGCACAAACCAAAAAAGAAAAGAAACCTTACCTTGTAGTCTTGTGCTGCAACAATGGAGTCGTTGGCGTTTGCGCAGTCAACTAGATGAAACCAATCGAGTAGCGATTTCTTATCCGATTAATGCGAAACTTTACGAGGTCTTTTCTAACCCTTTCATCTTAATTTTCACCGTTCAGATTCTTCTTTTGAGTTTTCCCCCTTTGTGTTAATTTCTTGCACAGTCGTATCACCGCCGCAGCAGTGGAGTCATTAGCGTCTGCGCATCCAACTGGATGAAGCCAATCGAACAGCGATTTTTTGTTCGATCAATGCGAAATTTTACGAGGTCATTTCTAACTCTTTCTTCTTAATTTTCACCGTTCAGATTCTTCTTTTGAGTTTTTTCCCTTTGTGTTAATTTTTTTGCACAGCCGTATCACCGCCGCAGCAATGGAGTTATCGGCGCCTGCGCATCTAACTGAACGAAGCCAATCGAGTGGCGATTTCTTCTCCGATCAATTCAAAATTTTACGAGGTCGTTTCTAACTCTTTCTTCTTAATTTTCACCATTCAGATTATTCTTTTGAGTTTTCTTCCTTTGTGTTAATTTCTTGCATAGCCGTATCACCGCCGCAGCAGTGGAGTCATCGGCGCCTGCGCATCTAACTGGACGAAGCCAATCGAGCGGCGATTTCTTATCCGATCAATGCGAAATTTTACCAGGTTGTTTCTGACCCTTTCATCTTAATTCTTACCATTCAGATTATTATTGTGAGTTTTACAAATTCATTTTAATTTATTGCACAGCTGTCTCACCGCATCAGCAGTGGAATCGTCGGCGTATGCGCATTCAACTAGATGAAGCCAATCGAGTGGCGATTTCTTATCTGATCAATCTGAAACCTTACTCGGTTGTTTATGACTCTCCCTTGTTAATATTTATTACTTTTATTAATTTCTTTGAGTTTCGTAATTTTATCTTCATCTCTTGGACAGCTTGTCCACACACACACAAACACACACATGCACGTGTGATGTTTTTGTAATTTGTTTATATTTTTTTTTCTTCTTCTTAATGTTATTTTGTATATATATTGTATTATTATTGTTTTATTTGTTCTAATATCTAATGTTTGGGGTTCTTTTTGTTTTTTTCTTTTTTTCTTTTTGTATATGTAGGTATGTAGGTTTCTTTGGTTTTTCTTGGTTGTTTTAATGTTTAATATCCATGATATATTTTTCTTGTTATTATTATTGTATACTTTAATATTGTTGTCATATTATCATTGTGTATTTATTTTGCATATTATTATTATTATTATTATTATTATTATTATTATTATTATTATTATTATTATTATGTTGCATATTTATTATATATATATTTTTGCATATTTATGTGATTATTATTATTACGACCTTATATTTATGTTATTAGTGATTGCATATTTTTATTGTATATTTAATTTGCATATGTATTATTTTCATTGCCTTATTTGTTTATTGGCATATTTATATTATCATTTAATTGCATGAGTAGTTTGCATATTTATTATAGCGATTGCCTCATATAATTATTTGCATATTTATATTATTATTGACCGCATATTTTATTGTGTTTCTATTTTAGATGTTTGCTATGTTTCCTAAATATCACATTGTTTCCATATTGTATATGTATACACTTGCATAATAGGTTTGTAGTTTGAATTATTTCCATAATTTTGTTTGCATGTTCATATATTGTATACTATTTATGGATTTCATTTGTATTGTCATATTTATATATAATATTCGATGTGCGTACCATTATTATTATTATTATTATTATTATTATTATTATTATTATTATTATTATTATTATTATTATGCTAGGAAGCATTATTATAGTATTTTTAATATATACGGTATATATTATGGTACTATTACTATGCTTGTGGTTAGCATTACTTATTAGGATAGTTTTAGTATTTTAATATACATGGTATTACTTATTATATTGTATATCTATTATTTTGTACTATGGTACTTATGTTTATATTTTAGTATTATTGTTATTATTTTTAAATAATTTTGATTTTTATTATCCCTATGATTTTATTTCGGGGGGTATTAGCCTTTGGGCATCACGTACCCTAAGCTCTGAGGGAATATATGTATATATTTATTTATTTTCCTATGTATTTATAAATTCATAAAAAGGAGTAATGTAAAGATTTATTAGATTAACTTAGGGATAATTTTAAATTAATTAGGTGCCGTTCTTAAGAACGGGCGCGTAGGGGGTGCTCATACCTTCCCCTCGCGTAACCGAACTCCCGACCCCAACTCTGGTAATGTAGACCGATTCTACCCCTAATGGGGTAGTAATCATGTGTTCTAACCGCACTAAAGGTTAGTGGCGACTCCGATATCCTTATTTTTAATTGAAAATTAAAGTTGATTTTTAGTTCGCCGCCCAGGGCAAACGCGCTCCCGGGACGTCGCGACAAGTAGCTTAAAGAATTTCTTCAGGAGCCTGAAGATTAAGTTCGGTAGCCTAAAGAATTAATGGGAAAACACAGTAAGAAGGCCGAGGTACTTCGGTTGCCTGAGCTGGAACTTCAGCCACCTGAAGTCACTTTCGGAGCTTGAACTTCAACATTAGTATCCTGAAGTCGCGGGAAAGTTTAAAAATTAGATTTTTATTAAACAAACTTGCGAGCTTTTTCTTTGATCCAACGGTTGAAATCAATCCTAAGGGTAAAACACTATAAATACTAAATATCTAAACCCTCGAAACAAGCTAAGACACTCAAGAAAGAGAAGAACACATCTTGTTGAAAGAACATTGAAAACTTGCTCTTATTGATATATGATTGCCTAAACTTCAACTTCTACTCATCGAGCTTGGGCAAATCAACTCAGAATCTCAAAGGGATCTCTCTTATACATCTTGATTGTCAACTTGGTATTGAGGTTTGATCATTCAAGTTAATATTTTCAAGAATTTCCCATCCCATCACTTATTATTGAATACCATTAGAAAAGTTTGATCTTGAGTGTGCACATACGTATAAAAATTGTTTTTGAAAAGATCCTTACTGGAGAAAGTTTTTTAGCTATTGGTTGATTGGTTTTTTGATTCAAGAGTATATATATATATATATATATATATATATTGTTCATAGAGCTTATTATTGAAAAATCTATTTTTGATTAAGTATTAAGAGGTTGATCTTGAGTGTGCATATATATATATTAAATCACTTTGATAAGATTACCACTTGAAAAGAGCTTTAGCTATTGATTAAATATTTTAGTTTCAAGTGATTTTTTCTATTCAAAGACTCATTACTTTTAATAGTACAAATCCACTTGATTAGATATCCTTGGAGTTCTTAAATACATATATTGTTGAAGGATATTTTTTGAAATAGTTCACATTGATTTTTGACCTTTGGAATACATATCTATATATATATATTTGCATATTGCAAAGGTTGTGTTGTGATTGAATATTTGCAAGAAAGCTTTGTGATTTTGATTGATTTAATATCTAAGACAAAGTTTTTATTAATAAGTTCACTTCAAATATATTTGTGCATTTTTGCAAAGTGAACTAAGAACCCTAAAATTCTCCAAAGCATTTTAAATATATAATTACTTGGGAGTTTTGGTTATAGAGGGAAATTGTGTATTGAAGCATTTCATTCATAAAACGATGTTATCGTTTCATTCATACTGAGCTTCAAGTTTTATCATATGATTATGTACTAGGACTTTGAATTGTACTCACTAGCTTTGCTAGAAGCAACATTGAGTTTTTTGTAGATTAAATTGTATTCAAGGTTCGGTTTCGAACCGGGGTTGAGGAGAGAGTTGTATCTCTTGTAAGCAACGGATTAGGAGGGAGTTGTACCTCTTGTAAACAGCGGATTAGAAGGGAGCTGTACCTCTTGTAAGTAGCGGATTGTAAGGGAAGCCTTGTCCCAATTTAAGGAGCAGGGATTTTAGTAGAATCCTTGATTGGGTTACTCAAGGCGAGGACGTAGGGCGGGTTGGCTGAACCTTGTAAAATCGTGGTTGCATTCTCTCTTCCCTTATCCTTTTCATTTTTCGTATCGTATTTCAATTTCCTACTTGCTTGTGTATGTTGAATAACTTTACATGCATTTGAATGGGTAAAAGGGAATTCATTGATTTAGTAATTCAAATCAACACCATATTACAGCCATTAATTAGTCAAACATAGAAATAGGGATTGATTGGTAAATAAGTTTCAAAGAATTTTTTAAAATACCCAATTCACCCCCCTCTTGGGATTACACCTCAATCAACAATTGGTATCAGAGCGGGTGTACATAGACGTTATTGTTAATTTGTAAAAAGATCCTGATGGATTATTGTGATGTATCTCCATTTGGTGTGGAACAAATCTCTGCAAGACCTCCAATGTTTTATGGTGAAAATTTCACTGAGTGGAAAATGAGAATGATTATTTTTATCAAATCCATGGATTGGAGAACTTGGAGAGTAATTGATCAAGGAAACTTAGTTCCTTTGAAAATTATTGATAATGTTGAAATTGCAAAATTTGAATATGAGCTGAATGAGAACGACATGAAATTAATGCAAATAAATTTTGGTGCTATGAACATTCTATTGCTTGGTTTAGATACTAATGTTTTGCATGAAATCAAGTCATTTCAAAGTGCTAAGGAGATATGGGAAGAACTCGATAGGAGATTTGGAGAGAACAAAGGAAAGAAGTCCTCTACTTGGGAAGATCCATACTAAAATGATAAGGTAGTAGAAAACTGTGGCCTAGTTGCATTGGTTGATGAAGAGGTACACTCTACTCACTCTACTTCTCATTCAAATTCTCAAAATGATTCATGCAATGACTATGATACATCTTGTGATAGTTTTGGCAGTGAATATTATGATGAATCTGATAATGATAACATGCCGTCTTGTGAGGAATTACAAAAGGAATTTGTTAAGGCTTATAAGATGTTAACAAAGATGACCAAAAAGAAAATAATGTTAGAAAGTGAAAATAAAAACTTAGCAAAACAGTTAGAGGGTTTTCGAGAGTCTCATACTTCTTGGGAAAAAGAAAAGACTGAAAAGGATTTAGAAATTAAGAGATTAGTAACCAAGAATGAGGCATTACCGAAAGATTTAGAATCAAAAAGTTGTGTTGAAAAAGAAAAGGACTTGAAAATTTTGAAATTAGAAAACAAGAATGATATGATAGCAAAAGAGTTGAAAGAGTTAAGATCCAAGATTTCGAGTGATAATACAAAAGATCTTAAAATCTATGAACTTGAATGCAAAGCAAACAAAGTGACTGATGAATTGGTAAAGTTACAAGTTATTTGCAAAGGCTTCAAGAATTCAAAAATTCAAGACCTAGAAAGAAAGATAGAGGTTCAAGCTAAGATCATCGACACATTTACTAAGGGAAAAGAAAATTTTGACAAGCTCTTAGGTTCCCAAAAGATGACCTTAGACAAAGAAGGTATAGGTTACAATGGAATTGAAAATAGGATAAGAAAGAACCTATACATGGGGTATTTTGTTAAAGCATCAAAATTCTATGCTAGTACCTCCTACAGTCCCGTATGCTTACACCACCTGCGTATTATGTAAAAATAAAGGACACATTAAATTTGATTTGTCCATTTAAAAGGAAAGGTGTGAAGCTCAAATAGGTTTGGCAAGTCAAACAAAAATGAGTACCGAACAAACCCCAAACACTCCTCTTTAGACTTTAGGATTGAGAATTTAGTGAAGTCAGCCACATAAACAAAAGGGGGACATGATAACTAATAGGCTTGGGAATAGTATATGCTTAATATGTAAATCTTAGTATGTGTATCTATTGCACTATTATTATACTAAGAATCCTACGAGAAAGTTAAGTCAATATGATTCTCTAAGCAAGATATCCAATCTAACTACTTAATGTTTTCATATCGTAATGATTGGATAAAATGTTAAGATATTGAATAGCACACAAATCTTGATGTACTCAAAAGTGAAGGTTGAGAGATTAACAGCTAAAATATTGGGAACTTTATATCTTAGCAATGAGTAACATAAATCATAACATTGAAGAATAAATTCACTTCCAAATGGATTAAAGCATTGCTGTTTAACGAATAATTCTTAGTGCTTAACACATGCTTAAATATTAAAATCCTAAGTTAAGCAGATCATGTCCAATGCATAAGACTGAGCCTTAGGAATAAATCATATATTAAAAATCATCTAATCCTAAACTTACTCTTGGAGCCTCAAAGGATTAAAATTAGTCATCACTCTAGCCACTAGCACTAATAATCATAAACTCTATATTTTTCAAGTGCTTATTAAAAGATATCCCATTTTAATCAAATTTGGGGCATTCTCTAAGGGAATAAAATTGTTTACAAAGACATTCTTAATGAATATTCTCGTTGTGCTTAAAATGTAAAAATCCCTAAGTTTGATATGTGATTAAGCAACATCCTCCACAAGAAATCTTTACCATACCATGACCATATCCGGTAAAGATTCATCCATTATAGGCCGTATCCTTGCTTAATATTGAAGACATACTTATAAGGTACCGTCCAATAATTGGATAATGAGAAATACCTAAAGAGCAGTATTCCAAAACTAATATTATTCAAAATTGCTCTTTGGCCTATGTAGTTGGATATATTCACTCTCACTAAAATATTTTGAATATTGTCCACACACAATGAATATTCTTCCAAACTTAATGATAATTAAACTGTTAAGAGTATTTGCAAAATCTCACTTCACAAGCTCTCAAATTTCAAGTCAAATCTATTAGAAGAGTTTGAATGTGTCAAATGGCTAAACTATATGCTATAGGTTTCAATCTATATGATAATTCAAATGACTAGGAAACCTGTGCATTGAGATCCATAAGAAAGGTAGCAGTATAGGCTTATGACTCTGAAGTAAAATGGTTTATAACTTTTTGGTTTTCTAAGCTAAAGTTGGTAAAGTCGGGTATATATCATTCAAAATCTGAGAACACTCGGCTAAACTAGTGAAGAATGATTGCATGGAAAAGACATAAAAGTATGATAAGTGCAAAATTGAAGGGGAGCAAATTAACTTGATAATTCTATGGCTATGAAACATAAGCATAAGCACATTTAGTGTCATATTTTGGGTTCACTTCTGGTATCAAATCGTAAATGGTATGTGTAAATTCTTTTGTGCAGATGTGATACAACATGTTAACCACATGATTTTCTAAGCTATTCTAAACTAAACTTGTTGCATGCTTGAAGATATTTAAGGGAGCTAAGCTCCATTCCTAGAGAAAGAGCATAAAGAACGCATGTGCATCATAGTTTCACTATAGTTGGTCAAAATATTTTACAATGACTGCTTATATGGCTTTGAACTAGTAGTGACATAAATCTTCGATAAGTATAAGCATTTCATTTCATCTACACAAGGATTAAAAGTCATAGGGGGAGCATCTCGAAATGGTTTCCTATCTTATTATGCTTACCAATATGTCTTGTGCTTAGATGTGCAGTGAACTTTCTGTAGCACGCATTCAATTATGATGATTCTATTGAATATGCAAAATGAAAAATATATTGCATTGCCGAAAATTGCTTGAGTTAACCACATGACCTTGTTTTGAAATGCATTGATAAAATTAGGATCTGTATGGTTAGTCTTTCTGGCCATAATTTTTTTGGAATGTACCTAAAGCAAATATCTATAGCAAAATTTGCCTTGAAAATCCAAAACGTGAGAGATATGTACCAGAGTAAATTTTTGGATGAGCACTAAGGCGGGAGAGATTTTTTAATTGCATAAGCTATTATGTGTATGAGCTTAAATGAATAAAACATGAGAGATACTTTTTTGAGCTAAAATAAACATGGTTGCCTAGAATTATATTAGATGTCATAATTCAAGGGGAGCAACGTCACTTAAGATGTGATAACTTGGTATCAAATCAATCAACTTTTGGTATCGCATTAATCAACATTAGTTCACATTTGATATCCCATCAATCAATAATTGATATCCTCACATAATCGCTGAAACTTATGCAAGGGGGATGGTTGATGTAAAAAAATGGGAGAAGTAAAAGTTTTCCAAATCTGATGGTTGAACAAGATTAAAATTTTAAAATTTCAAAGGGGAGAAGAACATAAGGGTATTTCCATTCATGTCTTATTATTATGCACCTTTTTGTTGATGTCAAAAGGGGGAGAAAAATAGGGAGCAAAAATAATAGTTCGTGAACAAAAACTGTTATTGATGTTATGCAAAGGGTGAGATATACAAAGGGGGAGAAACTGTTATTGATGTCATAGTTGAAACATCATGAGCATATTCATTATGAGCATATTTCATATTTCATTTGGATTCAGGCTAAACACTTTTGGTATCGCATTAATCAACATTTGGTATCAACATTAGTTCACATTTGATATCCCATCAATTGATAATTGGTATCCTCACATAATCGCTGAAACTTATGCAAGGGGGATGGTTGATGTAAAAAAAGGGGAGAAGTAAAAGTTTTCCAAATCTGATGGTCGAAAAAGATTAAAACTTTAAAATTTCAAAGGGGAGAAGAAGATAAGGGTATGTCCATTCATGTCTTATTATTATGCACCTTTTTGTTGATGTCAAAAGGGAGAGAAAAATAGGGAGCAAAAATAATAGTTTGTGAACAAAAACTGTTATTGATGTTATGCAAAGGGTGAGATATACAAAAGGGGGAGAAACTATTATTTATGTCATAGTTGAAACATCATGAGCATATTCATTATGAGCATATTTCATATTTCATTTGGATTCAGGCTAAACACTTTGTGTATGAACATAAGCATATACTCATTGAATATTTGATGCATTAATTGAGGGGGAGCCTTGTTAGGTGTAATCCATTATATATTTTTACTCGTGCATTTGTCATCATCAAAAAGGGGGGGATTGTTGACTCTACGAGTCCAATCCAGTTTTCATAATGACAAATCACTTGGTATTTGATCTGTGCATTGAGTTTATGAACATGACTTATATTAAGCATGTACAGAAGGATAACGAGTCATGGAAGCCTTCAAGTAAAGCTTACAAATCTTGGCACGATCCATGGAACTCAAAGAGTATGAGAATCAAGATGCAAGCAGCAAAGTTCAAGAATATCTTGGGAATGGGTATTTAGAACTCATTGCTGGAATTGGTGTGATCCCAAGAGGAGGGGTGAATTGGGTTTTAAAAACTTTTTGGCTAATTTAAACAATTCATTGATTCACCACAATATCATATCCCATTCAACATGTACACATGTATGTAAAGCGAGTTTAACAATAAAAGCAAACATACACGTGTGCAGTATCTTATTTAAATCAAATGTGTGCATGAAAATAATTTCGACATTAAATAAACATTTATACACATGCTAAAATTAAAGTGCAAGAATTTAAATAAGATAAGGAGAGAATGACACCAGATTTGTTATCGAGGTTCGGCCAAACCAGCCTACATCCCCGCCTTGGGCTTACCCCCAAGGATTCCACTATACCTGCTCACTTAACTGGGCGGAGCAAAAGCCTTTTACATCCTCTCCTTACGGGGCGAGGAAAACCCCAGCTCAATTACTAGGATGAGCCAAACTAGTCTCATTTGCGGGGTTGAGACTCCCCAGTTCAATTCCGGGCCGAGCCGAACCGGTCTCACTTGCGGGGTTGAGACTCCCCAGTTCAATTAACGGGCTGAACCGAACCGTTACAATAAAATTATTTTGTACATAAAATATGCTTCTAAAATACAAGCAGAGATGTACAACATTAAAATCTAATATACATTCTCATATGATTTTGAAATGAAGCTCATGTAGAGTATGGGTTTTCTCTCAAAATATTTTTGAAGTAAAACTTGAGAGTTTGGAAAAAGATTTTATTTTCTAGAATGATTGACCTTTATAAAATAAAAGGAGAAGCCTCTCAAGCAAGTATATATTAATTTGATATATGCTCAAGGCTCCCTCTTGTATAATCCAAATAAATTCTCCAACAAATGTATTTCAAGATAAGAGTAGGAGAATATTAGGGTTTTCTTCAAAATGATTGACCTTAGTAAAATTAATCCCAAGAAGGCATTCAAGCAAAATATATGAACGAGAATATTAGCCCAAGCCTTCAAGACATTTTTCACAATAAATTTCTCCAAAAAATATTTTTCCAATTAAAAGAATATGGGAGAAATTTAATCTTTGAAAAACATGAAAAATAGAAAGGCCTTCAAGCAATATACATATGAAGAATGTTATATGCTCAAGCCTCTTCAAATATAACCCCAAAAATATTTTCCCCAAAAATGGTTTTCAAAAGAAGAGAATGGGAGACATTTTAATCTTTGAAAATATATCACAAATAAAAGAAGAAGGCCATCAACCAATATATATGTACATGATATATGCTCAAGCCTCTTCACATAAAACCCCCAAGAATATTTTCTCCCAAAATGATTTTCAAATAAATGAAGAGTAGGAGAAAAATAAGAATTTAAAGAACAAATGGGGTATAGAAGTGTGGGAGAATCAAAGAACGATTAACTAATTTAACAAAGGGATTCTCCAACATTTTCAAGTGTTTTGGGATTGTATTTATAGGCAAAAACCCTTTGTGACCGTTATATAGCCGTTGGGACCTTAAAATATATTTTTATTTTGAAAACTAGCCATTTTTTGGCCGTTGGGACACTTTCTCGAGAAGGTCGGTCGACCAGGCTCAAGGTAAGGTCGACCAGGGCTTGAAATCAACGAGTTTCGATCGACCGTAGTGAAGGCTCGGTCGACTGGCTTCTACTTTTCTGCACAGATACTGTTCAGTGTTTTAGCCATAACTTTTCCTATAAAATTCCAAATTGGATGTTATTGATACCAATAGAAAGGTAAGAAAAAATCCCACAACTTTCATGTTGAACACATTTTAAGATAATGATTTTTGGCTTGAAAAACATGTCCATCAATGAGACAGAAGAAACATGAAGGGAGTTTTTCTCTTACGGACACATTTCAGTGTTTTGGCCATAACTTTTTATGTGTAACTCCAATTTAGACGTTCTTGGTATCAAACTCAATCTATGGGAAAATTTCACAATTTTCATGTTGAACATGGTTTGATATGAGATTGAATTGAGTGAGAAAATTGCTCATTTCTAACATTCGGTCGACTGGCCGGTTGACCGACCCCTTTGAAAAAATTTAGTTTTTGCATTCTTTTAACTTTAAAACCATTTAAAAACCTTTGTATAAGTTAGGCATTTTATGAAAAGAGTTTTCCATGTTATTTGGAGGTCCTGTGGTCAATCTAAGGTCAGGTTGAGCTTCAATTTTAAATCATGTAAGATGCATGCACATTCAACCCTAATTACTATTACAACCCAGAAAATAAATAAGTTTTCGTGTCTTTTGCGCCTCAATGCTCCATGGAATATGCCGATTGGTGTTCTTGTCAGTGTTCTTTACAACTTCCATTTTGCATTCATCACTTGTGCTTACAGAAATATAAACATGTTCACACTCAGTTACACAAGTGAGATACTGTGGTATGTCATTATCAAAACAGGGATTGGACTCAAAAAGTAAACACATGTACTTACATTTTCATATGATTTAATTTGAGGCTCAACATAATTTAGAATGATTTTAGGATTCATGGATTTCATGTATATCATTAGGGGACTTTCATGGACTTAGAAATATTCTTAAAACCTTGGAAAGTACCTTTATAAAAGAGCCAAGAAAGAGAGTAAAATAGATTTTTAAATTAAAAAAAAAAAAAGGAAATTTGAGAAAAATTGGACTTCAGTAGTCTAAACTCACCCTTAGTAGCCTAAAGATTAAGTTCAGAACCTTGAAGAATTAATGGGAAAACACAGCAAGAAGGCCGAGGTACTTCGGTTGCCTGAACTGGAACTTCAGTCACCTGAAGTCACTTTAGGAGCTTGAACTTCAACATTAGTAGCCCGAAGTGGCGGAAAAGTTTAAAAATTAGATTTTTATTAAACGAACTCACGAGCTTTTTCTTTGATCCAATGATTGAGATCAATCCTAAGGGTAAGACATTATAAATGCTAAATATCTAAACCCTAGAACCAAGCTAAGACACTCAAGAAAGAGAAGAACACATCTTGTTGAAAGAACATTGAAAACTTGCTCTTATTGATATACGATTGCCTACACTTCAACTTCTACTCATCGAGCTTGGGCAAATCAACTCAGAATCTCAAAGGGATCTCTCTTATACATCTTGATTGTCAACTTGGTATTGAGGTTTGATCATTCAAGTTAATATTTTCAAGAGTTTCCCATCCCATCACTTATTATTGAATATCATTAGAAAAATTTGATCTTGAGTGTGCACATACATATAAAAATTGTTTTTGAAAAGATCAATACTTTAGAAAGTTTTTTAGCTATTGGTTGATTGGTTTTTTTATTCAAGAGTATATATATATATATATATATATATATATATATATATATATATTGTTCATAGAGCTTATTATTGAAAAATCTATTTTTGATTAAGTATTAAGAGGTTGATCTTGAGTGTGCATACATATATATATATATATATATATATATTAAATCCCTTTGATAAGATTACCACTTAAAAAGAGCTTTAACTATTGATTAAATATTTTAGTTTCAAGTGATTTTTTCCCTTCAAAGACTTGATAGTTTTAATAGTACAAATCCACTTGATTAGATGTCATTGGAGTTCTTAAATACATATATTGTTGAAGGATATTTTTTGAAATAGATCACATTGATTTTTGACCTTTGGAATACATATGTACATATATATATATATATATATTTGCATATTGCAAAGGTCTTGTTGTGATTGAATATTTGCAAGAAAGCTTTGTGATTTTGATTGATTTAATATCCAAGACAAAATTTTTATTTATAAGTTCACATCAAATATATTTGTGCATTTTTGCAAAGTGAACTAAGAACCCTAAAATTCTCTAAAACATTTTTAAATATATCATTACTTGGGAGTTTTGGTTAAAGAGGGAAATTGTGTATTGAAACATTTCATTCATAAAACGATATCGTTTCATTCATACTTAGCTTCAAGTTTTATCATATGATTATGTACTAGGACTTTGAATTGTATTCACTAGCTTTGTTAGAAGCAACATTGAGTGTTTGCAGATTAAATTGAATTCAAGGTTCGGTTTTTGAACTGGGGTTGAGGAGAGAGCTTTATCTCTTGTAAGCAGTGGATTAGGAGAGAGTTGTACCTCTTGTAAGTAGCGGATTAGGAGGGAGCTGTACCACTTGTAAGCAGCGGATTATAAGGGAAGCTCCATCCCAATTTAAGAAGCAGGGCTTTTAGTGGAATCCTTGAGTGGGTTGCTCAAGGCGAGGACGTAGGCTGGGTTGGCTGATCCTCGTAAAATCGTGGTTGCATTCTCTCTTCCCTTATCCTTTTCATTTTCCGCATCGTATCTCAATTTCCTACTTACTTGTGTATGTTGAATAACTTTACACGCATTTAATTGGGTAAAAGGGAAGTCATTGATTTAGTAATTCAAATCAACACAAAATTCCAGCCATTAATTAGTTAAACATAGAAATAGGGATTGATTGGCAAATAAGTTTCAAAGAATTTTTTAAAATACCCAATTCACCCCCCCTCTTGGGATTACACCTTAATCAAGACTATGCGTTCAGGATATTTCTTCGACAAAGAGCCTGATGAAGCATTGGATTTTCTGGATCATTTAGCTGACTATGCTCAGCAATGGAGCACTAGGATTGACAGAAGACCGATTGCAGCTTAACCATTGAGAGCAATACATGGTGGAGAGTGGAATGAACTGAAAGATGATTTTTGTCTTGAAGCATGTTTGGCTGAACTCACCAGAAGAGTGGAGGCTATGGAGATAGAAAAGGAAAATGGTGCAGAGCAACTTTGGAATCAACCTTCCCAGTCCTATGCACCCTTGTATCAACCATCATATTGTTAGACTGCACTTCAACATTAGTCTCAGCCACAACTGATCTCCCAAAGCTTTGCATCCTCAAGATTTAAATCTAATGCAACACCTATTCCATCAGAGAAGTCTCTTGAGGATGTCTTTCAATAGTTCATGCAAATTCAAGTCACAACTAACAATCAGTACCCTCAGGCTATAAATGAACTGCAGGACATCCTTAATGAGATGAGCACGCAGTTGAATATCTTAGAAAAAATGGAATTTCTGGTAGAACCTCAACCTAATCCTCAAGAATACCAGCACCAACAGCAACAAATACATAATATTTCTCTTGAGACAGCAGAGACTATTATTACTTCGAGAAGTAGAAAAGAAGCTCCCCAACCTGAGATACTTATTGACAAACCAACAGTTGTGCTGACACTTAAAGTTACAACTGAGATAGATGAGGTCAAAGAAAAATCAGAGGAAGTAAGCCTATAATTGAAGAAGTCAGTTAACGTGGAGAGTGAGACCAGTAAAGAGTACCAACCTGTGGTACCTTACCCTCAAAGATTGACAATCATGGAACCATCATTCCTTATTGGACTAAATGTCAAGGAGCACAATGCTGAATCAAATCCACATAGTGGTAAGGTGATGGGTACACTCGATAAAAAGGGTGAGCAAACCGGTGAGAGTTTAATTTTCAAAGAACCAGGTAAAATTTTAATGTTGATGTTTCTGAAGAACCAAAGGTAACTACTCTGACAACTTTGCCTCAAAGACCGGTTCTTAAAGAAGTGACTTTCCTGAAAAATATACTAAATAAAGATCCTTTCTTGTTAAAACAAGGAAGGCAGTCTACACATGTTTTGTCTGGTACCTTAGAACGTATTGATTTATTTGAGGCTAACTCTTGTGTAGGTAACAAAACTGATTCATTGTGGTGACTCAAATTTGGAGACTCGCCGATTCAATTTATAGACTTGCACCCACCAGAAAAAATTCCTCCGGAGCCTCAGCAAGACAGATTGTGGTGTTTTTCTTTCTTTTATTTTTATTTTTTTTACCTTGTTTTATTTTTAGTTAATTTTGAGGTACATTTTTTCTTAGTTTCAGTTTTTCTTTCCCCTTACTTCTCCACCCAAGTACGCTCCACTTCTCCCGTGCACATCCTTTCTATTTCCCCTATGCTTTCACATTGAGGACAATGTTCCACTTTAGTTGGGAGAGAGGGGGGGGTGATAAATTATATTGAAAAGAATAATTTTTTGAATATGGATGATTAGGCCATGATTAACATTGACTGACACCCTTTACATACTTGCATATAACCTAAGAGTTACACACTTAAGCTGTATAGGGGGTTATTTATGTGTAGTTTCTCTTTATATGGCTAATCTAGGAATTGTAACTCTATGTAGGTTGACTAGTAGTTCATTTGTGTTAATCTGGCTATATAAACTTTTGTATTTACATGGTATCTCATGAGGCTAAAAATACACGTTCATGTTACTTGTAGCACTTAGGGTTTTTTGATCTTATAGGTTATATCCCGTTTTGATTATGACAAATACTCTAGTATTTAATGGTTGTTAAGTTTGTGTGCATAACTAATAGGAAGTATCATATGGTGCACACATATGGGATTAAAGAAGACAAAGACCCATAATGTTTATTCATTGTAATTTAATTAAGTTGTTATTCAGGTCTGTAATAATTAAAGCTCAATAGTCTGTAATAATTAATGCATTACATGCGTGATAGAGTAGATAAGCTCAAATGACCATAGGGAAACCAAATGACCGTAGGGCAAGTCGACCGACGTCGAATTTTTTTGGTGTCGTAAAGAAGACCTAAACTGACATTAGGATTCCCTATACTTCATAAAAATATGTCTTATCTTCTTAAATTTAATCACATATGAATAGGGTTTATATTCAAAGGGATTAGAATCAAAATGCATTAAAAATGCATGTTCGGTCGACCGAACCAAAATGTATAAAAGTATTTGGTCGACCAAACCATTTAGAGGTCAACAGTTTGACCATAGCTCAATCGACCGTACCTTGCCAAGTTCACAAAATTTGGTCAACTGAACTCCTGCACGGGTCAACACTTGACTCCTCGGTCAACCGACCAGATTTATACGGGCAACGCCGTGGTTGACCGAACTCCCACGTGGGAGAATCCAACCGCCCAGTTGATCGAACTACCTAGTTCAAAATCAATTGGTCAACTGAACTGCGCAGAATTGAAAAATCGCCCTTGAGACCCTTAGTTCGATCGACCGAACTCTTAGTTCATTTTTTACACGGTCGACCGAACTCTGTCACTTGGTCAACCAAACCTTAAGTCCGATCGACTGGTGCTCTCGGGTTGGACAATATTTTTACCACAGTTAAATTTTTTAAATGGGGTTAACTATGCTAAAATGTTTTTAAACAATCCTAATAATACCCTACATGTCCTAAACGGTTATAATTTTGGGGAACTCTTTATGTACCCCCTCATTTTAAAAAGTTAGAGAGAGATTAGAAAAAAAATTAGAAAATTTTCTCTAATTTTCAAAAGCTCTATTTCTCACATTCAAGCTTCATTCTTTTATTCTTACTCATCCTTAATGCAAATCTTGCTAAGTAAGAGTATTATTGTGAGTTTCTAGTTACGCTTACACTCTCATTAGTTCTAGTTTATTAACATACATTTTTATCCAAGAGAAAGTTTGAGTTTTTCTAGGAGACTTCATTAATAAGTCTTCCATAGGAAAACTTCATAAAGCTTGTGAGTTTTGCATCATCATTGCAACACTCAAGAGTTAGTATTACTTTTTGTTTGTAAAATAAATTTTACGAACCATTTTAAAATATCTAGTGTGCTTCTTTTTGAGAAAAATACTTTTGGGATATTTTCTTATGAAGATCTTTGTTATTGTACCTTTTGATTGATAATATCATCTTGACACAAAGATCAAATAATTTTTACAAACCGATTTCAAATATCTTTTGTGGTTTGTTCGGAGAAAAATATTTGTTAAGGATATTTGAAGCATGCTTGAGATCTTTGTTTGTACATTGTGATTGAAATCATCATTTTGACACAAAGATCATATCATTTACACTCTCACGCACCGATTGCAGTATTTGCATAAATATTTGAGAGTAGACGCTTAGACTACACTGAGCTTATTAAATCCGATCTTTTGGTAGTGTATTAATTATATTGTGCATATTGTAGTACATATCTGCTTGTGAAGAAGCATATTTCTGTGTACAAAAATTTCATATCATTGTTGTATTCTGGGCATGGGCCTGAAGAGGGAGACCAGCCATGTGGAATAGTCCCGAATTGGCTTAGACCCGGTTAGAAAGTTAGGTGCGCCACCCTGGTAAGGCGTGTTGTATTAGGTGACGCTCCACCCGTTTAAGTGAGCCATAGTGGAATCCTTGTGCTGGTGTAGCCAAGGTGGGGACGTAGGCACTTTTTTCGAACCTCAATAACATACCCCGTGTATCGTTTACTTTTTCCACATTTTACTTTACTGCACGTGTATGTTTATTTATTAATTGCATAGAATGACCCTAGGTTGTGTAATACTTTTGTTAAACCGACTGACCTAGGCGATAATTTTTAAATACCCAATTCACCCCCCTCTTGGGATTGCACCAAAGCTAATAAGGTTTCTTGTAAGCATTGAGAGAGAGCCCGTGACGACTATGACACCTTGTGAGGTATTGTTGTGTCCTTTATCATTCTTTTCAATTTTTGACGTCAGCACAGTTCATGAAATTCAACTTTCCATTTTTTTTTAGATACTCTTTGTACACTAGTCTCTGTTTTTGACTTGCTAGCCTAGAGGTGACATCCAGTGGGGAGATAGAAACCTAGGTCTTGTAGCCTACTCAAGATGTGAAGGCTGAGCCACCCCTAGCGATAGACTTATTTCATGGACTACTGTTCGAGCTTAATTCACATGGGTGGTATGAAGACAACAAAAGAAGTGTAATGATTGTCCTAATTGACAATGAAAAGACATAAATTGAAGAATGAGTAGAAGAAAGAATAAGAAAATTAGAAATGCACATGAAATGAAAGATTAATACCTGCTTCATAGAAATGCATAAAAAGTCGTGGACACGACACATGTTCTCCACATATGAAGACTCTTCAACCGTTTAATGCCTCAGACGTATTCACACCTAGTTTGTGAATAAGTTGATCTAGGGTGGTCTTGGTTGGATATGGTGAGTAGGTGAGAAGATGCTAAGGTGAAGGACCTGACACCTCACAAATAGGCTAGATCTTTTTCAGACTAGTCCACTCCATACATCTAGTGTTTGTTCCTTACAATATGTGGGATGTTTGATTGCGACACTCTTCCTCACATATGACGAGTGAACCCATTTTTTTTGAGTGTTTTTTAGGACATACCAATTAAGCTGAGTCAAAACGACCGTTCTGTAGGTGTCCATTGGTATCCTGGGTATAACGAGTCATATACATTACACATACCTTGATATTTCATCTTTTTATACTCGAATTTATATGGCTATATTAACTCTGAATTGTATTGCTGGTTAACTTTATGTGAGTATATTGTTCTTAACGACTACATAATGAAGAAACTTGCACGAATGACTTGCTTTAGAACTGCGTAAATTGTGTATGAGCTTGTGTGTAATCTGGTGATATTCATGTATGTGAAATGGTATATTTGTGTTGAATGTTCCTTCTTTTAATATTCATTGGAATTGGTGTTTATGGGTATCGCCCTAGAACCCCTCACGAGACTACAATTCGTCCACTAGGATCAACCTAGGGGTTTAAACCTTTGTTGCATTTGGTAAATGCAACCGTATTTCCCGAGAAAGAGGAGGTAGGAAGGATTTGGTAGTTTTCTTAGGTTTTTTTTTTTTTTTTTTTAATTTTTCTAGGGACTAGCAAAACTTTAGTTGGGGGGGTGTGATTATGCACTTAAATTGCGTAATTAGGTGTTTTAATTCATGCATTATGAATTATATTTTTAATTAAATGCCTAATTACTCACAATATTTTAACATTGTGTCCTATTTATAATATTTGGGTTTTATTGAGTAATTTATGAATTTTTGGTATTTTTTTATTGTAGGGCAACTATTGGAAGCTAAAAAAATTGACACTACTTCGTAATCTGTGTGTAACTCTCTCATATAACGTCCAATTATGATGATTCAAGATGCTATAGAAAGATAAGAAAACACTCTACAATTTTCATGTTTTTCGTTTTAAGAATCACTGGCTGCATCAAGGTTGAAATCAGATGTGAAATTACCATATGCTGTTTTTATGGACTACTTCAACTTTACTCCGTAATCTAGGCGTAACTTTCTCGTCCGATTTTTGATTGATATAATTCAAAATTATAGAGAAAGATAAGAAAGAGCTCTATAACTTTTGTGTTTAGATATTTGGGATATATGAACGTTTACTAGGGAAATAGTGGCTTTGAAAGTTTAGAATTGATTATGTGTTAACAAAAGGAAGAAAGAAGAAAAATAAAATAAAATAAGTTGATTTGACCCGGCCATGAAGCCGGTCCATTTCCTCTCCCATGTGGGCTGTGTGTGTGCAATTTGGGAGCCCAATTTGATTGAAAAAAAGATTTTGAAAAGTCAAAGGAGGAGGGTTAGAATAAAAGGTAGTTTTCTTGCTAGGTTTTTTAGCTTTTAGCAAGGAGGTTGGAAGGGGGGCAGTAGGGGGGAGCCGCACAAGACAAGCAATCTTTCTCTCGTTTCCTCTCTCTCTCTCTCTCTCTCTCTCTCTCTCTCTCTCTCTCTCTCTCTCTCTCTCTCTCTCTCTCTCTCTCTCTCTCTCTCTCTCTCTCTCTCTATTGTTTTTTTTTTTTTTTTGAATCTTAAACACTTGTTGGATTTATTTTAATTATTAAAACATTAGTTCAATTTCCTTGTCATTTAAATATTGTCAATTAATTTTAGGTTGAATCTTTCTCTCTTCTACTCTCTTTCTTTAGTGTATTTATTTAATTAAAAAGTTGTGGTTGGATTTTATTTTGGTTGGGTTATTTTGAATTATTTAGTTTAGATTGTTCTTAAAGTCTTGCATGGAATCTTAAATATTTGTTTGGGTTATTATTTATTATATAAAAAAATTTCAATTTGTTTCTCTTATTTGGAATCTTTATTAGAATTTAAATTGTTCTTCGATGTTTTTATTATTGGAGTTAGTGTTTTTATTTAGTTAGCGTTTATTCTTGTTTGGGTTTATGCTTAAAGTTAGTATTTTTCTTTTTGGATTACGCACCGGGTATCCACGTGTCCGTTTTACGGTCTACGTGACTAATCCTGCACCCCTTGAAGTTGACCCCACAACTCCAAAGGGAGGGTAAATTCAAGAGTTTAGGGGTGAAAATGAGCCCAGGAGGGTTTGAACACCTGACCTCATGAGAGGCACTCCCACAGCCCACACTACCACCTGAACCACACCCTGGAGGTTTAAAGTTAGTATTTTTATTTGATAGAATAGTTGCAAAATTTAGTTCTTTCATTATTCTGGCATTGAATATGGTATTTATTTAAGTTATTTCATGCACATTTAATTTTTAGTTAGAACTTAAATTCTATTGCAAAAACCTAAAAAATCCTAGGAAACTGAATCTGAACTATGTTTAGTAAATTTTTCTTTTTTTAATTTCTTTTGGAATTACACAAGTTTGGAATTAAAATGCATTCCCTGAGGAGACGATCTGGCCCTTGGGTTAAATATTATACGACAGAACTCCTATACTTGGGATAACTTCTGAGTTGCTCATTTTTCGAGTGAGTCATCTCCAACACTTTATTTTTGAAATAATATGTGTTGGAGATATAGGGTTTTCTCAAATAACTTTTTTCACGAATAAAAGAATATTAAATCTTTGAATAAAAATAATATCAAGAATACTTCAAAGATTTTAAAGTCCTAGAATGACTTTTCCCGCAAGATTTTTCAAACAAAAATATGAAATTTAAGGTTCTTACTCTCTCGATAAAATATTAAATAAAAATATGAGAGAAGAAAAACTTTTACAATGAAGATTAAATGCCCAAATATGAAACCTTGTAAATCAAACCTTAATATCAAACGTACTAGCAAGATGTGTGCGCGAATGCCCTTTGTGAGGCTAAGAGAATGCCCAAAAGATGTTTGAACTTGATAAAGTGTAGGCAAAGTATGCAAAAGTTTGGCAATCTGTTCAAAAATCTCAAGAGGTAGGAAAAAACTTTCAAGACTCTCAATAATCTTTAAAAAGTGAGGTACTAGGATTTTTAGGTTACTTTTATAAGTGGTTTAATCCTTGTCGTTGGATCAAGTTAATTAAGAAAATTCCGCGCGTATTCGCCCTGAACCGACGTTTTGCACCAACAACTTTTAGTGTTTTGGACATAACTTTTACTATAGAACTCCAAATTGGACGTTATTTGTGTACACAGAAAGCTACAAGAAAATCCCACAACTTTTATGTTGAACACATTTAAAGATAAGAAGTTATGGATTAAGAAAAATGCCCATCAATGTGACATAAGAAACATGAAGGGAATTTTTCTACTACGTTCATATTTCAGTGTTTTGGCCATAACTTTTTCTAATGATTCCAAATTGGACATTCCTAGTATCAACAGAAAGCTAAGAGAAAATCCCACGTCTTTCATGTTGAACACTTGTTAGTATAAGAAGTTATGGATTGAGAAAAATTCTTATTTATATTGTACGGTCGGCTGGCTGGTCAATTGACCCCTTTGTAAATTAGTTTTTGCTTCCTTTTAACTTCAAAATCAATTTAAAACATTTGTATAAGTTAGTTATTTTATGAAAAAAAAGGTTTTTCATGTTACTTGGAGGTCCTATGGTCAATCTAAGGTCATATTTGAGCTCCTAATTATATCTTATGAAATATATAAATACAAGTGGGACTTAATACACATTACAATTGAAAATATGAGGTATCTTCATCCTTTTGATCTTTTAATTTCATAGAATATGTCAAGTCGTATGTGCTTCAAGTTTCTCATGGCTTCCATAGCATTCGTATCATCCGTGCATGCTAAATAATGATCCTGCTAAAAAGGCTCAATGCACAGATCAGATAATTGTGTTTTGTCATTATCAAAACGAGATCGGACTCAAAAATCAACAATTTACATCAATCAAGTCAAACAGTCCAGTATGGATCAAGTAGTATTACTTTCAATATCCAAAAGATAGTATAGTCATGCATTGTAGAATGAATAATAGAAGTAATTTCAAAAATTTTAAAATATTCAGAGCCGTAGTTTTCTAAGTTAAGTGGCTCCCCCTCAGTTTATGCACTCAATCATTTTTCTAGGTGGCATCTCTACTATGCATTAAACCTAATTCATGTCTAATCTATATAAATCTATCCTCCTAAAGAGGTTTTGTGAATATGTCAGCCCATTGTTCATTAGTACGCACAAACTCAAGTGTCACATCCCCTTTCTGCACATGATCACGAATAAAATGATGTCTAATTTCAATGTGGTTGGTTCGTGAATGTGAGATGGGATTCTTTGATATATTGATTGCACTAGTGTTATCATATTTGATTGGAACCATGTCATAGTGCAAACCAAATTCCATAAGTTGTTGCTTCGTATAAAGCGTTTTTTAGCATAACAACTTCCAGCCGCAATATATTCAGCTTCGTCTGTGGATAAAGCAAGGAGTATAGTTTACCCTTGTTTGCATAGTTATGATTTGTAAGATAGAGGGGATTTATGCAATTGATGTGTAGGGACCTAGGTCGATCTAAGGTCATTTAAGCTTATAGTCCTACCATGCATGCAGTGCATTAATTATTACATACCTTTGGTTATTACAGACTCGAATTAAATTAAACATAAAATACAAATGTAAACAATTTGGTCTTCATTTTCCTTGGGTCGCCATGTGCCACCATATGGTGTAAGACTTTTCCATTTCATGCAAGATTGATCTTGTACACAAACAAGACTGATCCTGCACACAAACTTAGGGCGTAGATTAGATACACATATATTTGTCATTATCAAAACGGGATATGACCTATAAAATCAACATCATGTCTAAACACTACTTTGTAGGAGTAGGGTTAACTTAGATTTACTTGCTTTCTTTTACATGATTTCCGGTAGTTATTACAAAAACAATCCAAAAATATCATCCTTTTAGTTTCTTTTACACAAAGCTTTAATAAATTAATTTGGAAGTGGTTTGATAATTGCACTTTAAGTCTCCGTGGATCAACACCCGACTTACCCACTTTCTATTGAACTTGGGATTAGTTAGGTTATATAAATTTTATCTTTGGTAGTTAAGGACCCAAGCCTTGGCGAGCCTACCAAATTTTTGTGCCGTTGCTGGGGACTTAGCTACAGTTATAAGCCAACTTCCATTTTAGGGTATTTTTGCTTTGTTTTTATTTGTTCTTTTTTTATTTTTGTTTGCTAATTCTAAAGTTTGAATCTTTGTGCTTAAAAGTGTGTATGTATTGGAACTTGATATAATCCCCATAGATCTCAAGATTGAAAAATCATGTAGGTCCCTTAAGAAACCAATCTCTAATCTAGAGAAAGTTGTGTCATCCGAACTTAAAGCCATGGCCAAAAACAACCCATCGATTCTCACTGAACAAATCCTGGAACCCTGAGCTCCCTACCTACCTATGGTAGAGGAGCAACCCCTTTGGCCTCTTAGGGACTACTTTGTATCTAATGCATACGCCTCTCCATATTGCATCTGGTTCTCGGATCTCCATGAGGCACAATTCGAGATTAAGACTTCGATCATCTCGATGCTGCCCACCTTTAATGGGAACTCTACTGAAAATCCTTATCAGCATCTGGATGAGTTCTTGGAGATTTGCTCCACCATCCATATACCCAATTTTAGTAATGAAACCCTTCACCTTAGGCTCTTTCCATTCTCTTTGAAGGATAAGGCCAAATATTGGCTGACGTCTTTAGAGCCAAATTTGGTGACCAACTGGGCCACCATGCAGCATGAATTCTTGAAAAAAGTACTTCCTAGTTGGGAAAACTAACCAGTTGCGAAAGGCAATCACAAGTTTCACATAGATGGATGTGGAACTCTTCTTTGAGACATAGGAGCATTTCAGGGACCTACTTCGTAAATGCCCACATCATTAGGTCCCCAAGTGGCAATGAGTACAAACCTTTTACGAAGGGTTAGCCGAGAGAGATAGGTCCATGGTAGATACCTCGTGCAAAGGTACTTTCCTCATAAAGCACAAGAATGAGGCTTGGGTTCTCTTTGAGAACTTGGCTGAAAACTCGTAGCAGCACATGGTTGCTGCTCGTAGACCCCCCATCCCATCCATGTCTAAACCTAAGGGAGTTTACAACTTGGTTACGAGCCATGATCTAGGTCCTACCATGCACTCCATATCCAAAAAGCTATATCAATATTTGTCCTTAGGACCACAATCGCATACAATGGCATGTGTAGAGTGTTGGAATTGGTGTATTCCCAAGAGGGGGGGTGAATTGGGTATTTAAAATTTTCTTCCTAGGTTCAACTAAATTCTAGCAGCAGTATAATCACAACCTAGGGTCTATCTAAATAATCATAAGCACAATCAAAACATGTAAAGCATATAATGAATTAAATATAAAACATACATGTTATCAAATATAAAGTGCAGGAAATTAAAAGCAGATACACGATATGTTATCGGGGTTCGGCCAATACTGCCTATGTCCCCACCTCAAGCTCACAAGTAAAAGGATTCCACTAAGGCTCGCTTAATAGGTGGAGCGGCACCGTTTACAACTAGGTCAAATTCATAGGGCCGACCTCAACCTTTACACACTCTACTTGTGGGGCAGGGAAGGCCCTACCGATCTTTACAAACTAGATCAACACCCCCTCAGGCCATGCTTGGAATACAACAATGAAATACAAATTTGTGTACAAAGATTTGTGCTTCTAGTACAAGCAGATTATGTACCAATACACACAACCAATAATCAACGCATGTCAAATGATAGAACTATAAGCTCGGTGCAAATATATGTAATAACACTGTAGATAATGTGTCTAAGAAATCAAGTGCAAGAGGGTATTATCAAACTATCTTTGAAACAATATATATATATATATATATATATATATATATTAACGACAAATAGGGTTTCAAAGATTTCAAAAGATATACTCAAAAATATCTCAAAATGATTTTCACATGTTTAAGCACAAAAGATATTTTCAAAGCAAGCTTATCAAAAAGGTTTTCTACAAAACACAATGCAAGCCTAAAAGTCTTGCAATAAAATATGCAAAGACTCACAAGCTAATAAAAGGTTTCCCCACAAAATGAATATTGAATAACTCAAGGGGGAAATCTTTTGGGCTTAACTCTTAATAAAAAATCAACAAGCAATTAGCATGTATGAGAGTTTGAGCAATAGAAGGGACTTGTAGGATCACTTAGAATATCCTCACTCAGAAATATTTTGCAATAGGATAAGCAAGGGAAGAGTATATGGCTTAGTATGTGAAGAAAATGGAAGTATGAATGATTTTTCCCAAAAATATTTTCAGGGAATTTTGGCTAATCTAAATCCCTAATCCTATTTTAATTTTGCAAATGAGGATATATTTATAGAGTTGGGAAGAATTATAGCTGTTGGGGACACGCTGGGTATTTTGAAAAAACATTAAGTAAGTTTAATTAAATATAACCTAGTTTAACTCTCGGTAAAAATTCAACAACCCGAGAGGGTCGGTCGACCATTTTTAAGGTTCGATCGACCGTATTGCCTAGTTCGGTGAACCATGACATTTTTGAACTACAAGTTCAGTCAACCAGACTTGAGGCGATTCGTGATCTCTGAGGTTCGGTCGACTAGGTTCAGTTTGGTTGACTGAGATTTATGAGCTTCAGTCAACCAGGGTCATTTGAACTTGAAGGTTCAGTTGACCAGGGTGTTGGGCCTTCCCCCGAGGTGGTTTGGTCGACCAGAGCGTTGCAGCTCATTTATGGTCGGTCACCGAAGGGTCAACTTGTTGACCCCAGGGAGGTTCGGTCTATTAGAGCATTGCAGCTCATTTCTAGTTGGTCGATTGAAGGGTCAACTTATTGACCTTAGGGAGGTTTGGTCGATCGAAAGACCCTATGTATTAGGGGTTGGTTGATCGAACATGCCAATTTTGGGCATTTCAGTCCTTTCTTCTCACGAAATTTTCCCTATTCATATGATGATTGATTTTAAGACAATAGGACACATTTTTATGCAATATAGAGGGTCCTAGGATCAGTTTAGGTCTTTTGATCTTAAACCCCAAAAATCCGGCGTCGGTCGACCGAAGGGTGCTCCCTAAGGTGTTGTGGTTTCCTACGGTCTTACCATGCATGACATGCATTAATTTTTATAGACCGATAGATTATTACAGATCCAAAAAGAAAATAAAAATAAAAACACAACTTAAAGTAAAGATCGGTCTTCATGCACTGCTCCTTTGCAATTCCACGAAAAACACCAGGGTATGCTCGTTTAAGTGCTTCTCGGCTTCTATTCTCATCTGTTATCCGTGCTTAGAAAAATAAACATGTTCAAATACTCAAAGCACACATATGAGATACTATGGTTTGTCATTATCAAAATAGGAGATGAACTCAAAAAGTCAACACATAGATTTGTGCAATCTGCGCTAATCCTTCCCATACATGTTATAATTGCCCACACGCGCCTTCCCAGCCTGAGATTGTGCAAGAGGAAGTGAAAGCCACCCATAATTGGTATGATAGGCCGACTAATGACCCCTACTCTAATACCTACAACCCTAGGTGGAAACAACATCCCAACTTCTCTTGGAGGTCGTAAGCTCTGGGTTTCCAATCCCAAAGACCTCTACAAGACCCTAATGCCCCACCTTCGTGGCCATACAATAATTTCCAAAGTCATCCTGACTTTGCTCCCAGATCCTCATCATTTCAGCAACCATTTTCCTCTCAGCCCAAGTACGAAACATTTTAGGAGACGGTGCTAAAAATCCTTAAGAATATTAAAGCTGATCACAAAGTGGATAAAAAACTCCTTCACTCTCACTCCCAATCCATCACTAAGTTAGAAGTCACCTTGGGCCAACTAGCTACTACCTTGAGTCGGAGAGATGAGGGCAAGTTTCCAAGTCAGCTCGTAGTGAATCCCAAGGGACAATATGGGGTGGAGTGTGAACCAGACACTGGTCCCTCATCATACCTTGAGCAAGCCCAGGTGGTGGCCACTCTCCAAAGTGGTAGGATAACAGACAATGACACCGAGGAGCAATTGAGCAAGGAAGAGAATGAGGAAGAAAATATGATAGTACCCAATGCTAATTCTTGCACCCTATCTTCCTCTAGGGTCATAAATAAACCCTTTACTCCCACACTTGCTACTGTAGAATCCAAGCTTCACTATGCCCCTCATATGGCATTTCATGCTTCTCTAGTATCATCCTTTGCAACTCCTCATGCAACCTCATTGTTTAGGAAGGAGGCTTCCACTAAGTCCATCTAGAAAATATTTAAACAGGAAAAGATCGACAAGCCTTTGCTAAATAATATGAAGCAATCACCTGTGTACATAAAGTTCCTTAAGGATTTGAAAACACAGGAATACAAGTCGAGGGCGCACATGGATGAATTGGTTAAGCAGGCCGAGCACATGAGCTCAATGATATTAGGGCACCTCATTCCTAAGCTAAAAGACCCCAGCTCACCCACTATTTCAGGTGTAATTGGAGGTTACACCATTGATGGGACTCTTTTAGATTTAGGAGCGAGCATGAACATCCTTCCATATTCGGCCTACTAGAATCCTAACCTAGGAGAGTTGCAACCCATCTCAGTCACTTTGTGTTTTGCTGATCAATCCCTTAAGAAACCCCGGGGTGTGGTAGAGGATGTAGTGGTCAAAGTGGAAGAGTTCCATTACCCTGTCGACTTCATCATCTTAGATATGAAACCATCTACTAATTCGATCCCTGTCCTTTTAGGACAACCATTTTTGGCCACATCTAATGCAAGCATTCAATGCCGGAGAGTGATTATGGACATCTCTTTGGGCCATAGGCAACTTTGGCAGAATATATTTCATGCTCCTCGATATGCACTTCAAGTCGAACAAGCTGTGGATGAAGGTCTGATTGATCAAATTGTTGGAGAAAAGGTTCCCTTAAGTTTGTATGGGGGTCCATTGGAAATGAAATCTCAGCCTAAGAGCCCTTCTTCATCTAGCTCGGAGGATCCTTACGAACTACAAAGGGAAATACATGACTCAGTTCCCGATTTAGAAGAAAAGTTTGGGGTAAGCTAGTCAAGGTGTGACAAGGGGATGGAGGATGAAGATTTTTCCTTCAAACCTGGGTGAGTTTGAAATGAGTTTTAGAGCATCTGGCTAAATATGATAAACTTAGTGCTTCCGGGAGGCAGAACGATAGTTTTTTTTTTTATTTTGAGTCCTTAGGCTGTTTAGGGTAGACTAAGTAGAGTTTCAAGTCTTTAGTCTCAGTGTAGGCAAAGTTGGGGGTTTTGATGAAAAGGGGCCACCATGACACCTGTGGGTGACTAGGTCTAGTCCCTGAATTGTGCTGAAATTCAAAAATACCGAGAGGGTCAACCAGGTATGCAACTAGCACTGAGCTAGGTGCGCCCTGGTCGAACTCAACGAAAGTCATTTAAAATAAGCCTTCACCTTCGACTCTTCATCTCCCGCTTTTTCATTCTCCCTTCGACTGTGTCGCCTGCATCCATTCACACTCACCACAATGTATTCTCCACCTTTCCTAGGGCACGGTTCATCCCCAAACTCTTCTCCAGACTTGTCCCAAGCCCTATCACCAATCCCTCCTATATCTCATATATGGGAGGAATTATGCCTTCTGTGCCAAGAATTTGAGTTTCTCCGATCCTCCATTCTCTAGTCATACTCAAAGTTATGGGAGCAACTTGAGTAGGGGGTTCAGATGATCATCACACTCATTCATCATATCGACTCGAACTTAGGGGCACAAAAGCCTTCTAAAACAATTGCGACAACCCTATTGGTCCCTATTAGGGTACATCCTCATCCCCCATTTCACTTTTTGCTGCTTACCGTGGGCCGAAGAGTGGTCTAAATACTCATCTTGATGGGGCTAGCCAGCCTCATTCTAATGATGGGGGTGGCTCACCCATCTATGGCATCCAGGGATTTAGGAGGTAGGGATTTGAATGACCAATTCCGAAGGGTAACTGATGACGAGTAGGATAGGTTTAGGATTGGTCGGTTTAAGTATTTTTTGGGTGACTACAATAAGTACTGTGCTTCTGCGGCATACTTTGCTTTTCTTTTTCTTTTCTATTTTCCACCATGATTTTGTGGCATCCAAATGCTTGTAATGACTTCACCTACAGTGTAGTGGCATTTTGCAAAGTAATGAAAACTTTCCATGGTGTTTTTGATCTATGTGTCTTTTGTGCTACAGTATCTTTTTGCATGCATGCTATTTTATATATTTTTTGAAGGTACACAATTTGATATTAATGGCATCATGCATTGTACTCTCCTATGACACTTTTCATGCACAAAAATGACAAATTTTTAAAATTTTTGAAAATTTTCCCAGTGAACTTTATCTGTCCAGGACATGTAATATATACTATACCCTTTATATACACCTATATAACCTAGTGCTACATGCCTAGATTTCTCAGTTATATCATTTTATTATGCTTACTAATAATGTAGTGAATCGGTTGTGTAAAATTAACATAACATGGCCGACATCTTGGTTTTACTCCAGGTAGTTTAACTAGTGGTTTGTTTGATACTGTTGTGTAAACTTTTATATTTACATGGTACTTCATGAAGCTAAAAATACACTTACACGTGATTTGTAACACTTAGGGTTCTTTGAGAGCACTGAGAGAACAATTGTGACAACTATGACACCTTGTGAGGTACCGTTGAGCCAATCGTTCATTTCTTGAGTTGTTGACGTCAAACTCTAAGCTTATAAAACTTAACCTTCCTTCCTTTTACTGGATTTCCTTTGCCAACTAGTCTTTGTTTTTGCATTTTTTAGCCTAGAGGTGATATCCAGTGGGGAGTTATAAATCTAGGTCTCGTAGCTTACCCAAGATGTGAAGGTTATGGACTCCTGTTCAAGCTACATTCCCATTGGAGATATGAAGACAATATAAGAGTGTAAAGATTGTTTGAGCTGACCATGCAAAGAAAAAAAATTGAACAAAGGAATGTAAACAAAAGTACACACCTGCTCCAAACAAATATAAAGAGGTCAAGCTAAGGACACGACACCACAATTCTACATACATGAAGAGTTTTTTGTTGTCCAATGCATTTGATGAATTCATGTTTAGTCTATGAATAAATCTGTTGGCCTAACAAGGCTTATGAATATTATTTTGATGATAACAAATCAAGGGAATTTAACATGTTTCGGTTAAAGTGATGATGTTTCAAAATTCAAGCATATGAGTTCAAGATCAAATGATCTCAAACTAAATTGCAAACTACATTTCAAGAACAAGTGGTCAAAAGAAAGCTTAAACGATTAAAGATAGACAAATTTGATGCAAGCTTAAAAAGTATTGAAGCTCAAGGTCAAGAAGGACTCAATGAAAAGACATACATGAAGATTTCACACTTATATTGTTTTTAAGTCTTAAGAAAGTCTTATGTAAGGACTTCAATTAAAAGTCAATATGGATGCTTTGAAGCTCATTCGGATTAATGATTGAATTAGAGACCAAATTTTGAAAAACCCCAAAAAATGTTTTCAAAAGACTAAAAGTAATTTAGCAAGTAAAAGCTCACAAAAATTTTTGAAAACAAAAGTATAAAAGCATGAATTTTTAACTGTTCAGGCGACTGTCCCATTCAAGTTCACGCGATTGATAATTTATGCTGAATAAAATTTGGGAAGACAGAATAGGCCCAGCTGACTGGTCCCTAAGAGTCTAGGTGACTGACTCCATTCTGGCTTTGGAATTTTTTTGAAATTAAAAGTCCAAGCGACTGACCTCGATAAGTCCAATCGATTGAACTTCGTAATAGCTATTTTTAAACAGTGAAGAAAAGTTTCCAAAATAGATTTCTTGGACCCCAAACTTTGTAAAAACTTGGGAAACACTCAAAGAAACTTGGGGAACACAAAATAGATGCTTTTTAACTCTATAAATACATGGAAAACCAAGATATTTCAAACACCAAGATTTAATATCAGCAATCAAAGTTACAATTCTCATACTCTTCAAAAGCCTTCTTGCTCACATACTTGCTTAAGTTTTACTGAGTTCTTACTGATATATTCTCACCGATCTTTGCACACATATACTGAGTTTTTCAATTAAAGAAAGAAGATCCCGGTGATAAATTTTCTGAGCTTCAATTCAATTCTTTATTGATATTTTAAATTGAAGTATATTAGATGTGCTATAACTTATACTAATCAGCTCTATTTTGAGAGTGATCTTTGGACACAAGAATTATTCTTGTTTTTTTTATTTTTGATGGTTCAGGATTGTTCAATCGTTGGATTACCAAGCATGCGATATCGTTTGAAGAGGAGGACTCCATCCTACTTGAAGGAGTGTGTAAATCGTTTGCTCCACCCGGTTAAAAGTGCAGAATAGTGAAATCCTTGGGCGGATGTACCTAAGGCGAGGACATAGGCGGGTATAGCCGAACCTCATAAAAATCTTGGTGTCACTCTCTTCCCTATTCTCTTTAATTTTTTTGCATATATAAACTGCGTGGATGTTTATTTAATTTGTGGAAATTAACTTGTGGTTGAGAATTGCAGAAACCTTGAATAAAGGGAGTACGTTGATTGAAAACTTGCGAAAACCTTTTGAGGGAGTACGTTGATTGATATAAGTCATTCACTCATTAGCTACTTACTTGAATTCAATATCAAAATCAGAATCTTGGAAGAATTGCTGAAATTTATATATTGTTGTGAAGCTCATCTTGTTGATTAAATTGACTTATTGAGTTTTGGTTTAACTTACTAAAAGAAGTAATGTGAAACTTGCAAAGCATTCAAATCGATATTCTCATTCATAAAGATTTAAATTAAATTGATTCATAGATGAATTTGTGACTGAAAATCAAACCTTATATGTGTGATTACTGAAACTATAAAGAGTTGAGAAAGAATTTATAAAAGGAGTGAGTAGGTTCGCCAACGCTTGGGTCCTTAACTACCAAAAATAATATTTATAAAACCTAACTATCCCAAGTTCAGTAGAAAGTGGGTAAGTCGGGTATCGATCCATGGAAACTTAAAGCGTAGTTATCAAACCACCTCCAAATTAGTTTATTATAGCCTTGTTATGAAAAATAAGTAAAATGTGGTATTTTTTAATGGGTGAAATCTAACCAACTACAAGAAAGTAATTAAAAAAAAGCAAGTAAATCTATATTAATTCTACTCCTATAAGGCAATGTTTAGACATGAGTTTAGTTTAGGATGTTGTTCTCCTTACTCCAAGTTCAGTGAGTTTACTATACTAAACTAACCAAAACCCGGCTAAAAAATCCAAGGAGCCGTTCGAGGGCATAAAGTAGCAAGGGTGCACCAGCTGTCTGGAGCACAGTCAAGAACCGGAGTATACTCTATCACAACGAACATGAGAACCTCTATGGGAGACTGTAGCCTAATACGTGTGCTTGATTGAAGCAATAGAGGTGCTAATCTTGTCATTAAACATCATCACAATGTAAACCATAAATGAAAGAAGTAAAGGAAAGTTGTAAATGAAAGCATGTAAAAGGATCATCCCTTTGCATTCATCACGTCTGTCACTAATGCTAGGAAGTACAAAAGAAGATCATATAATGTACACGAAGAGCACATGAATGCCGCCAGTTGTGATAGGCTATCGAATACTTCATACACACACTAAAATAAGAATTTTAACTCTACTCTAACTAATATACAATGGCTCTCAATGACATCTTAACTCTGTCACTAACCTAAGAGAGGCCAAAGAGGAACCCAAAGCTTGTGTTCGTAGTGAACACTTATAGGCTCTTGTGTTCGCTGTCAACCAAGTCGCCCCTTTATCAGTCTTGTGTGTGCCCTAGTCAAGCCTCACGAGAAGTTAGGGATTCAAATCTTCAATGTCTTTGACTTTGTCGTGCCTCAGGGTCTTGCTTGTCGAGTTGATGGTTGAGGCTTGCAAGATCTCAATCATCAAGAAATCTCAAGAATTCGACATGGTCGCCCTTGAAGGTATCTTGGTCGAACACTTTGTCGAGACTCTCGGTATTTTTGCTCTTAGTTCTGTCTCAATATCTTAATGTGGTTGCTTTGGAGAGTCACTTGGTCGAGTACCTGGTCAAATCTGGCAGCATTCTGATCTTAATCTGAACCTTGGAGTTGACTCACTCGAAAAATGAGCAGCTCGAAAGCTATCCCAAGTATAGGAGTTCTGTCGTGTAATATTAAGCCCAAGGGCTAGATCGTCTCCTCAGGGAATGCGTTTTAATCTCAGATTTTACGTTCTTCCAATCGAAATTAAATAGGTACTGAACTCAGTTCAGATTCGGGTTTTCAAGATTGTGGAGACTTAAACAAAAACATAAATTAAAGTCCTAAAACTAACATGCTTCGAATTAAAGAGTAAGGATGGAAACTCTAATCTACTTAAGGAAACATCAAAACACGCGCTAATTAAAGATGGTAATTTTGAACATGGAATTAAAAACACACAATGGAAGCTAAACCCAACACACACACGCGTAATAAAAATCAAATCTTTAACATGAACTAAAAATTACGAACCAAAATCACAATTTAAATGCATACTAAAAACTGAACTTTTAATACGAGCCAAGAACTCGAACCGAAGGAACAAAACACGAACAAAGATCTAAATTTAATGAATCACAATAACACCTTTTTCCTTCTTTTTTTATTATTATTTAAGAACTAGAATAGACATCACCAAATTAAGGTACTAAATCGAGCATTACCGATCCTAACACATACTCAATTAAAAGAAAAAGAAAATAAGTAAATAGGTAAATAAATACTGTAAGAAGAATAAAAAAGCCTAAACAAATATCCCAATGAAAATTCGTACTTTAATAAAAAGTCTAAACAACAATCAAAGTCTAAAATAAAATTCAAACCAATTTAATTCAATGCTCAAACAATTAACACTAATAAAATAATCATAAAGAAAATTTGAGAGAGAGAGAGAGAGAGAGAGAAGCAGGGTAGTGGTCATGGCTGTGCTCGTGAAGGCCGTTTGTGCTGGAGAAGCAGCAGGAGATGGACTCTGGTTTTGGTCTGTAGGAAGGAGGCTGCCATGGTTGCAGCAGGCTAGCCGAGAAGGGGGATCTGATATGGTGTCTCTGCTGGCTGGATGGGGAGGCTGCTGGAGGAGATGCTGGAGGCGGCTGTGATGGAGGGCTGAAACAGAGGCTGTCGGGTCTCCACGGGGCTGCTGTAGAGAGAACAGGAGGCTGTGACAGCTTATGGCAGCAGTTGCTGCAAGAGAACAAGGAGGCCGAGAGAGAAATAGAGGGAGTTCGGGAAGAGAACTGAAAGAATGAAAGAGAGAGAGGGCAGAGAAGAGCAATGTAGGACAAGGAGAAACCAGAAGAAAAAAAATGAAAAGGGAAAGAGAAAAGGGAAATAAGAAGAAGAAGAAGAAGAAGAAGAAGAAGAAGAAGAAAAAGGAGAAGAGGAGAATGGCGAGAGGAGAGCCACAGGGGCTGCCTACGCAGGGAAAAGAAGCAGGGGAATAAAAAGGAGAAATTGGGTGCCCTAGACCCGGATCCAGCCAACTTGACCCGGCAACTTTACCTGAATTGTTGTACTTTTTTTTTTCATTTTTTTCATTCTCGCAAATCTGACTCTTCTGGAGCTCGTATCTCACAAAACTCAAAACACAAAAGTTGTATATAATCTTTTCCTCTTTCTCCAAAGATTTGAATCGTCTCAATCGGAGCTTGGACGGAAAAGTTATGCACAAAATACGAACAGGTGTTGGTTTTAGTTCCCAGGAATTTTCCTGCGACAAAAAATTACCAAAACTTCATAAATAGTGCAATAAAGTTCAAGAATGATGATTTTGGCACTTTATTAAAATATTGGACAATTTTGGACATTTAATTAAAAATATAAATCATAAAGCTCGGGTTAAACGTCCAATTACGTAGTTTCGGCGCGTAATCAGGAGTCCACAATGGAAGACTAAGTCACCCTTATGTTATCTTGGTCGCGCCACATGGTTCAACATCATCTTCTTGTCTATTTATGATCTGAAGCTTCCGAAGTTTGGTTGAACATCTGAATTCAAGCTTTGAGTCTTCCAAATCCTCCTCGGCTTCTCATAATGCCTAACTCCATGGTTTTAACCTGCTTTTCCTAAAAAGACAAACAAACCTTGCATAACTATGAATAATGATCACTCTGGGTAAATACATTATAAAATGAGGATAAACAAAGATAAATGAGGGTCTAAAATCATGTATTTTAGGGAATTTTTAAAACCCAATTCACCCTTGTTAGCTTTACTGTGATCCCAAGAGGGGGGGGGGTGAATTGATATTTTTAAAATTTAACCCCTAGGTATTCCACCTAATACCAGTATATTCACAACCCTATTGTCAATCTAGTGCAAGTAAAGTAAATGTATACCTGAAAATAAATAAAGCAATTTAATCAATCACACATGCACCAAAAAGCAGTAAATAGAGAGTGACATGTAGATATGTTATCGAGGTTCGGCCAATTGCCTACGTCCCCGCCTTGGCTAACAAGCACAAGGATTACCACTATCATTTGCTCACTTAAATGGGTGGAGCGGCACCTATACAAACCAGGTCAATTAGCACAGGACTTACCTCAACCTTTACACCAATCCTTACCTGGAATCACTCAGATTACAATCAAATGGTAAAATATGAAAGTGCTTTCACGTAAAGAAGATTTGTACCCCAATGTGTTCAATCACATACACTATAGATGATTTAATATGTAAGCTCAGTGTGGTACAAATAGTTCAACTCTCAAATATATTTTCTATCAGTGTAGTGAGTACGTGAGAGTGTCAACAAACAATCTTTGTATTTCAAGATGTTCTCAATCAAGGTGCTTAAACAAAGATATCATTCAAGCTTCAAATATTCCAAATAGCAGAATATGTCAATCACACAAATAGTGTATATGCTTGGTTTGCAAAAGATATGCAATCTTTGTATTTCAAAAAAAGATATATACTTGAATAAATATTGCCACAAAGATTAATACAATAAATACAAATATATTTTCAAAAATATGTCAATATGAATACCACAAGATATTTGAGTAAGTTTGAAAATATTTTTGCAAGCCAAAAACAAATACAAACTTCCTAAGTTATTGCAACGAGAATGCAACACTCGGAAGTTCAACACAAGTCTTCTTAGGGTAGGCTTATTAGCAAAGCCTCCTAAGAATACTTAGGTTAGGCTCTCGTAAAAAATCGATTCAAACACTTAACAAATGAGAGAGCAAAGCTTTAAATACCAAAACTCAATACACTTACATAGGATATAAAGAAGTGAAGAAGGTAAGTTTGAGTGGTTTTTGAGAGAGTATGAGCAATAGGATATATTTTGCTTGAGAGAAAATTTTGGATTTTAGTTTGCTAATCAATTCCCTAATTTTCTCAAATGAAGAGGTATATATAGACACCCCATTAATTATGACCGTCGGGGACCTATTAGGAATTATTAGGAAAGTTTAATGACATTTCAAATATTTTAACCCTGTTTAAAAAATGTTTAACCGCAGCAAAAATCAGGACAACCCGAGAGGTCTGGTCGACCAGAACCATTTCGATCGACCAGAGTTCATATGATTCGGTCAACCAAGACATCTTTGAACTGAAGGCTCGGTCGACTGAAAGTGGGCAATTTTCCATTTTACCGAGGTTCGGTCGACCAGGCCATTTTGAACTGAATGGTTCGGTCGATGAGATAGTTAAGATTTCTCCCGAGAACCCTCGGTCCACCAGGTAGTTGCAATACAAATTTGGCTCGGTCGACCAGATGGTCAATTTGTTGACCTCAAGGGGTTTTGGTTGACCGCAGGTTTTGAACTGCACTGGTTTGGTCGACCAGGGCCTTGGTCAACTATTGACCCAGGCTTGTTTCGGTCGACCGGGGCAGAATGAACTGCCAAGGTCGGTCGACCGAAAGTGCACAATGTGTGCATTTTGGTCCCGTCTTGAAACACACAAACCCTATTCAAGTGCCTAATAATCATAGGTGCAATGGTGTGTGTCCTAGGATCATTTATGTCCAATTAAAGACACCGAAAAAATCCGGTGTCGATCAACCAGTAAACCCTAAGGTCATTCTAAGGTCACTTTTAGTTTATGGTTTGTTTGAACTCACGTATTATCATGCATGTGATGTGTGTGAGCTTATTACAAACCAAACCCTATTTACTATTACAGACCCTTTGCATATGAATTAAATACAATACAATCGTAAAATGGGTCTTCAGCTTTAGTTCCTCTTTGTGCACATCTTGATCTTAGCAATTTTAGGATTACTGCACAAAGTCTCAAACACTCATTAGATATAACGAGTATTTGTTATAATCAAAACCAGGCGTGACCTATAAGGTCAACATTCTCCCCCATTTTGATGATGACAAATACGATTGGCAAAAATATAGGGTTAAGCCCAAGAAGGCTCCCCCTCTCAATATGCATCCTATTTAATTTTAAACAAGTTTATTTTACCCATTATTTTTGCCCCTTTCCATCTCCTCCTTTTGGCAATAGCAAAAAGGGCCATTTGAGTTAAAATCCTAGGCAATGGGTAAGTATTACAGTTATACATGTGGAAAGATTTAGAAAAATTTTGGCAGAGTGCCGTTTGTAAATCGGACTTTCCAAAATAGATCCTGCATAATTGTAACCTGTTTGAGTTTAAATATGTCCTAGCTGTTTATCCACAACTACTCAAACAGTTCAGAATGGTCCAATCAAGCAAATGAAATTTCAATACGATCATGAAGTGGACAAGTTGTGCATCACGAATGATAATCAATATAAGCATGCGATAGAAATATGAATTGTGCACACTATCAATCAATCACCTTTCACAAGTCTAAAGCAAGACAATAAGTTAATCATTAGTATCAATTGCTAAGACTTGGCAAGTTCCCATGAGAGAGCTCCCCCTAAATTTATGCAAGTTATGAAACATTTAAATTTTAGGAAGCTTCTCTACTATGCATTAAGCCTAACTCACATCTAATTTGTATGAACCTATCCTCGGGTAGTGGTTTAGTGAATATGTCAGCCCATTGTTCATTGGTGCATACGAACTCAAGTGCAACATCTCCTTTTTGTACATGATCACAAAGAAAATGATGTCTAATCTCAATGTGTTTATTTCGTGAATATGAGATAGGATTTTTAGAGATGTTGATTGCACTAGTATTATCATATTTAATCAGTATTTTTTCATAGAGCAATCCAAAATCTACAAGTTGTTGTTTCATATAAAGAGTTTGGGCACAACAACTTCTAGCCGCAATATATTCAGCTTCAGTTGTGGATAAGGCAACTGAGTTTTGTTTCTTGGAGAACCAAGAAACAAGAGATTGTCCTAAGTAATGACAAGTGCCGCTAATGCTTTTTCTATCAACCTTACTACCGGCAAAGTCAGCATCAGTGTAACTAACAATCTTAAAGGTAGTATGCTTAGGGTACCACAATCCTAATTCAATAGTCCCAACTAGATACCTAAGGATTCGTTTAACAGCTTTTAGATGAGATTCCTTAGACATCTTGAAACCTAGCACACATACATACACTAAACATAATATCAGGCTTACTAGAAATGAGATATAGGAGACTCCCAATCATGCCACGATACAATTTTACGTCAACAGGGATTCCTTGCTCATCTTTATCAAGCTTAATGGAAGGGTTCATAGTTGTACCAAGAATTTTGCAATCTTCCATATTAAATTTCTTTAGCAAATCCCTAATATATTTAGATTGGCATATAAAAGTTCCATGATTAGCTTGCTTAATTTGTAGCCCTAAGAAGAAACTAAGTTCACCCATCATGCTCATTTCAAATTCACTTTGCATGCATTAGGCAAACTCATTACACAACTCATCATTGGTTGCCCCAAAAATGATATCATCCACATAAATTTGAACAAGGAGCAAATCACCATTTTTGGACTTGATGAAGAGTGTAGTGTCAATCTTGCCACTAGTAAACCCATTTCTTAGTAGAAAACCACTAAGCATATTATACCAAGCTCTAGGAGCTTGTTTCAAACCATACAAGGCTTTAGATAACCGGTAAACATGATCAAGATATTTATGATTTTCAAAATCAGGTGGTTGTTCTACGTATATCTCTTCATTAATGTAGGCATTTAGAAAAGCGCTTTTAACATCCATTTGAAACAATTTAAAATTTTTAAAAGCGGCAAAGGCAAGTAGCATACGAATGGCTTCTAATCTAGCAACATGAGTATATGTTTCATCAATGTCAATCCCTTCTTGTTGGTTATATCCTTGGCCAACTAGTCTAGCTTTATTCCTAGTTACCACCCCATTCTCATATTTCTTATTTCTATATACCCATTTAATTCCAATGATGGTGTGCTCATTAGGCCTAGGAACTAAGGTCCACACTTTGCTTCTTTCAAATTGATTAAGCTCTTCTTGCATGCATATCACCAAGACTCATCTTCTATGGCTTCTTTAATATTTTTAGGTTCTTCTTGGGATAAGAAAGCAGAATGATTCACTATATTTCTCAAGGAGGATCTTGTGACTACTCCACGGGATGGTTCACCTATGATTTGATCTATAGGATGACTTCTAATGAATTCCCAGTCTTTAGGCTAATCTTGATTTCCATTTTCATTATCTTCAAGTGATTTTTCATTTGCTTCTTGATTTTCACTTGCATTGTTTTCAATAGATATTTTCTCTAAGCATTTTCTAATATCAATATCATCCTCATCATCTTTATTAGAAAATGGATTAGACTCATCAAACACAACATGAATAGATTCAATGACGGTTAAAGTTCTTTTATTGAAAACCCTATACGCTTTGCTATCTAATGCAAATAATAGGAAAAAACCTTCATCAGATTTGGAGTCAAACTTTCCTAGATGTTCATTATCTCTAAACACAAAGCATTTACAACCAAACACATGAAAATAGGAAATATTAGGCTTATGGTTGTTCCATAATTCATAAAGGGTTTTATTAATTGATGGTCTAATCAATGCCCTATTCATAACATAGCATGCAGTATTAATGGCCTCAGGCAAAAAATATTTAGGTAAGTTATGCTCATTCAACATAGTTCTACCCATTTCTTGTAGTGACCTATTCTTTCTTTCTACTAAACCATTTTGTTGAGGTGTCCTAGGTGCAGAGAAGTTATGTGATATGCCCTCTAAGTCACAATATTTTTCTATGCTTTCATTTTTGAATTTCGTGCCTCTATCACTTCTTATGTGAGTGATTTTATATCCTTTGTCATTATGAATGCTCTTACAAAGTTTGGTGAATTGTTCACATGATTCATTTTTATGTGCAAGAAACAACACCCATGTGAATCTAGAAAAGTCATCCACAATTACAAAGACATAAGATTTACCACCAAGACTTTGCATAGAATTAGGTCCAAATAGATCTAGGTGAAGCATCTCCAAAGGTCTAGTAGTAGATATAAATTTCTTTTTCTTAAAACTAGATTTTGTTTGCTTGCCCATTTGACATGCATCACGTATTTTATCCTTTACAAAAGACATATTAGGCAAGCCTTTAACTAATTCTTTTCTAACAAGTTTAGACAGTAAATCCATGCTAACATGTCCTAAACGCCTATGCCACAACCAACTAGCTTCATTTACAGCAGAAAAGCATGTTACTTGTTGTAAATCTAAATTATCAAGAGATGTAGTATAAACATTTTCTTGTCTATCAGCAGTAAAAAGCACTTTGTGATCTATTTTATTTTCTACTATGCATTTGTCATTTTCAAAAGATACTTTATATCCTATGTCACACAGTTGACTTATGCTAAGTAGATTATGTTTCAGTCCATCAACTAGCAAAATATTATCAATGGTAAGAGAGGAATCCTTACCAACCTTACCTACCCCGATGATACATCCTTTGGCATTGTCCCCAAATGCTACATAGCCTCCATCCTTGGGAACAATTGATGTGAATTTGCCTTTCTTGCCGGTCATGTGCCGTGAGCACCCACTATCCAAGTACCATCTGTCCTTGGAGGAGGACGATTTTAGGCATACCTGCAAAATAAGCTAAATGACTAATACTGGTCCCCAAATTTTATTGGGTCCACGGGGGTTAGTAGCAGGATCTTCCTTAACTACCCATACCTTCCTAATTCTAGCATGCATATTCCTAAATGGACAATCAAATTGAATGTGACCAATCTGTTTACATTTAAAACATCTTAACCTACAATTAGGTTCTTTAGGAGGAATATGAGATTTTGACTCACGTATAAAGTGTCCTAAGTAAAGATTAGGTCGTCTAACATTTTCAATACCATTAAAACCAAGACCTTCTTTACTTAAGGAGTTTCTTTGGGCACCAAGTAATTTTTCAAAATTTCTTTGCCCTTAGTGAATTTAAAAATGATTTTGGAGCTATCCTCCAATTTCCTCTCAAGCTCAACAATAGTAGCATCCTTTTCTGTTAAAATAGAGGCATGAGAGGTTTTTGCCATATTAAATAATTTTGACTAATTTTCACATTTTTTTTTCAAATCATTATTCTCTTTGGTCATTTTGCCTAACAATTTTGAAACACGAATATATTCAAACTGTAATTCTCTAAATGTAGGCATGCTGTCAGAATTACAATTATCAAATGAATAATAAGAAGATGATGAACTGGAAGACAATACCTCATCCTTGTGTGCCATCAAGCACAGAATAGCAACCTCCGTGTCACTATGATCTAAATCTGAGTCGCTGCTGCTGAATTGGTCCCATGAAGTCCCAGCCTTCTTGGCTTTCTTCTTTTTCTTAGCCTCCTTTTTCAGCAGTGAGCAATCAGGTTTGACGTGCCCCACCTTGTTGCAATTATAGCACATAGGAACATTTGATTTTTCTTTTCTTTTATTGGACTCTCCCTTCTCATTAGTCAAGTCTCTATATTTTTTAAATGGCCTCCTATTCTTCTTGAAAAATCTGCTAAACTTTCTGGTTAGCATGGCCATTTCATCATTAGTGTCAAACTCACTACACTCACTAGATGTGTTATTAGATGCTTTCAGTGCAGTCACTTTCTTAGACCTATTATTCTCATTAAGTCTTTCATTTATGGACAATTCATAAGTAATCAAGGAACCTATCAATTTATCTAAGGTCATGGCCTTAAAGTCTCTGCCCTCAGCAATGGTCGTAGCCTTGACTTTCCAAACAGGAGGTAAGCCTCTAAGGATCTTCCTAATCATCTCATATGTGGAATAGGTCTTTCCTAATGCATGCAGTGAGTTTATGATGTGTGTGAATCTTGTGTACATGCTCTGAATGGACTCACCTACATTCATCCTAAAGGTCTCATACTCACTGGTTAACATGTCTATCCTACTGTCTTTCACATCTCTAGTACCCTCATATGTGACCTCTAACTTATCCCATATTTCTTTTGCAGTAGAACATGCCGTAATCCTATTAAATTCATTTACGTCAAGACTACAGTATAAATTATTCATGACAGTGGCATTAAGACTAACAACTTTCATATCATCATCATCATATTCATCCTCAGTCTTAGGAACCCTAGCTGCACCCTCAGTTTTCATAGGGACATAGTTTCCCTTAGAGACAATCCTCCACATCTTCCAATCAGTATTCTGAAGGTAGATGCGCATTCTCAGTTTTCAGAAGGTGTAACTAACACCACTGAAAATAAGAGGTCGTGTGGAAGATGGTCCCTTAGGGAAAGGGGTCACAGAGCTATGAGCTATATTTGATCTATTTACAAAATAACAACTAGTCTATGCTACGTGGCTCTGATACCAATTATTAACTTTACTATGATCCCAAGAGGGGGGATGAATTGGTATTTTTAAAATTTAACTCTTAGGTATTCCACCTAACACCAGTATACAAACCCTATTGTCAATCCAGTGCAAGTAACGTAAATGTATACCAAAAAGTAAATAAAGCAATTTAATCAATCACACGTGCACCAGAAAGCAGTAAAAAGAGGGTGACACATAGATATGTTATCAAGGTTTAGCCAATTGCCTACGTCCCCACCTTGGCTAACAAGCACAAGGATTACCACTATCACTAGCTCACTTAACCGGGTGGAGCGGCACTTATAACAACCAGGTCAATTAGCACAGGGCTTACCTCAACCTTTACGGGCTGGATTACCACCCCCTTAGGCCACACCTAAAATCACTCAGATTACAATCAAATGGTACAATATGAAAGTGTTTTCATGTAAAGCATATTTGTACCCGAATGCGTTCAATCACATACACCACAGATGATTTAATATGTAAGCTCAGTGTGGTCTAAAGAGTTCAACTCTCAAATATATTTTCTATCAGTGTAGTGAGTACCTGAGAGTGTCAACAAGCAATCTTTGTATTTCAAGATGTTCTCAATCAAGGTGCTTAAACAAAGAGATCATTCAAGCTTCAAATATTCCAAATAGCAAAATATGTCAATCACGCAAATAGTGTATATGCTTGGTTTGCAAAAGATATGCAATCTTTGTATTTCAGAAAAAGATATACACTTGAATAAATATTGCCACAAAGATTAATATAACAAACACAAATATGTCAATATGAATACCACAAGATATTTGAGTAAGTTTGAAAATATTTTTGCAAGCTAAAAAAAAATACAAACTTCCTAAGTTATTGCAATGAGAATGCAATACTCGGAAGTTCAACACAAGTTTTCTAAGGGTAAGCTTATAAGCAAAGCCTCCTAAGAATACTTAGGTTATGCTCTCGTTAAAATTGATTCAAACACTCAACAAATGAGAGAGCAAACCTCTAAATACCAACACTCAATACACTTACATAGGATATAGAGAAGTGAAGAAGGTAAGTTTGAGTGGTTTTTGAGAGAGTATGAGCAGTAGGATATATTTTGTTTGAGAGAAAATTTTGGATTTCAGTTTGCTAATCAATTCCCTAATTTTCCCAAATGAAGGGGTATATATAGACACCCCATAAATTATGACCGTTGGGGACCTATTAGGAAATATTAGGAAAGTTTAATGACATTTCAAATATTTTAACCCTGTTTAAAAAATGTTTAACCGCGGTAAAAATCAGGGCAACCCGAGAGGTCTGGTCGACTAGAACCATTTCGGTCGACCAGGACATTTTTTAATTAAAGACTCGGTCGACCGAAAGTGGGCGATTTTCCATTTTACCGAAGTTCAGTCGACCAGGCCATTTTGAACTGAATGGTTCGGTCGACCAGACAGTTGGGATTTCTCCCGAGGACCCTCGATCCACCAGGTAGTTGCAATACAAATTTGGCTCGGTCGACCAGATGGTCAATTTGTTGACCTCAGGGGGTTTCGGTCGACCAGAGGTTTTGAATTGCACTGGTTTGGTCGACCATGGCTTTGGTCAACTATTAACCCATGCCTGTTTCGGTCGACCGAAAATGCACAATGTGTGCATTTCGGTCCTGTCTTGAAACACACAAATCCTATTCAAGTGCCTAACAATCATAGGTGCAATGGTGTGAGTCCTAGGGTCATTTATGTCCAATTAAAGACACCGAAAAAGTCTGGTCTCGGTCGACCAGTAAACCCTATGGTCATTCTAAGGTCACTTTTAGTTTATAGTTTGTTTGAGTTTATGTATTATCATGCATGTGTTGTGTGTGAGCTTATTACAAACCAAACCCTATTTACTATTACAGATCCTTTTGCATATGAATTAAATACAATATAATCGTAAAATGGGTCTTCAGCTTTAGTTCCTCTTTGTGCACATCTCGATCTTGGCTATTTTAGGATTACTGCACAAAGTCTCAAACACTCATTAGATATAACGAGTATTTGTCATAATCAAAACTGGGCGTGACCTATAAGGTCAACAAACCTCCTCTTTGGAGTACACCTTACTTTTCAATTGGTATCAGAGACATGTTGTAGTAAATCTTAACCTAGAAGCTACACAAAGGTCCTTATGGCACACCTAGGCGTATCTCCCTTTGCCAAGGGTCAATCCTCAACTAGACCTCCTATCTTTTGTGGTGTTAACTACACCTTTTGGAAACAAAGAATGAGAATCTATTTACAAACCATGGATTGGAAAGCATGGAGAGTTGTCACACATGGTGACCTTATCCCTACTAAAAATGTGGATGGTAAAGAAATACCTAAAGAAGAAAAAGAGATGAACAAACACGATCTTAAGATGTTGCAAATAAAGTCAAGTGCTATAAATGCATTGTATTGTGCCCTTGGCATAAATGAATTCAATAGGGTCATGGCATGCAAATCAACCAAAACAATGTGGGATAAATTAGAGGTAACATATGAAGGAACGGTTGATGTAAGAGACTATTGGCCTAACATGGCTTTCAAATCTTGTTTTGATGATAACAAATAAAGGTTAATTCAACAAAGTATTGTTTAAGTGATGATATTTTTAGGAAACCGAGTATGACAAAGTTCAAATGATTCAAGAATTGAAAGTCAAAGATCACAAGTACCATAAAGCTCTACTTCATTCACAAAGTGATCAAATGAAAGCTTAAAGAGGTTCAAGATGGTCAAGACATATGAAGATTAAAGAATACTCAAACCTTAAGGCAAAGATGACTCAAAGCAAAGATAGACATGAAGACTTTAAGTTTAAGAGAGTTTTAAAGTTTTTAGAAAGTCTTATGTAAGTACTTCACTTTAAATATCATTTTGAATGCTTTGAAGTTCATTAGGGGTTAATATGGACTTAGAGACCTTACTTTGAAAACCCCAGAAAATACACTTTAAATATACCAAAGCAAGATGGCCAAGAGTTTTGGAAACTAACCCGAAAAACAGTATTTATAATTGTTCAAGCAACTAACCTGTGCTTGGTCAGGTAACTGACATTTTACCTAAATTAATTTTGAACAGGCAGTGAAGGATCAGGAAACTGACCCTTGCCATGTCAGGCGACTAACCCTATTTTGAACTGAAATATTACACTGTGTTCAAAGGTCAGGCGACTGACCATGATGGGTTCAGGCAACTAACCCTCGTAAACGGCTAGTTTTTTTAAATAGCTTTTAAATTCAAATTCAAGTTGCTTGTGCCCCAAACTTTCTAAAAACTTGAGAAACACTCCAAGTAACTTGGGCAATACGGATTTATTGCTTTTTGAGCCTATAAATACGTGGTTTCTCAAATCAAATTAATGACCAAGAATTGAAAATTAGTTTTCAAGCTATATTGCCTACTCTCTCTCAAAGCTCTCTTACTCACATCCTTTTTGCTGAGAAATTTATGAGATAAAATAAGTCTCTGATCATTGATCTGAAAGCAATCTTCTAAGTCTTGATTCAAATCAAAAGAAGCATATCAGTTACACATTCTTTAAGCTTCAAATGCCATTTTATTTTATATTTACTTTGAAGTATTAGCTGTGTTTAAACTTGTACTAACCAGCTCTATCTGAGAACACTTCTTGTAAACAAGAATTTCTTCTTGTTTCTTTGTTTTCTTGACGGTTTAGGGTTATTGGATCGTTGTACCGAGTGTGGGGTATCACTTGGAAAGGGGGCTCCACCCTAATTGAAGGAGGGATTGTAATGGTTTGTTCCTCTTGTAAAGGAACGCTATAGTGGAATCCTTAGGTGGTATTTCCTAAGGCGAGGACATAGGCTCTCTATCCTTACTCTTTAATTTTTCTATATATATAAATTACGTGATTGTGTATCTAAGTGCAGGAAGCTAAAAGTTAGAGATTGAGAAAAATTTTAATTTAAGGGAGTACGTTGATTGATCTTTTGCGGAAACCTTAAAGAGAGTACGTTGATTAATCATTTGTGAAAACCTTGGTTAAAAGGAAGTGCACAAAATTCATAAATACAAGGCTTTTATCAAAATCTATGCTAAGTTATACAAACACTGAATCTTGGAAGTGCTCCAACTCATATATTGGTTAAGTAGCTTGGGATTGATTGGTTGATTGAATGATTGATTGTCATTGTTGAAAGTATTTGGCTTGTGTTGATATTGAGTGTAGATTGTGGTTGGTTTAATTAAGTATTAAAAATTAAATCAATCTTGTGTGTTTACTAAATTAACAAAAGGTTGTGATTTGAAAAGATTTAAAAGAAAATTTTAAAAACCCAATTCACCCCCCCCCCTCTTGGGACGACACCTTAGTTTTCAGAGACTATAGAATCGATATGCTCACTAGTGAGTATGAAGCATTTAGGGTGAACCCTAATGAGACCATGACTAGTATGTACACTAAGTTCACCCACATAATAAACTCTCTCAATGCCCTAGGGAAAAACTATTCTACATATAAAATGATCCGAAAAATTCTTAGAGGACTTCCTCCAATTTGGGAACCCAAAGCCATGACAATTACGGAAGGAAGAAATCTCAAGAATACCTCCCTAGATGAATTAATTGGATCGCTTCTCACCTATGAGATGGCTATAAATGAAAGAAATTCTAAAAATAACAAACATAAGAAATCAATAGCCCTTAAAACTGTAAAAGAAAGCTTTGGTGAAGAAGAAGATGAAAACGAATTAGACGATGATGAAATAGTTTTGCTCAATAGGAGACTTGGAAAATTCTTTAAGAAAAATAAGAAATTTAATAGAAAATTTAGAGGCTCAAAATTTGATAAAGGATAAACAGGAAAAAATAAAAATAATAATGACCCCCTATATGTTACAATTGCAAAAAGGTTGGACATATTAAACCTGATTGTCCACAACTCAAGAAAGAAAAAAAGAAGAAGAAGAAAGCAATGATAGCTACTTCATGGGATGATACAAGCTCAAGTGAATCAGAGAACGAATCAAGTGAACAAGAAGTGGCAAACATCTGCTTCATTGCAAAAGATGCTGAGGTAAATTACTATTCTAGCTCATCCGAAGGGTCTAGTGATGAATCATGTAGTGACTCATGTGAAAGTATGCCATCATATAGAGAAATTCAGGATGATTTTTTTATATTACATAATAGGTTTATAAAAGTAACAAAAAGAAACATAGTGTGAATTCTGGTGTTATCCCAAGAGGGGGGGTGAATTGGGTATTTTTTTTTTTTTAAAAAGGTCCCTTAGGTTCTAATTTTGAAAACTATCAATTTCAAACTTGCAAGCTACTTACAACTACCTCAATGTTTCACAATTAATTAATTTTATGTGTGTCTTTATCAAGCATATAATGTTACCCAATTACTCACACGCGCACCAAATGTTCAACACATACACATTAAGATTACGCGGAAATTAAATAGAGGTAAGGGTAAGAGAGATGCAAACTCAATTTTCACGAGGTTCAGCCTACCCAAGTCTACGTACTCGCCTTAAGCTACCTACTCAAGGATTCCGCTAAAAATCTGCTCCTTTAACTGGGATGGAGATTACCTTACAATCTGCTGCTTACAAGAGGCGTAGCTTCCTCCTCAACCCCAGTTCACAACCCAAACTGTGAATATAACATAAAGATTACAATTTTTTGCAAAACTCAAAATGCTTCTAACCAAACTAGTGAGTATAATAGAAATTCTAGTACATACTCATATGATAAAACATAAAGCTTAATGAGTGTGTAAGATGTTTTCAATGATATTTGTATATCAACAAATATATGATCTTTGTACATAGATATATATATATATATATATATATATATATATGATAGAATTTCTTCAAAGATCTGAATACAAGTCAGTATTTTTCAAAACGATTTCTTAAGCCTATATATTTTAAAATCCTTAGGATTTGCTTGTCAAGATTTTTTGCGACTATATTGTAAGATGAAATCTTTGAGTAAACTATAAGCTTGAATATCTGCAAAGATTCATACATTAGCAAAAACCTTTCTCAAATAAATTGTTGACCTTATAGGTCATTCTCGATTTTGATAATGACAAATACTCTTTGTATTTGATGGCTTTCAAGTTTTTGTGTAGGATCATACTAACTATATCATATTGATGGCATGCGGTGACTTGAAGAGAAGCGAAGACCCAACATATTTATTCATTGTATTTTCTATTTGGGTCTGTAATTTTGATTAAGAAAATGTCTGTAATAATCTGCATATCATGCATGTAGGATCTATAAGCTCAAAACCTTAGAGAGACCTTAGGGATAACCCTTCGTAAGGTGTTTTGGCATACTTAAAAAGGCTTTAGAAAAGACCTTAGGTCCTTAAATAAATGCACAAAAAGTCCGCATATCACTTACATAATCAGGGGAATCAATTGGTTTAAAATTGAACCTAAAGGAGCAAAATAAGTGAGAGGTTGAGCGACCGAACCCTAGGTGTTTAAAACATCTCAGGTGCCCAAACCGCTGGGAAGTCAGTCGGTTGACCAAATTTCGGGTGGCCGAACCAGAAATGAGAGTATCGTCTCCGGGCGACCGAACTAGTGTCAAAGCACTTTTCACCAACCCAGATGACTGAACCTTCGCATTCAAAAAGGCCTCGGGCGACCGAACTTGTTAGTTAGGTCAACCGAACTTAGCTTTGGGCTCCTGAACTATGGACATAATGTTTCTGACTTTTGTTCAACCAACCGAACCTAGACTCGGGTGACTAAACTTTTTAAAATGCGTTTTAGAGCTGAGTCTATTCGAGTGACCGAACTAAGGTTTAGCCACCCGAAAACTCTTGGGTTGCTTATTTTTTTACTGGGGTTAAATTTCATTAAATGGGGTTAATTTTCCCGATTGGTTTTAAAACATTCTTAATAATGACCCTTATGTCCCCAACAATTATAATTTGGCCTTTGTTTATATATAGGGCCTCATTTGTGCAAGTTAAGCAGTGATTACCAAGATAATTAGTCAAAAATCCTCTCAATTTCTAAAAGCTTATCTTGCCTATTTTACTTCAAATACTCTCATACATCCATTTCCTTGATTAATCCTAGCTTTGTGAGAGTTTCTTATTGTGCTATTGCTTGTTATAAATTGCTTATACTCCCATTGTTTTTCTTGTTTGATTGTTATTGTTTTTGGGGAGTCAAGCAAGAGTCTTTCCACAGATTTTGTGTGCAAAATATTTTTTACAAGTTATATACTTCAAACTACTCTTGTGCTTATTTCATTGAAGGAAAATATTTTGAGTTAGTTTCAATATTTGATCAACATCTTTGAAACCCTAATCAAGTATTGAGATTTGTTATATCTAGTTTCAAAGAAATAGCTCGTTAGAACACTCTTGTGCTTGATTGTTTATAGACATAACTTTGAGTGTTGATTGCACACGTAGAGCATCGAGTTTATAGTTCTTACATCATTGAGGTGCATTAATTATATTGTGCATAGTGGTACATATTTGCTTATGTAAGAAGCATTTATTTGTATGAAAAGTTTCATATCATTGGTTGTATTTCAGGAGTGGGCCTGAAGAGGGAGACTAGCCCTATGGAATAGTCCCGGATTGGCTTAGACCCGGTTAGGAAGGTTAGGTGCACCATCTTGGTAAGGTGTAGGTTGAGGTCAGCCCCGCTAATTGACCTAGTTGTAACCAGTGCCGCTCCATCCGTTAAATGAGCATTAGTGGTAATCCTCTAGCTTGCAAGCCTAGGTAGGGATGTAGGCACAATTAGCCGAACCCCGATAACATATCGTGTGTGCACTTTATTTTACCACAATTTATTTACTGCACATGTATGTTATTCTTCAATTGTTGGTGAATGCTGTGCATGATTTAAATTTCTGCATATTATATTTATCTGCGCATTTGGAATTGCATAGAACGACCCTAGGTTGTGAAATACTGCTAACATCTGGTTTAACCTAGGAATAAGTTTTAAAATTTCAATTCACCCCCCTCTTGGGAATACACCAAAGCTAACAGTTGGTATCAGACCTTCGTAACATTGACTTAAACGTTTTTGCTAAAAGATCTAGATGACTTAATTTGGTGTATCCCCATTCAAAGAGGGACGATCACCTTCCAGTCCTCCATTATTTTGTGGAGTTTATTACACCAGCTAGAAAATTAGAATGTGCATATTTGTAAAATATATGAATTGGAGGGCCTGATAGGTGATTGATAAGGGAATTTGTATGCCTGTGGAAAGTGATATTAACTTGATGCATGCAAATTCATATGCCATGGACATGTTATATCTTGCATTAGATTCTGATATTTTTGTTGAGTTTGTGGCATGTTGGATTGCAAAGGAAATCTGGGTTGAGCTGGAAAAAAGATATGGAGAGACCCAGGAAAAGGAGGTAAGTCATGAGCTAGTAATCAGGGATTAGGTATAAGATTCTCTCTCTAGCTCGATTGATGATTCTGTTGCTGAATTCTGTGATATATCATATGTTGAATCATCTATTAAATATAATGACAGTTCTATTGATAATGCGTGTGATGATTCTTATGAAAAATATTGCAATATATTGTATGATGAATCATCTGGTAGTCCTTGTGAAAATACTGTTGTTGTTGCATGCAATAATTAATGTGAAAATTATTGTGTTAATTCTTTTGATGAATCATGTGTTGAATTGATAAATGAAAGCATGTCTTTGTGTGAAAAACTGGAAAATCCTTTATTGAAAATGAATAAATTTCTAGTTAGAGTGTCTAAACAAAAAATGACCTTGAAAAAGGAAAATAAAAGGTTGGCTATGCAATTGGACCTTTTAAAAAAAATATTGTGAAGGTATTGAAAATCATCTATTTAGAAAGAAATATTGAAGATAATTCTAAAATAATTTTCAAATCCAAAGATGGGAAGTATAATCAACCCTTAAGAGTTAAAAAAAAAAAACATTTTCAAAAAGGGTTTATCTTACAAATCTTATTGCCATGTCTCATTGAGCAAAAATAGAATAAATAAGCATAATCTCTCATGTATATTCAATACTTGCTTATTTTGCAAAACTATATGGCACGTATGGTTTAACTGTTTACTCATAAGTGTCAGAGGCTTAGAAAAAGAAATGAAATGGATAATCATGAAAGCAAACCCCGTAGGACCATTGGAAAAATGGATCTAAATTAATATTATATAATCATCTAATCCATCCTTAGTTCCTTGGTTTAGGGGTTAGTAATGCCAATAGGCTTAGGAAGTGGCTTAGGTTTAAAATGTAGAAACTTAGTATACATATTCGCTTCCAAATGGGCAAGGCAATTGTGCCTAGTATATAATTCAAAATGCTTAATCCAAGCTTAAATATAAACATATTAAATTAAGCATATCTTGTCCACTCATAATGAATACTCTTTTGAACCTAACAGAAATTTAAATTGATAAGAGTATTTATTCAAATTCAGTTCATAAGCTTTCAAACATTAAATCAAATCCATTAGAGTTTCATATCCTTAGAGATAAGTTAAATGGCTAATATGATTACACTAGGTCTCTATCCAGATGAATGCATAAAATTCAAGTAGACCTATGCTCATGCATTTAAAACTCAAAGCCAATTGACCTTGTGCCTCTCACACGCATTGAGATTCATAAGAAAAGAGGCAGACATAGGCTTATTACCTAAATGAATACGCATTGTGACTTTTAGGTCCGATAAGCCTAATGCATCCATCGCCAAGTTTAAACCATTGAAAATCTTATAACTCTTGGCTAAAGAAATTAGATAATTAAGAAAAGGCATAAAATGATTAAGTGCATAACTCATGGGGAGCATTACATATCTATATATATTAAAATGCTCTCATATTCTTATATCATTTATGTCTTTTTGCCTATATGTGTATAGCATTGCAGCACTATCCATGATTTAATAAATGGTTAAAATTTCTTTGATGGATAGTTTATGTATTTTTCTAGCATGAACTTTTATTGAGCTATATTGAATATCTCGAGTTGATTATACTACTGGATTGCATACTTGTGTTGAAAGCCTCCTCCATGGCGGATGCAGTGATGTGTATTGCATGCTGGTAGTGGATATAGGTTCTCGTGTGCCTTGAACTGAATTATAAATTGCTTATTTGAACCTATCGAGTATAGGTTTTATGGAAAAATGTTCAATTTACAGACGACATACTACTGAAATTTCAACAAGATTTTTTCTCAAAAGTAAAACCTTGTACATAGATGATTATGATAAAATTAATGTTAAAATATTTTTGAAAGGATGAGTGAAAACTAATAATATTAAACTTCATCTTAGCATAATCATCAAACATTTAGAAATGCTCAGATCCATCCCTATATGAAGCGCATAAATGACCCATATGCATCACTTTCGTCCGCTGAAATATTAAGGCTCTTTCAAGAACCCTGAACATCATATCCCATTTTTAAAGCTCTATGTTTTGATATGGAGTGTTCTTGGTTATGTGCTTTATTTCATGCCTTAATATCACTTTTATGAAGCATGTGTGAATTATAGGGATAGCTATACTGGTTGCAATTTTCTACAATGAATTAATCAATATCCAATATAGTTGTCTTTTTGGAAATGGCTTATGCTACTAGGCATAATGAAATAATTATCTATCTAGTATGAGCAGTTTGTTGCATCTAAGCTAAAATTCAAATTGATAGGGAGAACATATAAATTTAAATAACCATCCTGTTATGCTCACAAATATTTTTAGCTTAGATCTATTTTGAATTCATTATGGCATGTGCTTAAATGAAATGATCTTTGTGGAAATCTTAAGTTGATATATACATTTCTTTGCCACAGTCATTTGACTTGCTATATGATCTTGCATGTGATTGTCAACTTTTTTTTAGGATTATTATGGTTGTGGTTTTCTAGTTATATTGTGGTATGGGTTTCATTAACAAACTAGAAAATTTATGCTTGCTTGTTTTCAATTAAAGTTTCTTTTTCAGCAAGCATATGCCCCCATTATTTATTGAAAATTTTAAGGGGATATATTTTTATACATATATGTGTATATGTGTGTGTATATATATATACATTTATGAAAGCAAGAATTGAACTTATATAAAATATATTTTATGCCCTTCTTGTGTGCTTAAATGCCTTCATGACTTGTGCTTTCTCTGTATTAAAATTTTAAATCATGAAGTTACACTTTTTTTGTTTGTTTAAAAAAATTTGCTAAGGGTGTTGCGTTGCATAACTGGTTCATTGATAATACATGAAATGCATGTGAATTAGTTAGATCGCTTTTATGCTCAAACCTTCTATTTGGTATCATATGTCGTGTGCTTTTAATTCAAATCTTTTATGGGTCTTGTAATATGATTTAAATTTCTATGGTTTGTGGATAATTCTGGTCTAATTATGTTTGTTATGTCCTTTGAACTTTTTAAATGACCAGTTATACAGTTTGTGTGCTTAATTGCTATATTTCATACTTTATGAGGTTATCTCTGTCATTCATTTCATATTGAATGGCTATTCATATCTATTGGATGATTGAGTGTTATACCTCTGCTTATTATATTGATCATATTGGGCTATTTGAGTTGAGTCAATTATTGTAAATCATTTGTTGAACTTAATCAGGTCATTTCTATACAGGTATTTTTGGGAAAATGCTCTATTTTCAAACGGCATACTGCCGAATTTTCTTAAAATTTTTCCAAACCATATCTTGTATATGAATGATATTTTCCTCTTATTTGCCTATATACTTAAATGTTTATTTAGGTCACTTTTGTTGTTGCCAAAAGGGGGCGAAGTAGGCAGGTATTTGTCATCATCAAAAAGGGGGAGATTGTTGACCTTATAGGTCATTCCCGGTTTTGATAATGACAAATACTCTTTCCATTTGATGGCTTTCAAGTTTGTGTGCAGGATCATACTAATTGGATAATATTGATGGCATGCGGTGACCTGAAGAGAAGCGAAGACCCGATATATTTATTCATTGTATTTTCTATTTGGGTTTGTAATTTTAATTAAGAAAAGGTTTGTAATAATCTGCATATCATGCATGTAGGATCTATAAGCTCAAGACCTTAGAGAGACCGTAGGGATCACCCTTTGTAAGGTTTTTTGGTGTACTTAAAAAGGCCTTAGAAAAGACCTTAGGTCCCTAAACAAATGCTCAAAAAGTCCCCATATCACTTACATAATTAAGGGAATCAATTGGTTAATAATTGGACTTAAAGGAGCAAAATATGTGAGAGGTTGGGAGACCAAACCCCAAGTGTTCAAAACACCTCGGGTGCTTGAACCACTAGGAAGTCAGCGGGTTGACCTAGTTTCGGGTGACCGAACCAGAAATGAGCGTATCATGTCCGAGTGACTGAACTAGTGTCAGAACACTTTTAACCAACCCAGGCGACCAAACCTCTGTGTTCAAAAAGGCCTTGGGTGACCGAACTTGTTAGTTTGGTCAATTGAACTTAGGTTTGGGCACCCAAACCACGGACATAATGTTTCTGACTTTTGTTCAGCCAACCAAACCTAGACTCGGTCGACCAAACTTTTTAAAATGCGTTTTAGAGCTGAGTCTATTCGGGCGACCGAACTAAGGTTTAGCCACCCAAAACCTCTCGGGTTGCTTAGTTTTTTACTAGGGTTAAATTTAATTAAATGGGGTTAATTTTCGTGATTGATTTTAAAACATTCCTAATAATGACCCCTATGTCCCCAATAGTTATAATTTGGCCTTTGTCTATATATAGGGCCTCATTTGTGCAAGTTAAGTAGAGATTAGCAAGATAATTAGTCAAAAATCCTCTCAATTTCTAAAAGCTTATCTTGCCTATTTTACTTCAAATACTCTCATACATCAATTTCCTTGATTAATCCTAACTTTGTGAGAGTTTCTTATTGTGCTATTGCTTGTTATAAATTGCTTATACTCCCATTGTTTTTCTTAATTGATTGTTATTATTTTTGGGAGTCAAGCAAAAGTTTTCCCACAGATTTTGATTTGATAAATCTAGTGTAGGGAATAACTCATTAGCTTAAGGATCTTTGCATTGTCATTGCAAAGATTCCTATAGCAATAATATTTTGTGTGCAAAATATTTTTTACAAGCTATATTCTTCAAACTACTATTGTGCTTATTTCATTGAAGGAAAATATTTTGAGTTAGTTTGAATATTTGATCAACATCTTTGAAACCTTAATCAAGTATTGAGATTTGTTATATCTAGTTTCAAAGAAATAGCTCGTTAGAACACTCTTGTGCTTGATTGTTTATAGAGATAACTTTGAGTGTTGATTGCACACGTAGAGCATCAAGCTTATAGTTCTTACATCATTGAGGTGTATTAATTATATTGTGCGTAGTGGTACACATTTGCTTATGTAAGAAGCATTTATTTGTATGAAAAGTTTCATATCATTAGTTGTATTCCAGGCGTGGGCCTAAAGAGGGAGACTAACCCTGTGGAATAGTCCCAGATTGGCTTGGACCCAGTTAGGAAAGTTAGGTGCACCATCCTGGTAAGGTGTAGGTTGAGGTCAGCCCCGCTAATTGACCTGGTTGTAACCGGTGCCGCTCCACCTATTAAATGAGCATTAGTGGTAATCCTCTGAGTTGCTAGCTGAGGTGGGGATGTAGGCACAGTTGGCTGAACCCCGATAGCATATCGTGTGTGCATTTTATTTTACCACAATTTATTTACTACACGTGTATGTTATTCTTCAATTGTTGGTGAATGTTGTGCATGATTTAAATTTCCGTATATTATATTTATCTGCGCATTTGGAATTGCATAAAAAGACCTTAGGTTGTGAAATACTGCTAACATCTGGTTTAACCTAGGAATAAGTTTTAAAATTCCAATTCACCCCGCCTCTTGGGAATACACCAAAGCTAACATAAACCTTTCAAATAATAAAACAAGGATTTTTCTTCTCAATAAAAATATTATATGTAATAGTATGAGAGATGAAAAACCTTTGAATAGATCACGTATTGATTAAACCTCAATCACCACAGATTGCGTGCAAATGTGTAGATGAAATCCCATTTGAAAAACTGAGATGATTTGCCCAAAGAGTATAAATGTAGTTGAGTATTGACAAAATCTTTGGAGTGGAGGCACACTTTGCACAAGATAACAAGATTAGCCTCTCTAAAGTGTCTCTTCTTGTGTCTCTAGGGTTTTGGGCATGTTTAAATAGTGTTCTCACTATCAAATTGAATCTTGGCTGTTGGATCATTTAAAAATAAGAGTTTTTGTCTGTGTCCATGCTGAAACGTGAATCAGCGCCCTGACCTTCATCGATGAATGGGTATGTTTGTCGATGAGTGTACAACACTCATTCGTCGATGAGGCCATGAGTTCATCGATCAGAGAAGTGTCTAAAATTTTTGGGCTCTCGGTATTTTTTTGTCGATGAGACAACACTGTTCATTTCCGAGTGGCCTTCATGCATTCGTCGACGAGGCCATTGGGTTCGTCAACAAGGCCTCTAAAATTTTCCTCTAAAAATTCATTCAACCTAAAACTAATGTTAATGTATTTTTCATGGAATGCATGAGTCCTAAGGTCTGTCTTAGGTATATTTGAGTTTCAAATTATATCATATGACATATGTAAATACATTCAATTCTAAATACCCATTCCCATTAAAGATCTTGAACTTGCTTGCTTCTTCATCATTCTATTCTTTTAGTTCCATGGATTGAGTCAAGTAATATGTACTTTAGATTCCTTGTGGCTTCCATATCAAGCTTACCATTCGTCCATTCTAAATCATGATCCTGTTCACAAACTCAATTGCACAGGTCAAATACTAAGTGATTTGTCATTATCAAAATAGGATTGGACTCATAGAGTCAACACATAGCTTTAAAAGAACAAAATGAAACACTCAAAAATCAACTAGAAAATTTAAAATCAATTGAAAAGGAAAAAGAATCACACATTAATGAACTCATGAAGAAAATAAACAAGATGTCTCAAGACTTGGTAAAACTTCAAGTAAATGGTGAAAGTAAGAAAGAGTTAGAAATAAAAGACCTTAAAAGTAAAATTGAGGATAAGTATAAAATCATCTACAAATTTACAAAAGGAAAAGTGAACTTTGAAAAGTTGATTGGAACCCAAAGAATGTCATTAGACAAAGAAGGAATTGGATATAACAGAATTGAGAACAAAAAGAAAAAGAATCTTTATATGGGATACTTTGTAAAGGAATCAAAGTATTATGCAAGCACATCTTCCACAAATATCTATGAACACACCACGTGCTTCTTATGTAAGAAAAAGGGACATAAAATTTGAATGTCCATTTAAAAGAAAAAATGTTAAAGTCAAGAAAGTATGGAAAGTCAAAGAAAATAAATATGAAATAAAAGGACCTAAAAAGGTTTGGGTACCTAAGAGTAACACATTGAACCCTTCTTGTAGGCTTGCTTTAGGACAACCCCATCAAAAGACAAATGGTACTTGGACAGCGGGTGTTCAAGGCACATGACTAGAGACAAATCCAAATTCACCACACTAATGCTAAAATATGGTGGATACGTCAAGTTCAGAGACAATGCTAAAGGGTAAAATCATTGGGATTGGAAAAATAGGTAAAGAGCCTTCCCTTACCGTTGATGATGTTTTGTTAGTAAATGGATTGAAACGTACTCTTTTAAGTATAAGCCAATTAAGTGATAAAGGATTTGACATAATCTTCAAACAAGACAAATGCAATGTTGAAAATAGAGAAAAACATAATGTTCTATTCACTGCTAAAAGAGTTGATAACGTGTATTGTACAAATTTTGAAAATCTAAAATCTCAAGATATCACATGCTTAGCAGTCATGAACGAAGCAAGTTAGCTATGGCATAGAAGACTAGGACACTATTGACTTTTTGAGTCCGATCTTTATTTTGATGTTGACAAACACAAGTGTCTCATGTGTGTGCCTAGTATTTTGAACAGGTTCATAATTTGGTTTGCACACAAAAAAGAGGGAAATGGAAGCCATAAAAACGCATAAAGCTCATACATCTGGAATTTTCCATGAAACGAAGCAAAGAAGATAAAGAAGACATTTAATTGTGTTTGTATTGCATTTAATTTTTTATCTTTGGTCTATAATAATACATGCATTTGCATGATATGGATAAATCCTTAGAATGACCGTAGATAGACCCTAGGGACCAGCACATTTCACCAAAAACCTTTTTCTAAAAATACTAAAATCACAAAAAGCTTTTGGAATAGCTTTAGGGTCAAAATCGAGGCAAAAACAAATTTGGTAGGCTGACGCCAAATTTTTAAGGTAAAATATTCATTGTTAATGCCCTCGGTTAACCGACCAATTCGAGCTTCAATTAGCTCCGTCGACTGAACAACAGTTTGCCCCGGAGTCAAAAGTTTGACTTGCCCGGTCGATTGAACCCTTGGCACTATAAATGCCTTGATTGACCAAACAGGTCAGAAGTCAACATGTTGACTCTGCTCGATCGACCATTCTATTTTGAACGCATCGTTCTCGGTCAACCAAACCATTGACCTCTGACACCCCACCAACTTCGTCGACTAAACTCATAGTTCAAGATAGCCTTGGTCGACCGAACCTCAAAGATGGTCAACCGACCTTTTACCTTGGTCGACCAAACCCACGAATGGTTTAGAATCGCCCTGAGATGATCAACCATTTCCTTAGTTCAAATTTACCCTGGTCGACTGAACTTACAAAAATGGTCAACCGAACCTTGACTTGGGTCGACCAAACTTCTCGGGTTGGAAATTTTTTAAGGGCTAAAACATCATTAATTTTTTAATTAAATTTTTCCAAAATTCCTAGCATATCCCTAATGGTTATAATTTTTATAAAAATTATAAATACCCCTTCATTACTCCAGATTAGTTACTTTGATTAATGACTTTTTTCTCTCAAATTTTTACTTGATCAAAGTTCCCCCACTTACACTTTTACTGCAAAATCATTTTGGAGTTATATGTTTTATACTCTCCAACTCTCTTTCATTCATTTTTGAAAATACATTTTACAAGAGAGTATTTTATTTGGGATTTTATTTGCTTTGATAAGCACACACTCTCATCATATCATTTATTCTTGAAAATCATTCTTGAGAGAGTTTGCTTGGTGTTTCTCCACTTGTTTCATCTTCATGAATTTTTTATTTTTTTTTGGAGAAACTCAGTTTTAGCTTGCCAATAATTTTGCACACTATTTTTCAAACTAAAGATCATACATATTCTATTGTGCAAAAATTTCTTTAAAAGCAAACCCTAGGTTCTCCTGATCTTTATTGAAAGATATTTTTTGAGAAAATGCTTTTTAGGGCTTAAATCTTTGAGTGCTTATCATATACATTATTTCAAAGATTGAAAATATTGTTTTTGAGAAAACACCCGTTCTTTACTGAGCATATCATAAGAGAGTGCATACATTTTAGAGCTTAAACTCTGTACATCTCTGCTTGAATTTTGAAGCATTTTATTATGTACAAAAATATTTTTATTGTATCATTTGGGTTCATCTCATTAATTTAATTGGGGAGTCTCAGCCCCATAAGTGAGATTAATTGGGTTTAGCTCGAAAATTGAACTGGAGAATCTCAGCCCTGTAAGTGAGACAAGTTGGGCTCAGCCTTGTAATTAAGCTAAGGTTTACCTTGCCTCATAAGGAGAGTTTGTAATGGCTTCTACTCCACCCATTTAAGTGAGCAGGGGTAGTGTAATCGTTAGGGGATATGACCAAGGTGGGGACGTAGGCTGGTTTGGCTGAATCTCGATGACAAATCCTATGTCGCTCTCTCTCTATCTCACTTATATTTCTACACTTAAATTTCCGCATATGTATGCTTTCATTTAAAGTTATACTTATTTTCATGCACACCTCTATTTCAAATGAGATATGTTCTACGTGTATGTCTGCATTTATCGCTTTATTAATTTACATACACATTTGTGTTATAAATGAGATATGAACTGTGCTGAATCAGTGTAAATGTTTAAATTAGCCTAAATATTTTTAAAACCTAATTCACTCCCCTCTTGGGATCAAACCAATTCCAACAGGCAAGCTAGTATGGACTTACTATCAAAATTAGTTAAAAAGAACTTAGTTAGAGGACTACTGAGCACCAAGTTTGTAAAGGATTAAATATGTGATGCTTGTTAGCTAGGAAAGCAAACTAAGTCCAGCTTGTTGACTTTTTGGTCAGATCCCTGTTTTGATTATGACAAACCAAAGTATCTCATCTGTGTGCTTTGAGTATTTGAGTAGGTTATGCTTTAGTTAGCATAGATGATGATGCAATTTGGAAGCCGAGAAGCACTTATATAAGCCCATCATTCGGCTCATTCCATAGTTTCCGAGGAGCTGATCATGAAGCCTTTATTTGTTTTAAGTTGTAATTTTATAAATTTTAATTCGAGTCTGTAATTCAAAATGAAAAAGGCTATGGTGTTTTAAATATTAGAAGTGATCAAGAAAGAGAATTCAATAATAAAGATGTTGACAAATTCTACAATGAACATAGAATGAAACACAACTTGTCAGCACCTAGAAATCCACAACAAAATGGAGTTGTTGAAAGAAAGAATAGATCCCTTCAAGAAATGGCTAGGACCATGTTAAATGAACATAAGCTACCTAAGTACTTTTGGGCAGAAGTGGTTAATACTGCATGCTATGTAACGAATAGAGTTTCCATAAGATCAAGCTTAAATAAGACCCCTTATGAACTATGGAAAGGAAGAAGGCCTAACACAGCTTACTTTCATGTAATTTGATGCAAATGCTTTGTGCTAAATGATAAAGATGACTTAGGGAAATTTGATGCAAAATCAGATGAAGGAATCTTTCTAGGGTATGCATTGAATAGTAAAGCATTTAGAATCTATGATAAGAAAACACTCACAATTATAGAATCAATACATATAACCTTTGATGAAGCTAATTGTTGACTCTATGAGTCCAATCCTATTTTGATAATGACAAATCACTTGGTATTTAACCTGTGCATTGAGATTTTGAATAGGATTATAACTTAAGATATGCAGAAGGTGAGAAAGTCATGGAAGCCATAAGAAACCTAAAGCATATACAACCTGGCACATTCCATGGAACTAGAAAAGTAAAAGGATGAAGAAGCAAGCTTCAAGATCATCAATTGTAATGGGTATATAGAATTGATTGTATTTACATATTTCATACGATATAATTCGAAGCTCAAATATACCCTAGACTGACCTTAGAACTCATGTATTTCATGAAAAATTCATTTACATTAGTTCTAGGTTGGATGTAATTTTTAGAGGCAAATTTTTCTAAAATATAGAGGCCTCGTTGACAAATCCCATGGCCTCGTTGACGAACGCATAAAGGCCACTCGGCGATGAATGATTTTGTTCTCATCGACGAGAAAATATCGAGAGCCCAAAATTTTCATACAAGTCTCTTGTCAACGAACTCATGTTCACGTCGACAGACGAGTGTTGTACACTCGTCGATCAATGTGTCCACTCGTCGATGAAGCTCGTGGCGCAGAATGGAGGTTTAGCGAAAATACGGACAGATTAACATTTAATCTCATGATCCAACGACTAGAACATAATCTGACGACGAGAAAACTATTTAAACATACCCAAAACACTAAAAACATAAGAAGAAAGTTTTAGAGACCTATTATCACATCTTGTGCTAAGTGTGCCTCCATTCCAAAGACTGTGCCAAGACTCTACTGCTTTCATATTCTTTGGGCAAATCATCTCAGTTTTTCAAAGGTAATTCATCTACACATCTTGCAAGCAATCTTTGATGATTTAGGTTTGATCGATAAGTATTTGTTTGTGGATTCAATATACATATTAAAGGTTTTTCGTCTCTTATACTATTATTTCTAATATCTTTATTGAGAAGAAAAATCATTATTGTATTACTTGAAAAGGCTATTTGAGAAAGGGTTTTGCTAAAGTTTGAGTCTTTGCAAATATTCAAATTTATATTTACTTAAAGATTTCATCTTATGATATTAGTGCAAAAACCTTTGATAAGAAAATCCTAAGGATTTTAAAATAGATAGCCTTGAGAAATTGTTTTTGAAAAATACTGATTTGTGTTCAGATCTTTGAAGCTAATCTATATATATATATATAAAGATCATATATGCATTCTAAATTTTTGGAGTACACATCATATAGATAAGTTATAAAACAATCATATATTTGTTGCTATATCATACACACTCATTGAGCTTCATGTTTTATTATATGAGTATGTACTAGGATTTCTATTGTACTCACTAGCTTGGTTAGAAGTATTTTGAGTTTGTATTCATAGTCGGGTTATTAATTGGGGTTAAGGAAGAAGTTACGCCTCATGTAAGCAGTGGATTGTAAAGGAGCAGGGATTAGTGGAATCCTTGAGTGGGTTGCTCAAGGCAATGATGTAGGCTATGTTCTCATAAAAATCTCTGTTTGCATCTCTCTTACCCTAACTCTTTTAAACTTTCGCCAGCACTTAAATTACTTGTTTATTGTGTATAAGTTAAAAGGCTATTTCGTTTGTGAGTAACCGACATTATTGATTGCATGATAAAGTGACACACTAAATTAATTATTTGTGAAACACTGAGCAAATTGTCAAGCAGCTTGTAATTGGATAATTGTTTGTTTCCAAAATTAGAACCTTAGGACATAATTTTTAAAATACCCAATTCACCCCCCTCTAGGGATAACACCAGATTTCACATTTGGTATTAGAGTGAGGTTACATAGAATTAACCATTATTTTTGTAAAAAATCACAATGGCACAAATCGGTGCAACCCTATTTGGTGAGGGACAACGAATGTACATATATCTTTTAAATGCTGATTGGAAAGTGTGGAGAATAGTCTCTAAAGGAAATCATGTTCCTATGAAAGTAGTTGATAAAGTAAATGTACCTACAACTAAAGATGAGTATACAAAGGATGACTAGAAATCTGTTCAAATAAATGCTATTGCAATAAACCTTCTATACCGTGCACTAGACATTAATGAGTTTAATAGGGCGATGACCTGTAAAACTGCTAAGGAGATATGGGAAAAATTAGAAGTAACACATGAAGGTACTAAGGAAGTAAAAGACAGTAGGATAGATATGCTTACTAGTGAATATGAGGCATTTAAAATGACTGCTGATGAATCTATTCAATCCATGTACACTAGATTCACCCACATCATGAATTCATTAAATGCTCTTGGTAAATCTTACCCTACTTATGAGTTGATTAGGAAAATCCTTAGGGGACTATTGCCAGTTTGGGAAACTAAAGCTACTATCATAGCCAATTGAAGGAATCTGAAAGAAATGTCAGTAGATGAACTGATCGGATCGATCATCACTTATGAGCTAGCCATAAATAAAAGGAAAAATGAGTAGAATAAAGAAAAGTGAGTTAAAGCTCTTAATGCATCGTCTAGTAGTTCTAGTGAAGGAAGTGACTCAAAATCGGAAGATGACATGACCTTATTAACAAAGAAGTTCGAAAAGTTCCTAAAGAAGAATAAGAAGTTTGACAGAAAATTTCGAAACTCGAAATCAGAAAAGGGAGAGTCAAGCAAGAGGAAATAGAAGGATGATCCACAAACTTGCTGCAATTGTAGAGAGGTTAGACATATCAAGCCTGACTACCCTAAACTAAAGAAAGCCTCCAAGAAAAAGAAAAAGGATCTAAAAGTTGGTTGGGACACGCATAACACCAGCAGTTCAGACACCGACTTCAGCGATGATCAGATAGCCAATCTGTGTCTAATGGCACATGATGATCTTGAGGTACAATCATATTTCTTAGCATCATCTTATTATTCTAGTGAGTCTAAAAATGAAAATAGCATGCTTTCTTATAATGAATTGCAATAGGAATATTTGTACACTCTTAAAATGCTTGAGAAGAAAATTAAGAAAATTTTTGATTTGAAATGTAAAGTAAAAGAACTCTCAAAGCTTATTGAAAAACAGAATGAATCTCATGCATCTGTGATAAAAGCAAAGGATTTAAAAATTATAGAATTGGAAAAAAAATTTAAAAGACAACTATAAAATTATCCGTAAGTTCACAGAAGACCAAAGTAATTTTGAAATACTTCTTGGGGCACAAAGAAATTCCCTAGATAAAGAAGGACCTGGTTTCAATAGAAAAGAAAATTTGAAACAAAAACATAAAGACATGGGTTATTTTGTAAGAGAATCAAAAGCTTATATTCCATCAAAAGACTCCTATAAATATACTACATGCTTTAAGTGTAAAAGGATAGGTCACATAAAATTCGATTGCCCTTTTAAGAACAAAGATGTTAAAATTAAAAAGGCATGGAAAGTTAAAGGAGATTCAAGCACTTACCCCTATGGACCCATGAAAAAATGGGTACCAAAAATAGTTACTTAAATGTCATTGTAGGTATGCTTGAGATCATCCTGCTTAAAGGATAAATGGTATATGGACAGTGGATGTTCATGACATATAACTGGGGATAAAGCTAAATTCACGTCCATCACACCAAAGGACGGAGGATTTGTCACTTTTGGGGACAATGCAAAAGGGACGATCATAGGAGTAGGTAAAGTTGGTAAAGATCCATCACTTATTATAGATTATGTTTTACTGGTTGATGGTTTAAAACATAACTTACTAAGTATAAGTCAATTGTGTGATAAAGGTTATAGAGCATCCTTTGAACATGACAAATGCATTGTTGAGTATAAAACTGATAACAAAATTCTATTTACTGCTGATTAACATGAAAATGTATATACCATCAGCTTTGATAACTTAACTTCTCAATGTGTAATGCATTTCTCTACTATGAATGAGGCTAGTTGGATTTGGCATAGGAGACTAGGACACACAAACATGGATTTAATATCTAAACTAGTTAAGGGAGAGTTAGTTAAGGGATTACCTAAGACAAAATTTATGAAAGACAAAATCTGTGATGCATGTCAACTAGGAAAACAAGCAAGATCTAGTTTTAAGAAGAAAAATGTAATCTCTACTACTAGGCCACTTCAAATGCTACACTTAGATTTATTTGGTCCAAACCTAATTCAGAGTTTAGGAGGAAAATCATACACTTTTGTTATCATTGATGATTATTTTAGATTCACATGGGTACTATTTTTAGGTCTCAAAGATGAAGCATGTGAACAATTTATTAAAATGTGCAAGAAAATTAAAAATGAAAAAGGATATACAATTACAAAAATCTGAAGTGATAGGGATAGATAATTTCAAAACAAAGGTATAGAAGAATACTGTGACTCACTAGGAATATCTCATAACTTCTCAGCACCTATGACTCCACAACAAAAAGAGTAGTTGAGAGAAAGAATAGATCCTTATAGGAAATGGTTAGAACTATGCTTGATGAACATAAGCTACCTAAGTACTTCTGGGCTGAGGTAGTGAACACAGCCTGCTATGTACTAAATAGAGTTCTGATTAGACCATCTCTAAATAAGACTCCTTATGAATTATGGAATGGTTGGTAGGCTCGCCAAGGCTTGGGTCCTTAACTACCAAAAATAATATTTATAAAACTTAACTATTCCCAAGTTCAGTAGAAAGTGGGTAAATCGGGTATAATTATCAACCTTTTTCTAGATCAGTTTATTAAAGCTTTGTATAAAAAGAAGTGTAACGGTGTGATTTTTGTGGTGTTTCTAACAACTAATGGAAAACATATGAAATCTAAAGTACCCTACTCCTACAAAGCAATGTTTAGACATGAGTATAGTTTAGGATGTTGTTTTGTGTAATCTAAGTTCAGTGAGTTTACCATACTAAACTAATCAGAACCTGGCTAAATAATCCAAGGAGCCGTTCGATGGCATAAAGTAACAAGGGTGCATCAGCCGTCTGGAGCACAGTCGGGAACCAGAGTATACTCTATCACAAATGATCACGAGAACCTCTATGGGATACTGTAGCCTAATACGTGTACCTAACTGAAGCAATAGAGGTGCTAATTTTGTCACTAAACATTATCATCATCCAAACAATAAATGAAAGTAGTAAATTGAAAGCATGTAAAAATCATCCCTTGGTATTCGAGTTGTCTCTCACAAACAACTGTCCTTACAACGGAATTACCATCTAATCTACTCGGAAAATACGAGAGCACCGCTGGTTGTCATAGGCCGTCGAACACCTCTTGCACAATCCAGAATTGAAATCTAATATAACTAATGTACATTGGCTCTCAATGGTGTTCTAGGTTTGTCACTATCCCAAAATTAGCCAAAGAGGAACCCTAAGAACATATTCGAAGCTAATATTTATACCCAAGAGGGTTTACAAGGTTTGAATTTCAAAATAGGAAAGTTCAGCACAAAAATAACGCACAGAAATCGTCAGTTTCGACCAGGTCGCACCCTATTGTTCCTTGGTAGAGCTGCTGGTCAAGATCTAGACCTAGTCGCCCCTATAGGTCATGCTGGTCAAACACTTGGTCGAACCTTACGACATTTCGATCTCAATCTGAACCTTGGAGTCTGTAGTGGATAACTTGGTCGCCCCTTGTGTTGGTTGGTCACACCACATAGTCGAGCCTAGTCTTCTTCTCCTTTTAATGCTTTGAGGCCCTTGGAAGTTGGTCAAACATCTAATTTAAGCTTTAAGTTTCCCAAATACTCCCTTGGCTTCTCATATTGCTTAATTCCTTGGTTTTAACCTTTTTTTCCAACAACATGAACAAACCTTGTATAACTCCGAACTATGTTAACCAAGGGCATATACAAGATATAAGGAGAAAAAACAAAGGTAAATGAGGGCCTAAAATAGTGCATTTTAGGGACTCATCACAAACCCCAACTTACACTTTGCTAGTTCTCGAGCAAAGCAAAAAAATAAGAAAACCAAGAAAATCCTATCTACCCCCTTTTTTCACGGGCAACACAGTTGCATTTACCGTATACAACAAGGCTTTAAACCCATAGGTTTATCTTAATGGACGCATTGTATTCTCATGAGGGTTTCAAGGTTTCCAAGGCGATACCCACAAACAACAACTTAGGAACATAAGATAATATTGCATACAACACAGTCATACCATTTTACATATAAGAATATAACCTAGTTATGTACAAGCCCTTTCATACATGACTCTATTATACACAAACCCCACAAAAATTCACTCATGCAAGTCTCTACAATACATAGCCATAAAAAACAATACACTCATAAAGAATCACCCAGCAATTGCAATGCAGAACTAATATTATCATGTAAATTCAAGCATAGATAGGTTACATCACAAGCCATGTGTAAAGTGCATGATCTGCCATACTCAGGATACCCTTAGACACCTACAGAACGGTTTTATTTACTTAGCCTCACTATTATATCCTAAAAAACACTCAATAAAGATAGGTTTACCCTCATATATGGGGAAGAATGTCATGATTAAACATCCCACATATTTTGAAGAACTGACGTCAAGCATGGAGTAAACTAGTCTCATCAGAATGGGATCCAGCTTATCATGAGGTTTCAGATCCTTCACCCTAGCATTTTCTCATTTACTCTCCACATCCAATCAAGAACACCCTAGATTGACCTATTCATAGACCAGGCATGAATACAACTCATGCCTCAGACAATTGAAGAGTCTTGTAGAATCATGTGTTGTGTCATTAGCTTGACCTCTTCATATATAGACCAGGTATTCTACATATTTTTCATTTCTTTTTCTGTTTCTTCTGCTCATTCATTTTATCATTTTTCTTTCATCGTAAGCTAGGACATTTTTCATAACTTTTTATGTCTTTATATCACCAATGGGACTTTAAGCTTGAAAAGAGGTCCATGAACTAAGTCTGTTTCTATGGATAGCTCAATTTTCACGTCTTAAGTAGGCTACAAGACTTAGGTTTATATCTTCCCACTAGACATCACCTCTAGGCTAGCAAATGCAAGAACCGAGACTAGCGGGTAAAGAAAATCCAGAAAGAAAGGGAAAATTGAGTTCTATAAACTCAGAGTTTGACGTCAACAACTCAAGAAACGAATGTATGACTCAACAGTACCTCACAAGGTGTCATAATCTCCGTGGTTGTTCTCTCAATGCTCTCAAGGAACCCTAAGTGCTACAAATCACGTGTAAATACGTTTTTAGCCTCGTGACGTACCATATGAATACAAGAGTTTACATAACCACATTAACACAAATGCATCACTAATAAACCCACATAGAGTGTTATATTCATACATAGGCTATGTTATATAAAACTACACACAAATAACTCACTACTTCGTTAGTGAGCATAATAAGGTCATATAACTGATAAGCCTATACATGTAACATCTAGGTAATATAAGAGCATGTAAAGAGTATAATAGATGTTAACATGGTATAAAATACCTAGGAAAGTTGTCATTTTTGTGCTTTGAAATGTTCCATGTAGTGGTTTCCTATCCCCTACCCCCCAACTTAAAACTTCAGTGTCCTCACTGAAGTGTGGAAAACAAGAACCTGGGAAGCATGGGAGAGGAAACACGACATGGTGTGATAAAAATCAATTAGAGCACCTGCGTAAGTAAGAAACATAAAATCCAGACATCGCATGCAATAATACACTGAAGCACCAAACACATGGAGATACCAAAAACACCATGTAATTTCATTTATATTTATAGGCAGTACAATGTATATAGATCATCAAGAGAATATGTACAACCCTTCCGAAAGCATGGTGATGCACAAGACAAAAGAAAATATAAATAAGAGAAAAGAAATGAAATAAAAAGAAAGAAGACAATATATACATAGAGAGCACATCAAAAGAAAATCCCAAGAACTAGCCCTGGCCTAATATGAGTCAATAGCAGCCCCCAACTTACCTATGACCCACTCTAAGGACCCTAAACACTATATACTCTACAATGTACATCCTACGGACTCAAAGGAGAAAGAATAATAAGAAGTACAATTGGGTTGCCTCCCAAGAGCGCTAAGTTTACCATCTTCAGCCATAAACAATGAATGCTCAGGTCGAACTCAACCAGGTTTGGAAGGAAGGGTATCTTCCACCATTACCTCCTTAAATCACTATTTTCTTACCCATACTCTTCCTTTTAAACTGGAGACCATGGCATTAATAGCAAATATTTGCTCTTATGGGTCCTCTAAGCCAGAAATGGAGAGGCTATCAAACTAAAGTATATTCTCTAGAGGATTCTGCCATAGAATTGAGGGATCTACTTCCTCAACTCATTTATCAATCATGTCAACTTCCACAACTTGGACATTATCCAGTGGATGTTGGGAAGCAGGCAGGGGCTTCAACTCAAGTGATGGTGGGGTCTTGATTGGAGAGCATGTTGGAACGCTAGAGAGAGTAGGAAGATATTTGAACCTAGCTTTATAGGGCCTTTTTTAGAGGTTAGAGGCCAACTCACCAATAGAAGAGACACATAAACATAGGTCCTTTAAACCTGAAGTAGAAGACTTCTCAACTAGAGGCTTATCCTCAAGGGATTTTTCAAAAGAGTTGTTGGACTTACAAGGCTTAACATCCTGTTTTGATGCTAACAAACAAGTGGAACTTAACATATTTGGTTAAGTGATGTCATTTCAGGATTCAATGCTGAATGCAAGGTCAAGTGTTCCAAAGGATTCATGAAAGCTTATATTTCGAAGAAGAATGATCAATATGAAGCTTAAAGCATGGATACAAAAATGGATTCAAAGATAAATCTTGAAGATCATGTGAGCATGAGGATTAAATAGAACTTGATGAAAGCTCAAAGAAAATAAAGCAATTATAAAGACCTCAAGGAATTCAAGAATTGAAAATTCGAAAGAGTTTATAGGAAATTTCATGTAAGTACTTCAAATAATTTAAATATGGATTCATGAAGCCCTTAGGTTAATTTCTTGGAGTTAGATACCTTTTAACTTACTTGGAAAATATTTTTATAAGGTCAAAAATTATTTCAAAAAGGTTAGAATCATTTTTGCAATGAAAAGCACCAAAAAGAGGTTTTTCCAAATGCTGTCATTTCTTCTACATCGGCATTGAGGTATATTTTTATCTATCAAACACTCCTTATTTTAAATAATGTTCAACATAAAAGTTGTAGTATTTTATCTTACCATTATTTTTACACCAAGAAAACCTAATTTAGAGTTGTAAATAAAAAAGTTATGATTAAAATACTGAAGTGGGGTCGGAGCTGTCAACAAACTGAACACTATTCACGGCAGAACTTCTAAAGACTGAACAGTAGACATAAGCACTTCAGACGTCTGAAGAATTTCTTAAAAAGACTGAAGATTAAGTTTAGAATTCTGAAGATTTTGCTGAAAGTTTCCTAAAGAGGAAGAACCACCTCAAACGACTGAACCCAAAAGTTCAAACGTCTGAACACTATTAACAATCATTTTTTAAAAAATTTTGAAATTCAAATTCATATTTCTTGGGCTCTAAACTTTGAGAAAACATGAGGGACACTTCACAACACTTGGGGAACATGAAATATACATGATTAATCATCTATAAATAACCCTCCAAGGCTAAGGATTAAAGACACCAAGAAAATACAGAAAACAAGCTTTCTTGCTCTCAAATCTCCCAATTCTCTCAAAGCTCTCTTGTGCAATCAAATTTCTGAGTTTCACTATTGAGATTTGCTGTGAATTTATCAAGAAAATTCTGAGCCTACTCTTAATTATTTCAACCTAGAAAGAAGGCTTACGATGATATCTTCTTGAGCTTCATATTTCCATATTGTGAATTTGATTGAACTATATAAATTTAACTTGTACTAATCAGCTCTTTGTGAGAACACTCTTTGTACACATATATTTTTTGTATCGCTTGTATATTGTGATGAGTTCAAGGTATTTGGATCGCTGGCTAAGCGAGGGGATATCGCTTAGAGAGGCGGGCTCTAGCTTAATTGAAGGAGTGGCCGAGTGAGGGGATATCACTTGGAGAGGCGAGCTCTAGCCTACTGAAGGAGTGTGTATACGGTGTTGTTATGCCCAGAAAAGGAATTGGTTTTAGTGAATCCTTTGATGGTTTTCCAAAGGCGAGGACGTAGGCTAGGTATAAGCCGAACCTCGTAAAAATCCCGATCTCACTCTCTTTTTCCCTTACTCTTTATTTTCAGCACATATAAATTGTGTGGATGGTTTAATTGGAAATCATATATACTATGTATATTTGGAAATTAAGTAAACTTAAAGTCTAATTTTGATTTGGGTTGTGGAAACTAAAAGGGAGTACATTGGTTAAACTATATTTTGTGGAAACCATAAGGGAGTACGTTACTTGGTTAACACTCAAAGATAAATTAACTAAGAGTTTATTTGAATTCTGAACTTTGGGAAGAGTGTGAATGTTTTGTTGAAAATCATTTTGATAAAGTTAATTCTTTATCAAAGGGATTGCATTAACAATAGGGCTACAAACAAACAAAAGCTGAAATCTTATATCTTATATATCTTGGTTTGAATGTTATGTTTGATTGGATATTTGGTTTGGTTGATTGATTGATTACTTTTTTGTTTAAACAATAGTGTTTTGGATTAAAAGAACTAAGTTTTTGTGTGATTGGTAAATTAAACAAACAAGTCAAGAATTGGTTAAAAGAAATAAAAAGAAGTCTTAAAAGGAATTAAGAGAAAAATTTTTTAAATCCAATTCACCCCCCCCCCCCCCTTTTGGGACTACATCTTTGTTTTCAAGATACAAAGGGGCATCCTTCCCAACACCCTCGTCAATAATGTCTACATCTTCACATGAGGCATCATATGATGGGTGCTGGGGGGCATGGAACACATTCAACTGGAGCTGCATGTCACCAAAGGATATATCCATTACACCGATCCTACACTGGATGCATGCATTAACTGTGGCTAAGAATGGGAGACCCAGAAAGACCGAAATCTATTTCTTGGTTGGGTCGATAGGCTCCATGTTTAAAACAATGAAATTAACAGGGTAAAAGAACCTATTGACCTTTACTAGGACATCCTCGACAACACCCGGGGTTTTCTTACATATCGGTCATCTAACCTCAAGGTAACCGAGGTGGGTTTCAGCTCTCTCAAATCGAATTATTTGTAGACCGAGTAAGGAAGTAGGTTCACACTCGCTCCCAAATATAAAAGGGCCCAATCGATTGTGTAATTGCCAATTACACATGAGGTGGTGGCAACATCAGGATCTGTAGGTTTGGGGAGAGTAGAACCTGAAAGGATTGAGCTCACATTCTCGATCAATTTGACTCTTTTGTTCAAGTGCACCTTAGATTTACGCTTTTGGGTGCACAGGTCTTTGAGGAACTTAGCATAAGTAGACACCTGCTTGATGATATCTAAAAGAGGAAGGTTGATATTTACTTGCCTTAATATGTCCATGATGGATTCAGTATTGGATTTCTTCTTAGATTTAAAAATGCCTAAAGGGCTATAGGGTATGGCATTAGAGGGACATAATGGGATAGTATTCCTTCAACACTGGGAGTGAAAATCTCGGCGTTGCTCACTGATCTAGAGGGGGAGGTGATACAAGGTTCAACATTGGATTCTACCCTCATTTTCTCCTTACCCTTACCCATGCTCAACTTATTTTTGGCTTTACTGGGTACCATCCTACCACTCTAAAGAGTAGTCACCGCCTGGGTCTGCTCATGATGTGACGCAGGTCCAGTTTTCGATGCACATTCCACCTCATATTGACCTATAGGGTTCACGAGAGGCTAGCTCGGTAACTTATTCTCATCTCTTCTACTCAAAGAAGTAGCTAGTTACCCTATAGTGGCTTCTAACTTGGCAATAGATTTGGAATGAGAGTGGAGTAGTTTCTAGTTTACATGGAAATTAGTCTCTATGCCCTTAAGGGTTTTCAACACTATCTCCTAGAAGGGATCATACATGGGTTGAGGAGGAGATGGTCGCTGAAAAGATGATGGTTTCAGGGCACTAATGGGAGGATTTTGAAAGTTTTGATACAGGCAGAGAGGTGGAGTATTAGGTGATATTTGAGGTCTTTGGCCTTGGAAACCCGAAGCTTTTGGCCTCCATGAGAAGTTGGGATTTTCCACCACCCAGAATTGTACGTATTTGAGTAGCTCATTTGATGGCCTATCATACCAATTATGGATAGAGTTAACTTCTTCCTACACAAGCTCAGGCTGGGAAGACGCATGTGGGCTATTGTAGCATGTATGTGAGGGGTCTGAGCACATGAAACACACCTTTGCACATGCCACAGGTTGAGGTTGTTGTCTTAAGGACAAGACTCAATCTAACTTTTGAACTATAGTGTGCAGGGTGGGTGCTAGGTCATGGCCTGTGACCAACTCATAGACTCCTCTAGATTTGGAAGTGGATGGTTTGGAGGGTTTATAAGTAGCAACATTATGCTGCTAAGAATTCTTGGCGAGATTCTTGAAAAGAACCTAGGCCTCATTCTCGTGTTTACCGAGGAGAGTACCTCCACATGATGCATCTACCATCAACCTATCACGTTCAGCTAACCCTTCATAGAAGGTCAGAACCAATTTCAACTTAGGGTCCTGATGGTGTGGGCATTGACGTAGCAGGTCCCCAAAGCGCTCCCAAGTCTCAAAAAATAGTTCCCCGCCCATCTATGAGAAACTAGTGATGGCTCTTCTAAGCTGGTTAGTCTTCCCAGTTAGGAAGTACTTTTTCAAGAACTCGTGTTGCATGGTAGCCCAACTTGTCGCTGAGTTCAGCTCTAAGGACGTTAGCCAATATTTGACCTTATCCTTAAGAGAGAATGGGAAAAGCCTATACTTTAATAATAACTTACCACATTAATAATGAGAAACCTACTTAAAGATAAGCCTAAACCATGAATACTACACATATGACTTGAATATTGCGCACTAAAAAAAATACGACAATAAAAGTGAAAATATTACAATAGAAATCTTACCTCTGCAATAAAAAGAAAAATCCTACAAAAATGAGAACAAACAAATTAGTATTTATAAATATGGACATTAACTATTAAAAATCTTGAAACAATAAATATAAGTAAATATTAATAACAAACAAAATTTAAACTTTACAAAAAATGTGTGTATGTGTATATACCTGTTGTGTGTGCTGTTTAGTGTGTGTTAAGAGTGTGTTAAAAGTTCCTGTAAACGTGTGTGCTTTAATGTGTGTAAAAGTGTGTGTTTAATGCGTGTGCTTAGATGTGTGTTTTAATGTGTGTAAAAGTGTGTGTGCGGGTGGGTGTTACAGTGGGTGTGTGCGTGTTTGCTAGTATGGAGTAGCAGGGAGGCTGGCTGCTATGGTTGGCCGTGGAGGTTGCCTGGGCTCTAGCCAGTGTTGGGTGTCTGGGTATTCTGGTGTTGCAGAGGGTCTCGGTTCTGCAGCGGGGAGGAGGTCCTCGGCTGGCTGCAGGTTGGCCATGAAGAGCGTCGGCAAATGGGCAGTGGTGACTGATAGCGGCGGCGGAGTTGGGTGTCGGGCGTGGTGGTCTTCGGTTGTTGCAGAGGAGTAGAGGATGGCTGGTGTTCTGGAGTTGGAGGAGAATGACCGCTGCAGGGGCTCGGCCTGGTGGTTCTCGGCTGGAGGCTGGTGGCGGCTTGCAGCAACTAGAGGTTGCTGTGTTGCAGGAAGGTGATCGGGTGATGAAGAGATGAGGAAGTAAGCGAGAGGGGGTCTGAGAGAGAGATGGGAGAAAAGGGTAAAGGCTGGGGGAGACGAGAGAGAGGCGAGCCCCCCAAGTAGGAGAGGCTGAGACTGTGAGCAAGGAAAAGTTTTCTTCTTTTTGGCTTTGTGTGCACCCCCCACCCCCCCCCCCCAACCAAAACCCTAATAATAATAATAATAATAATAATAATAATAATAATAATAATAATAATAATAATAATAATAATAATAATAATAAACCGATAATAATAATAATAATAGTGAAAATAATAATAATTATAATAATAACAATAACAATACTAAATAATAAGCACAATAATAATAATAATAATAATAATAATAATAATAATAATAACAACAACAAAATAATAACAATAATAATATATTAATAATAATAATAGTAATGTAATGATAATAATACTTAAAAAATAATGAAAATACTACTAATAATAATAATAATAATAATAATAATAATAATAATAAATAGAAATAGTAAAAATAATAACAATAATTATAGTAAAGTAATAGTAAAATAGAAATAATAAGAATGATAAAAATAATAAAAATAATGATAGTACAATAACCATAAAAATAATAATAATATAATAAAAATACTAATAATAATAAATAATAATAATAATAATAATAATAACGATAATAAAAATACTAAAAAAATAATAATAATATAGTAATCCCTTTGTTATATTTGGCTTGGGCAAAAATATGGTGTCTACAGCTGCCCCTCTTTATAAGCTTCGTTGCTTCATGGTAACAGTAGGAGCTCTTCTACGTTACCTTTAGTAACAAGCATATAAAGATAAAAGACACCTATTTTAGCCAAACCACACAACTGCCTAGGGCTTTTCAAGCAGGTATTGTTCGCTTCTACCAATCAGGGATAAGAAGAGTGACTATGGCAATCTTGGAATGTTTTAGCATAACTCTCTGGGAAATGACTTCTTAAATGAACGAGGTAATCCAATTGATATTTTTGAAAGGGTCAATAGGAATTGAAGAGTATGACTTGCATCAGGTTTGAGGATCCAAAGTATATGATGATGACTTGCACCGAATTTGGGAAATTCAAAGGCCGAGGTATATGATGATGACTTGTACCGGGTTTGAGAACCGAATGCCAAAGTATATGATGATGACTTGCACCGGGTTTGGGATCTCGAGTGCCGAAGTATGTGATGATGACTTGCATCGAGTGCCGAAGTATGTGATAATGACTTGCACTGGGTTTGGGAACCCGAGTGCCGAAGTATGTGATAATGACTTGCATCGGGTTTGGGAACCCAAGTGCCGAAATATGTGATGATGACTTGCACTGGGTTTGGGAACCTAAGTGCCAAAGTATATGATGATGACTTGCATTAGGTTTGGGAACCCGAGTACTGAAGTATGTGATAATGACTTGTACAGGGTTTGGGAACTCGAGTGCCGAAGTATGTGATGATGACTTGCATTGGGTTTGGGAACCCAAGTGCCAAAGTATATGATGATGACTTGCACTGGGTTTGGGAACCTGAGTGCCGAAGTATGTGATAATGACTTGCCCAGGGTTTGGGAACCCGAGTGCCGAAGTATGTGATAATGACTTCCACTAGGTTTGGAAACCCATGTGCCAAAGTATATAATAAGGACTTGCACCGGGTTTGGGAACCCGAGTGCCGAAGTATGTGATGATGACTTGCACCGGGTTTGGGAACCCGAGTGCCAAAGTATGTGATGATGACTTGCACTGGGTTTGGGAACCCGAGTCCCGAAGTATGTGATAAGGACTTGTACCGGGTTTGGGAACCTGAGTGCCAAAGTATGTGATGATGACTTGCACCGGGTTTGGGAATCCGAGTTCCAAAGTATGTGATGATGACTTGCACTGGGTTTGGGAACCCGAGTGCCGAAGTATGTGATGATGACTTGCACTGGGTTTGGGAACCCGAGTGCCGAAGTATGTGATAATGACTTGCACCAGGTTTGGGAACCTGAGTGCTGAAGTATGTGATGATGACTTGCACTAGGTTTGGGAACCCAAGTGCCGAAGCACACAATAATTACTTGTGCTAGGTTTGAGAACCCGAGCGCTGAAGCACGCAACAATGACTTGACTTAGACTTGGGTCATTTGCCCCAGTATTCAAACATTAGTGAAACAATGATGAAAAGAGATGTATGACTAGGTGAGCATGACTGAATGATGTTATATGATGCGTGAATGTTGTTATCGGTGATACTAGAATGCAAGGGTGCATTGCTATATGCATGCATGTTGCTAGCTTGTGATACTAGAATGCAGTGATATGTTTCTATATGTATGCATGTTGCTAGCTTGTGATACTAGAATGTAGTAGAATGTAGTGATATGTTGCTATATGTATGCATGTTGCTAGCTCGTGATACAAGAATGCAGTGATATGTTGCTATATGTATGCATGTTGCTAACTTATGATGCTAGAATGCAGTAATATGTTGCTATATGTATGCATATTGCTAACTTCTGATGCTAGAATGCAGTGATATGTGACTATTTGTATGCATATTACTAACTTAAGATGCTAGAATGCAGTGATATGTTTCTATTTGTGTATGTGTGCATAATGATGCATAAATGAAAAGATGTATGCATGTTGTTTGATATGATACTAGAAAATGGGGATATGTATGCATGTTGCATGATTGACATGTATGCATTTTTTTATTTTTTTATTTTTTTTTCATTTTTATTTTTTGGACAATGCATGAAATGCATGATTATGCATGAACTTTCTATTTCCAATGCGCCTGTAATCAACAACTCAATCTTTGATCTTGGCTATTTTGTCTTTGAGTTGGTTCCCTTGAAACTCAACCCCAAACTTGCCCCAACTAAATGGATCTATGACTGATCTTGGCCCGATTTTCTTAATGGAGGTGGCCAACTTGACTCAAATAAAACTCAACCACAAAATTTGCCCCAATTGAATGGATCTATAATTGATCTTGGCCATGTTTTTGAATTTCTACATGAAATTTGCCACATTTGAATGGATTTATAACTGATCTTGGCTCAATTTTCTTGATTCGTCCGATCATGGGGGTGATTGACTTGGCTCAAATGAAAATCACAAAATATGTCCCAATTGAATGGATTTATAGCTGATCTTGACCCCGTTGTCATATTTCAATCTAATAAGAAGGTGCTTGAAGGGTTCCCATTGAAATTCGACTCGGAATTTGCCCTAGTCGATGCATTTGTAGCTGATCATGTCCATATTACATTTTCTCCACAAGGACATTCTTTGGATTGCATCATTAATGTTTTAAAATCTCTTTGAAATTTAAATAAATAAGCATGCAATCAGATAACTCAACATATGGATGGAATGCACAAACTTACTTACCTTTGCTTGACTTTCTGTGCTTGTTATATAGGGGACAAATTTTACCAGTACTTTGACACAAATGCACCTTTGCTAGCTTAGAGAATCATATCAATGGGCAAACCCCTTTTTTTATGATTTTTTTTTAGCCTCATAACCATAACTCCTCCACAGTATTGTCACTTAGAGATTCTTTCTTACTTATTTCAAGCTTATTTCAAACTCCTTGTCTTGAATTATAACTAGCATCTCATTAAGTAATCTGATCAATATTCCAATCTCAGGGTGGACTTTAAGACACGGGTCGAAATGTAGGCTTAGGATTTAGGTTTCACCAAGAACAAGGAAACTAAGGCTCAAGAATCTCATCCTATAATAAAAATTTATGCCTCAGTTTGTGGTGCAGCATTCGCAAAGTATTGACTGAACTTGTCATTTGAACAAGTTGGCTATGTACCTTTACAGGATTAGGTCATTACGTAGTTCAGACTCAACATTACGTCTGACAAATCATTTGAGACAACAATGTATACCAATCTGGTCAGGACTTTCATTTGGAATGTAATGTAGGCTAAGGGTATGGGTTAAAGAAGAAAAGAGTTAAATAAGGCTCAAATTCGTCGATTTTATCAAGGGTAATTTGGTCAAAGATCACATAAGTAGTATGTCCCATATTTTCTTTTTTTCTTCCTTTTCTTCTTCTTTCTCTTTCTTTCTTTTCTTTTTTTTTTTTTTTTCATTTTTTCATCTTCTTCTTCTTCTTTTACGGCAACTTTTTCTTTTCCTTTTATGGAGGAATCTTAACTTCATTTTTATTTGAATTCCATTTGGGACTGACCTTTTTCACAACTACCCCAGTGTGGGGTGTGATCCTTTGACAGGTTCATTAAGAATTGAATTTTTCAGGCCACAAATAATAGGTTGCTAGGGATTTCTTCTTTAACTTTCTTTTGAAAAAAACTGGTTTGGCATTCAGGCTCGAAATGCGTTAGCAAATGATAAATCAATATTTGGTTCTTTTTAGGAATACTAGTCGACCAAAGATGGCCACCCCTCATTTGATCAGAATATAATCATTATACCTTTAAGACACCAAGCATAACTTAGATAACAAAGACAAGAGACTTTTTGATCGATTTTATCAAACGAATGTAGGACAAAACTTGATAAGTCATTTCTATATATTTCTCCTACAACTCTTCATCATTTTGAAACTGCATCCCAACGAAACTCCTTGACAACGTCTTAAAGTGGGGGGTCTTCCATCTTGGAGGCTTTTTTTTTTTTTTTTTTTTTTGCCTTGTTGAATAGATTCTCACAATTAACTACTAGCTCCAAGTCCTTTGTACTGGCAAAATTATTTCCTACGTCACTTACACAAAATGCAAGCAAAAATAGACAAGATTTGGTATATACAGGGTAATGATTCGAGAAGGGTGAGATGAGATAAGACTGAAAGACATTCTTATTTCATTCAATTTCAAAATGATTTAAATAAAAAACATGGATGCATTCCTCTTGTTATTATCCTTAGGTGATCAAGCACATCATTTCTCTATCATGTGAGCTCACTTCTGAAGTTAAATATCAATCAATCTTCCAACCTGATGGCATTTGTGACATTTCAACCGTGATCTGATAACGAGTTCCCATGACTTTAACCTTTCGCCTAGAATAGAGAGATCGTTTTTGTTCTACTCAATGATGGAACCCCGAATCTTTAACTTTGCCACCTTGGTACACCAGTTTTATAGAAAGTTAGGATGTGCTTACCGACTTATTGGAGATGACTATGCGTGCATGGTTTATGAAATTGAGCATGTGATGCATGATTATGTTGTGCAATCGGTGTTTATGTATGAGTGTAACTAGTGCAAACATTTATATAAACAGGAATATGAACATGCATGCAGCCTATCGTGGATGGCTATGCGTGAAATTATGCATGAATGCATGAGTGCACTGCAACCTAAATAACTGCTTTGCCAGAATTATGGAAAAAAATCCACTAATGAAAGATTTCAAGATTAAGACGACCATTGATCGACCACCATTTCAATTCAATTCATTTCCCTGGTAATGGTCCATGTACCCTAGATTCTGCAAAGGATTAGGTCACTATCTGGGTTTGGGGTTGACCTAGGCGAGTCAACCCATTGGATTTGTTCAATGCAGGCTTATGGACTTTAATGTGCACTTGGACCTTAAGTATTTTAAAATATGGGTTTTGAGCTATTTTATGATAGGATCGAGCTCTAGTTTAAAAGGAGTTGGGCTTGGATTGCCTGAAAAATGTTGGCTTGGATTTTTAGGTAATAGGGCCGAGGCCCACTTTTGAAATCTATATTCGGTCCTTTTTGGAAATCAAGCCTAGGCCGAGTTTTTGGTTAGAAAAAGGTCGGGCCTAGGTTTGTTTTAAAAAAATTGGGCGTGAGTTATTTGAAAAAGGGTTGGGCCGACCCATATTTTTAAATGCTTAGGCCAAGTACTTTATTTTTTGAAAGGATGGGTCATGGTCTCATTATTGGGTTTTTCTAGAATAATGGTTAAGTAGTATGTATGTCTAAAATGGATGCAATATGCATAACACAACACAAAACATATATACAAAAGACACGGATTAAGTCACATGGAGAAGGATAAGGATCTAATCCCAACCCAAGGTAGATACATCTATTTTATAGGGTTTCTTCATGGCTCTATCCTAGTTAGGTGAAAAATATAGACAAGTACATGTGGGTAGGCTCTAATCCCTATTGATAAAAAGGTTCTCAATCTAATCTTTATCCTTACCCAAAAGGGGTTTAGGCAAAGTTTAAACTGAGTGGAGTGGTTCGCGAGTCCCCACAAGCCCTGCCACGTGGGGACTAATGGTATTACACTCCATTCTAATCTTAGCAGGTAAAGCCCGGGTATAGAGCATGAAAGTGTGTGAATTTATAAGCTTAGCATAATCCCTCTACCCCCACATTTATTCACATGCTATTAAAAATATGGAAACAAGACATCCACAATTAATATATTTATTCAAAATATATGGAAACACAATATCTACAATTAATATGTTTATTCAAAAAAATTTGGAAACAAAAAAAAATTTGGAAAGAAGATATTTACAATCAATATTAAAAATTTGGAAAGAAAATATTTACCATTAATATTCTTATCTGACCATTTTGAAAGAAAATATTTACAATTAATATTATTATCTAAAAATTTGGAAAGAAAATATGTGCAATTAATACTCTTATCTAAAAATTTGGAAAGAAAATATTTACAATTAATATTAAAAATGTGGAAAGAAAATATTTACCATTAATATTCACAAAATGAGGAGCAACTAAAAGATTTATTAAATTTGAATTTGGGATAATTTCTAATTAATTACTGACTCGACTTTCAGAGTCCTCAGCGGAGTCACCAAGCTGTCGCGACGTCCCCGGCGCGTGTGCCCTGGAGTCGTCGAAATAAAATTCATTTCATACTTTCAGGAAAAATAGGAATATTGGAGTCACCACTAACCTTTTAGTGTAGTTAGAACACTTAATTACTACCCAGTTAAAGGTAGAATGGGTCTGTATTACCAAAACTAAGATCGGGAGTTCGGTTATGCAAAGGGAATGTATGAACACCCCCTACGCGCCCGTTCTTACGAACGGTACCTAATTAATTATGAAATTGTCCCTAAATCAATTTAAAAAGTCTTTTAGGTTACTCCTTTTTGTGAATTTACAAATACACATACAAAATAAATAAATAAATAAATACACGTTATATATATATATATTCCCTCGGAACTAAAGGTACGTGAAGCCCGAAAGCTCATACCCCTTTTTGAAATCATAGGGATAAAATCGAAAATAATTTATAAAATACACTCCCAAATTTTGAAAATCTTCTCGGGTTTTTCTAAGTATTAAAATACTAGTTTGGGTGGTTTTTTGGAATTCAAATGGTGTCAAAAAAATGATTTACAAGTTTCAAAATATTTTTCTTAACTTTTTCTATTTTTCTGATTTTTATATTTTTTCCACATTTGCACTGAATTTTGAAATAACAAAAAGACAATTAGTCAAAGTCAAATCAAAAATATTTCTAGAATTTTCTCCTAATTTTCAATTTTTTTGATTTTTCTGTATTTTGCTGAAATTTCAAGTGGCTAATTAAGGAAACAATATAATACTAATACTTAATATCATAATACATAAATATCATATATTCAAACCTCAATTATACAATCTAAGCATTAGCAATCAATCCAAACTTAATAATATATCCTAGTATGGAAACAATAAAAAATGAAGTTATGGAAACAATTCGAATCATGAGTCTAATTAGAAAATATACACAAGAAAAAAAATATATATATATATATATGCCTTAATATCATATATTTTACCATAATAAGAATTATACCATAATAATAAACTTCCTTCGTACATAACAATAATACCCTAATAGTAACTTACCATAATAAATAATGATAATACTTTAATAATAACTTACCATATTAATAATGAGAAACCTACGTAATGATAAGCCTAAACCTTGAATACTACACGTATGACTTGAATATTACACACTAAAAAAAATACGACAATAAAAATGAAAATATTACAATAGAAATCTTACTTCTGCAATAAAAAGAAAATTCCTACAAAAATGAGAACAAAAAAATTAATATTTATAAATATGGACATTAATTATTAAAAATCTTGAAACAATAAATATAAGTAAATGTTAATAACAAACAAAATTTAAACTTTACAAAAAATGTGTGCGCATGTGTATATACCTGATTTGTGTGTTGTTTAGTGTGTGTTAAAAGTGCTTGTAAAGGTGTGTGCTTTAATGTGTGTAAAAGTGTGTGTTTAATGTGTGTGTTTAGGTGTGTGTTTTAATGTGTGTAAAAGTGTGTGTGCGAGTGGGTGTTACAGCGGGTGTGTGCGTGTTTGCTAGTATGGAGTAGTAGGGAGGCTGGCTGCTATGGCTGGCCATGGAGGTTGCCTGGGTTCTAGCCAGCGGTGGGTGTCTGGGTATTCTGGTGTTGCAGAGGGTCTCGGTTCTGCATCGAGGAGGAGGTCCTCGGTTGGCTGCAGGTTGGCCGTGAAGAGCGTCGGCAAGTGGGCAGTGGTGACTGGTAGCGGCGGCGGAGTTAGGTGTCGGGCGTGGTGGTCTTTGGTTGTTGCAGAGGAGTAGAGGACGGCTGGTGTTCTAGAGCTGGAGGAGAATGGCCGCTGCAGGGGCTCGGCCTGGTGGTTCTCGGCTGGAGGATGGCGGCGGCTTGCAGCAACTGGAGGTTGCTGTGTTGCAGGAAGGTGATCGGTTGATGAAGAGATGAGGAAGTAAGCGAGAGGGGGCCTGAGAGAGAGATGGGAGAAAAGGGTGAAGGCTGGGGGAGACGAGAGAGAGGCGAACCCCCCAAGTAGGAGAGGCTGAGACAGTGAGCAAGGAAAAGTTTTCTTTTTTTGTCTTCTTTTTGGCTTTGTGCCCCGCCCCCCCTCCCCCCCAAAAAAAAAAACCCTAATAAAATAGATAATAATAATAATAATAATAATAATAATAATAATAATAATAATACTTAAAAAATAATGAAAATACTAATAATAATAATAAATAGAAATTATAGTAAAGTAATAGTAAAATAGAAATAATAAGAATGATAAAAATAATAAAAAGAATGATACTATAATAACCATAAAAATAATAGTAATAATGATAATAAAAATACTACTACTACTAATAATAATAAAAAAATAATAATAATAATAATAATAGTAATAATAATAACGATAATAAAAATACTAAAAATAATAATAATAATAATAATAATAATAATAATAATAAATACTAAAAAAATAATAATAATATAGTAATCCCTTTGTTATATTTGGCTTGGGAAAAAATAAGGTGTTTACAGGGATGATTGCTGGGGCTTTGAAGTAGGAGAGCAGGCAGCAGCGTGAAGCAACATCTCGGGTGGCAGACTGGTTCACGGTGACTAAAGACGCAGCAGTGCCTGGAGGACTTGACGGATATTGCAGGATGCTTCGTCTAGTTCTGCAGAAACTGGGTTGCTAGTGGCTATCTAGGCTGGGTTATGATGTTGGTACACCGGCTATGGCTGGGGGCGGTCGTGGCAATGGTTGGGGGCTGCTGTGGTAATGGCTGCGTTGCCAAAGAACGGACGAGGCACCGCCGGAGTGGGAGGATGTTGTGGCTGCTCGGGGAGGCCTGCTGAGAAGAAGACAAGGGTGTCAGGTGGTGGTCGAATGTGCAGCAAAAGGGAAGAGATGAGGTGAGACGGGAGAGAGGGAGATGGGTTGTGTGAGGCTCAGGGAGATGATGGCTGGGGTGGCAGCCGGACTGAGGGGTGTTGGCGACGGTGGAGATGGTCGGATGGGCGGCTGAAGCATAGGGAGTCCGAGGGAGAGAGGGGAGAGTAACTGGGAGAGAGAGCGAGCTGGGTTGCGGAACGAGAGAGAGAGGAGAAGGAAACTTTGCCGGAGAGAAGAGAAGAGCTGAGGGAGAGATAAGGGAGGCAGTAGAAAGTTAGGTTTTTTTTTCTCTTGGTTTGGCTCGGCAGCCCGCACCACCACCCCACACCCCCCCCCCCCCCCCACCCCCCTTGCTTGTGCCTATCACTCTTATATAAAAAAAAATTTCAAAACCCTAAAAATCCATCCTTTTTTGTTTTTTGTTTTTATCTTTTTATAATAATTATAACAATAGTAATAGTAAAAGAATAATAATAATAATAATAATAATAATAATAATAATAATAATAATAATAATAATAATAATAGTAAAAAAAAAATAATAATAATAATAATAATAATAGTAATACTAATAATAATAATAATAATAATAAATACTAATAATAAAAATAATGAAATAATAATAATAATAATAATAATAATAATAATAATAATAATAATAATAGTAATAACATAGTAAAACAATAATAATAATAATAATAATAATAATAATAATAATAAAATGACAATAATAATAAAAATAATAATAATAATAATGATAATAAAAATGCTTAAAATAATAGTAATAATAAAATGATAATAATAATGATAATAAATATAGTAAAAATATCCAAATAATGCTAATAATATTAGTAAAACGGCGCCTTTGTTATATTTGGCTTGGGCAAAAATAAGGTGTCTACAACTGTCCCTCTTTGTAGGCTTTGTTATTTCAATGTAACGGCAGGAACTCTCCTACATTTTTGTAGCAATAAGTCTGCAAAGATAAAAGACACCTATTTTAGCGAGACCATACAACTCCCTATGGCTTTCAAATTAATCAAGTGTTGTTTGTTTCTGCCAACCCAAGATGATTTGCACTGAATGTAAGAATCCAAGCGGAAGTATGCGGCATTGAATTGTACTGAATGTAAGAATCTAGGTTAAGGTACACAATGATGGCTTGCTGCGAATATAAGAATCTGAGTCGTAGCGGATGCGATGATCCGAGCCATTAGACACAATGATGGCTTGCTTCGAATGTAAGAATCCGAGCCGTAGTGGATACAATGATCCGAGCCATGGTACACAATGATGGCTTGCTGCGAATGTAAGAATCTGAGTCGTAGCGGATACGATGATTCGAGCCATGGGACACAATGATGGCTTACTTCGAATGTAAGAATCTGAGCTGTGGCGGATACGATGATCCAAGCTATAGGACACAATAATGGCTTGCTTCGAATGTAAGAATCCGAGCCATAGCGGATATGATGATCCGAGTCATGGGACACAATGATGGCTTTCTGTGAATGTAAGAATCCAAGCCGTAGAGGAAACGATGATCCGAGCCATTAGACACAATGATGATTTGCTTCGAATGTAAGAATCCGAGCCATAGCGGATACGATGATCCGAACCATGGGACACAATGATGGCTTGCTTCGAATATAAGAATTTGAAACGTAGCGGATACAATGATCTAAGCCATGGAACACAATGATAGCTTGCTGCGAATGTAAGAATCCAAGCCATAGCGGATATGATGATCTGAGCCATTAGACACAATGAATGCTTGCTTCGAATGTAAGAATTCGAGCCATAGCGGATACGATGATCCGCACCATGAGACGCAATGATGGCTTGCTGCGAATGTAAGAATACGAGCCGTAGAGGATACGATGATCTGAGCCATGGGATACAATGATGGCTTACTGCAAATGTAAGAATTTGTGCCATAGCAGATACGATGATCTGAGCCATTAGACACAATGATGGCTTGCTTCTAATGTAAGAATCCGAGCCGTAGCGGATACGATGATCCAAGCCATAGGACACAATGATGGCTTCCTGGGAATGTAAGAATCTGAGCCGTAACGGATACGATGATCCAAGCCATTAGACACAATGATGCCTTACTTCGAATGTCAGAATCCAAGCCATAGTGAATACGATGTTCCGAGCCACCTCAAGTAGTAATAAGGTATGAAATCAAAGTTTGGAAAATGGTTACTGTATTTGGAAAATGCACTTGGTGTTAGGTCCTGATGTCACTGAATGAATCCCCTAGTCTTTGGGATCTGTTGCCCCAGTTTTAAAATAAATCAATGTGTTTCTAGGGTTAGCTGCCCCAGTTTCTAGGTAAATCAATGTGCACTTGGGGTCAACTACCCCAGTTCAAATATTAGCACAGCGGGAATCTCTCAGTCAAGGATGTCAATTGATCATTTGAAAGCTTATTCAATAAAAGAAGTGTGAAGAGTGCTCTATTGCTGCTTGTGATGCTAGGATGCAATGATATGCTGCTATATGTATGCATGTTACTAACTCATAATGCTAGAATGCAGTGATATGCTGCTACATGTATGCATGTTGCTAACTTGTGATGCTAGAATGCAGTGATATGCTACTATTTGTATGCATATTGCTAACTTGTGATGCTAGAATGCAGTAATATGTTGCTATTTGTATGCACGTTGCTAACTTGTGATTATATGTATGCATTTTTTTTCATTTTTTATTTTTTTATTTTTTGTGCAATACATGAAATGCATGATGATGCATGAAATGTATGGTAATGTGTGAAATGTAAGGTAATGTGTGAAATGTATGGTAATGCGTGATATGTAGGGTAACACATGAAATGCATGATAATGCATGAAATGTAGGGTAATGTGTGAAATGTAGGGCAATGCATGAAATGTAGGGTAATATATGAAATGCATGGCAATGCATGAATCTTTTCTCCCAACGCGCTTGTGATCAATAACCTCATTTTTATCTTGGCCATGTTTTTGAATTTCTACATGAAACTTGCCGCATTTGAATGGATCTGTAACTGATCTTGGCTCAATATTCTTGATTCATCCGATCATGGAGGTGATTGACTTGGCTCAAATGAAAATCACAAAATCTGGCCCAGTTGAATGGACCTATAGCTGCTCTTGACCTTGTTTTCATATTCCAATCTGACAAGAAGGGGCTTGAATGGGTCCCATTGAAACTCGACTCGAAATTGCCCCAGTTGAATGTATCTGCCACTAATCTTGACCCTCTTGTTAGATTATTCTTTAATAAGCAGATCTTTGAAACCTGACATGACATTTGCCCCAGTTAGACTGCTCTTTCTCCATAGGGATCTTCTTTGGATTGCATCCTTAATGTTGTAAAATCTCTTCTAAATTTAAATAAATAAGCGTGCAATCAAATAACTCAATCTCAATGGGAATATGGATGGAATGCACAAACTTGCTTGTCTTTGCTTGATTTTCTGTGATTGTTAAATATAAGACAAATTTTACCAGTACTTTGACACTAACGTAACTTTGCTAGCTTAGAGAATCATATCAATGGGCAAACCTTTTCCTCCCCATTTTTTTTTTTAACCTCATAACCATAACTCGTCCACTGTATCACCACTTAGAGATTCTTTCTTACTCATTTCAAGCTTATTTCAAACTCTTTGTCTTAAATTATAACTAGTGTCTCATTAAGTAGTCTGATCAAAATTTCAATCTCAAGGTGGACTTTAAGACACGAGACAAAATGTAGGCTTAGGATTTAGGTTTCACCAAGAACAAGGAAACTAAGGTTCAAAAATCCCTTCCCATAATAAAAATTTATGCCCTAGTTTGTGATGTCGTATTCGCAAAGTATTGACCGAATTTGTTATTTGAACAAGTTGCCTACGTACCTTTTCAGAATCAGGTCGTTACGTAATTCATACTCAACATGGAGTTTGACAAATCATTTGAGACAACATTGTATACCAATCTAGTCAGGACTTTCATTTGGACCATAATGTAGGCTAAAGGTATGGGTTAAAGAAGAAAATAGTTAAATAAGGCTCAAAATCATCGATTTTATCAAGGGTAGTTAGGTCAAAGATCACATATGTAGTATGTCCCATATTTTTATTTTTTCCTTCCTTTTCTTCTTCTTTCTCTTTCTTTTTTTTTTCATTTTTTTCATCTTCTTCTTCTTCTTTTATCACAACTTTTGCTTTTCATTTTTATGAAGGAATCTTAACTTCATTTTCATTTGAATTCCATTTGTGACTAATCTTTTTATAAATGTCCCAGTATGGGGTGTGATCCTTTGACGGGTTCATTAAGAAATAAATTTTTTAGGCTCAAAAAGGGATTGTTAGGGATTTCTTCCTTGACATTCTTTTAGGTAGCAGAAAAATGGTCTGCCATCATTTTGGTAGTGACCATTGCCTCAAATGACTTGTCAAACACTAGGAGACCAAAACCCAAGTTAAGTTTCTAGTGTACTTACTTTTAAGAAAAAAAAACTGGTTTGACATTCAGACTCAAAATGGGTTAGCAAATGATAAATCAATACTTGGTTCTTTTTAAGAATACTGGTCGATCAAAGATGGTCACTCCTCATTTGATCAGAATATAATCATTATACCTTTAAGACACCAATCATAACTTTGATAACAAAGATGAGACTTTTTCATCGATTTTATCAAACGAATGTATGACAAAGCTTGATAAGCCATTTCTGTATAATTCTTCATCATTTTGAAATCCACATCCCAACCAGGCTCTTGACAACATCTTGAAGTGGGGGTCTTCTAGTGCAGAGGCTTTTCCTTCATCATCATTTTTTTTTTTTTTTTTTTTTTGCCCCATTGAATAAACTTCCAAAACCAACTAATGGCTCCAAGTCCTTTGTACTGGAAAAACTATTTCCTATATCACTTTACACAAAATGCAAACAAAAATAGGCAAAATTTGGCATAGGGTGATGATCCAAGGAGGATAGGATGAGATGAGACTGAAAGACATTCTTATGTTATTCAATTTCAAAATGATTTAACTAAAAATCATGGATGCATTCCTCTTGTTATTATCCTTAGGTGATCAAGCACATCATTTTTGTCAATACACATCCTCATAGACCAGTTTCAGGGTACGCGGGTCTATTCCAAGATTGACCTCAGATCAAGCTACCATGAGGTAAAAGTAAAAGAAGAAGATGTCTCAAAAATAGTTTTCAAGACCAGGTATGGACATTATGAATTTCTAGTTATGTCATTCAGTCTGACGAATGCTCCTGCTATGTTCATGGACTTGATAAATAGATTCTTTCACTAGTATTTGGACCAATCCATTGTAGTTTTCATTAATGATATACTGGTTTACTCGAGGAGTTTTGAGGATCATAGGATGCATTTACGGCTGGTACTTCAGATGCTCAGGGAAAAGAAATTGTATGCCAAGTTAAGTAAATATGAATTTTGGCTAGAGAAAGTGTCATTTCTAGGGCATGTTATTTTAGGGGATGGTTTTTTAGTGGATCAGAGAAAGATTGAGACAGTGTTGAATTGGGAAAGGCCGAAGAATGTTTAGGAAATTAGGAGTTTCTTGAGATTAGCAGGTTATTACCGTCGATTTGTAGAGGGGTTTTCAACTTTATAAGGACCTTTCACGCGTCTGACTATGAAGAATGTCAGGTTTGAATGGGATGATGATTGTGAGCAGAGTTTCCAGGAACTGAAACAGAGGCTTATCACTGCACCAGTGCTAATTATTCCATTAGGGGGTGATAGTTATGTCATTTACAGTGACGCATCTTTGAAAGGGCTCGGCTATGTATTGATGTAGAATAGTAGGGTTGTAACTTATGCCTCCCGACAATTGAAAGAGTATGAAAAGAACTACCCTACCCATGATATGAAATTAGCTGCAGTGGTGCACGTGTTAAAAATTTGGAGGCATTACTTGTATAGTGAGAGATGTGAGACATTCTCTAATCACAAAAGTTTGAAGTATTTATTCACTCAAAAAGAGCAAAACATGAGACAGAGAAGGTGGTTGGAACTTATTAAAGATTATGACTACACCATTAGTTACCACCTAGGGAAAGCAAACGGGGTAGCTGATGCTCTGAGCAAGTATCAGTGGGACCAGCACTAACAGCTATAGAGGTTCAGCATCCAATCTAGATGGATCTGGCGAGACTCGATGTAGAGTTGGTAGAGAGTGATCCTCAAGCATTTATTGCCAGCCTGGTAGTGCAACCTACTCTATAGGAAAGGATTAAAACAGATCAAAGAAATGACGCAGAATTACCAGAGCTGATAGCTAAGGTGCGGGACAGATAGGGAGATGAATTCAATATTTCTGATGATGGGGCCTTGAGGTTTCATTCCAAGTTGTGCGTGCTGGCAGATACGGACATCAGGAGGATGATCTTAGAGAAGGCTCACAGATCCTTGTACAAAGTTGATCCAGGTAGTACTAAAATGTATAGAAATCTACGAGAGTCTTACAGGTAGAGTGGCATGAAGAGGTAAATTACCGAGCTCGTACAGCAGTGTCTGACGTGCCAGCAGGTAAAGGCTGAGTACTAGAGGCCGACGGGCCAGTTGCAGCCGCTTTACATCTCAGAGTGGAAGTGGGGTCATGTATCTATGGACTTTGTGAAGGGTTTGCCACTAGCACCGCATGGTCAAAATGCTATTTGGGTGGTAGTTGATAGATTGACGAAGAACACTCATTTTATTCCTATTAAAGTCAACTACTCCATGGACAGACTGACAGAATTATACATCCAGGAGATAGTACGTTCACATGGTGTGCCAATATCTATAGTATCAGACCGAGACCCACGTTTCACGTCACGATTTTGGAGGAGCTTTCAGGAGGGTCTGGGGTCTCAGTTATCTTTCAGCATGACGTTCATCCTCAGACAAACGACCAAATTGAGAAGGTGATTCAGATATTAGAAGATATGTTGTGGGTGTGCGTGCTAGATTTTAGGGGTAGTTGGACTTACTATATGCCGCTGGTAGAGTTCGCATACAATAATAGCTATCAGACCAACATTGGATTGACACCTTATGAGGTGCTCTATGGTAGGATATGTCATTCTCCTCTATTCTGGGATGAGTTAGGTGAGCGGCGAGTTATGGGGCTAGAGCTAGCGCAGTAGGCATATGATAAAGTTTGACTCATCAGATATAGAATCAGTGCAGCTCAAGGCTGGTAGAAGAGTTACACTGATACTCATCATAGGAAATTGGAATTTGATATGGGAGATCACGTGTTTCTGAAGATAGCGTCATTAAAAGGACTTATGAGATTTGGAAGGAAGGGTAAGCTTAACCCTAGGTCTATTGGCTCATTTGAGATCCTTGAGAGAGTGAGGTCAGTTGCCTACAGGCTAGCCTTACCACCCATTTTTTCTAGAATACACGACGTATTCCATGTTTCCATATTGAGGAAATACGTCTTAGACCCCTCCCATGTGATCAGTTATGGTGAAATAGAGCTCGGGGATACTCTGGCGAATGAAGAGGTACCAGTGCAGATTTTGGATAGGAAAGAACAAGAATTGTGCAATAAGAAGATTCCTTTAGTAAAAGTCTTATGAAGAAATCACGAAATAGAGGAAGCTTTATGGGAACTCGAGGAGCAGATACGACAGAAGTACCCGTACCTCTTTTGTGGGAATCAGTAGTAATCAGGAAAAGTTATTGGTAAATATGTAAAGTTTCCTTTGTACAGGTTAGTTAGATGTAATAATTTTCGGTAGTAGATAGTATTTTGGTTGTGGAGAATTTTATTTTATGTGTATTGTAATCTCCCAGAACCCTGAATGTAACCATGGCATTCCTCCGCCATAAGTAAGGGTAAGTAATAAAATAAGTAGCCCATTTTCTTTAAAGGATGGTGTCAATACAAATAGTAAATTTTGAGGACAAAATTTTATAAGGGAGGGCGAATGTCGAGACTTGAAGAATTATAATATTTAAATAATAAAAGAGGGAGAAAAGGAAATTTTAAAGGGGATCACAACAGGATCTCTTTGACAAATGCAAAGCGTTCGTCGACGAATCAGCTTATTGGGATCGTTGATGGGGACACATGTCTCGTCGATGAAAAATTACCGGGAGGCTGCTTTGTAGGATCTGAAGTTTATTGACGATGAATAAGTGTTCGTCGACGAACTCTCTAGTTGGCCTCATCGACAAAGTGACGTGTCTCGTCGATAAAGGCAAGTGTATAAATAGTTCAAACTCGGATTTCCAACATGAAATCTTGCATGCAACTCCTCATTTCTCTCTCTACTTCGTCCTCCACCCCTTCTCTCTAGATTTCTAGCTCCAATTTTTGTTGAATTGATGATCCGAAGCCGCCACGTTACTCCTGGGAAGTTTCTCTTCATTTCTGCCGAATTGGATCGTTGGTTAGGCTAACTTGGAAACCATCCTAAAATTTGGGTAAGTTGGTTAATTTCAGTTTTATTAGGTATTTGGTGTTTTTGGACTGAGGAGGATATGTTAGGTAGGATAATATTTAAGTTTTGTTGGGGGAAAAATATTAATTTCAGGGTGTTGTGCTGGGAACACTACGGGTGTAGGATTGGGTGTTTTTGTGGGCTTCTTAGTAAGTTAGGTAAGGGGATAAACTAAGTCAGTATTTCCATGAAATTATTTATTAATATTCAACTTTTATTTTCAAGGAAATTATGTCTGTTATAGAACGAAGTTTGGAAATACTGCTATTTTCAGGAAAATGATTTTAATACTATTCAACAGGGAATATGATTTTGTGCAGATTTTATGAATAGAATAATATTCTCTTTTGTGTCGCATGAGTAGGAAATTATATGATTTTATGAATTATCGGAATATTATGTTTTCAAAATTAGCACGTTATTACTATTTTCAGGAAAATATAAAAAACGATACGGAAACTATGTTTAAAGTATGGTATTGAAACAGTACGGATATTTTAAACTATGTATGTTAAATATATGCCAGCATAAGGGCCGTGATTTTACATGATATGATATGCTAGCGTAAGAGCCATATTTTCCATATTTTATTATGTCGGCGTAAGGGTCGTGGTTTATATATTATGATATGTAAAAATACATGAAAATATTATTTTGACAAATGTTATTGTGAAACAGCTATGTATCGTTATTTGAGATTTACTATATGTTATCAAAACCCGATGGCTTGGTTTAGGCTTTCAGGAAGCACGATACCACAGTAGTATGATCACGATCATGTATATGTTAGTGCTATCACATGTCGTAACGGACAGTGGGAGATTAGTATTCGATGTGGTTTATGGTAGTGCAGGTGTCCCTCAGGCATCTGGACTAGAAGAGGCAGACCCATCGTACTTACAGACTTATATTGATCTAGCATGGTCGGCCAACCATTGCTAGGTCCCACCTTCGAGCCACACAACCTAGTAATGTTGGGGTAAGACATGACACTAGCCAACTATCCATCCAGGGGGTTATTTCATGTACAGTTATATAAGATGATTTTCATGTATAGAAATTCAGTATGTTATACCATGATATGATAAATTATGTTTTTCCTAGATATGATACAGGTAGTTTTATCAAAAACAATTTATGTACTGTTATACGTATAACACGAAAATACTCATGTTACCACACACTGATATAAGTTTATTTCCCTTATTGAGAGGTGTCTCACCCCAACTATATAAACATTTTAGGAAATCTAGGTAGAGGAGTAGATAGAGCTCTGCGACAATAGAGTTCGACTAAGCTACCCTGTCAAAGGGCGAGTTGATGAGTTAGGGTTAGATTTATTTTTGGGAAGCGACCCTAGGCTACTTGTGGTATTTTGTGGATGATTGTATATATATATATATATATATATATATATATATATATATATATATAATAGTTTTAGTGGGACTCTGGTATTGTGGTTGATTGCATGGTATGTTGTAATTTATATTTCCAGCTGCTTAGGTATCTGAGTAGTATTTTGGGTATATCCCTGGTACTCATAGGTCCAGGTTGATTATGTTATTCAGTTGTATAGGATTATTATATTGAATATTATTATAAAAAAATTTAAATTGGTAAATTAGGTAGGTCGTTACAATAGGAGTCAACGAGTAAAGATCGACCAAGTTGGAGGAAAGGATTAAAAAGATAGACCAAATTGAGAAGATGATGAAAGAAGGCCGAACCAACCCCTTCTACAAGGAAGCCTCTTTGAGATCCTCGGAGCTGCCATTCACTAAAGAAGTGATGGAGGTCCCGCTGCCCAGCAAATTCACAATGATAACCTTTGAAAGGTACAGGGGTTTGTCTGACCCGGTCGATCATCTGGACACCTTCAAGATGTTGATGCAATTACAGGGCGCACCTGATACCATTATGTGTCAGGCATTTGTTGCAACCCTTAAAGGTAGTGCCAGAGATTGGTATCGAACCCTACGTCCTCGATCAATCGGTTCTTTCTCAGAGATGGAGCAGCGTTTCACCGGCCATTTCCTCAGTAACTAAAGAATCTTCAAAACGTCGGCTCATCTGATGAGCATGGTTCAGGGAGAAAGGGAGACACTTAAAAAGTTCATGCACCGCTCCATCACCGCGACCGTGGAAATTCGTAACATAGACATTGGAGTGGTGTTGCCAACCGTGACCACAACCCTTCAGTCAGGAAACTTCATGTCTTCTCTAGGAAAGAGAACCCCAGCTGACATGGGGGATCTGATGGCAAAAGCGCACAAGTATATTAATCTGGAAAAGGTAATGGACACAAGAAAAGAGCGAACCTATCTGAAGAGAAAGAGTTCGAAGGATACGGGGAAGGCCTCTAAAATAGGGAAAAGGCAAGAGAGTAACAAGTTGCATAGAAGCCTTAGGGGGTTAGGACATACAAGTAAGTTCTGGTCCTACACTCCCCTAGATGTCTCGCATACCAATGCCCTAGGGGGTTCTGACCTAATCTAGCATGCCCAAGAAAATTGTTCCATAAAATTGCATCTCTGTCAGTTATGTACTCGAACATTTTGTGTGCCTTTATTAAATTATCAAATTTTACATACATACCTATAACTGAATTCTCTCTTACACTATTTGATTTCAGCCCAAAAAATGAGCGCATAGCTCATTAGGCAAAAAAAAATCAGCCTAACTGACGAGCAAAGAACGTGAGGCCAGAAAACTGCCCATCAAATGAGCATAGCTCATTAGGCGAGATCGGCCCAACTGAAAAGCAAAGCTTGTGAGGCCAGAAGACTGCCCAACAAATGAGCATAACTCATCAGGCAAGATCGGCCCAACTGACGAGCAAAGCTCGTGAGGCTAGAAGACTACCCAACAAATGAGCATAGCTCATTAGGCGAGATCGGCCCAATTGACAAGCAAAGCTCGTGAGGCCAGAAGACTACCCAAAAAATGAGCATAGCTCATTAGGCGAGATCAGCCCAAATGATGAGCAAAGCTCATGAGGCCAGAAGACTACCCAAAAAATTAGCATAGCTCATTAAGCAAAATCCGCCCAACTGACGAGCAAAGCCCATGAGGCCAAAAGAATTCCCAACAAATGAGCACAGCTTATTAGGCAAAGAATACCCAACTGACGAGCACAACTCATCAGGCCATATAACCACCAACAAGTTAGCACGACTCACTAAACAAAAAAGACCCAACGATGAGCAGCTCGACATAAACAGCTCGGCAAGATTTACCTTGAAGGGCAGCTCAACAGAAAATGCCCACGAAGAGCTGCTTGGCGAAAATAGCTAAGCGAGAATTTCCTTGAAGAGCACCTCAACAAAAGTTGCCCACAAAGAGCAACTCAGCGAAAAGTGTCGTGAAGATCAGCTCGGCAAGAAATGATATGATGAACAACTCGACAAGAAATGTCACGACGAGTAGCTCGCCAGAAAATGCCCACGAAGAGCTGCTCGGCAAAAACAGCTTGGCAAAAAGTGCCTTGAAGAGCAGCTTGGCAGACCGGCCTTAAGCCTAGGTAGACCGAACCTACGAAGGGTTTAGAAATGCCTTCGACCGGTTGACCAACACCTTACTCGGCCAATCGAACCCTTTAGAAATTCAAATATCTCTATGAGAGGACAGCGAACCAAAGCCTTGGTCCGGTCAACCGAACCTCTCAGGTTTTGATAATTACCAGCGGTAAAACGTAATTAATTCTTCATTAAACAAATTCTAAAATATCGAGCGTGTCCCTAACGGTCATAATTCTTTGAAAATCTACAAATAAGCCTTTCATTAGCTCAATTAGCAACTTTGATTAGCTTTAAAATTCTCTCAAAACTTTTCTTATTCAAAGTTCCCCCAAAAACACTTTTATTGCAAAATCTTATTTGGGGCAAAATTTTTACTCTCCTACTCTCTTTCCTTTTGTTCATTTGAAAAACTTTTTGAAAGAGAACATTTTTATTTTAGGGCATTTATTTTTGCATCCATGCTTTCATAGATAAATTTTTATGTTGCAAAAATCATTTGAAAAACCAAAACCCTAGGTTCTCCTACTTCGTATTGAAAAATATTTTTGGAGAATATTTCTTATTAGGGTAAAATGTTTGAAGCACTTATTATATACATTATTTATTATTTTGAAAATAACACCCTTACTTTGTGAGCATGTTTCATATCATTAATGAGTGCATTTTCTTAAGCTTTACTATGTACATCTCTTTTTGTATTTAGAAGCATTTTAATGTACAAAAATGTTTTATATGTAACGGTTGCCCGTAATTTGAACTGGGGAGTCTCTGCCCCATAAGAAATTCTGGTTCGGTTCAGCTCAAAAATTGAACTGGGAAGTCTCCGCCCCGTAAGGAAGACCAGTTGGGCTCAGTCTGGTAATTGAGTTGGGTCTTGGCACCGCCCGTAAAGAGTTGTTGGGTTATAGCTCCGCCGAGCGAGTGTAGCTGGGGTTTACCTTGCCCCGTAAGGAAAGGTTTTAAACAGCTTCTACTCCGCCCGGTTAAGTGAGCTGAAATAGCGGAATCCTTGGGGGGTATACCAAGGCGGGGACGTAAGCTGGTTTGGCCGAACCTCGATAGCAAATTTGGTGTCTCTCTCTCCTAATCTCATTTACTTTCTACACTTTAATTTCCACATGTATATGCTTGTTTATTTACTGTCAATTATTTGTATGTACACATTTAATTTAAATGAGATATGTTGCACTAGTGTATGTTCACATTAATTGGTAAATCATTTCATATACACGCTTTAATATTTAAATGGGATATGATGAGGTATATGTATGCTAATATTTAATTTGTTATGAATGCCTTATTGATTTTAAATATTATCATACATGATCATTTGGGGAATTGATACTGCTTAGAAAGACCCTAGGTTGCGAAATACTATCTGAGATCTTAAATTGACCTAGGAAGTTTTTAAATCTCAAATTCACCCCCTCCCCTTCTTAGGATCACACCAATTACATCAAATAGTAGACAATTTAAAGTAATTCGCTAATGGTTTACATATCGGTTTTGCATTAGCCATGCTAAACCACTCCAACACCTTCTCCACATAACCGCCCTGAGATAATCACAACCTCCCTGGAGTTCTGTCCTAGAAAATCTCTATCCCAAGTATCTTCTTGGCTGCACCAAGATCTTTCATGTCAAACTCTTTATTCAACATATTCTTCAACTAATTTACCTCAGTTAAGTCCTTTAAAGCAAATAGCATGTCATCAACATACAACAATAAGAAAATGAGAGAATCATCATCAAGATATTTTACATACACGCAGCAATCATACTCACACCTCCTGTAGCCTATCCAGATCATATAGGAATGAAACCATTTGTACCATTGCCTCAGAGACTGTTTCAGCCCATAAAGAGACTTCTTCAGTTTGCAAACTAAATGCTCCTGCCCGAGTTGATTGAATCCATCTAGTAGTACCATATAAAACTGCTCCTCCAAGTCACCATGGAGAAATATTGTCTTCACGTCCATTTATTCCAAAAGCAAATCATAATGTGTCACTAATCTCAACACTACCCTAATGGAAGTGTGTCGGACCATAGGTGAGAATATTTCATCATAATCTACTCCTTTCTTCTATGAGTACCCCTTTGCCACTAACCATGCCTTGCACTTCTCTCCTTCCTTTTCCGAAATTGTTTCCTTCTTCCTATATACCCATTTTCAGTCTATCGCCCTCTTCCCATCTAGAAGCTCCACCAAATCCCAAGTTTGAGTCTTATGCAATGACTCCATTTCCTCCATTATATCACCCATCCACCTACTTTTCTCCTAGTTGTGCACTGCCTTTTGAAAAGTAGTTGGATCCTTGCAACTAGTAATGAAAGCATAAGATACCATATCATCAAATCCATACCTGGGCGGTGGTCTGATAGTGCGTCTAGATCTCTATATAAAAATACTATAAACTCGTTGGTTTCCCAAGCTAGAACTCTTTGCAATGGGGGGACCAAGATCATTACCCTAAGTTTCTAACTCTACCTACATAGCATGCTCATCTTTGCTCTAGTTTTCTGGCTTCTATTTCTTTTCCTCATCTTCTTGAGTATGCTTCACTATAACTTTCTCATTGAAAATTACATCTCTACTGATCACCACCTTGTTTGCCATTGGATCCCATAATTTGAACCCCTTCACACCTTTCTGATACCCAAAAAAAAAAAAACATAATGTCTAGAATTTGCGTCAAACTTCGATCTCTTCTCACTAGATATGTGCACATAGGCTAGACAACTGAATACCCTCAAACCGGAGTAGTCTACCACATTACCCGTCCATACCTCCTCTGCCACTTTCCCCTCTAGTGATGCCCTTAGCAATCGATTTACCAAGAAACATATCATACTAACTGTCTCAACCTGGAAGTTCTTTACTAGCCCTGCATTCAACCTGAGTCACTGAGCTTTCTTAACAAGAGTTCATTTCATCCTTTTAACCACACCATTTTTTTGTGGTGTCCGGCGAACAGTTAATTGTCTCCTTATGCCCTGTTGCTCACAAAACTCCATGAACCTCGAATCAACATACTCGGTCCCATTTTCTGACCTGAGGCATTTAATTCTCCTCCTAGTCTAGTTTTCCCCCTCAGTTTTCCACAATTTAAACCTGACAAACGTATTTGACTTGTGCTGCATGAAGTACACCCAAACCTTCCATGAGTAGTCGTCAATAAAACTCACAAAATACACATGTCCACCCCATGATGCTGCTCTCATCAGCCCCCAAACATTAAAATGAATGTAATCAAGAATATCTTCCATCTTGTGCATAACTTCTTTGAACTGCACCATGTTCCGCTTCCCAAGAACACAAAACTTGCAGAAGTTTAGCTTGCATGTTTTCATACCCTTCAGAAGTTTCCTTTTGTGAAGTTCTTTCATGTCATGCTCATTAATATGCCCTAACCGCATATGCCGCAAAATGGTGTCATCAAATTCAAAATCTATGGCTGTAGCTCCACCTACAATTGTAGTGCCAAACAATGCATAAATGTTTCCATCTAATTTATGCCCATTCATCATCATTAGAGCACCTTTACACACCTTCATAACTCCACTTTTGGACTTGTAACTAAATCCATTACAGTCCAAAGTGTCTAATGAAATTAGACTTTTTCATACGTCCGGTATATGCCTTACATCACATAAGGTTCTTATAGCACCATCAAACATCTTAATTCTTACATTTCCTATTCCAATGATTTTACATGAAATATCATTACCCATAAGGATGGAACTAGAATTAATCAACTTGTAAGTGTTGAACCACTCCTTATTTGGAATCATGTGGTAAGCACACGTCGAGCCTAGGATCCAAGAGTCTGTGACGCGATTCGACTCCGACGAAATTGAAGTATATCATCATAACTACATTCTGAATTTCTTTCTTCAACTACATTTGCTAATTTTGAAGCGCCTTCTTGCTTTTCAACATTTCCTTTCTTCCATTCCGAACACTCTGGTTTTATATGCCCTTTTTTATCACACTTAAAATATTGGATATCGTTTTTCTCATTGGACTGAGATCGGGACTTATTTTGAATTGATCCATTTTTGAATTTTTCTCTCCCACATTCATGGTTACTTTTCACCTCAAGCCCTTCAACATGAGAAATTTCATCGCTGCCTTTATTTCTTTGATGAAACCCCAACAATGCGCTTGTTACCTCTTCCAAATTTAGGGTCTCTTTACCCCATGTCACAGTTATAACCAAGTTCTCATACATGTGAGAGGCTAGAAGGAATTCAGTAGCATCAGCGCCTTGTAATCTTCCTCGATGAAAACAAAGGTGTAGTCCTAAAATTTTAAAATTTTTATTTCAAATTTTTTAAGAATTCTTAACCTCTTGTTGATTTAACAATCACACAAAACTCAATCAAGCAAAAATATATTCAATCAATCAAGGTGTAGCACTTTGATAGATTCAATTTTGTTATATGTAGCCCTGTGTATATGATTTATATTCAAGCCTTGTAGTGAATATGAATTTGAACCAAACTCTGTATATATGAAATCGTTCCCTCAATGTAAACCACAACTCAATTCCCAAACAACTCCGAATTTAAATAAACTCTTTAGTTAATTTGTCTTTGGGTGTTAACCAAACAACGTACTTCCTTTGGAGGTTTCCGCAACATTTTGATTAACCAATGTACTCCCTTTCAGTTTCCACAATCCCAAATCAAAATTAAATTTTAAGTTTATTTAATTTTCAAATTACTTAGTTTGTATAATTAAGAAAATTAAATCATCCACATAGTTTATATATGCTGAATGTAAAGAGAGTAAGGGAAAGAGAGAATGAGACTGAGTTTTTACGAGGTTCGGCTTATCCCCAGCCTACATCCTTGCCTTTGGCAAATCACCAAAGGATTCACTAAACCAGTTCCATTGTCAGGCGGAACAACACCATTTACACACTCCTTCAGTAGGCTAATGCCCGCCTCTCCAAGTGATATCCCCTCACTCGGTCACTCTTTCAATAGGCTAGAGTAGAACCTCTCTAAGTGATAACCCACGCTTAGCCAATGATCCAAACACCTTGGAATGTCAAAGAACCAAAAGAAACACAAGATACAAGTTGCGTACAAGTATACTCTCACAAAGAGCAGATTAGTACAATTTCAAAAACTATATACTTCAATGTAATTCAAAATTTTAGATTGAAGCTTTAAAAGTATATCACTGAATGATTCTTTCAATGGATGAAGGAATTAAAACTTGTAGCACAAGATTGATGATTTGGAATCAGCAAATCCTCAGTAGAATTCATGCAAGTTGAGAGTGAAAGGGCCTTTGAGAATTTTGAAAACAATTGAGAGAGATTGAATGCTGAATTTAATTCTTGGTGGTTAAATCAATTGAACCTAGGTGTATATATAGAAGTGGAAAAGTATCTAGCTAGTTCCCCAAGTTAACTTGGAGTAGGGTCCAAGTTTTAAATAAGTTTGAGCCTCAAGTAATTGAATTTTTCAAAATATGTCTGTTATGTATTTTAAATTTTGCTGCGTGGCAGTTGACTGTGAGGTTTCTGTCAGTCGCCTGCCAATGCATTACTTATATAAAATACACAAGCAATAGGATGGCAGTCACCTATCAACATGGGGTCGGGCGTCTGTCACTAAATAACTCAGTTTTTAAAAACAAACAAAAGGGCGACAGTTGACTAACAAAACTCAGTCAATCATCCTAGACAGTTGACTGACATGTTTTTGTATGTACATTTTAAAATCTTTAATATGACAGTAGACTGTCCATCTGGAGTCAATCGTATGGCAAGTAAAAAATTTGGCTTCAAACTTAGTTTTGTTCTCTCTCTCTCTTTGCCTACTTATTTCTTAGAATATCTATTTGTTTTCTTTTAAAAATATGTTCCAAGATCTAAAACTAAGGTCTCTAAGTCTCATTTGCCTAATGAGTTTCAAAATGAAAATTCATACTTGAAGTACTTACAAAACTTGTCCTAAAGACTCATTTGACTCTTCTTTACTTTGAGTTCTCTTCTTATTTGACTCTTCTTTGCTTTGAGTTCTCTTTATTGCTGAGCTTCAATGATCTTGAATTTGATGTCAGCTTTCAAGATTTATCTCTCTTGATCTTTCAACATTGCTTTAGATTTTGAGCTTCATTGATCTTTGAGCTTTCCATGTTGATCACTTGAGCTTTCATTCTTAAAGCTTTTTCTTTAATATCAATGCTCTCATGATCTTCAAGTTTTAATCCATGTCTTAAGCTTGATATAATCATCCTTCTTTGAAGTATAAGCTTTCATGAATTCTTTTACCTTGCATTCATCATTGAGTCTGAAAAGACATCACTAAACAGAGCATATTAAGTTCTACTTGTTTGTTAGCATCGAAACAGGATATTAAGCCTTGTAAGACCAACACTCGAATTTCACGTCAACTCACATTAAATCACTTATGATTTGCTTGAATGTGTTGATGTTGTTGACTCTATGAGTCCGATCCCATTTTGATAATGACAAATCACTTTGTATCTTACCTGTGCACTGAGCATTTGAACAGGATTACTCTTAGCACGCGCAGATGATAAGGATACAATGGAAGCCATAAGGAACTTGATGCTCACACCACAGGATGGCATTTGAAAAGCAAAAGGAATGAAGACCGAATTTGTCAATTATAACTACATTACATTTTTGGGTCTGTAATAATGCATTGCATACATGATAGGATTTAATGCTCAAAGGTCATAGATTTACCATTAGGTTCCAAAACCCTTCAAATTAAAATGGTATATCTTATTCACATAGGGTTGAAAAAAGTTTAAGGAACTAAATAGGGCAAAATCTTCAACTTTAAAGAGCCCCAGTCGACCGACCCATGCATATTTGAAATGCCTCGGCTGACCGGCTTTATTATCTGGCATTATTTTTAAAGAACCTTGGCCGACCGACCAAAATTTGAACTTATCTTCCATGGTCGCCTAACCCTTAAACACAACCCCTTTTAGCGTACTCGGTCGAAAGGTCTTAACAACCTAAACATACCTTGGCCGACTGAACCTATGAAGGTTCAGAAAATCGCCTATTGGCACAGCCAACTAGCTTGGTGCTCTGCCAACCGACCATGCATTATTTTGAAAATATTAGAGGACCGACCTTTATACTCAGCCAACTGACCTTCTCAGGTTGGTATTGAATTTCTTCTTGGTCAGCCGACTAACCCTTATGTCAGTCGACAGACCCTCTCGAGTTTCCAAGTTTTTACTGTGCTAATCAGGGTTAATTTTTAATTAAACATTTTTTAAAATTCCCTTCATGTCCCTGATGGTCATAATTCTTGGGAATCCTATATATACCCCATCATTATTCTAGATTAGCAACTTGATTAGCAAAAATTCTCTCTGAAATCTTTTGTGCTCTCATTGCTTACATACTTTAATTTTCAAGCATATTATATACTCTCTCTTTCATTCTTTCTTGTTAAAATTATTTTAAAAAGAAAGCATCATCTTCATACTCTTCATTTACAAACCAATTGCAACTTGGAGTGTGCTTGATTTTCATAGTTGTGGGCTTACTCATATATTGTTAAAAGATCATGCTCTCAAATATCCTTTTACTTTTGAAAATCTTTCTTGAGAGTTAGCTTTGGAATTTTTCCCATATTATTTCTTATTGATAAATATTGTTGGGAAAATCTCCTCTTTGCTTGTGAGTCTTTTTGCATTTTCATTGCAAGACTCAAGAGCTCAACCTGTGCTTGTGGTAAAAAAATACTTTTGTGAGCTATATCCAACATCTCCCATACTTCATTTTGAAATTAATTTTTGGAGATATTATTTCAAGCATTAGATCTTTGAAGAGTTCTTAATATAAAATTTCTTGTAACTCGAAGATCATTATCTCTTACATATTTCCTTTGAGAGATATATTTACATAGACTCTATTGAGCATAAATATTTGTCCTACAAGAGTGCATTGGTTATACTGTGGTACATATCTGCTTAGTATAGAAGCACTTGTATTGTAAACAAAATTTATACTTCCTGTTGTATTCCAAGCGTGGCTTGAGGAGGTGGTGATCTAGCCTATAAGGATCAGTTGTATAGGTTAGGCTCAACCCTGTAATCTCAGCTGGGGTATTCCTCGCCCAGTAAGGAGAGGAGATTGTAATCGGTGTCACCCCACCCGTTAAGTGAGCATTAGTGGAATCCTCTTGCTTGTGAGCTTGAGGCAGGGACACAGGCACTATTGACGAACCTCGATAACATATCTCGTGTCACTCTTACCTTGATCATTACTTATTGTACTAAGTTGCTTATCTTTATCTGCCAGATTCATTGCATTGACTAGATACTTATTTATGATCGCCTGAAATATACTGGAATTGTTTTATCTATTTAGATTATCTAAATTTTATTTGTTGAATTGGAACTGTTTAGTCAAGACCGCAGGTTGAGTTATTCTAATAGTGGATCTAAAATTTTAAAATCTACAATTCACCCTTTTTTGGGATCACACCAATTACATCAGATGTGTTGGTTCAAACCCAAACCTTCCACCATCTTAAGCCAATATAACTTTTGCATAAGAAAAATTTTATTCGTAAGAGACTTACATATGTATCGGCTTTCAAGATTTTTCCAAATAGCCCCAGGAGAATCCTCATACATGATGTGATATAGCACGTCATTGGCCAAACACAATATGATAGTTGCCACTACCTTTGCTTCCAATTCCTTCCAATTTGCCTCATCCATGTCTTTCGGTTGAACTCTGTATAAGTCCTTCACCATCCCTTGTTGCACTAGCAAATCCTTCACCCTTCTCTACCACAGACTGAAATTCTCGGTTCCATCAAACTTGACAACATCAAATTTCACAGATGAACTACTCAAAGTCATACAACAATGCTTTGACACCAATTTGTTGTATAAATTGAATTACACACTAGAATATTGAATCAAGCAGATGCATCAATTAATGATAAAATTATAGAACAACACAACCACACAGTATGTATGAAAGCAATAACAAGCAAAGGATTACGTGGTTCTGCAATGCTTAGATCCACAGAGCAATCGAAAAAACTTTCTAACTATCTAGTGTCAAAGACACTAACATTGTTACAAATACATCAAAAATGACATATAAATAAAGTTCCTGGAGGCTTTCCCTTCAAACCCCAACCAACTTAACATCCCTCTTTCAAAATTCAAAAATCTGCACTGGGTTCCCGAGCCAAATAGTCGATGATTTGTGCCATACCGACGATTTCAGACAGAATGTAAATTGTCTTAAATTAGGTGCCAAACCATTGATGATTATAGTGAATTCTTCGATGGTTTCCCCTACTACCCCTAGCACTTTGATTTTCCATCATGTTCTCTCTTTGTACATGCATCCTATTCAATATATAAGCCACACATCACAACAGCTTGTTTTGATTCTATTATAAGCTAATTACTATTGCTAAAAAGTTACGATTTAACCTCTCCATGAAAATTATGAATTTTATTTCTATGTGATCATAATTTTATCATTCCTTTTGAGTATACATCATTGAGTTTAATGCTTTCAATTATCTAGCAAATAGTTGAGTGATTTGTTGTGGATGTTAATTCAAGAGATGATGCATATAGTTTAGTTTCGTATGATGTACGCCATGAATTGAACGAAAGATAGGAATGTTCCAACGTGATTTGTGCGGATTTTATGTGAAATATTATTAATCTTAATGTACTCAAATGCTTTTAAATTCGCATATACATATCACGGGTTATCGTATGTTGGTTAATTTTAATTCTACTCGAGAGAGGCTTTTAGATAAGTTAGAATATTTTGCCATCAAAAAAGATCATAATTGATTGTTTGCTTGATTAGGATTTAGGATTGGATTGGTTAGGTGAGTCGGATTCCTTAGTGTTTTCTTATTGGGTGAAATCTTCTTCTTTTTAAGAATTTTTTTGATTTAATTTTATTTGTTTTTATTTTATTTTTAAGATTCAAAATCCACCACTTTTTCTTGATTTTCAAATAATTTGGAATTAGAACAATTTCAATAGTTCATAGGTAAATAGTCCTCGCGAGTTCGACATCCTTCTTTATCACTATATTACTTGTTACGATTTCGTGCACTTGCGAATTTTCACAACACTAATGTTTTCAAATCAACTTCTTCCATCATCACCATCATCATTTTCAAAACTAAGGGTTATGAGGCCAACCATTTAATTTAAAGCAATAATTTGGACTTCCTAAGTCATTTTGGAGTGCTCATAGACAATAACAACATTACTAGATGACCTAAATGGATATTTTCATTATGATTTTTTCTCATCTACCTTTCTTTTCAAAAGGCACACACACAAGTAATTAGAAGGACCGTTCTATGAACGAGTGTCAATTAGTGGTGCAAGTTGGTTAACTATTGCTGAGATGGTTAGCCAATCACATTCTTGATGCACAAATTTACTCTCGGACCCAATTTTTTATTTTTGTGAACTAAGGGTTTTTCTTTATTTTCCCTTTCAAATAATAATATATTGACTCCGTTTTTTTTTTTTTTGTATTTTTCTTCTATTTTGTGAGCATGTTATCATTTCCCTTCTTTTTTAACATCCTCAACCTTTCTTTTTCCTCGTCTCATTTGAGAATCGCCATGTATTTTGGGGAAGATTTCCCACGTTGACACCCTAGACAAAATTCAGCATCGATCATTGTTAAATACCTAGTGGCATGGGCTCTATCTGTTCAAATTGTAGCTCTTCTCTGTCTACATTAATATCTAACTTAAAGGTGTCTAAAGGCGTTAAATGCTCAAACCACCTCTTTGACTCTCTCTCTCTCTCTCTCTCTCTCTCTCTCTCTCTCTGGTGTTATAAGATTCCCTTTTCATTCTCTTTTTTCCTTTTTATTTCCTTTCCCAAATTGTCTTGGAACCTAGCCTACATGGTCTTCTATTTGTTATGATACTTTGTTGACTTTTTGAGTTCAATCCCTGTTTTGATGCTGACAAAGCACAAGTTTCTTATGTGTGTACTTAGCTTGTGAATAGGTATACTATTCAACGCACTGGAGTCTTGATTCTAAAGCATATTTAAATTCAACATACATTAGCTAGTTGGTTGGTTTGATAAATCCATCAAAGTTTTGATTTTGAATATTAAAACAGCTGCAAGGTATTTTAATTTAGAAGTTTTAAAAAATCAAATATCTGAAAATTATATTCCATCAATTGGAGTAAAGGAGTAAAATCTGAGTTTTGAATTTCAAATCTGAGTTTTATTTTTAAACTATCCTAATATGATTTTTGAAATTTAATCAGCTGAGTTTAATATCAAAGATTTGAACTTGAGATTAAATATTGATTTAACTTGATTAATAGTATATAAAATACGTAATAAAGGTTGATTACTTGCTAAAAGTAAACACTGCTAAAAGTAAAATTCAACTAAGGAATTTAAATCAAACAAAGTAATTTTAAAAACCCAATTCACCCCCCCCCCCCCAATCTTGGGAGTTCACCTTACTTTTCAAGAGGACTAGCTAACTCTGGACTAGAAGTAGATTTCCTAACCGACCTACGGGATGTCTCAACCTCAGGAACTATAGGCACTAATTCGGGATCCAGGGATCGCAAACCCAGCATATAATAATTTAGCACAAAATCAAGCCTTCAAATAGCAAACAAAAAAATAAAAATAAGCAGAAAAAGAAAAAAAATCATGTAGTAAACTACACTAAGATTTGGCTCACTACCGTAACTAAGTTCCTGGCAACGATGCCAAAATTTGGTAGGCTCGCCAAGGCTTGGGTTCTTGACTACCAAAGATAAAATTTATAACCTAACTAACCCCAAGTTTAGTAGAACAATGAGTAAGTCAGATGTCGATCCTCAGGGACTATAGCATAGTGACTTACCAAATTAATCTAGTTTACTATGCTTGAACAAAAAGAAGATATTGGATTTGGTTGTTCTATTAAAATATGCAAACAATTAAAAGTGAATTGAAATAATTATGGAAAGGTCATTCCCTAGTTATGAATCCACCCTAGGCCTTTAATGAGGAATAACTAGGTTCGGTCAATTTTCCATACTAGGGTTTCAAAGATAAGTAATTCACTCGAGTGGCATAAGGTAGCCGAGTTCACACCAATCGTCCAGAGCATGATCGGGAGAACGAGGTATACCCTATCCATAAAACATGAATTCCTTTTTAGCGTAATCCGCTCGAGTGGCATAGGGTAGCCAGGTTCGCACCAATCGTCTGGAGCATGATAGGGAGAACGGGGTATACCCTATCCAGCGAACACGAACTCCTTTTCACAACCGTACCCTATTATGCACAGTTGACTGAATCCTAGCTATGTTGTTCTTGCCTAGGGTTTCATCACAACTAGAGAATCAAACTAATTAGCTACTCATGGTGTGTGAAATTGAAAGCAAAGAAAAGGTATTGAAAGACATAATTGAAAGCATGACTTTTATTGAAATTCAGAATTGAAACAAAGCAAGAATTGAAATACAATTGAAGTTGCAACTTGAAATTAAAGAAAACAAGTAAATTGACAATTGAATTGAAATCTAATCTAACGGCAAACCAACGGAACTCAAGGTTTGTCACTAGACCAAGAAGAACCAAAGGGGAGCCCCTAATCATCTATTCGAAGTTAGATTTTATACACATCAAGGTTTACACATGATCGAATTCAAATTAGGAAAGTTTCGCCCAAAATCTCGTTGAAATCGATAACAGTCGACCTAGTCGCACCCAGGTTCTCTTGATCGCACCTTAGTCGAGCCATTCTAGGAAATCTTCAATTTCTTCTTTATTCAACTGATGGTTTTATCGACCTGGTAGCACGTCCAAGGTCTCTTGGCCTCGCCATGGTCAAAGCATTCTGTGAATTTTCTTGTCAGTCAGCACTTTAGAGTCTTCTAACTGGACCTAGTCACCCCTTGTGATTACCTGGTGGCACCATATGGTCAAACAGGGTCATGCTGCTTTAGCTGAATCAAGGCCTTAGAGACCTGGTCATGCACTTGGTCGAGCCTTGTGCTTCCAAGTTGCTTCCTTGACTCCTTGCACTGTTTAACTCCTTGATTTAAGCTCCAAATCCCTGAAACATGTAGTACACCATGTGTAACTCCGAACAATGATACAAAGGGATAATTACAGCATAAATAAGAACATAGCATAGGTAAATGGGGGCCTAAAGTAGTATACTTTAGGAACACATCAATTGTCACAAAATCTTTCACGTTCTTACATTTGATGCTCCACAAAGTTCTATTAAGGTTGTAAATATCCCTAGGGAAAGATTTGACTTTGCAAGTGAATAACATTTGATCTAGCTGAGGGGCACACATTAGCTTTGGTAAATTCTTCTAGTTACTTTCTCCAATCTCAAAAGTTCCTCTTTATACTATTCATAAACCAAGGGCGTCATTTCAAGTTAGCATTTGGGAAGGTGCTTCAATGAATCAAAGCCATCATGGCATCTTAAAAGCTTTTCTCAAACCTGGGGACCTTAAGTCATTGTATAACTGTGCTCCATTTGTGCTAAAAGTTGCTCTAAGCTAGTAGAGTCTACACATTCTAAGCTAAAAGCCTCATCTACTTAAATAGCTTAGAACTACCCTAAAGGAGCACTATGTGCCCCAAAGGGCTTACACAAGTATTAGATTTGGTTAGCTTGATGACTTTCCAAGTTAAAAATTAGTGAAATTATTTTTTTCAAAATTTTAGGTATATTTCATTTTAAATTGTTTAGAATAGAAAGGACGTTCTATTTAAACTTTTCATTAAAAAATAAACAAATGATTATTTAATTTACAAAATTATTGGATATTAAGTATGGAGCAAATAGATTGCCAAAACAACTTAAAACCAACAATAAATGAAAGAACAAATGCATCATTATCATCTATTGTTTAATGTACTTCAACAATAAAAATAGAAAATAATAACTTAAATGATAGTATCTAAAATCCAAATTACAACCTAATACCATATATATTTTATTGGCCTGAGATGTCTAACTCCTTTGTCAACTCGTTGACTTATGAAAAAATGCCTTGCATTGTTTAGCTTCTCTTTAATAAGGCTTCCAAAGCAAACAAATCTCCACATATATCTAACCTTACCTCACTACCTTTTCTTTTGGGACCTTTTTGTTGGTCTCACAAGGCTTAAAATCTTATTTTGATGATAACAAACTAAAGAAACTTAACATATGTGGTTTTAGTGATGATGTTTTAGGAAACCAAGTCTATAAAGTTCAAGAGTTCAAAGAATTATGAGTTCACGATCACAAGTGCCATTAAAAGCTTATACTCCAAAAGAAAGAAGATCTCATAAAACTTATACTATTAAAGCATGGATTCAAATATGATTTGATGAAACTTAAAGGGAATTGAAGTTGGAAGTCAAGATAGACTCAAGAGATGGAAAAGCATGAAGACTTAAATGCTTAGAATGTCAAAGTCTTAAGAAGTTTTCATGTAAGTAGTTCAAGCAATTTCAATATAGATTCATGAAACTCTTAGGTTAATTACTTAGATCTAGATACTTTTTAAAATACTTGGAAAATATTTTTATAAGGTCAAAAGTTATTTCAAAATGGTTAAAATTATTTTTGAAATGAAAAGCATCAAAACAGGATTTTCCAAATTCTGTTATTTTTTCTATATCCGCATTGATGAGCATTTTTATCTATCAACCACTCCTTATCTTAAAAAGTGTTCAACATGAAAGTTTTGTTATTTTCTCTTATCTTTTTGTTGATACTAAAAACTTCTAATTTGGAGTTTTTTAGAAAACGTTGTGACCAAAATACTGAAGGGTCGTCGAAGTTGACAACACTTCAGGTGACTGATCAAGCGCCTAAACAACAGACAGAACCACTTCAGGCGACTGACCCTTGTATATTCAGGCACCTGACCCTATACTGACTTCAAAAAAACACTAAATTTCAAGTTCGGGTGACTAACCTGTGAGTTCAGGCACCTAAACTTCATAATGGCTATTTTTTAATAACTAATAAAAGTTTTCGAAAGTGATTTCTTGGCTCCAAACTTTGAGAAAACTTAGGGAATACTCCAAGCAACTTGAGCAACATGAAAGATACTCTTTAAACTCTATAAATACATCATTAAACCCAAGGATCAAACACACCAACAACCTACAAGCAGCAAATCAATCAAATTCTTTCTACTCTTCAAAGCTACCTTGCCTATACTCTTGTTGAATTACTTGCTACGATTTTGCAGAGAAAAGCTCACTGGTCTTTGCATTTTTACTGAGTTATTCAACCTAAGAAAGAACCCTGGTGATATATATACATGAGCTTCATATTTCCATATTGTTATTTGATTGAAGTATATTGTTTTTAAATTGTACTAATCAGCTCTTTTGAGAGTGTTATTTGTACACAAGGCTCTTGTTGTTTCTTGTTGTTTTTTACGGTTCAGGTTATTGAATCATTGGACTAGCAAGAGGGGATTCTTGCTAGGGAGATTTCTTTACAGTTCAGGATTGTTGGATCGTTGTACCTAGAGTGGGGTATCGCTTGGAGAGGGGGCTCCACCCTAAAGCAGGGATTGTAACGGTTTGTTTCGCCCGTAAAGGAACGCTATAGTGGAATGCTTAGGTGGTCTTGCATAAGGTGAGGACATAGGCTGGGTATAAATCAAATCTCGTAAAAAACTCGGTCTCACTCTCTTTCCCTAAACTCTCTTTAATTTTCTGCACATATATAACTGCGTGGTTGTTAATTTCAAATCTATAAATTGTGTGGATTGGATATTAAATAAACCAAAAATTAATTTGACTTTGGGATTGCGAACACCAAACGGGAGTACATTGGTTAATCAATAATTTTTGCGGAAACCATAAGGGAGTACATTGATTAATTAACATCTAAGACTCATTAATTAAAATTTTATTTGAAATCTGAGTTTTGGAAAGGTGTTGGAATTTTCACTTGTGTTTTATTAAAACAGGGCTTTTATCAAACTCTACTTTGAGTTACTCAATCGCTGAATCTTGGAAGTTTTGTTGAATTCATTCTTTAGTGTGAATCTTGTTTTGGTTATCTTGTTGAGAGGATTGAATTATTCAAAAGCTGAAAGCATTACATTGTGAATCATTGGTTTGTGTTGATTGAATCAATTTATTGGTTGGGTGTTAATTGACATTACTGCAAGATCAAGTTGATTTACTCATTCTTAAAGTTTTCAAAGAGAATATTGATTTCTAGCTGATATTGTAATTCAAATTATCCTTGTTTGAGTACTAAACTTACAATAAGTTGATAATCTATAAAAGGAGTTAAAAGAAACTTTTAAAACCCAATTTACCTTTCCCTCTCTCTTGGGACTACACCTTACTTTTCACTTTTGATCAACTTAAACATCAAAGAGTTCACCAATGGAATTCAAATGGGTGTCCAAACAACTTTTGATGATGTGTAGGTTTCTGATTAGTTATGGATGTGTGATAGAATGTGGACGAAATAGGATCGTTATAGCATCCCACCCCAAATATTTTTGGGATAATGCCCATCACACTAGGCATAAAGGTATGAAAGAATTGTAGAATTCATAGAAAATCATTCTATAAGAGAGAGAGAGAGAGAGAGAGAGAGAGAGAGAGAGAGAGAGAGAGAGAGGAGAGAGAGAGAGAGAATAGAGGGAGGTGATTAGACTCAAATTAAAGGAGGTATTTAGAGGATAGAACAGAACAATGTAAAACCAAAGGGTATATAGGGGGAGGGGAGAGAGAGAAAGAGAGATAGAGATAGAGAGATAGAGATAGAGAGAGAGAGAGAGAGAGAGAGAGAGAGAGAGATTAAGAAAAGGCATTGTGGCACGCTTTACATTGTGCTAATTGTATTATGTGTGAAAATGATTGAACGTTCTCTACCATATGGATCAAACATATATTTATACTCCCCTTTCTCCAAATCAAACTTGGAGTAACAAAATATCCCCAAAAGTATGCCCTAAAATGGTGCCATCTTTAATGTGCCAACTTGCTAAAAAATATTCCTAGCATAAATAGAATTTCTCTTATTATTGGTTCTTTTTTGAAATTGACTTTCACTTACTTCCTTCTTTCATGCAAGGCAGTTAATTCCTCAGAAGGTCTTTAAGTAATGAATTATATTGCACACTTAAGGCAAAAGATGCTTATCTTGCCACAATCTCTAAATGTTGTGTTCTCTTTGGAAAATGATGCACTTCCTAGTGGGTTGAGGCGAATATTGAATTGCCTCTTCCAGACGAGGTGGCCACATATAATACTTCCATTTGTCCATGTTTTTCACCTACTTTGGGTGTTTATATATCACTTGAATTATGCATAGTGTTAAAATACCCCTCTCAATAGTTATTTCCAATTCAGATAGTTTGACACTCATCATTCCATTCTTTGGGATTGTTTTTCTTTAACCTAAAGATCAATTCATAGCTAGCTATAGATTAAGATATAAATCAAGCTATATGGTTCAACCTCCCTAGAAAACCCTATACTTACTTTTGTGTAGAAGGGTGTTCCAACTATTTGATTGTCGAAAGTTTCTCTAGGTCAACTTCTATACCTTTTTGGCTTACATAGAATCCTAGCAACTTCCTATACTTGGCACCGAAGGTACGTTTAGCTAGATTTAGCCTTAACTTGTGTTTCTAAAGCCTTTCGAATAGATTTTTATAATATTTTTAGGTGTTCTTCATCGCTCTTAGATTTCATGATCATGTTATCCATATACTATTGTGCTTTTGTGGCTCATATACTTGATGGATTTCATAAACAAGGAAGAAGACATAGTAAAAAATCACATGTGCTGAGGAGCAGTAGGGAAACAGTTGACGATTTTGTTGACTTTTTGAGTCTAATCTCTGTTTTTGATGCTGACGAAACACAAGGATCTTATGTGTGCATCTAGTTTGTGAACAGGTTTACAATACAGCACACACATGACGTACAGAAGAAATGGATCCTGAAGAATACAAAGAACACATTCACCTGGCGGATTCCATAAAGAACAAGAAAAGCAAAAGAAGATTAAAGAAATTATTTCTTTTTAAATTGTATATGTACTTAGTTTGTAGTTTGTAATAATTGCATGGCATGCATGATGTGAGTGAAAAGCTCAAATGACCACAGATGGACTATAAGGGAATCAAATGACCATTGGGACTCATACTTTGGTCGACCAACGTTGGATTTTTTGGGCTTAATTAAAAAGCCTAGGTCATAGAATGACCATAGGAACCAATACCCTTAAACTAAAAAGTCATAAGATTGTCCACACAGGATTAAAATAGCATATGGGCCAAACAAGACATAAATACTCATTTTTGAATGGCCTCGAGCGACTGACCTTAGGGCGTTATAAACTCTTCGGTCAACAAAATCTATCAGAAGTCAATTCTTTGACTTGGCTAGGGCGACCGACCCAGATTTGAACTAATCTTCCACAGTCAACCAAACCTTGAAGCTAACCTTTCTTACCTGCCCCGGCCGACTGAACTATCAATTCAAAATACCCTCCGTCGATCGAAGTTGTTTTCTCAGCAAACTGAAACTAAGCCCGGGTGCCTGAACCTATAAAGGTTTGGAAAATCGCCTTGGCTCGGCCGACCGGTACTATGTTCAACCAACCGAACCCAACTAAAATTTTAAAAGCTTTTGTGTATGTTTGGGCGACTGGTACTGTGCATTGGGTGACCGAACCTCTCTGGATCACATATTTTCACAGCGGCAATTAGGGTTAAACTGTAATTAAACATTTTTCAAAATTCCTAATATGTCCCAAACGGTCATTTTTTTCCCCAAGTCTATATATACCCCCTCATTACTCAGATTTTAATAGAGCTTAGATTAGAAAATCCTCCCAAATATTTTGTTGGCCTTAAATTTTTTATACTCTCTTATACACATTCCATTCAATTTTTATTAAAAGAGCATTCACTTTGGGCATTGATTTTTTCATATCAAAAACATCTACTCTCTCATATATTTCATTTTAAAATTCTTTGAGAGTTGATTTTAAGTTTTCTCTCCATTAGTTTTATTGATAAATTTTCTTGGAGAAAACCTGTCTTAGCTTGAGAACCTTACACATCTATTGCAAGATTCCAATAGCTCACTTGTCTTTATTGCAAAAATAGTTTTGAGCTTAAAACCCTAAATCTCCAGCACTTTACTTTTAAAGAATTTATCTAGGAGATATCATTTGGGGGTTTTTGAGATCTTTGAAAAGCATATATTTCAGACTTTATTTTTTTTATCAAAGATCATATTAGTTTATTGTTGGGCAAAAATTATTTGAAAGCTAAAATCTCCTAAGTTCTCCTATTATCATTTGAGATTTTTTTTTTTTTGGGAGAAAAATTATATTAGGATTGAATCTTTGAAGTGCTTATCATATACATTATTTTCAAAGATAACAAAATCATTTTGAGAAATACACATACTCACATTGAGCTTTAATTCATATCAAACGTGAGTGCATTATACTCTAATTGTTGTACATATCTGCTTAGTGTAAGAAGCATATGTATTGTACACAAAATTATTGATTATCTATTGTATTCCCGACGTGTGGTTGGAAGAGGGAGGCTAGCCCTGTGAATAGCCCCAAATTACTCAGACTCGAATAGGAGAGCACCGGACTGGTTCAGACCCGCTTAAGAGAATTAGGTGCACCATCCTGTTAAGGTGTTGTAAAGATTGGGGTCAGCCCTGTGAATTTGATCTAGAGTATTCCCTTACCCAGTAAGGAGAAGGAAATTGTAATTGGTGCCACTCCATCCGTAAGTGGGCAAAGGATAGTGGAATCCTCTTGCTTGTTAGCTTGAGGTAAGGACGTAGGAAGTATTGGCCGAACCCCGATATCATATCGTGTGTCATTCTCTTTTTCCTTGTACTTTTATTTTTTGCACTTAAATTTAAATTTCTTATGAATGTGCACTTGCTGAAAATATTGTGAATGATTGAGAAATACTAAGCCTGTTGTATTTGTTCAATTTATCTGCTCAGTTATATCTTTTTGGGTTATTAGAATTTGCATAGACAGACCCTAGGTTGTGTATTACTGTTTGTGGATTCAAATTTGACCTAAGCATAAATTTTTAAATATCCAATTCAACCCCCCCCCCCCTCTTGGGAATACACCAATTCCAATAATTTTGGCTCCAGAATTCAGACAATTTACAATCTGTCTGAAACAGACAACGATTTAACCTAATCAGTTGATGGTTTGGCTCGAGATAGCCTACGCAAATTTTGAATTTTGAATATTTGAACGTTATTTTGGTTGGGTTTCAGGGGAAAACCTCCGAAAAGACTTATATATACATAGAATACGTTGTATATAGTATGCCAAGTGAGTCAAGTGTAGTTGAGAGAGAATTGAGAGGATTCTTTGTATTGCTCTTGTAATTTACACAAGAATATAGTGAATCCTTGTCATTTGCTCCCGTGAATGTAGGCATTGTCGAACCACATAATTCTATGTGTCTTTATGATTGTTATTGCTTTAATTTACTTGCTGTGGTTGTGGCTTGTTCTATATATTCATCATTAGATCGCTGCAGTGTGTGTTTGATCTTTTACACAAATATATATATTCCGTTGTGCATATTTTGGGATTTTTTACACAACAATTGGTATCAGAGCATTGTTGTAGTGGCCTCAGGATCTTCATCTGCAAAATTTGACATTGTCAAGTTTGATGGAACTAGGAATCTCGTTTTGTGGTAGACAAGGGTGAAGGATCTCTTGGTGTAGCAATGGATGGTGAAGGCATTGTATGGAATTCAACTAGATAGTATGGATGAAGCAACTTGAAATGAATTGGAGGCAACGGCAGTATCAACCATCCAACTATGTTTGGCTAATGACGCATTGTATCACGTCATGGATGAGGATTCTCCGGCATCAGTTTGCCGAAAACTAGAAAGCTGATATATGTCTGAAGGTCGGTCAAAATCTACAAATGTAATGGAAGGAGACTCAAAAAGCAGTGATGGTGATATGCTATGTATTTCATCGGATTTGGAGGGCCTTACTAATCATTCTTCAATCCTAAATACCAAATGCTCTTATCACATGACACCAAATAGAGAATGTTTTGACACCTATAGGTCGGTTTATACTAGTTGTGTTTTTATGGGAAATGATATTTCATGCAAAATATTTGGTACTGAAAATGTCAAAATCAAAATGTATGATGGTGTTGTAAGAACCATATGTGATGTAAGGCATGTACTGGGTCTAGGAAGAATTTTATTTCATTGGGCATTTTAGACTGTAATGGATACAGTTACAAGTTTGAAAGTGGGGAAATAAAAGTGTGTGAAGGCGACTTGTTAATGATGAAAGGAGAAAAGGTAGCGGGAAATATCTATGCATTGCAAGATGTCACGGTTGTAGGTGGAGTTGCAGTTGTAGAATCTAAATTAGATATTCTGTGGCATATGCGGTTAAGAAATAAGGGTGACTACATGTATTCAGATGTTTGGGGAATGGCTAGGATAGCATCATGGGGCAAACATATGTTTTTCATGGGTTTAACACAAAAGGTCATGGTTTATCTCATGTGGCACAAGCCTGATATTGATGTGTTTACTAGGTTAAACTTGTGGTTGAGATGGAGTACCAGACCGGGAGAGAGATCCTTAGGTCAGACATTGGGGCTAAGTACACTAGTTTCATTCAAGGAGTTTTGTGAGCAAGGAAGGTTATATATATAGGGCTTGCAGGGTACTTCTTAGTGAAATCAATGAGTATGGCACATTTCTCATGTGACCGATCACCAAAGGTATTGCTAGATGGGATAGCTGCAAGTGAATTATGGGCAGGTTTTATGGTAGACTACTCAGGTATGAGTAGATGTCCACTAACGCACTATTCTAGTAATGGAGGATCTAGGCTTGGTGTTATGTCTAGACAGTGGTCTTTCTGGGGTATAAAAAAGGTGGGTGCAAGTTGGGTGATCCTATGACAAACAAAGGGGAGATCGAGAACATGGCTTTTGGTGAGAAAGTCATGGGCAACGTACTCAGGTAAAGGAAGAGAAACAAATGCTAGAAAACTATAGCAGCAGCATACATGTAATTCAGGTGGAGTTAAGGACTTAGGGCAAAAATGCAGGGAGTTCTATCTCAGGTCAAAAAAATCACTGTATGAATGGACATGTGATGCAGGTGGAGCTACAGACTCAAGATAGAGATGATGTTGTTCATATTGTAGAGAGTTTCAGTTCGAGAGACCATAAGGATCACGGTGGGCCCATGTGCACTATCAGACCACCACTCAGGTATAAATTTGGCATTCTGGTGTTATATGCATTCATTACTACCAGCAGCAAGGTTCCTAATATTTTTCAAGTTGTCGTGCACAGCAAAGGGGAAAATAGAAGGATAAGTGTTATGGTGGAGGAAATGGAGGTATTGCATATGTACCAGGTGTGTGAGTTGATGAGGTTTCTAATGTGGAAGAGGGTGATAGGATGTAGTGGAGTGATGTATTTGTTGTGTGCAAATGACATGTTATTGGCTGAGAATGCTTTGACTGAGGCTTATCAGTTGGGAACTCTATTGAAAGTTTTTTACATGAATGTGTTGGGTATGGCCAAGAAAGGTATTGGTTTGATGATTCGCATAGACAGAGCTACAAGTAGATTAGTGTTATCTTGGGGTGGCTTTTTTAACAAAACCGCAGGGAGACTTCGTTTGCCATCTCAGGGAGGTTCTATGGAGAATCAATGTGAAATGTCTACCACTCAGTACTTAAGAACGGGTTATGATATCCGAGATATGGGTCCCTCGTGATGATGTAATGGGGTGTTTCGGCAGGCAACAGAGTGGACCGTCAGTTGTGAGATTTTTTAAAGACTATGTAGGGGGCTTTGGTGAAAGAAGGCTTACAACAATGTTTGTGTTTACTGTTTTGGGAAGGATTTATTAGAAGCCTAGGGCAGATTCTTAGATTGTTGCATCTACAATTGTATCAGGGTTGATGGTAGAAGTCGAAGCTACCATCGGCAAGTTGAAGCGGCAGTGCATGGACTTGGTGTCTGTCTCTAATTGCTAGATAGAAGACGGTCCCAACCTAACATTCCAAGGTCAAGGTGGAGCAACGAGCTATGTTTTTAGGTTCTCCTAAGGGGTGTATACTCCCCAAGGTGGAGATTTTTGTGTTTTTGTGGCTCATATACTTGATGGATTGCATAAACAAGGAAGAAGACATAGTTGAAAATCATATGTGCTGGGGAGCAGTAGGGAAACAAACGATTATTTGGCCGAAACATATGACAGTTTTGCTCTAGAATTCAAACAATTTATATTCTGTTTGAAACAGTCAACGGTTTGGCTTGGGACAGCCGTAGATTTTGAATTTTGAATATTTGGACATTATTTTGGTTGGGTTTTGGGGGTAAACCTCTGAGGAGGCTTATATATACATAGAATACGTTGTATATATTATGCCAAGTGATTCAAGTGTGGTTGAGAGAGAATCTAGAGGATACTTGTATTGTTCTTATAATTTATACAAGAATATAGTGAATCTTTGTTGTTTGCTCCTGTAGATGTAGGCATTGCCGAACCACGTAATTATCTGTATCTTTGTGATTGTTATTGCTTTAATTTACTTGTTGTGGTTGTGTATTGTTCTATATATTCACCATAGATTACTGCAGTGTGTGTTTGATCTTTTACACAAATATATATATCGATGTGCATATTTTGGGGTTTTTTACACAACATATACACCTCTACCTCTTTGTGCATCATGTCATGGAAAAGGGTCACATAGCCCTTTGATAAGTTGTGCCAGCATTCTTCAGCCCAAAAAGGCACGACCTTGTAGCAAAAGGTGTATTATTGTGTAATGAAGGTCGTTTTTCTTATCATCTTTTGTTATTTTAATTTGGTTGTACCCTGAAAACCCATCCATGAAAAAAAATAACATATCTGTCCTAGTGTGTTATCCACAAGCATATTAATGTGAGGTAATGGGAAGTCATATTTTGTGAATTCAAATCTCTATAGTCCACACACATCCTGACTCTACCATCCTTTTTGGGGACCAAGACAACATTTTCCACCCACACTAGTTAATGCAACTTCCAGGAAACCCGTATGAAACTATTTTTTCACTTACTTTTAAATTTTCATCTGCTATTTAAGACGCATCCTTATGAGTTTTTACTTAACTGGCTTACACCCAGGCCACACCAGTATTTGATGGACTACCGTAAGGTTTCTAAACCTAGCATGTCTTAACATAACCAAGCAAAGACATCTTTGAACTCATGCAACAAGCTTATTATTTTTCTCCTTATTTGGGGGTTCATCAGTGTCCCAAACTTAACTTCCTGGGGAGATTCTTCCGTCCCTAAATTCACAGTCTTCGTTGCTTCCGCATGTAGCTTAATTCCTTTATTTTCTTGCTCTAACAACCTCAAGATTTCCCCTAACAGCTCTAGCTCTTTTTCTCCCTCTTGGAGGTTGTGCGAGACACTTTCATTGCAATCAATATCATTCAAAGGGCATTTTGAGTATAGTCTAATTTTTCTATGAACAAAATGGTGACATGTATAAATAAAAGAAGTTGAATTTATCATGACTCAGAAGACAATGATGGAGCAAGAAACAAAAACATGCATTGGAATAAAAAGGATGAGCCTATTTACAATAAAAATAATAAACAAAGAAAGAAAGAAAGAAAGAAAAAAGAAAAGAACAAAAGGGGGGCTTCCTTTGGCCACAAGTCAAACCATCGGGAGAATAAATGTTTGGCAAATCACGCACATATTGGAAAAACAATGATGATACAATTACCTAGAGGACTAGATGGAAATATTGGAACACTTAGATTGTTCCCCTCTTGTCTGATCACATTAATTGATAGTTGACTTTCTAGGAGGTGTGGAAGTCCCACAAGCTTAGCATCTTCTTTTGGAACAACTTCCAATTGGTACGGACAATGCAGGAAGGCCTTGGAAAAGTGTAGCAAATATGTAGGAACACCATACCAGGCTCATTTGGAAGTCTCCCCTCAATCTTGACCATCCTCCTCTCTCTTTCGCAGAGCAATGGCATCGTCCCTATCCTTTTTTGTTGCATGAAATCCCACACCAAAGGTATACTTATAGTTCTTCAGTGTCACTAACTCAGTTGTTCCTTGCAAATTTTTTCCAAGCCCTTTGCCCACTTAATAGTTTTGTTTCAACATTTGTCAAACATACATCATACTTATCTCTAAAATATTTGGTTTAGGAGCTTCAAAATATTCACTTACGTAGGTTAGGGACATTATCTCAAAACCGTGAAAAGAACTCTTGATTCTTTTGTCATTGGTCCTGATATGAGGCATAATTTATAAACTATATACTCCATGGTTCTTTTCTGCTTTCACTTTTATTAGTTGATTCCCATATATGAATTTCAGCTTTTGATGTAAAGAGGATGGTATCGCCCCTGTTGTGTTAATCCATGGACACCCTAGTAACATATTGAAAGAAAGCATAATATTCAAGACTTGAAACACGACAGAAAGGGTGCATGGTCCAATTCTGATGTCTAAAGATCAATCTCTCCTACGATTTCTCTATTTTTTCCATCGAAGGCCTTGATTATGAGGCTACTCTTTCTCATCAATGACTTGTCTGCACCCAATCTTATTAGCAAGGCATAAGTGCACACATTAAGAGAGGATCACTTGTCCAACAAGACTTGAGATACAATCATCTTTCCATGCTTGAATTCAATGTGCAGTAAGCTCACATAGCCTCGTCCTTCTAGTGGGATCATGTCATCTATATATGCTATGTAGTTGACAACTTGTATTGAATTGACAAGATTTTGAAATTATTTCAATGGAACATCTTGGGGAACATAGGCCTCATTTAGAAACTTTATCAGAGAATTCCAATGGCCCTCAAAGGCCATGAGTAGGTTGAGTACAAAAATTCAGATTGGGGTCTTACTTAATCGCTCAACAATGTCATACTCACTGGTCTTGAGCTACTACATAAACTTGGTGATTTCCTCATCACTGAATTTCCTCTTCTTTTTTTCATCCACTTCTTTTCCTTATCTTCATGCCATCTCTTTGTTTTATTCGTCTTCTCTAACTCTTCAAGAGTGTAACATCTTCCACTCCGAGTGAATCTTCCAACTCTGTCCAAATTGGTTATACTCGACCACATCAGGATCGATGAACTCTACTTCATACTTCCAACATATAGCTTGGTCAGTTGAATAAGGTAAAGGCGCAGGGAGTCAGAGGGTTAGTAGCTTGTTTGTTGGAGAGGTAATGAGATGGACTATTGGGGGTGTAGGCAATAATAACTAGGGTGGATATGGGCTGATGACATTTACATTCGTGGATTCAAACGACTCAATAGGTTTATTAATAGACTCATGGATGTGGATGTTGATTGGTGGATTGTTCAAATGATGGGAGGGGAATAATAGCTTCAATAATATTCATATATGGGGTTCTATAATCTGGAAACGAGTTAGTTTTGAAATTGTGGTTGGGCACTTCTTGGAACTTCAAAATGTCAGCATCAATTAGATCTTGGACTCGATGCTTAAAGGTTAGGCAATTTTTTGTGGCTTGTATAGGGGAATTCATATGGAATTTGCATATCAAATTTAGGTTATGGCACCTTATTTATTGTCCCGAACTCATTAGGACAGGTACTATGCCGGTATAGTTCAGTCAAAAGATTTGTCATAGTAGTGAACTCTTTTCAGGGCACCATACCAGCCTCTCCTTCCTTTTTCTCCTTCTTGACAAATTTTTTCTTTTTCCCTGCATTCTACTTAATAGGTCAAGTGTAATCCACCATCTTTCTTGTCTTCAATCCATTCTTTATTTTATTCTCGATACTATAACAATCATGAAGGTATACAAACTATGAGGGATCAACCTATTGAATTATATTCCCTTTAAGTACCCACAAATACTAATGCCACTTCTGTGTTTATTAAGGGTGGGTTCACTTGTGCAGCTACTTATCTCCACCTTTGCGCATATTCCTTGAAGGTCTCTAAATCATTATTTTCCATGTTCTTCAAGCTTGTTTGGTTATGCACCACATCTATGTTGAACTAGTATTGCTTCAAAAATAGATTGGCGAGGTCTCTCTATTTCTAGACCTAGCTTTTGGCCAACGATGTATACCACTTTACCACCAGACTTGTGAGACTCTCATGGAATACATGCATCAAATGATTCTAGCTTTTTGGCATAGGGCACCATCTTCTTGGAATACATGTGGAGATGGATCTTCAAATACCCCGTTCCATTGTACTTGTCAAAATTGGGTACTTTGAATTTTTCAAACAACACCACATTTGTAAACAAACACAAATCATCTCTACAAACTTTAGATTGACCTTAACTGTTCCTCTATATAGGTCCTTTGATCTTTGTCAATGGTAGATTGTCCTTCTTCTTCTTATAGCTTAGGCTACTCCGTGGATAGGGTTTACCCAGTGATGTTTATAAAGATTGGTTCTAAAAGGATTGGTTTTTCCTAAAGGGATTAAGCCTCATCAGTCATTGGTGCTTTCCTTTTCATCATTCACACCAGCTCAACTATAACCTTTTCCAAGGACTTTATCCTCTTCTTTGTCAATGTGTCCTTACTTTGACTTGACTCTGGCTTATCCATGCTTCTAGATCTTGCTCAAGTAATAATAGGTTCTCGGGCAACATGCTGGTGCCTCTTTTGGGGTGGAATTTTGAAAGTTTTTTCTACTGCACACTAAGTCATAACACAAGCCAACAAAGCAACAATAATAAAAAATGAAATAGTAGTTCGTTGCATCATGAACATGACATGCCATAGGACCCTTGATTTCTACCCTATATAAGGACTATTCATCCCACGAGGACGTACTACTCTAATTTTTATGCATTCATCCATAGGATTACACTACTCGAAGGAGGCAAACCGAAGAATTTTTATTCATCATTTAAAAAAATCAATTACAATCACCATTGGGAAGAGCACTTGCATTTTTCTATTCATATGCCTCCCTTACTCTCTTAAAATAATTCAATACATCAAAAAACAAAGAGAAAACTCGGGTCAACCCAATTGGTGCCATCTGAGCTAGTGTTTCCTTGATCTTCAAGTATAAATCCTAGGCAACTCATTCACCTTGCTGAAGAATGAGATCCAAGGTCATCAACCTATCCTGCATGGCATGATATACACCAGTGATGATCTGAAACTTTGCTCTAGTGTCGCTCCCTGTAACTCAAAGAATTGCCCACTGTTCCTTCCTCTTCTTAATGACCTCCTCCATCTAATCAACATAATATTTCTAGGCATAGAGATCCAATTGTTTCTTTCAATACTACAGTCAAGCCTCTTTGAGTCTTGCTCCCAGCTCTTGGTTCATCACCATTAGCCAGTCAAACTATTCTTATACTTACAAGGTTCTCTTAGCCCATTAAATCCTATCACCATCCAAATCTGTCTTCTACCTTTTTGGTGCTTGATTCTTTGCAATCACCTATTCAACCTCTCACTACAACATCTTCTTGGTTGATTCATGCTCTCCTTTTTGTGCTCTCTGGATGCCTATCATAAGTTTTGGTTTAACTGAGTTAGGTTGTCAATCCGAAACTTTAGCTTCTACTCTTCCCTGACCTTTCTTTGTAGTTCTTCATCCAATTTCTTCTTCTATCCTTTTAGCTTCTAGACCTTATTTTATCATTCCTAAAGATAAATGTGTTGGCGAACCTAGAATTTCTTGTAATAATCTTTCAAATTAGTGGGTCGAAGCATAGGCTTATCAAAGCCTTACACTCTTAGGACCTCGTAGGATTTGCCCTACTTTTCTTGCCATGCAAGGTAGCCAATGGTGATGCGTGAGGTGCGCTCACCTTTCCCTAGGATTGGGGTTCAACTAGACTACTTTGGCCTCCTTGATCTTACCTTCTGTTGACATTTCCTTGTAAGTGAATTGGAAATCGACCAATCGGGTTGCTCAGCGAATGAACTGAGGATGTCCCATCGAAGTGCAAGAGTCAATGCATAGTTGATGCAGCCATGGGCACCGAAAAATGGGATCTAAGAGAATACCCTGAATCTCAGTAACATTGACCGGAGAGCCATCCACTTGGCCACACCCATTCCACCTTCAGCTATTTCAAGTTATTGACAGCTTCTATCATATTCACTTTTTGATGATTTCGAGCATATTTCATTATCGGGTTCCTTTCCCTTATAAAAGCACTTCTTAAGAGGTTCGAAGTAGAGGAGAGATCTTTTCCCCTTCTTCTAGAAAAAATTTGAGAAAAAGGAAAGTTTCGGAGGGGATGGCTAGTATAGGGCCCTCTCCCTTGTGCTCCATTTCCAACAAGACCACAGTAAATCCCTAGTTGACAATATGTGCTACTGAGGGCAAAAGTATTAGACTGTAAATGGCAAGAACCTATAGTGGCAAATGGAAATGGAAGGTAATATCATTGAGATGATTCTTGAATATTTTCTCCAAATTGATCCAATGCCATCCTTCTCCCTCTCCCTTCTTCTAGACCTTATCAATTATCTCCTTAGCTTGCCCTCTCAAATTAGTGCTTGACTCGAGTTGACTTTAGGATCATAGGTGTATACTCAATCCTGTTCCAATCTAGGAATTCGAAGTAAATCCTTATATTATTCTACTAGCAGCTCTAGGTATGTGGGCCCAAAAAGGTAAAGCACTGATATGATGGGTCCCAAAACTGCACTACGGTGTCAAGAGCACTCCAGTTGATGTCCACCTTCAAAACAATGATATGTCCGTGCTTGGCCCTAAAGTCACGTTGATCCTGCTCTAAAATCATATTCCAATAGCTGAGGATACCACTAACTTCTTGTTTCTTCTAACATAGCTTCATCTTATCTCGTAACATGCTCTAATATCCCTCAATAGTGCATCTAACTCGACAACTTGTCGCCTCTTGGAGTCTAGTGCTTTCTCAGATATCCTAAGAATTTCCTAGGTATGTCATATCTAAAAGCAATGGACTTTGAAAACTCAAGGAATACAATGACAAACCAACAATGCAATTTAACATGCTGGGTTGCTCCTCATGTCCTAGTCGTATGCATAGTTTAAGGGTATGGTACCTATAACTAAGGGCAAGAAACTCATGGTTTGCTAGTGCATGGTTCAAGCTCTAGCTCATGGTTCTAAAGGCCCCCAGGATATCTTTAAAGAGAATATCTCGAGTGAGGGGATTTTCATGAGACCTATACGGGAGGACTAAGCCCCATGGTGGCTCCACTACTTCTCCTCTCTCTTAATCCCTAAAAGGTGGGAGTCCGGGTATAGGACTCATGCAATGTTACTACTCAATGGATGATAAAAGTATGGCATCACATAATAGGTACTAAAAATTAAACAACACATATAATAATAACATCCATACACAAAAAAAAAAAAAAAAAAAACATAGATAGGAGCATAAATAAATACCAAGCATAAACAAAAGGGAAACACACACACACACACACAAGCATACAAGCGGCTTGACTTTCAACCCCAATGGAGTCGCCAAAGTTTTCAATGTTACTACAAAAATAGGGAGTTGCCATTTTTTTTCTTTTCTTTTCTTAAGAAAAAAGGGTGAAAAATAAAGAAAAAACAAGGGAGAAAATTAGAGCCCGGGAGCTCATTTTTGTGCAAGGAAGGTAGTCGAACAACCATCTAGATGATGATTATCCTCCTAGCACCCCTATTGACACCCATTCAGGAAATGGTTACGCACTTGTTTGTGTGTGTGTGTGTGTGTGTGTGTGTGTGTGTGTGTGTGTGTGTCTCCTGAAAGAAAATTGACATTTCATAAGACCTATACGGGGGCTGAACCTCATGAAGGCTCAACAACTCGTCCTTTATTTTGAAAAATAGCTTAAGATTTGTTTAGAAAAAAAGGTTTTTTTAACTTTAGATTGAACCTACCCCTTTCAAGGTAAGCTACCCACGTACCCAAGACCCATGATAAAGTCAATGTATTTGAAAATTTTGGGTTTGGGTTTTTTTGAAATGAATTTCCCTTGAAAGAGTTCATGTTTTGAAAAAGAAACAAGTGATTCTAATTTATTTTATTTTTTTTCAAAACATGAAAGGAATCCAAGGCTTTTGAATTTGGGGTGGCCACCCCCAAAAAGGGGTTTTGGAAAATAAAAAAAGTGCTCAATTTTGAAAAGATAAATGACCTTGGTTCAAGAAACAAAATAGTTTGGGAAAATCTAATTTGGAAGAATCCAAACGACTTCTAAGATTGCAAAAGTATTTTAGGACGAAATCCAATTTTAAGAAATAAAAACAAAAAAAAAAAAGACATTTTTTCGCCCAAATAAGATAAAACGGACAATGATTTTGAAATAGGGTTTCATGGCGTCCTTGTGGTGAAATAAATCCCATGGGAGTCCCATTACTTCCTCAAAAACTTTTTTTTTTTTTGGTGGAAAAAAATGGTACCTATTTTTATAATTCAAAACCGAGGGGAAATGAGTTTTTTTTTTTTTTTTTAAGGAAGCTTTCAAGGGGCCATGCGAGGAAATGAATCCCAGGAGAATCCTATTACTTCCTCAAAACCACTTTTGGTGAAAATAATACCCATATTTACATTTCAAAAATGGGGAGGAAATGAGTTTTGATTTTTTAAGAGGAGGCTTTTGTGGAGCCCATACGAGGAAACTAATCCCAAGGGGTCCGGTCCCGATTTCAATATCTGCATCCTAATAAAATAAGGTGACTTGATTTTATATATAAGGAAGACACCCGGTCTTCAAAAATGTAAAGTTCACTAAAAACTACATCAAATCAATTACATGACTCTTATGAAAGCAAGATACCTAATTCTCTCCAAAAATGCATATATCTAGAAAATACGCGCAAAATTACATATGAGGACAACAATAATGCTCCACATGCCCATGATTTTCTTTTTCTTTTCTTTTAAATATAGCGCCAAACAATGCCTAGTTGCGCCTAGTTAATAAAAAAAAATTTGCAACACCAAATGGCGCGGCTTCAACCATGTGTCTGCCTACATGCGCACATGCCATTTTAAAAATAAAAAAATTTATTTTATGATTTTTGAAAAAGATTTTAAAAATTTATAAAAATCTAAAAGTGGTTCCTAAAAAAACATGAGGAAACTTTCAAGAGACGGGTTTCCTCGATTTTTATACTAAAAACCTGAAATTTGCTCAAGTCACTCCTACCCCTTTTGGATCATTCTGAATCACCGAAATAGTCAAAATGGATCAAAAATGAGCAAAAATTTTTTAAATAGGCTAAGTAATTTTCCCAATTTTTGTGCCGAAAATCTAAAATATGCTCACGTCACTTTTAACCCTTTTGGATCATTTCGAATCACTCAATTTAGTCAAAATTAGTCAAAAATGAACAAAATTGCTTAAAACGAGTTAGTGATTTTCTCAGTTTTCGTGCCAAAAAATTGAAATCTGTCTACGTCGCTCCTAACCCTTTCGAATCATTCTGAATAATCCGAAATGGTAAAAATTGGTCAAGAAGAAACAGAAATGCTTGAAATGGATCAAGAGATTTTCTCAACTTTCATGCCAAAAATTTACTTGTCTTTTTGAACTATTCTGAATCACTTGAGACAGTCAATATTGGTAAAAAAAAAATAATAATACATAAAACAGGCAAAAAGACTAAAGTTAATCTCCCGTGCGGGATCTACTCACTTGATATTGATAGTCTGGTCAAGAAATTACTATTGATAATAAATAGGTGAATGTGTTTTACGTGAATAAAATGTATTCTTTGGCTTATCTTACTTTTAGGAAATTGAGGTGGCAATTCACCCCTTGGAAAATGAAACTCCGAATGAGATCTTTCTTTTCTTTTCTTTTCTTTTCTCTTCCCCCCATTCTCATTCTCAAGGAGTTAATTGGGTGTTTTTGGGGAGGCGCACAAATAATTGGGTCTGTTCAAACTTGTAACTCTAAACCAAAGTTGAGTACAATAGTAATCATTTAGTTCATTTTAAAACACAAAAAGGACAGCAAAGTGATGTTTTTAATTCATATCTATGAAAACTAGTAACATTTAGACAAATTTATATCATACATAGTAATGTTTATTTATGCATATTTATCATGCAATTTTTTTATTTCTAAGATTCAACATATGGAAATATTGAAAGAAACTGAAAATTAATAGTTTGTTTTCTATTCATTTTTTTTGTAAGAAAATTCCTGGTTTGACTTGAAAACCAAAAGAATATCTCATGGTTTTATTACACTTGTCCTTCCAAAAATATGTAAAATATTAATTTTTTTAATTTCTTATGAACAGAGGCGATGAAAACCCAAAATATCCACACACAAAAATTCAACCCAAAATATCCGCACACAAAAACAAATTCAATTAAAGTGTTAATTATTTGGATATTAGTCAATAAAAATATTAAGGGTAAATTAACCCTTAGCCACCTTCAAGTGCATCCTTAACACTTTAGACCGGACCTGCAATATTTTAGTTCTCACCATTCTATTGACAAGTTCTTTGTAGATTCACACAATTATTATTTTTTATTTTTTTTTATTTTTGGATACATCGGGTTTCCTGAGCTAACGCACCAGACTAATCCCACGCCTATGTCAATCGTGTCCACAGCCAACACGTAGGAGGTAAATCCGGATGTGTGGTTTGATATTGTTTAATGGTATAATAAAATGAAAAATAAGTCATTTTTTTCTAAAATATTCATAATATAGAATTATTTAATTTAATAATTTTTTTCAAATATGACTTCAGGTCGTCAATATTTTCTATTAAATTTTTTCATCTTTTTTAGCATAAACATTTTATACATTTTTAATAAATCAATAAACAATATCTTCATTTAAATTTTCTTGTTATTTGTCAAAAGAAAATAATAATAACAATAATAAAACTATTATTATTTTTGTTGTCATTCTTGTTGCTACTATTATTGTTGCTTTTTTTTTAATATAACAATAATTATTATTAGTGGCTATTTTCAGTTTTATTTTATTATTTTTGTTTGATTAATATTTCTACTATTTTTATATATCATTTTATTATTATTATTATTATTATCAATGGTGGTATAGCTAAAAGGAGATCAACCTGTGATTTTTAGAATTTATTATTTAATGAAGATCGTAATTATATTTTAGAGTAAAGAGTGGAGAAGGGAATCCCGGTCTCCGCCTACGAAGGGAATTACCATTCCCATTGAATTGAAGAAGGGAATCATCATTCCTACAAAAATGCTACTCCACCTGACCGCCTTCATTTATGCCAGACCAAATAAGAAAATACAAATCAGAGTCCAAATTTTCATTTCATTTCATTCCAATCCTGCCTCCCCCAAATAAACAGAAGGCCGTTTTACAATTACCGATCATTCAGGAGCAGTTAGTTGTCCCAAAATGCACCAGCCAAGACTTCAGCAATTTGCGCCCTGTAGTTTCACAAATGATTATATGTTTGAAAATGCTAGTTCTAACCACTCCAGCCAATACAAGGTTCTACAAATCACACCTCTCCAAAAAAAAAAAATCAATTTTTTTTTACAAATAACTGCATAAGCTACAAAAGACCGCTATTACAACCGCGTCTGAATAAAAGTTGATTTGAAAAAATACATCTTTTAAGAGATTTATACCTCACTTCTTAAATTCAACATCCCCTATCCGGGCTGCAAAACCTGTGAAAAAACAGAACATACAATGGTAAGAAATGAATCATGGCACGGTAACTCTAACGCCCACCTCTTGCAGTTGAAGGCAGGGGCGACTGCGAGCTGATGCCTCTGAAGGAGATCATTTTAGAGAAATTACTAGCCGTACCAACCACTTACCCTTGCTAGCTAGGTCCCAGACGTTTGCAGACATGTAAGGTGACATGCATTCCTCAACCTGAAAAGAATTTTCAACAGTTTTTGACTTACAACTGGAACATTCAGTTATTTCGCCAAAAGAAAACAAAATAAAGGAAAATAAGGGCCTATTTGGTCACAAAAAACAGTTTTCATTTTGTATTTTTTATTTTCCAATGAGAAACAAAAATACTACTCCGTTTTTCAATTTTCCAACATTCGTACTGCGAAGTTGGAAAACTGAAAATGTAATTCATTAGAAGACTTGAAATAGAAAATGAAAATTATTCCATATTGTCACAACAACAACAACAACACCACCATACCTTAAGCCCCATTAGGTAGGGTCGGCTATATGAATCATTTTCCATCAATTTATACGATCATAGACCATTTCTTTTGACAGATTCAAGGCTATCAAATCCTCACTCACCATCTCATTCTAAGTTATTTTAGGTCTACCCCTACGCCTTATATTGCCCCTCACAGTAACTCACTCACTCTTCCTCATTAGCACACTATGTGGCCTATGTTGCAAGTGTCCATACCATCTGAGTCGTCCCTCCTTTATCATATCTTCTATAAGATCTATACCTAACTTACTGGGAATATGTTCACTCCTTAATTATCTTTTAGTATTACACCACTCATCCATCTAAATATTTTCATCTCCGCAACTTTTACTTTTTAGATTTTCTGTTTCTTGGTCGCCCAACATTCTAATCTATATAGCATAATTGGTCTTATAGCCGTCCTATAAAATTATCCTTTGAATTTTAAGAGTATTCTACGATCACAAAGCACACTTGAAGCACTTCTCAATTTTACTCAACCTACTTTAACTCTATGCATTCCATCATCTTCAATTTCTCATTCAGCTTGCATAATAGATCCAAAGTATCGAAATCTACAAGAGTTATTTATTTTTTCATCATCAAGTTTAACTTTATCTCCAATACTCCTCCTACCAATACTGAAATAACATTTCATATATTATGTCTTATTTCTACTTATCATAAAGTCTTTAGATTCCAAAACTTCTTTACATAATTCTAACTCAGCCTCTATTTCGCCCCTAGTTTCATCAATTAATATAGTATCATCTGCAAACAACATACATCATGGAACCTCATTTGAATACTCTTAGTCAGTTGATCCGTTTCTAAAGCAAAAATATAAGGGTCCAAAGCAGATCCTTGATGTACACCTATGGTGATTGGAAATTCTTTAGTTTCTCCATCTATAGTCCTTACACTAGTCATTACTCTATCGTACATATCTTTAATGAAATCAATATACCTACAACATACACTTTTTGTTTCTAAAATCAACTTTCCTAGGTACCCTATCATATGTTTTCTCTAGGTCAATATATACCATATGCAAGTCCCTCTTCTTTTCCCTAAATTTTTCCATTAATCTTCTTAAAAGATATATAACTTCTATGGTTGATCTCCCAAGCATAAAATCAAATTAATTTTCTAAAACCTTCGTTTCTAACCTTAATCTTTGTTCAACTACCATTTCCCATAGTTTCATTGTATGACTCATAAATTTAATTCCACGATAGTTATTACAATTTTAAATATCTTTTTTGTTTTTGTATATAGGTATTAAAGTGTGTTTCCTCCATTCATCTAGCATTTTCTTAATTTTTATAATTGTATGAAATAAATTAGTTAACGATATAATTTCATTATCACCTAACTATTTCCAAACTTCAATTGGGATGTTATCTGACCCTATAGTTTTCCCATTTTTCATTTTTTTAGTGCAAACTTAACTTCGTTAACTCTAATTTTGTGAATAAATATTATATTTTTAGTCTTTTCCGCATTTTTCAAATCTAAGTTTAAGTCTTCTATTTGGTTTTCATTAAATAACTTACTAAAGTAATTTCGTCATCTTTCTTTTATGTCTTCGTCCTTAACCAAGACAATATCATCCTCACTTTTTATACATTTTACATTTTCTAAGTTCTTACTCTTCCTTTCTAGCAAGTTTAAATATATCTTTTTACCCTTCTTTTGTATCTAATTTATCATACAAACTATTAAATGATCTATATTTAGGTTCACTAACAGCCTTTTTTACATCTTTTCTCACCTCTTTATACTTTTTAAAGTTATCTATGTTTCTACATTTTTGCCACGTTTAATACCAAATTTTTTTTGTATTTACAGCTTTTTTGACATCTTTATCCACCACCAAGAATCTTCCCCTTGATTCACCTAAAATCTTTTTTGCTATCCTTTTAACAGAGCCAGCTAATCTACTCCAAAGAGTATTTGTATCTATCTCATCCTCTATAGTCCAATCCCCATATTTGATAATTTTATCTTTAAATTTTATTATATTTTGTCCCTTTAGGTTCCACTCCACCACCTAGTTCTTTTACACTGGTTTATTTTATCATTTTTCTTTCATTTTTTAATACATATATCTAACACTAAGACTATGTTGTGTGGTTAGGCTATCACCTAGAATAACTTTACAATTCTTACATGATAAATGATCTACCCTCCTAATCGGAAAAAAAAAAAAATCCATTTGACTTTTATTTTGTCCACTTTTAAAGGTTATTAAGTATTCTTCTCTCTTCTTAAAGCAAGTATTCATTATACTAAAATCATATGACATAGCAAGGTCTAAGGTCATCTCCCTAGGCTCATTTTTGTCTTCATATCCATATCCTCTATGTACCCTCTCATACCTTTTATTATCCCTTCCAACATATCCATTCAGATCTCCTGTAAATATTTTCTCAGTTTCTGATATGTCTTGTATAATACTATCCATATCTCTCCAAAATTGTCTCTTAAAATTTTCTACTAAGCCTACTTGAGGAGCATAAGCACTAATGATATTTATTATCTCTTGACCAAATACCATCTTGATTTTTATAATTCTATCATCTACTCTGTTTACATCAACAACACTATCTTTTAAGTTTTTATCTACAATAATTCCTACTCTATTTTTATGTTTTTCTTTTCCAGTGTACCAAAGTTTAAATCCTGATTTATCAATTTCTCTAGCTTTCTCCCCCACCCACTTAGTTTTTTTAAGACAAATTATATTAATTTTTCTTCTAATCATTGTATCCACAATTTTCATACTTTTACCCATAAGTGTCCCTATATTTTAAGTTGCTAATCTAATCCTAGTTTCCTAAATTAGCTTCTTTACCTACCCACATCCAAAATGATGCAGAAATCCTCGCATATTTGACACCATACCTGAATGCCAACATAGCGCATCGCTTCGGGGCGACAACCTAGCCCACCTTTGCCTATTTTTCGTTACACCCGGGTGGTACAAGCGCAACGCATCGCTCATAGGAGACGCCCCAACAAATATTCGGTAAGGATTCATATCAAAATGATCTGAAAAATTTTACGCTAGCTACCTAATGCAACCTTCCTCCTTTACCTGGACTTGGGACCAGCACAATATGAGATGAACATATGCACCTACTCCCCTCAAAAATAGAGGAAAAAAAAATTGGATACATTCCATTTCAGAATTTTAGCAAGTTTTTTCAAAGCACTCTAAACACAAGAATTGCAGTAATTTTCTGTAAACTTTTCATTACCAAGCATAGAATATTTGACGTACTCAAAGAAAACAAGTGAATAATTCATGCAACCAACCCCACCACACTCCATAGGACTTGAAGCTTTTGTGTGGTTTCCTCTCGCACAAAGGAAACAAAATGAACCCTCCAAAATCTCCATAACATCTACTAGCACTTCATGCACTTTCTAATGGAATGAAACTATTACAAAGTGCCTCCATTTCAAGTTTTAGCCTAGTGTACTTCCAATATAGGGTCATGTCATGCTCTGCTCTGAAATGTGTTATCCTTAGTAAAATGAACTAAGGTAGTGAATTTCAGGGTTTTGATTTGGATTTGTTAGGATTTAGAAGAAAATACAATTTTATATTGTATCTTGTACAAATCCATACAAATCCAAACCCAAGTGTTAAATCCATGCTCCCAAACGCAAGGCAAGTAAAAACATATTTTTGAGCGTGCACTCTACATGCTGGGGGCATGGGTGGTTGGTTTAGACCAGTTACCTGCAACAAACAAGTAGGAATTTGGACAAACCCTTGCAGGAAAAGATCAACCTTTTCCAGAGTGCTCTGTGGAACAGGCGTAATAACATACAGCAAATGTTTTGATGTGTCAATGGCTCTTACAATCCCTGGTTCCATCAAGCAAATAAAATGCATAAGAATTAAAGTTTCAAAGAAAAATCACAATATTATTTTCAGCTTTTGCACTAAAAGCAAAAAATCAATATCATCATAATGATATTTTCATTCTATGCATGCTAGTAAAAGAAAATTGTAATGTTATTAGAACACAAGAAGTTATCAACAAAATAAAAATAAATCAAAAGTAATAAATATGCACAACTTAATACGCAAGTCAAAATAGTAAAGGATTTGATGGCCTTCCAACATTTAAAGGATGTTACCCAAGATCAAGCAAAATGAGAAAAAGGATTCATATAGTTGGTCCCACACAGAGGGACTCAACTTGTGGTTGTGGCAGTGTCATTGTTGTTTTGGGGAAGTTGTATTTCCCATAAAACTCCTCAGCTCTTTCCCCTCCGCCTCCTCCTCATAGAACATAAGTTATAATAATCACTAGAGAAATAATAGAGGAAAGAAAAGGTATTTTCAAGGACTGCTTTCTATTTTGGCTTATGTACAATTAACGAATAGATTATGACAATGTGTTTATCTACATTGCTAGTTTTCTATTTCTGTCAGTTTTTTCAATTGTTTTTTTATGGTTCTCAGTTGATCTAGCAAGCTATTGTCAAAACTAATGTTTTAAAAGGCATTCGTGAGGCACGCCTCATTTTGAGCATAAAACGCCCTAAGGTGTAACTTGAAAGGTGTAAATCCTCAAATGCGTACGTCTCAAGGGAGAAGGTGTACGCCTCAGGCAAAACATCGCACCTTTTACGCCTCATATGGGAAGGCGTACACATTTTGGGAGCCCCTGATTTAAAATATATATATATTTTTTTAGAAGTAACAATGGCTTTGACAAGCGTCAAAACCCCACTCTCTTGGCGAAGCTTCTTTCTTCCAAGCTTTCGTATCTCTCCGACGACTCCTCCAACTTCTCATCTCTCTCTGATGAGTCGATGACTCCTTTTGACATATCGTCTCTCTCCGACGACCCCTTCGAAGTTCTCGTCTCTTTCCAAGCTTGTGTCTAGCTTCAAAGACTCCTCCAGCTTCTCATCTCTCTCCGACGAGTCGACGACCCCTTCCAATCTTTGATCTGCTGCTGAAGACCCCTTCCGGCGTCTCATCTCTCTCCAATGACCCATTTGGACCTCTCGTCTCCCTCCAGCGACCCTCTACAGCCTCTTGTCTCTCTCCACGACCCCCTACAACCTCTCTACTTCGAGATCTCTTCTCAGTCTGAGGTCTTTACTCGAACTAATTCGATTATTCAACTCTCGCACTCTCCAATGTTGTTTGTAGCAAACTCCCATGAGACTCTTTGCCAGTGTCTCTAACACTCAAGGTAGCTGCAGCTGCTTTTGATTTGTTTCACTTTTCACTTTTCATTTTTCAATTTTCAGTTTTAATTTCCTGCTGCAGCTGCTTTTTCTCTTCCTTTTATAATTTTATGGCTCATGCATATTTTTTAACATGAATTGTTTGAGTTTTTTAGCTAAAATTGGCCTACATGATATTTAAAAATTATGTATTTATTTTTTTCTCCATTATTATTAAATTTTTCTCATCTTTTTACTATATATAAATTGGTTTTATTTATTAATTATTTTAAAAAATATAGTCCCAAAATGCTTACGCTTCGCCTCGCAGAGGATAAAACGCCTCGCCTTACGCCCTCGCCTTTTAAAACATTGGTCAAAATACTTTAATATTCAAAATTATCTTTTGTAGTTTAGATCATTCATTTTATACATATTTTTTATTAAAATTAAAATAAAAATGATCATGTGAATTTAAAATATAATTAATATAAACATATCTACAAAAAACTCTAGAATCGCAAGGAAAATAGAAGTTATTTAAAGAATGTAGTACTAAAAAATGAGTCACAATTAAGTAAAATAATTATAATAATTTTATTTCTACTAAAAATAATTTTAATTTCCTTTTATTATATTTTTTAAATGTTTATTTGATTCAAAGACAAAATTGAGCATTAGTTTAATTAAGTTCTTAACATGGTTTTAAATAACGGCCGTTACATAGCGTAACGGCCGTTACATAACAGAAATCGAAGGCTCCAAAATCGATACCGGCCGATAATGCGGTTCGAAAAAAATTCACAGTCGTAACGGCCGTTACGGAGACGTAACGGCCTGTAACGGCTGTTACGACAACGTTACACTTTGTAACGGTCCGTTACAGACCGTTACATGGCCGACAGCTTGCAGAAATCTGAATCCCTAAAGGCTTTCTGCTGCAGCGCTGCTTTCCCCCTCTCCCAACCACCCATCTGTCATTCAATCTAAGTCTAACATTCAAAGAGCAAATTGGAAAGTAAAAAACTTACCTTGAAATTTTGTTGGCTGAAGCAATAAGAAGGCTTCACTTCCTCGAAGCCTGAGAGTGAGCAGATCTACTCATCTTCGTAGCCTTCCAGGACTCAGGAATTGCAGACTTACAGTTGCAGCAACTCGGCGAGTCACCGGCGACAAGTCTGCAACAGCTCTGCCGCCTCTACGAGTCGCCGATAGCCCGTCGGCAACTTCCTCCACCAGTCGTTGCACTCGCCACCAGCCAACCCTTCGATTTCGGCTTCGAAGCTTGGAGTCATCGCTTATCGGCCGTTCGTGCTTCGCAGCCTTCGCTCCTTCAAGGCTCCTCCGAGTCCCCTCCCCTTAAACTTTTCATTATGTTTTTTTTTTTTTAAATTATATTTTGTTGTAAATTATGTTTGTTAAATTGAATTAAAAAAAAAGTAATTTAATAGAGTAAAAAATTAGAAATCAATAATAATTATGTTAAATAAAATTTTCTTAATTTATAAATATTTTAATTGTCTTATATTTTTTGAAAGATAATTATGAAAATCTAGTTCCATCACATATTTCTTGTTTATTAATATTTTTTTAAGTTTTAAAACATCATTTTAACCTTAAATTTAAAATTAGGTAAAATAAATCTTTACATGATCTATTTTTTGTTTTTAGTTATCAAATAAAGTAAAAATTGATACAGAAGCAAATTATGAAGACCCTCCACGTCATTCTTTTTGTTGTTGACATGTGTTATGTTATAAATTTGTAATATTGTATTCATGTATTTTCAACTATTTATTTATATTTGATATTAATCACTTTTTAAATTCATGTATGTGTAATGTGTATATTGAGTATTGAGTATGTTGATTCATTTTTAGTAACTTTATGACTTTAATTAATTGATTCTTACATTTCTACATCTTTTTACTCATTAAAGTTTTATGACTTTAATTAATTGATTCTTACATTTCTACATCTTTTTACTCATTAAAGTAATGTAAACTATAAAAAAATAAGCTTTTTTTTGTAAACAGCGCGCTAAAATTAATATAAAAATCATGATGCCTATTAAAAAGCATTTGTAGGTTGAACGAAAGCCTTCAAAATTCATTAAAAATCATGTATTAATGGATTTCATGCTTATTTTTCGATTTTGGCATGGTTGAGCATGCGTGAAAAAAATTCACGACCGTTACGCCCGCTTCTCGTTGCGTAACACCCGCGACCGTTACGCGACGTTACCCGCAACCGTGATTTTGAACCATGGTTCTTAATCTTTTCTAGTTTTAGAAATATTAACATAACAAGTTGTTGGTTTTCGGTTTATATATGCGTGCGTGTGTGTGTATGTTTATGTATGTAAGTTGTTCATTGTTAAATCTTGATATACATTGTTGGCCAACAACCCAAGGGCTTCAGCTTTTAGGTAAAGTGGTAATCCAACATGGAATTAGAGCTGGTTACCAAGAGGTCCTAGGTTCTAGTCTTATTGTCCACGTTTTCTGTGCAGTATTTGAAAAAAATTTATAGTGCTCCCTATCATTAAGTGTTATATATCGTGTGTTCATCTCTTCGCGTGCTGTCAGGCAGAACATGAGGGCAAATGTTAAAGCTTGATACACGTTGTTGGCCCACAACCTAAGAGCTTAAGCTTTTAGGTAAAGTGGTAATCTAACAGTAATAGTTGTCAATTAATTAGTTAGGATAGAGAATAATTAACAACACCTATGATAATTTTTTACTATTCACATTATTTTTATAAATATTAATGAAAATTTTTATAATAATAATGATATTATTCTTAATAATAATTTGAAATCACACAAATATTTAGTGGGGAGAAAATTTTTTATTCAATTAAAAATTTATTTAAGGACATACGAGCTAATAGTTCAATTAATATCTTCTATAATATATATACACACATATATGTGCATATATAATTTGTTCCATAGTAATAGCAAGCAAGTTCTTAGTTCTAGTTATAAGGTCTTTTCTCTTGTATTTGAGGTCGTGGGTTCTAGTCCTCTTCCCCACACTTCTTCAATTATTTCTCTTAAATGGACCAAGACAATTAAGCTGGTCCACCAGGTCAGCCCAAGTCAGGCCAGGTTGCCTGGCTTGAGCCAAGTTTGCCACAGTTTGCTTCAAATCCAGATTTCTCAGCATACCAAACGTGAAAAGATCATCCAGTCCAAGTTTTAGAACTATGACCCTAACTCTCAACAATCCACTCTTGAGTATCCAGAGGTCTCCCTAAACTCAAAATAAATATACCAGCCCAGTCCTTTGGCCAAAGATAGAAAAGATAGAAACAAATCAGAGTTAGTGGAGCAAACTGGACTCAGAAGAATTCTTGTTGTAAAAAGTGGTAATCAGGCTGGAAAAACATTATATAGAGATATGACATATCTAGCCCCATACATACACTAGTTATCAGAACAAAAGAAAGCTGAGAACTACTATTCTAATTTCCAATCAACAGTATTGCACTGATCTCTCAGAATTTTCTATCACAGCACTAGGTGGAAATAAGAAAGCTGATAACTACTATTCTAATTTCCAATCAACATGAGTTTCTGGTGTGCCAAGGTCACTCTTAACACAATCTCCTATGTCAATGATAACGCCATCAATGCTTTTAACATTGCAAATGCTGATAAACAAAAACGGTTTTTAACATTGCAAATGACTAACAATACCATTAACATATATAGTTGACTGCTACAAACTACATGTTTGCAACAATGCATTTTCTCAACAAAGCTCAAATTTCTTTGGAAATTCAAAAATGTACATGCTGAGCCCTGAAAACAGCCTACATTCACGGTCAAATTTAACAAAACAGTGACAAAATATGAGGTATTAAACAAGAGTGTAGAAGAAACTTACCAAGACCAACACAGTGGGAAAACTGTTCAGACTCTTCTGAGCTAATAGCCAAACCAACTAAGCTTGCATTCAAACTCCGGAAGATTTCCGTACGAGGGACCTAACACATCACCATCATCATCACCAGCATCATCATAATAATAATAGTACTAGATGTGTTGTCATATTCCGCATAGATAGCAATAACAACAAAATGAAAATCAATTAAAAAAAAAAGTACAAGCAAAGAAAGACGAAAACGACAAAGATGGACTAAGCACTCTCCACAAGGAAAAATACAATAATAGGGGGAAAAAAAAACAAAGAAATAAGTGAATTTAAACTCGCGAATCTCTCCATTTATCAACCAAAGACACTACTTTGAAATGCAAAATTATAACACTAAAGTGGAGGTAAGAAAACTACTTTGTACCATATAAACCAGGCAGACCTGCTTCGTCCCTAAAAATTCGGGCATTACAGCAAACTAGCAAGTTACATCACCACTTATTCGCTTGGTAATGTTCTAGACAATCCTAAATTAGACAAAAAAAAAATTTAATATCAAAGAATATTGTTGAAAATCTTTCTTAAGGGGCTCCCAATAAGTTGGGAATATTACCTACTTATGTGGGAACTTCTACCTGACCTGGCGTGGATAAGAAGAAGGATGATTTGGTCACTTAGTAGATGGTCCAAGTTTGAAAGGGTTTAGATCTAGCCAGTTTGGCATCTAAGAAAGTTGTTTCAGCAGGAAAGTTGTTATGCTATTCTCTCTTACAAAAGCATTCCCTTAGACATAAAGTGATCAAGAGTATGCTTGGTCATAAGAAGAATACGTGGGAAACATTCTGCCATAGCACATTAATGCTACACGAGAGCTCCTAAGAGGTTTATTCTGTGTTTTTTCAAAGTATAAAGTGGTGATGGTTTTCATGTTTGCTCCTCAATGTTAGAAGTTTCATTGTCTATTGGTTTCCTTGTAATGTAGGACAGCCAAGAGAAGAGCAGACAGGCAGGTAGAGAAGAGAACTGAAGGAAGAAGAACAAAGACAAATTCCTAATTTCTCCTCTCTAAGTAGAATATGATCACATAGACTTATCTGCAGGCAGTGCCCCATCAATCTCCCTCTGGTTAGAGAAAACTCAACGTCAAACTTTTGAAATAGTGTAGTACAAACTCAAAAATCCGGAACACTGTCAACCAAGCATCAAAATGAATTAGTGGCATGAATTGCAACACATCCTCAAGCACCATATAAGAGTAGCAAATAGATTCTCCAACTGACGACTCTTATCACCCAAAAGCTTCAAATCATCCCAACCCTAACCTTGGCTCACACGAGAGAAAACAGGCGGCCACAACATAAGAGCGCCAACCAAAAAATCACTTGAAATCACCAGCAAGCATAGAAGGCTCCAACATCCTTCAATAAAGTAACAAGTCCTCCAAATAAGAAATTTATTTAATATCCAAATCTAATGGCAAACCAAGAACAACAGGCTCACCAAATTTGGTTAAAGAATGAGGAAAAAGAGAAGATAATGGAAGCAGCAGGGGCACAATAATTAAGGAATCTTTAAGAGAATCAAAAGCAGACAATAGTGGTTTATTATGTGGATCAAAGGTGAGAAATTGTTGCTCAGGAATTGAATTTTTAACAAGCATTTCAATCCCTAATAGTTGATAGCTCATCTTAAATTTCATTGCATATACCAACAGTAAAGTCTAGGACAAGCAAAGTTTCAGTATCATAGAAGAAGCACCAACTGTGAGTAGAGTCACTAGAGGCAAGTCTAGGGATTAATCCTTATAGAAAATACTCATGACGTAGGTCCATTAAAGGGTCAGGAAATTGGGCACCATTAAGATGTAAACCATCAATATCTAGCACTGAATTACGCAATAATTCAAATGAGGACTTGAAACCATCTCAACAATTTGGATCCCCTCCTAAATATTTTTGAGCAAGATCACTGCCATAGTTGTTAGAATCATGGGATATGCCATACGAATCTTACTACTCAAATTGATTCCAACCAAATCAATTCAAACTTTACAGGAGAAATGGGAAACAACTGAATCATTGCCTTAGAATTTTCATTTCTTAATAGGAGTCTTAATGACAAGCACATTGCCTTCCTCACTTTGAATTTTTTTCAGCTTTCCTTGGGAGCATTCCAAAATAGTGGACTTCCCATAATTTGGTGATTTTTCTTGTAAATCTTTCAAGCGCTATTTAAATCTTCTATCAATCCTATTCTTCCTGTAGCTAGTTGCATGTAGAATGACAGAATCCAGTCTAAGGTGTACACTTTTGTTTGGCTAGTCGTCCTTAACTTTGCATTTAGAAGCGTAGTGTTAAAAATCAGTGTGTAACGGCCGTTACGGACATTATGTAATGGTATCAGTGGCTTCCGATATCGTTACAGTGTGAAATCTCAGAAGTACTCCGATTCACAACCGTAACAGGTCCGTATAGACCATTACGGGCTGTTACAGTGCCAGACTAGTTGTGAATGACAAAACAGGTTTTTGAGTCCTTTTTTTGCATTTTCCCCTCTCCTTTCCATTTATTGAAGCTTAGAAACTCAATTTTAGTTGGTTTATTTAGTTAGCGATTTTTTTTTTAAAAATAATTTTGGGTTATTTTCCTTGACATATAGTGTGCATTTTTCTTATAATTGCGTTCAAATAAATCCAACATTTTCTCTTACTAAATTACATATGTTTGAATTTTAAGTTCTTTCTTCTTTTTTTCTGTTTCTTTTACATCCAGTTTGGAGACTAATATACGTTCTATTGTATGCATTTTTGTTCTTGTTTAACATATGAGCGTTCTATATTTTATTTTTTGGAAAAAAACGAATTCTACTAAAAAACTAAGTCACTAAAAAGATGGCACTCTATATTTATATTTCTTTATATTTATCACTTCTTACTTTGAATTTCATTTATAATCAATAAAGTAGAGAAAAGAAGCAAATGCATGCTTCTCCTTGCCAATAGCAACTAAAGCAACCAACAAGACATCCAATACATGTAGAATATGTTATATTTAACTTTAAAGTGAATAAACTTTACTAAAAATCATTCAAAGCATTAGCATATAGGATTCTGGGATCAAAACAATTGAATCTATATGTTTTTAAGAAGTTCGGTAATGCAAAAAACCAATTAATAGACACAACGTCCATTACCCATTACATAGTGTCCGCGACAGCCATGACCATTACACTGTGACTGTTACCATTATGCGGACTGTTACCGTCATTTTAAACCATGTTTAACAGGCATAGGTACATGACTTTGTTTGGTTAGTTGCCCTTCACTTTGCATCTAGAAGGCTTAGGTCCCATCTAAGGTAAGCGCCTTTGCTTCGTTAACAGTCCTTTAAAAAGTTGACCTTTTCTCATAACCAATGGTGTAATGGTATCAGGTTCCTTTTAGGTCCTGTCTAAGCCATGGGGTAGAAAGGTCTTCCCTTAATTCCCAACATAAGTAGGTATAAGATTCAAATCCCTAACCAACAACAAACATTGTCCATGTCATTTCTAGTACCACCAAAATAAGGATTCATCTCTTAATATTTGGTAATGTACTTTTGCAGCGATGAATTTCATTCTTTCTCCTTCTATTTTTCATGCAGCCTGGTAGGTGTGGAATAATTTGTCTAATATTCTTTGGAGACGAGGTCCTTTGGAGATTATATTGCCAACTTCATCTACAGGCTTTGACAAAGAAGGGCATGCCAAGAGGTTGTCGTCCGACGCAATTTTTTCTGTGATTTGGCACATTCAGGAGGAATGCTTCAATTTCTCTATTTGCTACACTTACTTATTTCTTTGCACGTATGCACCTAGAGCTTTGTGGGTTTTTGGTTCACAAAATCAAAAAAATTCTCGTAGAGTAAATTTCCTTGGAATCTCATTCGTGTGAATAGGATGCCTGCCTCATTGGAATATGTTTTTGTTTCATTTGGTTGTAAGATTCCCAAGAACGTACACCGGATTCTCATGTCAATGTTTGGTTCAATATGGGAATTTTGGTAACCTTCTAGAAAAATGACCATAATACCATTAACATGTGCATAAATAATACATGAAGAATAATTATATTTTCAACACAAAAATCTACTAAGAATAAGAGCGTAATTAAATCTTTGTCCTAAAATTTTCAATAAATTTAAAAAATTTAACACTTGAATAATCCAATAAACTGAAATAATTTAAGGCAATATGGTCTCCAAATACTTACTATTAAATTATTATAACATAACAATAATATTACTTTCATTTTATTAATTTTTTATTATTTTAAATATAATAATAGCGTGTAATAAGGGGCATTGATGTCCAACCAACCAAAATAATGAGGGCAATTTGTCCCAAAAGTAGGATGGGAATGGGATTCCCATAAAACTTACCCATGGAAGAGGGCGGGAATGGGATGCTCATGTTTTGTAAGAATCTTTCATTCCTAGAAATGTTAAGATGCATGCAACGTAAGATTTTGGTCTGCAAACAAACGTCGGAATGAGATTTCATAGGCATCACAATTCCAGGAATGTAGAAAGAAGCCGCAAACCAAACTCCCCCTTCAGGTAGTGTCTTTCACTAACTTCCAACATGAGGGGAAAGGTAGCCGACTTGATGTTTCTTAGTTCTATCTTGTATTTCATTTTCAAACCTATTGTTCATTTCTAGGAGAATGCATTTCGTTTTCTTGTGTTACTCTCCTATTTACAAAAGCTTCTATAAAACAACCAACAACACCAAGCTTTAAGTCCCACTAGGTAAAGTCAGCTGTATGAATCCTTCTCCGCCATTCTTCTCGAAAATTCTAGGTTAAGGATCCATAAACTTATTGTTCCATTCAAGAAAAACAATTGTTACGAATCAACAAGCTTCTGCACCCACCTGGCAATGGAGATGTCTAATCTTGACACTTGATATGGAAATCTCATAAGGAGGGTGAGAGACTAACGCATGTGCGAGTTCTCTGATTGTGGAGATATTCATGTTATTTGGGATGCACTGCCTGAAATAAGCCATTATTCGCATATCCCGCAGCAGGCGTGCATCTTTTTGTACTAGCATCCTGTAAAACACAATGCAACAAAACTGATAACTCAGCAAATGCAATTTTATTTCAAAAATAACAAAATTTAAGAAAAAAGCCACATCCCCCTAATATGCCTCATTTTTTCTAGAAAATTATAACATCTGTTGCTAAATAACACTTTACAAAGTGGATAGATAATAAATAGTCAAATCAATGACTTCAAAGAGGTGAAGAATCTCAACAAAATAGGATTAGGTAAAGCAAAATCCAACAAAAAGAACAAACAGAATACTAGAATAGTCTTAAGATAAAAAGTAAAGGGTATATCCATGAGTGTCCAAATAGACAACAATTACAAAATGCATTATACAGTAAATCAATGAAGCGCATAACAAAATGGTTCGAATTGTCCTCTCTTTTGAGAAGGTCTTTCAATATATAGGCAAGACTGTCAGCTATACAAGGAAACTTAAATCTGTACATGCTAATTACATAGAGTAATTTTAGGAAGCTATACATGCTAAGCTAAATCTCCTCTCCTATTTATGAAAGTATATACAGCCTAGATTAATAGCTATTAACAAGGCATAATTTATGGATTCTATTGACATCCTCCCTCAAATTGATGTTCGTTTGTAAGAAAATTATGTCGTTGCCGTGTGAGAGCCTTAGTGAAAATATCTGCCACTTGAAGATTGCTATGAGGAAGAGAGATAGTCTGAGCTTCAAACGGTTCACAGATGAAGTGGCAATCAACCTCGATATGTTTAGCGCGTTCATGGAAGATGGGATTGGCTAAAATGTGAATCACACTAGTATTATCCGCATGAAGAGAAAGAAGACCACCTAGAGAGAAGCCAAGTTGAGCCAATAGCCCTCAGATCCAATGTATCTCAATGCAAGCTTGGGACATGGCCATATATTCGGACTCAGTAGAGGACTTAGAAACACGGTTCTGTTTCTTGCTTTTTCCAAGAAATAAGAGCCAGACCAAGAAACATACACCAACCCGTAGTAGAACGTCAAGTGTCACTATACCCGGCATAATCAGCATCATTATATGCTACAAGATCAAGTGCAGTACCAATAGGATAGAAAAGTCCCCGCAAAGTTGAGCCATGGACATAGTGAATGATTTGTCGAACTGCAGCCATATGAAGGTGCCGAGGAGAAACCATGAATTGACTAACGTGTTGGACTGCATAAGAAATATCAGGTCTAGTAATTGTAAGATAAACCAAGCTACCAACCAGCGTACGATAGGCTACAGGGTCTGATAACAAGTCACCCTCTTCTTTGCGCAGCTTGAGATTAAGTTCCATGGGAGTATCAAGAGGGGTAGAGTCCTGGAGACCAGCAGCAGCCACCAAATCCTAGGCATACTTGTGCTGTGACAGAAAAATACCATGTTAAGCAGCAGTAACTTCTAGACCAAGAAAATACGAAAGAAATCCCAGATCCTTCATGTGAAAAGAGTCCTGTAAATACTGCTTTAGTTGGGAGATCAGAACCGAATCAGGCCGTGATGATTATGTCGTCAACATACACCAAGAGAATGACAACACCAATCTCAGTTTTGCAAAGAAACAAAGATGCATCATACTTGCTTTTGAGAAAAGCAAACTTGAGTAGGGTAGAAGTAAATTTCTCATAACATGCACGAGGGGCCTGTTTGAGACCATACAAGGAGCGACGCAACTTGCACACTGCTGCAGTAGGGGTGGAAAGTAAACCTGCAAGAGGACGCATATAAACATCTTCCTTGAGATCCCCGTGAAGAAAGGCGTTCTTCACATCCATTTGGTGCAAATCCCAATTTTGAGAAGTGGCAAAAGCCAAAATTATGCAGATGGTGGTCATTTTGGCCACCGGAGCAAAAGTTTCCTCGTAATTTACTCCATATTCTTGATTATTTCCAAGAGCTACTAAGCGGGCTTTATACCTGTCCAAACTACCATCAGACTTAACCTTAATAGAATAGACCCACTTACATCCAAGTGGAGTCACACCTGCAGGACAATCCACCACTTCCCAAGTCTTATTAGCCTCGAGCACATAGTTCCTCCTGCATGGCCTACTGCCAGCATTTCTCTTTGACTGCCTGTGAGTAACCAGCAGGAATAGCAATAGAAGATAGAGTGGCAAACAGTGCAGAAGTAGTAGTACTTGCCATACGTGATGGGAATCCATAAAGGTCAGGAGGAACTGATACTCTAGAGGAATGGTGCAAAGGAGCAGATGGCAAGACAGGAGCAGAAGGGGCCAGCACTGGAGGTCTCTGCTGGTATACCATGTCTGGATGGAACCTTTCAACATGAGTACTAGGAGCACTAAAAGTGTCATCGAAAGAAGGCAAGAAAACAACGGAAGACTCCGGTGAGGAAGACATAGGAAAGAACCATTGATTTTCAAAAAAGAGCACATTCCTTGAAATATGAACCTGATTAGAGTTTGGACCATAGCATAAATAACCCTTTTGTTACACTATATCCCAAGAAGGCACAACGGATGGATTGGGCAGAAAGCTTGTTTCTGTCCGGTGGGGGAAGATGCATAAAGCAAACACACCCAAAAATGTGAAGATTTGTATAGGTAGGATTGTTATGATAAAGCCTGAAATATGGAGACTCGAAATCCAAAACTTGGGAAGGAAGTCTATTTATAAGAAAGGTTGTTGTGGTAAGTGCTTCAACCCAACACGTAGGAGGAACCAAAGACTCAATGAGCATGGTCCGAACAACATCTAAAAGATGACGATTCTTTCGTTCGGCTAGTCCATTTTGTTGTGGAGTATATGGACAAGAACGTTGAGAAATAATACCTTTAGATTGCAAGAAAGATTGGAACTCATGAGACACATATTCCCCACCCGTGTCGGACCTAAGAATTTTAACAGAAGCTGAAAATTGAGTGTCAAGAAGAGCTAAGAATAGTTTGAACATATGAAAAACTTCTGATTTGTGCCGCAAGAAATACACTCATGTGTATCTGCTGTAGTCATCGATAAATTTCACAAGATATTTGTATTGGGCATGAGAAACAATAGGACTAATACCCCAGACATCACTATGAATGATCTCAAAACTGTGGGTGGCTCTACTTCCTTCAAAAGGAAAGGGTAAAGTCTTACTTTTGCCAAGTTTACAAGTTGCACAATCAGGGAACATAGTGGAAGAAGAATGCTCTTTATTATTCAATAAACCAGGTTTCAACAACTAAGATAGAACCCTAGAATTAGGATGACCAAGGCGCTTATGTCAGACTTCATTTGACACTCTAGACTTATTACAAAGTAAAGAAAGTCCAGAGAAAGAAGGTAAGCTTCGTGGAACAGGTAGTTGTAGAGAAAAGAGACGTCCATGGTTAGGCCCTTTGCTATCAACTGCCCTCACATCTTATCCTGCACAACACAACCACCATGAGTAAAATGTACATCATAATTTTGGTCCACAAGCTGGCCAACAGAAACTAAATTCACAAAGAGATTAGGTGATACAAGAACAACCGTAAAGGAAGAAGATACATCACCAACTGCCACAATGGGTAGAGCACTACCATTGGTTGTTTGAATATGTGAAAAGCCACAATATTCTCTGACATTACTTAAACCATGGAGAGAATTAGTCATATGATTAGAAGCACCTGAGTCTAAGATCCAAGAGGGAGATGAAGAACCAGTACCTTGACAACCCAATGCTGAAAATGCACTCACAATCATTTCTTGCACCGTTTCTCAAGTTAGAAAAGGTGCTGGAGGCTTTAAAGCAACAGCAGAAGTTGCAGCAGTAGCAGCAGGCATAGCTGGCTGTAAGTCACCAGTAACAACAGCATGATAGACCTTGTTGGAGTGTGAAGGACGAATAGTACAGTCCTTAATAATGTGCCCTGGCTGCTTGCAGTAATTACACAATTTCTGAGGACAGTTAGGGGCAATATGGCCATATTGCGTGCAACTATAGCACTGTGTGGTGCTCATGTCACGACCCTTCCCCTTGCCATGAGCAGCATAGGCAACTGAGACGGTATTAGAAGCAACGCGAGACTGCTCCATAATATTCTGAGTATTGAGGCGTTGTTCCTCACGCAAGTTCTCCAAAACAGGCCTCCAAAGTCAGAACAGGAACTCTATTTACTAGAGAGGCACAAATAGATTAAAATTCAAGCCTCAATTTCATTAGAAATTGGTCTCTTTGGCTGGTTTTGTGTATGTGTTGTACCGTCGCAAATCCTGCCTCCAGTCCTTCTGCAAAGACCGTGGCTGTAACAAGGTCAGAATAATCGTTCCACAAAATCAGAAAACCAGAGTAGTAGTCTTGAACTGATCAATCCCCTTGAGCAATGGCCAACTCAAGCGGGAAGCGCCAAGCATTGTTGTCTTGGTTATAGACTTGCTTGAGAAAATTCCAGATAGCCTTTGCAGACCTATGAGGACACAGAGAAAGAATCAGATGTGGCTCCATAGAACCAAGAATCCAGGACATGCTTTGATTATCTTTGGCATCCCAAGCTGTCTTGTCGACCACAAACCTTTCTGCAGTAGATCCCCCTTTGCTGCTGCCATCTATATGCCCTCACGGCTCTTTACCCTTGAGAAAGGTCTCCAATTGAAACTCCCAAGCAGCATAATTTTTGCCAGTGAATCTGACACAAACATTATCTGACTTCTCTCCATAAGTACTGAGGCTATGACTGAGAAAACTAGGACTGAGATGTCTTAGAGAATGGCTCTGATACCATAATGGTTCGAATTGTCCTCTCTTTATGGTAAGCTAAATCTCCACTCCTATTTATGAAAGTATATACAGCCTAAATTAATAGCTATTAACAAGGCATAATTTATGGCCTTCTATTTACAGCGCAAAGAAGGGGAGCTTAGGCACAACGGTAAGGTTGTCGCCGTGTGACCTGGAGGTCACTGGTTTGAGGCGTGGAAACAGCCTCTTGCAAAAATGCAAGGTAAGGCTGCGTACTATAGACCCACTGTGGTCCACCCCTTCCCCGGACCCTGCGTATGCGGGAGCTTTGTGCACCAGGCTGCCTTTCTTTTTTTTTTTTAATTGACAGTGCAGACTTTAAAAATAATTCCTTTAAACAGCTTTTTCACTCTTTGGATTTAACTAGTAACGAGTACGAGGGAAAAAAACTCCACAAAAGGAAATGTTTTAATAAATCAGCAAATCCATTGGAACCAAAATTCCCAATGCATGCCAAAGGAATGTAATTCAATCAAAACTCTCGATTGTAGCCAAGCAGTTCTGGGTATCAAACAGAGCTCCCAAGAAACTAATTTTAACATAGTCAATTTCCCCTCTTCTTCAACCAGTTTCACTAGAGCTTTTCACCAAAATAGTTACTTTCAAAATCAAAATTATTAAAAGAGTTGAGATTGTAAACTACAGATTTAGGGCTATCTGCATCTTAAAGATACAGACAGCCATACGAGTCCCACATGCGTCCAATTCACACAGCTCCCCTTCGCACTCAGTTTATCTCCCTTTCAACAGTATCCGTCCCATGATAATAGGTGTTCAGACCACCAATGGTGCCAAGGAGGGAAGGTTCCAGCAATGGTGTTTGAGAACACTGAGGTTGTCAACAGTGAGAGTACAGCATTGGCGCCAATGCCACGGGAGCAGACATAACCATTGGCAACAAACCTGGTGTTGAGTTATTGCAGTTGCAGCAACCGACAAGGTTGAGGCCGGGCTCAGCAAGGAGGTGGTCAAGGAGGTCAGGAAGTTGAGGTTGAGGGTTGAAGTCACTGGAGAGAGAAGATGTCATTGACGTCAATTTGGACACTGCACAACGAGAAGCCACAACCAATGGCGCAATGGAGCTGTGCATCACGGAGGCAGAGATGTTCTGCAAGGCTTGCACACATCCAGCACAGAAATCTGCAGAGATCTTTTCCCTCCTTTTTCTCTCCCTTTACCAGCTAAATCCCCTTTTCCAAATGTGTGGCCATTCATTCCGTCATGCTAGAGTTCAGATGTGGCCCATCTTGTAGATGGTCTCCGTCAAGGAAGGGATCAGAGGTGTGTAATTGAAAGCAAGTCATCTCATGCCCCCCATCAATTTTATGGTACTGCAGATTTCCAGAAGGGAAAAAGATAGGAAAGTGTGGGCCTAGGCCTGTCCACATGTTCAAGATGAGAATTGACCTAGATTTATAATTAGTTTCAACTCTCCCTTATTTTGGTAATTAAAAATTTTAAAACAACCATTTTCGTAAAAAAAACTCAGTTTCACTGCAGCAACAACTACCCAGCTAATTGTCCGCCCCTTCCAAGTGTAATTTCTATGTTATGTATGGGTGTTGCCAGAGAAAGAGGGTAACAACAAACACAACAAAGCACAAACTACACTTACAAATCAAAAGACTTATAAGAACATACAATCTATCAGAGAAGTCCTGGCGAGCTGAATTGATCTCAAATAGTTTTTGTGTTTCATCACAATCACCATCTAACCAAAATGCCCCATCTGGTAGGTTCTTGCGCTCACAAGGCACGCTGATCTTAACTACATGACTAGGAGCAATGCGCTTAAGCATGTCCACCAGTGTGTTATAACCAATACCTGGAACACATGACAATAAGAAAATTGTGATGCAATGACTGAGCAAATTAGATAACAGCAACAAAGAAGCATCAGTGTAGAAGTAACACAAAACTGAACCAAGCCACTCAATAGTTACAAATTAAAAGAAGAGGAAAAGACATGAATAAAAATAGTACCTTTCACCCAACCAGGTGTATTAACAAGAAGGGGAGTGTTACGAGAACTTTTACTCTTGGAGAACATGCAATACTCCTTATAGTAATCATATAGAGCAAGTATATAATTCAAGTATGCTTCTGGGTCCCTTTTTGAAGAAACATCACCAAAGAAAAAGGCTCTGACAGAAAAATTAAAAAATTATATAAAATAAAATGAAATGCAATTAAAAGAATCAATACTTCCATTAAATTAATTAATCCGAAAGCTGACTCAGGCAGTGAAATGCCTTCCTTCAATAGATTATAGGTTTCAAGAAGATTCACACACAGAGATCTGACAACAAGACATTAGTTTCACTTCTCACTAAAATAATCAAAAAATAAGAGGACCATAATCAAAAACACACACTTGACTTAAATGTAATATGTAAGAAAATGTGGAAAATTTTACGTATTAATGCATAATATGACCACATCTTCATGGTGCAAAATCTTTCACAAAACATTTCCTCTTGCAGTGCTACTCGAGTTCAAATTAAACTCAAAACTCTTAAACCTTATCATCCATTCTAAATATATTTGCCTTAAAATTCTTGAAACTCCCTCCACGACAAAAACAATGAAGCCTTTAGTACCACAGGGTGGGATCAGCTATGTGAATCCTTTCCTACCACTCCGCAGGGCAATATCCCCACACAATTGGAGTGCCATTAAATCCTTAGTATCCCAATCCAAGCCATTAATGGTCTACCACTCCCCCTCCTGCCGCTTCTAGCAGCAACTGAATCACCCCTCCTAGGTGGAAAACTATGCCATCTACACAGCAAGTGCCAAAGACATCTTAGCTGCCCTCCCTTACCTTATCTTGGAGTCCCACTACACATCCACACAGCTAGACCAAGGTAAACATCTAGATTCCAAAAGATTCTCTTAATGAACTAAAATCAAACTTATAATCTTCTACATATTTAGTTTCATCAATCAAGACAACACCATCTACAAACAATCTACAATATGGAATCTATATGTCTAGTGAGTCCATTCATTACAAACAAGGACTCAAGGCAAAACCTTGATGCAAACCTTTGGAAATTGCCCTATAGTCCTAGTCATGCCAATCATTACCCCATCCTACATATGCTAAATGATATCAATATACCTGCTACAACTCCCTTCTTTTCTAGGACCCACCATAGGACTTCTGTATGTATCATTTCATAGGCTTTCTCTAGAGCTTAAAACTTCTTTTTTTCTCTAAACTTTTCCATAGATCTTCCCAACAAATATATAGCCTCTGTGGTTGATCTCCTAAGCATAAAACCCAATCTGATTTTTTCTCATTTGTAACCTTAGTTTTTTGTTCAATTACCCTCGTTACATTACACGAATCATAAGTTTAATTTGCTCTAGATCAATATCTTCTTCTCTCTAAATTTTTTTACATAAATCCTGTAAATAGATATATAGCTTCTACAGTTGATCTCCTATGCAGTAAACCAAACTGGTTTTTTTCTCATTTCTAGTCATTACCCTTTCCCAAAGTCACATTATATGACTCATAAGTTTAATTTAGTTATTACAATTTTGAATTATCCTGCATTTTTGTACATAGGTATTTCAAGTGATTTTCCTCCATTTGCATCTTATTAGTCCCTATATTTTTCTAAATAAACCAGTTAACCATATTGCTCCATTATCCTCTCAACATGTCCAAACTTCAATGAGGACGTCCATTATTACAGCTTTTTCATTGTTCATTTTTTTTTTTTTTTTTTTTGGGAGTATGGGGCTTGCTAAAATGAAGGCTTAAAACTCAAACTGCATAATAAAAGATCACGGTAGCACAACACCACCAAGGTCATTACACATAAGATTGAAAATACTTGGTGACGGCTCTAGAAGCTAATTCACCCCAAGTAGTACTGCACCACACGAGTTGCAAGTCAATCAATATGCTGCAAATAAGGCAAACAATACTAATGACTAATGTTCATCTTTTTCTTCATTGCCATGTGGCGAGATATTTGTGGAACACTTTGTTTTCTTGTTATGGTGAGGATTGGGTGACTCCGCAGAAGGTATGGCTTTCTTATGGTGAAATTTTGGGGTTTTGGGAAGAGTAAAATAGGGAGGAACTTTTCGAATTGAGCAGTGTATGCTATTTTGTGGATTCTTTGGCTGAAAAAAACACAAGAATTTTCAAAGATCAGAAGACTAATCCCAATTTTCTTTGAGAGAGTTATTTTTCATGCTTCCTTTTGGGCACATTATTTTGTGGTTTTGGGGGGGTCTGTAGCTGTCTGATCTTCAAAGGGATGCAGATGTAGCTTTGTTTTTTACCTCTAATGAAGGATGTCTTATCCTCCTTTTTTGCAATTATTTGGAATTTCTTGTTATCTAAAAATAAGTATACCCCCCCATATGTGTGCCACACATGCACAACCCAATCCCAAAAGCTGATGAGCTGAGTTGCTGAAGCACACCCATCAAGGGGCATTCAAACTTCAAGGCACTTTTCATCTTCTTAAGGGCAAAATTAACTTCAATGATGCAATTTGTGATTATATCTCAAATTCATAGTATATCTTCTCATTTTTCAATTATGAGTTTAGGCCTTCTACTTGGTTTCATTAAATAGCTTATAAAATAATTTTATAACTTCTTTGACTTAAACAACATCATTCGCATTTATACATTTGATACTACCTAGGTCTCTAACCATTTTCCCAATCTTCAGTACTTAGACTAACTCATGCTCTAAGTTTAGTTCCGCAAATTAGTTTTTTTTTTTTTTTTTGCATCTTTTCTTCCCTTTTATACTTTTAAAACTTTTCGGCATTCTTGCTGTGTCTCAAACCAAATTCCTTTTTTAATTGCTTTTTGGACAGCCTCATTCCACCACACTCTCTCTTTACTAGCCATGTCTCTTCCCTTAACCTCTTTCCCTATACTTGTAAAAGTATAACCATCCTATTCCAAAGTGTGTTTTGTGCTTGTGTTATCTTCATTTATCCAGTAGCCTTCTTTTATCATTATATTTTTAAATTTTATTATAAGCTCTCCCTTTAGATGCCGCCACCTAGCTCTCTTCTATTGTCTATGTTACATTGTTACCTTTTACTTTTATTTCCTTTTTTTGATTAGTAATAAGTCTATTGATATCAAAAATGAACACCAAGTACACAAGGAGTGTACATGGGGTAAACAAATCAAAAACAGAAATTACAAGAATCTAGTAAATCAAAAACAGAAGAAAATGATTGGTTTCGCAAAGCAGCCAACCAATCCATCAAAGTTGTAAAATAGCTTCAGGTCCAAAATGGATCTTTCCTTATCTTCAAAACACCTACTATTTCTCTCCCTCCAAAGACACCACAATAAACAATGAGGAACTATCAACCAAATAAACCCATTTCGATAACGACCAAATCTGCCTTGCCAACATGCTAGAAGTCCCACTACAGATTGCAGCATAACCCAGCTCACTCCAAACAAACCCAACACCATAACCCACAAGTCCATTGCAAACGGACAATGAATAAAAAGATGATCAACCGTCTCATTATTACACTTGCACATGTAGCACCAATCCAATATCCAAACCTTTCTTTTTCATAAATTGTCAATCGTTAAGCATTTCCCTAAAGCAGCAGTCCAAACGAAAAAAGCTACTCTAGATGGAATTTTCTGTTTCCAAATACTTTTCCAAGGAAAGCCACAATCTTTGGAGCCCATTAATATATCATAATAACCTTTAACCAAGAAGCCCTTCTCTCTATCAGATTTCCAGAACATCTTATCCTCACCGAACCCCTTCACCGATGCACCATATATGGTATCCATAAAACCAGTTAAGGCCTCTAATTCCCGAAGATGCATACCCCTAAAGAAACTTACATCCCAAAACAAGACTCCATTATCAAACTTCATAAGCTCAGCCACGCTAGCTTCTTTATCTCGGCCAAATCTACACAAATCAGGATAGCTGACTGCAAGAGACGTCTCACCACACCAATGGTCTTGCCAAAATTTCACCTTAGACCCATTTCCAATGTCATATAGAATGTGCAAGAAAAAGAAGGCCATCCCCAACTAATATTTTTCCACAAGCCAACACCATGTGGACCATTAACGGGTCTAGTACACCAACCACCCCAATCACAGCCGTATTTCACCTCTGTCACTTGCCTCCAAAGAGCAGCCTTCTCCATCCCAAATCTCCATAACCACTTCCCAAGCAAAGCTTCATTAAACTGTCTTACCTTCCTTATCCCCAAACCACCCGAAGAAATGGGAGAGCAAACAGTATCCCATCTAACCAAATGGAATTTTGGTTCATCACCAATGCCACCCCATAAAAAATTCCTTTGAAGTTTCTCAATACGGTTAGCCACAGCAGCAGGAATAGGAAATAAAGATAGAAAGTAAGTGGGTAAATTAGATAAAGTGCTTTTAATTAACGTGACTCTACCTCTCTTAGATAAGTACAAACGTTTCCACCCTGCTAACCTTCGTTCTATCTTCTCCAAAATTGGGTTCCATATTGTCTTATCCTTGAATTTGGCTCCCAAAGGAAGACCCACATATTTCATAGGAGTATTACCTTGTTTACAGCCAAGGATGTGCAAGAATAAGTCAAAATTAAACACCCTACCAACAGGAACCAACTCTGACTTGCCCAAATTTATCTTTAAACCAGAGACCGCCTCAAACCACATAAGTATCACATGGAGAAACAAAATCTGATCCAGATCAGCGTCACAAAAAATTAGAGTATCGTCCGCAAAGAGAAGCTGAGACACCACCAAAGCTCTTCCCTCTATAAGCCCCACACCAAAGCCTGACATGTGACCATCATGGACAGCTTTATCCAGCATTCTCCCCAGGGCTTCCATAACCAAAACAAACAACAAAGGAGACAATGGGTCACCTTGTCTCAACCCCCTAGAGCTCTCAAAAAACCCACAAGGAGTGCCATTTTTCAAAATGGAAAAACAAACTGTAGACATACAAAAGAAAATCCACCGCCTCCATTTGGCAGAGAACCCACCCCGTTCTAGTAACTGCATAAGAAAACCCCAATTAACATGATCAAAAGCCTTCTCAACATCTAATTTGCAAAGTAGCCCTGGCACCCCAGTTTTCAATCTACTATCAAGGCATTCATTAGCAATAAGTACAGGGTCAAGAATCTGCCTGTTCCTCACAAAAGCATTCTATGAAGTTGAAATTATATCTTCCATAACCGTGCAAAGTCTGGTGGCTAAGACCTTAGCAATGATCTTATAAACCCCCCCCCCCCCCCCCCCCCCCCAAACAAGACTAATAGGGCAAAAATCCTTTACTTCAATTGCTTCATTTTTTTTAGGAATGAGAGTGATGAAAGTAGCATCCAGGCTTTTCTCAAACTGGCCTCTAGCAAAAAAAATGATGGAACACAGTCATAAGATCAGGTTTGAGAATCCTTGAGCAAGCTTGGAAGAAAGCCATTGTAAATCCATGTGGTCCAGGCGATTTATCACCATTAAAATTTTGTATGACATCAAAAATTTCTGCCTCCTCAAATGGTATATCTAGCCAATCTGCATTATCACCAAATATTCTTGGAAATACTAAGACTTCTGGGAATGATCGACTAACTTGTTGCTCAGAGTATAAATTCATGAAAAATTGAGTGATGTAATCAGCAATCATGCCTTGATCGGAAGACAAGGCACCATCAACCACAAGGCTCTCAATACCATTATTTCTTCTATTAGAATTAGCCATTCTATGGAAAAATTTGGTATTTGCATCCCCCTCCTTCAAATGTAGCACCCTAGACTTCTACCTCCAATTAATCTCTTATAAAAGAATGAGCTTTTCAATATTGGTGCGGAGAGTAGCATGTTCTAACTTTTCCTCAGCTATATTAAAGGATGAGTTTCCTTTCTAACATTCAAGTCATTCAATTTGTTCCAAAGTTGATGTGTCTTAACAATGACATTCCAAAATTCCGCCTCGTTCCACTTTTTTAAATCCAACTTCAATGCTGCCAATTTCTTAGCTAGCATGAAACTAGGATTTCCTTGAAACGAATAGGATGCCCACCACTCCTTCACTTTATCAACAAAGTTCTCCACCCTCAACCACATATTTTCAAATCGAAAAGGAGTTCTACCTCTCCGAGGACTCCCCCCCTCCAACAAAATTGTGTAGTGATCAGAAAGTATTTTGGACAGCCTTCTCTATGAAAATTGAGTGAAGTGGTCCGCCAAGAACGGAGAGAAAAGAAACCGATTTATTCTAGAAGCGGAGGAAGAATTGGACCAGGTGTAAAGGCCTCCTTCCATAGATATATCCATCAGCCCATGGAAAGAGATAAAATCCGAAAATTCATGCATAGCCCGAGTATAACTTACAGCCCCTAGTCTTTCTAATGGGAAGTGGATTATATTAAAATCACCTACTAGGCACCATGGCGAATCCCACCAACTAATCAGCCCTGTCAGCTCCTCCCACATTTTCCTATGCCTCTTGTTCAAATTTGGCCCATAAACACCTGTGAAAGCCTACTCAAATTGATCACCGACATTTTTAAATTGCATGAAACAGAACAATACCCCACTACTTCCTCCACCTTTTCCACTACCCTTCGATCCCACATCAGGACAATACCTCCAGAAGCACCTTCTGAACCCAAGTACAACGAGTCTACATATGTACTTCAGACAATTCCTCTAGTAATCCATTCAAGTTTAGTCTCTTGCAAAGGTGTTTAAGTCTACACCATTGTAGGTGACTTAGAGAGCTTATGCTATGGTACCTAGGGAATTTTTGTGGTGGGTTCTAGAAAAAAAAAAAAGGGTGTATGCAGCAAGTATACTGATGTCATTAAGGATATGTCGATGGACCAGTGATTAGTGTTAGGATTATAGGTGGAGAATCTAGGAAATTAACAATCACAATAGGTGTATATTGGATTTTCTGTGGGGAATATGGATGGAGGACGATAATCTCGAAGGTTCCTGCAGTTTTTGAGAAAATTTGAAGATTAAATTAGAGTGGTTGATATATGCTCAAGGATGGAGGGTTCTATTTTCTTTTTCGTAGAATCCAAGACTTTTGAATTCTCAGTTGAGGAGGGTGGTTCTTATTTCATGTTACGCATTTTTGAGCAAAATCGATACTCTCTCTGATCAATTTGCATGGGCAAAAAGAGTGCAAAACATTTGCTAGCTATTGTGGAGGAGCTAATGTCCAATGTAATTCCTGGTAATTTTGCACGAACATTCGGAGATGGTGAGAAAGTATTTATTTTGCAGTTGGGATCCAATGCACATGGTTGTTTTCTAATGATCTCGGAACTTATAAATGGCTGTCAGAAAGGATTTTAGGTGGTGCCAAAAGGAAAACTGGGCAGTGGGTGGAGAGGGTTTGGATTTCATCAACGGAAAGCCATTGCTCCTAAGACGTTAGCCAGCAAACAAACATCCCAATCTGCGCTTAAACTCACAGGGGAGAATTCCAAAACTTTTCTATTGGCAGCGGTGGAGGGGGGTCAGAGAGATGATGGTGGTAGCAAGAATGGAAAGCAATTATGCCATATTCTCAAAATTCAAAATTGAGAAATCATAGCATACGTGATTTGGGTACTGGGAAGGAACAAGCAAAATCGAAGGCTAATGTTTCGGTGGAAATTACTGAGAACGTTAGTGGTAACACAAACTCTTATGTATCTCTGAATATAAGACTCAGATTGCATAGTGAGCCGAATGGAGAATGGGAGGTAATATGGTCCAAAGTTACTCAAGCTCAGGAAGTGGGCTTTGGCTTGAAGGGAGCTTTGGGGTTAAAACTTTTATTGTTTTCCTTGATCTTCTCTGTACAATGCACTTCCCGAGCTTGAGTAACTTTGGACCATATTACCTCCCATTCTCCATCCGGCCCACTATGCATTCTGAGTCTTATATTCAGAGAAACATAAGAGTTTGTGTTACCACTAACGTTCTTAGTAATTTCCACCGAAACATTAGCCTTCGATTTTGCTTGTTCCCTCCCAGTACCCAAATCACGTATATCGCTATGATTTCTCAATTTTGAATTTTGAGAATATGGCATTAATTGCTTTCCATTCTTGCTACCACCATCATCTCTCCGACCCCACTCTACCGCTGCCAACAAAAAAGTTTTGGAATTCTCCCCTATGAAGTGCAGATTGGGATGTTTGTTTGCTGGCTAATGTTTGTTTGCTGGTTAATAAACCGAACCAAACCATTAAAATACTGTTTGTCTACTAGTTGAACCAATAGTTTCTGGTTCGGTATTAGTTCATAATAATTAAGAACTGCAAATTTCAGTTCGGTGTTCAATTTTAGCCAAAACCAAACCAACTAAACCGAGTACACCCCTAATTCCAGATCACCCCCTAACTAGAGAGCTCCAGTTGCTGGGTAGTAAGAGCATCACTATCACAGGCTAGACTAAAGATAAGAGGGGTATTTGGTACTGGGATGCAATTCACCACACTAGATGCCATGCCAAAAATACACGTCTTCCTCATTTCCCACTTGAAAGAAAATGAGAGGGAGAAGTTACTCCATCTTCTCTAGATGCATCTCTAGACACGTGCCCTGGGTTCATTCACCACTTTAGAAATCCAGCCATTTTGGAGGCCATATTTATTGGCAATCACTTCTTTCTAGAAATGCTCCTTCTCAATCATGAATCTCTAAAGCCACTTCCCCAAAAGAGCCTTATTGAAATTGAGAAGGGATCTAAGGCCTCAACCTTACTTTTGCATGGGTTGTTTAACAACCCCCTATCTAACAAGATGATATTTAAAGTCCTCGTCCAAACTCTCCCAAGGAATCTTCTTTGAATGCTTTCCAATATTTTGACTACAACACTAGAAATGGGAAAAAGAGACATGAAGTAGGCTGGAAGATTGGAAAGAGTGCTCTTAATGAGCACGAGTCTGCCTATTTTTGACAAGTAATTCCTTTTCCTACCAACCAACTTCCATTTGAATGTGTCGATTATAGGGTCCCAAACTCTCAAGTCTCTGAATTTGGCTCTCAATGGGAGACTGAGGTAAGTGATACAAAGGGCTCTAAGCTTGCAGCCTAAAAGACCAAAAAGAAAAGGTCCATAATCACAAGCCCTTACTAGGTGATTTCGCTTTTGCCCAAGTTCACTTTTAGGCCACAGACTGCTTCAACCCCAAGGAGAACGCACCTAAGATTGAGAATTTGCACAGGATTATCTTCTCAGGATATGATAGTGTCATTGCAAAAAGAAGAGAGATTACCATAATTTCATCATTCCTACCAATGCTTAGCACTTTGAGCAAACCTCCTTCATTGGCATTTAACAACACAAGGCTCAAAACTTCCATCACCGTGATAAACAGAAGAGAGAGAGGAGGTTTCCTTGTCTCAAACTTCGTGAGGACCTGAAAAATCTGTAGGGCAGCCATTAACAACGCTAAGAATGAGGGGGTGGAGATACAATGGTCAATCCAATTGTACTAGATTTCCCCAAAACCCATTCTCCTGAGGATATACAGCAGAAAACCCTAGTTCACATGGTAACGCCTTCTCCATATCCAGCTTGCACACCACTCCTCTTTTACTACCCTTAACATAGTCATCCCCCATCTCAATCATAATCAAGGAGGCATCCAAGCTTGCCTGCCTGCAACGAAAGCATGCCAATGTTTTCTTATTACATCCGAAATTACTAGTTTGAGCCTAGCTGCAAGGACTTTAGAGAGGAGTTTATAAAGGCAGCCAACGAGCCGGATAAGGTGAAAAACTTTGATTTTTCAAGTTCCTGCTTTTATAGGGTTCAAGGAGACAAAAGTTGAATTGATGCTAATCACAATTCACAAATCTACCAGACCTGTGAAAGCCCTCGAAAACACCAATTAACATAGTCATCCCCCACCTCAATCCGATCGTAATCAAGGAGGCATCCAAGATTTTCCTGCCTGCAACAAAAGCAAGCTGGTGTCCCCTTATGACATCCAAATTCACTAGTTTAAGCCTAGCTACAATGACTTTGGAGAGGAGTTTATAAAAGCTGCCAATGAGCCTAATATGGTGAAAAACTTTTTCCGAAGGCTCTTGCTTTTATAGGGATCAAGGAGACAAAAGTTGAGTTGATGCTAATCACAACTCACAAATCTACCTGACCTGTGGAAGTGTCTTTAAAAACACCGACAATGTCTTATTTGAGGATGTCCCAATACCTTTGGAAGAAAGCCATGTTGATACCATCAAGGCAAGGATATTTTTCCCTGTTACAACTTCTATGGGCTTGAAAATTTTCCTCCTCATCCTCGAAACGTCACTTGAGCCACCAAGTTGTGGAAGGGCTTAGATTTCCAAAAGTTATGCCATCGACCTTTTATCTCCAAGACTCTAGCTCATAATGCAGGTTTTTGTAGAAGTTGCATATTCCCCTTTTAATATCCCTTTCCTGCAATAAAATATTTCCTTCCACTTCGATTTTTGTTAGTAGGTTGAATCTACAATGCACATTAGCAGCTTGGCGACAATAGCTAGTATTCCTGTTCCCCCTCCTTCAACCACAGGGATCTGGATTTTTGTCTCCAATCAATTTCATTCAAAGTGATGAGTTCGGCAAGATCTTTTTTTGAGTTCAAGCCTTATGAATAATCTGTGAATCTATTCCCTGCACTAAGGCCCTCTCTAAGCTCCTAATCATCTAACTCCTTAATGCCACTAAGAATTGTTTTCTTCCTTACTGTGATGTTGCCAAAAATATTCTTGTTCCACCACTTCAGTTTTTCTTTAAGCACTTTAAGTTTTGAGGCAATCAAAAAGCTTGCTTTCCCTTCCACCTGTAGCTCAAGCCACCAATCTTCGACCATACCATTAAACAGCTCATGTTTCAGCCACATATTCTCAAAATGAAAGGAAGTTGGCCCCAACCTAATTCCTCTTGTGTCAAGCAAGATGCGAAATTGATCCGAGATGGGTATTGGAAATAAAGATTGGGTAGTTTTTGGGCAGTGCTCCTCCAAATTATAGGAAATAAGGAATCTGACCATCCTTGAGTGTGAGGATCTCTCCTTTGAATTCGACCACATGAAGGAACCACCTATGAGAGGAAGATCGATGAAATCATAGCCATTCAAAATTATGAAACTCCTGCATACTAGAAGACTCCAAGGAACTCCCACTCCTTTTATAAGGATATAAGACAACATTAAAATCCCCCCTAATGACCCCAAGGAGGCATCCTGTTTCTTTCTAACCTCCACTAGATTGTTACACAAGAGGTGTCTGGAAAGGCCTTTGTCTGGCCTGTAAACCCTAGTGAAATACACATAAGATTGTCCTCCAAGCTCTTCAACAAGCAGGACACTGAGAAGGTGTTGATGGAGCGATCTAGCATTTAACAAACCAGATCATTCCATAGACAGAGGATACCTCCTGCAGAACCTGCCACAACCAAAGCAACCCATTTGCAGCTTTTAATCCCCCATAAATTGTTAACCCACTAGTTGTTTAAAGACTCAACCTTGGTTACCTGAAGACAAAAGATATACCCTTTGCACTAATTGAGCAACTACTTTATAACTAACCTTTCGGTTTTATCATTCAGTCCCCTCAATTCCATGAGATTAGTTTCCTTAACATATATGAAATTTACCAATCCCGCAACTTCTAGCCTCTCCCACATCTGTCTATACACCATCCTTACTTATCATAGTTAACTGAGCATTCCAATCTCTTTAGCTCGCTGCTCATGCCCTTTCTCTGGCTACTGTCTAAGGATTTTTTTTCCTGAGGTACTTCCTCTCTCCTTTTCTTCTCAACTGTCTCAAAAAAGACACATTGCTCTTTCTTTGAACCCTTCGAAAAACACCCAAATAGTTCTCCTAACCAGGTTCATTTTGCAAAGGGCCCAATAAGATACTTGAACTTTAAAGTCTTCACTGTTAAAATCCAGCCAATTAAGCTCCTTCAAGGACATGGAGTAGGGGCAAACTTCTGCGATCGACTAGTCTAAATTTGTAGCAAAGATTATCAACAAGTTTTCCTCCAAGCTCATGGGCTTCAAGGAATCTCCATTTGGATGCTCCTCGACCATGTCAAAAGCAACTTGTTCACCGTGAGCTTGCTGCAAATCAGGAGCAGTAATAGGAGTAGATTCCTGCATACCGAACCTAACATGAGAGTCAAAGAAACATGCAGGGCCTGAGTTAGGAGAGAGTGGGGTAGGCACGCCACTGGTTAAAGTTTAAAGAATAAAGGAGGCCCAAGTGTTTGAGAGCCCAAAAGTGAAGGAGCAAGGGCCGGATTTGAGTGCCCACAGACAAAAAAGCTCCAACTCTCTGAAGCTGGCAAAAGAACTGGGACAAGGCGTGCTACATTTGGAAAAATGGCAGAAAATCTGTGAGACAGGCCAACTTCTTGGACTATATGCACGAAGGAGCACATGTCAACACTCACCAACTCCTTCAGTTAAAGCTTCTCCACGGAGATGGAGATACCACCTCCGAAATAAGGGGAGAGAGGATCACTCATAGGACGAGCAGCCTGTGAAGCAACTATGGACTGGAGCTCCTGCTGGCGGGGCTTGATCAATGGCTTCATCTTCAAAAAGAGAAGCTGCCTGACCACTCTCCCTCCCAGCTCAGATGTGGCATTGAAAATTTTTTACCAACCCTTCGAGTTGAAGCCCTCTGGGAAGGCAGCGGTCCTGCACGCACTCTCATTCTTCTTCGTCAGGGCAAGGAATCTACCAAATTTGTTCTCAAGAAGTTTGAGCCTCAGTGTCTTCTCCATCAACCTCGTTTGGTTCATCCACGAGGGGGAAACAAGCATGTTCTTGAGATTTCACCAGAAATCCTTGTTCACTACTAGGAGCGAACAATGATTTCCTTCATGACAAGGAAGATGGAGGTCCTCCTTCCCTTTTGCTTTTCAGTGATTCTGCAAAGATCCACCTTATCGCCATCAAGTGCAAGGTCAAAGGACTTCAGCTCAATGAATACAGAGATCCTGCAATCACAACACATGGCGCATGATAGCCCTAGAACAAAATTGATGGAAGTTGCTACGGGAGACACCAAAGGAGGGAGGTCTATTGCCTGCCAGCGAAGGAGATATGAGGACAAAACTGCAAGCTCCGGAGAGAGAGAGAGAGATGTTATGTTATCTCATGAAACCCATAAGCACTAATGTTCTAAATTCTAAAACCATTCTAATTTCTATTACCCTAGCCCCCACACTTCCCTAACCTTGACTACACTATCTTTTAAGTTTTTGCCTATAATAATGCCTACTTGATGGAGCACATCAATTGGATATACTGCCAAGAAAGAATTAGAAGGGGGGGGAGAGAGAGAGAGAGAAAGGAGAGAAGAGGGGAAGAAGAGGATAACGGGAGGGAAGGAAGAAGAGAGGGGGAAGAAGAAGACACATGGAAAACACATGTTCAACATCATTAAGTCAAATTCACACTCCTCTTTTTACATGATTGTCCATGCACTAATTTATAAGAAATACTAGAATATAATAAATTGCAAACCAACCCTCAAAAACACATCTATCACTCTATTACATAACAACCATACATACATAAACCTAACTGGAAATTAAATCACACATAAAATAACTACTAATTCACCAAATACATTTGGGTTTAGGATCCAACTCCAAATTGGGTCAAAGTAATCCATCCAATTAGCCACTTTCCATCCTACTTCAACTCCCTCCCTTGAAAAGAGCTCCACTCCGTCAAGTTTGGGACAGCAACCAAGGAGCCTATCACCATGAAAGAGTCACCTCACTTCATAAGAAAAGTACTAGCAATGCACTTGAATTTGGTTAGTGGAAGAGCTTGAGACGGCTTCAATTGATACCTCTTCTTGTTAAGAGAAGACATATGAATTTTCGTAAGCATCATGCCTAACCCTCCTAACAAACAACCATGAAATCCCAAAAGAATGTGGCAAATTTTGAGAGGAAGGATATCACACTACACTGTCTCAATAATGAAACCAATCTTGAAAGTAAGCAAGAAACATCATGGGCCTTCAAGCTGGCATTATTCAACCTTTAAGTTCAACTACATTCAAATTGAATTAGGATGTGGTTTGACCTTCAAATTCAACTTCCTCACAGCTTATTTGAAACTAAATTTCTGCAACTACCAAGATCAATTACCACAATACAAAACTGTTTGTGACAAATCACCTGAGTCTAAAAAAGTTGGTTTGTCTCCATTCTTCATTTCCTTGAACCTTTTGGTAAGAGAGGATGGGTCAAAGTATTAAACAATTTCCGACGTCGCCATCTTCATCCTAGTCGCTTGGGACTTCTATCTCAGCTTCAATGACCTTTATGACATCATCATCTTCTTTGTCTGCATTTTTTTTTTTACAGAAAAAGAAACCTATTAATGTATGCAAGAGGGAATTGCATAGAAAAGAGGGAAAGATATCCTCTTAATACAAAAGTAAGCAAAGAAACCAAAAATAAAAAACACAAACACACAAAAAATTACATAAATCCCCTTTCCAATCCCTCTAAAGATCCGACAACAACATTCTTGGAAAGAAACCCAAAAAACGAGCCCAAAAGAAAGCCCTGAAAGTAACTCTACCCCAAAGAAAATGCATGGAACTTGTCTTGCCATTGAAAATTCTTGCATTCCTTTCAGAAAAACAAGAACAATCTGGGGAAGCACCAAAGCTTCCTCATAAACTGAGAAGAGGAAAACCCAACCAAAATCGCCTAGCCACCCTACAATGGAGAAACAAATGATCATTAGTCTTGCTCACTTTCGAACACAACACAAATCTTCGAACTTATGACCTTGGAAGGTCTCCTCATTTGCACCAAATCATTAGCGTCAAGCCTATTATGAGTCAGATTCTACATAAAAGTTCTGATCTTACGAGGAAACTTGGCCTTCCAAATAAAATGGTTTAAGGGAAAATGAGGAGGACTTGGTCTTTTCAACATTTGGGCAAGAAAAGATTTTGTGGAAAACGGACCAGAAGAATCCCCAATCCAAATCCTCGAATCACCACCCATTCAAGGAACAAAAGAATCCAACATTGGCAATAACATGGTCATCTTATTTTTCTGCAATTGCCATGACTTGCTTAGGACATTGTGTTGACATCCAACCACTAACATTTGAACCACCTGATTGCTGGTTGGTCCTTAGAAGTTGTCCTAGATGCTCTAGATTCTTTCAAGGAGTAGCAGTCTAACCTCCTTACCCAACTGCTCAACTAACTCCTCGTGCACAACTCCAGTAGTAGTTTTCTCAAATAGAAGGGTTTATGTAGCCCTAGGAGAATTACTTCAAATATCCTCCTCTATCTGAGTGGCAACTTGCACATCACTTCCTATAATGAAACAACATGCAGCAAGCTGGGAGGCAATAGCTGGCTTCAACCCCTTCCTATACAAAGCAATCATCACATCTTATTTCCGTTCTATGTTGGAGAATCTACTACTGTAATCTGCCAGTGTCTTGTCTTCTTGCTTCAAATCAAAAAGTGGCAAATGAATACATAGCTGGTACTTGGGAGGTACAAAGTGCTCATATATAGCTCTCTTCATTTCATCCATCTCCTAATCTCACCAGATCTCCTCCTACTAAAGATATACTGTTGTTTGATCCACTAAATGGGGCAATATCTTCCATTTTCAATTCAACCAAATACAACTTTCAAGCCTCATTCATGTCATACCACCAAAAGTAGTTCTCCCAGAAATACACCCAGTCATCAAACTCATTAGGAAGACAATCATCAAGAAAATATGAAACTTCAAATTTAGTTGCCCTATTCGAATAATCGTTTCAACCTTCATGCAACTCAAAAGTGTAGGGACCAACAGGTTGTGTGCCACTTTCCTGTTTGGTAGGGAAGATAAATTGGCCCCTTGCCCAAGGCTCCATCTGACCTTTGTTACCAGAAAATGCTAACACCCTAGCAAACCACATACTAGTACAAATGTTCTAAAACGTGGTACATTTTCATTCCAAAACTCTAAATCTAATGATCCTAAGTCTTAATTAAATATTTTTTCATAACATTTTTTTATTAGTTTAAAGTGGATAATTATCACATCATAATCCCATCCTAATTCATTATTTATCTATTTCACAAAAGAAAATCTCCTCTAGATTTTGAAACACTTCAACATCCTCCCCAAAATATATAGGTGCCATTACATATTTTTCACCAATATATTTATATAAGTATACCCTTAATGTTTCACATTTTAGAGCATGTGTTGTACCACAATCCAATTTCCCTTCCATAAACCAGAACATTACCCATTTTGGGTAACTTAGTCCGACTTCAGTTCTTAGCCTATTCAAAGTACTAGTATTAGTCTCCAAAGCATTTTCAATGCCTTGTACCCTATCACACAACAACACTTTTTCAGAAAGCTCAACACTGATCACCATGTTGCTGATTTTTTTTTTTAAATGCTACTGTATATCACCAAAGAATATTAACAAAATTTGCCAATAATCTCAATCCATTCATGCAATGTTCTAAACTAGATTCCTGAATTATCATTAACTATCTTCATATTTCACCTTTAGAGAATATAATGGAAATTAAACAAATTTTCATAAACAACTCACAAAAGGCAGCAATAAAAATCTGATTTTTCATGATTGCAGTGGCACTTTATTCTCCAAAATGTGGTCTGAACACTAATAGTCAAATTCTATCAGACAGGCTCAAAGTATGGTGAAGAAATTCAAAATTTGTGGCTGGAACAAAGATTTTTTTTTCTTTTTTTTTTTTTTGCAACTCCAGAAGTAGCAGACAAGGGCTGGAGTTTTCACACGCGCGTGAGTCAGCGTTGGGGTGCGCAAGTCACCACCTAACCTAAAAATGGGGTGCATGAATTGCCACGCTGACTTTCCACCAGTGCTTTTCAGAGTGAAGGAAGATCGGGGGAGTGGCAGCGTGTCAAGAAAGAGAAGGAGATTTGAGATTAGAAGGGGCAATGGCTGCTTTTTTTCCAGTGCTTGTGACCACAATCCTGGTCAGATGGCGACAACAATAGGAGGAGGGCTGATCAGAGGTTTCTGTCTTTAATGGCTGTGGTGTCACCACAGGATTCTTCCAGCAAAGGGGGTTGGAAGAACAGGGGCATGACTGTAATCTTATTTTATTTTTCAGATGAACGCTGCTGTGAGTGGTTTGCAATTGTGATGCAACAGCTGTGGATATGTTCAAATTCCGCTCCGGTAGCTGCAACTAAAGGAAAAATTGCTGCAGTTGAAGCCTATGGAACTTTTGATCCAGTATTGTTCCGGTATGGAATAAAGTCTTGCAACAGGGGAAGAATGTGGGAGAGAACCATACTGCTCTGATACTGAATGATGCAGAACAGCAGTTGGATTTATTGCCAAGAAATATAGAGCAGAGGCGAGGATAAGAAGAGGAAGAAGGAAGGAGAGGGAGAAGAGAGGGAAAAAAGAGATTCAACGGAAACACATGATCAACTTCTCCTCAATTCAAATTCACAAACTGTCATTTACATGATGTCCACATACTCATTTATAGGAAAGACTAGGGTACAGTAAATTAAAAACAAACCAACCCCACAAACACGTAAGCTTAACTACAAATTAAACTAAACCCACATAATAACTACTAGTTAAATAAGCAAATATAGGTTTAGGACCCAACAACCCCTTCAACTTATCATTCAAAAATTGATCTCCAAGTTGTGTCAAAATGATCCTTCCAATTACCCACTTCCCATCTTATATCCCCATTTTTATGTCTTTCTTTTCTAGTGCACAAAAGTTCAAAGCCAAACTTTCATTTTGTCTATATTTTTTTCCTATCCATTTTTTAACATAAATTATTTTAATTTTACCTATAATCACAATAATGTCCCTATGTTTCAAGTTGTTAGCCTAACCCTAACCTCCTAAACTAATTTCTTTACCCACTAGAGTCCTAAATGTTGTAGAAAACCTCACATATTGAACATCAGATCCTGTATCTGACATAGCGTGTCATTTCAGAGCATCGACCTAATCCGCCCATACCTATCTTTTTTTCTAACACTCTACTGAAAGTGCAACGCATGACTCATATGGAAGGCCCAGGCCTCCTTCAGCAATGCCAAGTCTACTTAGCACCCAACAATAAAGGAATTAAAAGGCATGCTGCTTTAACCCAAGCCTACCATATTGCACAAAGCCACAAACTTTAAAATGCATCGCCATAATCAGAGTCACATAATGGACTAAATGTGAGACAAAATCTTTATTTGAAATATCTTAAAGAGTAAACTATATCAGGCAAATGACCTACCAAAAACTGTTTTGGGAATGTAAATCACATAATGGACTAGAAGGGCAATGAGCATCCTTGTCAAAAAACATTGGGCTTGGATTAGGTAAGGATGCCTTAATTAAGAAATGCCTATACATTTCTTTATCTCTCCCTCTTCTTTTTTATTTTTTTTTTTGGTTGGTTTTGTTTCATTGACAAATTGATAGTGTTTTATCAAGGATAATACTAAATACTACTAAAGTAACCCACCAAGTATCAATATATATAAAAATAAATGCAGATTAAAAAAGGAAAATTATTAATGAAGCATTTCAATCAGATAATCCTGAAATATAAATAACTTATGATTTCCCCCACCCTCCCCAGTGGAATTGCTCGTAACTTTCCCCTATGGCAGACAGTGAAAAACAAAACATCACACTAGAAAAGTTGATCCCCAATTCCCATCAACCAGTTTTTGCTATTGGTGATCAGAATATTAACGATGATTATATTATTGAAGAAAACACAGCAGATCAGCCCAACATTATAAACTATATTCTGCATATTCCTGACAAGTAATTGGTCATGATGATTCCCCCTTTTTTAGAATATGAAAGATTAAAAACCTTCTTTAACTAGCCCCTCAACATACAAGTGTGATTTCCATGCAAATAGAATGCAATATAAAATGGTTATAGTCCTCCAAATCAACATCACAATATCCCAGACCATGGTACAAAAAATATAACTGGCACGATAAATCCAAAAGCTCATACCTCTCTGGTGTTTTCAGGCATGGAATTGTCAAATCTACCAAATTGTAGCGGAAGAAAGAAAACATTAGAAAGAACACAGCCTGGGATAACGCAAAATTAACACTGGCTAACTATTTTAAATAGTAATACTTCAGTCGCAATGTTAAAACCAACAATTCATTTCAAAAAAAAATGTTTCCTCAAAGTACCTTCGATTTCTTTGTCAATTACAGAGAGAGATAGACAACCCGGGGGAGCAAACTCCGTCTGCCCAACATCTGTATCCAAATAAGCTACTCTCTCATACCTGAACGTGAAATATAATTTTAGATTAAAAAAAAACATCTAACACTCATGGTACTGTTAATAAAATTAAGCATAAATAAAACGGAAACTCGCACAGATGCGCGGAAAACAGACAACTTCAATCTGGGTGTTGAGTCCGCAGACACAAAAAAATTTGCAAATTCAGTGCAGCTCATTTGAAGAAAAGGGAAGACCCATCAAACAAAAAACCCAAACTTTTTTTGGTCGGGGTACAACAAAGATCAAAGCCTTAGTGCAGTTATAATACAATGGATCAAATTTACAAGTACAAACTCAAACATTGAAACGTATAGTAAAGCCAACTAAAGACATATTTAAGGGCGCCCAGCGGATGAAATTCTACAACATATAAATTCACAGATACCCATTTAGCCATGGGCTTGGAAGAACACTATAAAAGAAAAATCCTTTCCAACCAATCAATGAAACCACACCGTACAGATATTATAAAGAAAGAAAGAAAAAAAAATCGAGAGAGAGAGAGAGAGAAAAGCAGGAATTGGAAGAAGATATGAGATATCAGTGTGAAAACCTCAACTTTGATGACCTAGAGAGGAAAGTGTTGACAAGGAAACGAGAGAAGGTACTCTTGCCGCAGCCCCTGGCGCCGCAGATTAAAGCTATCGGAGGGGGCGAGGTGATTGAATCGCGCGCTATGGTTTCCGCAGCATCAGACCATTCCTTTGGTATGATTATGTTGCCGCCTGGGCCGTCTGCCTTCATCTCACGTTGTATGCTGGTACTGCAGAGTGGAAGAAGCTCGGTTGATACTCCGACAGAAATACCAGAGGTTATTATGGAATTTTTTCCCATTTTATTATTAATTTAAAATAATATATTAAATTATGAAAAATATTTTCCAAAATTAACCCAGCAATATTAGATTTGCTTAGGAAAATAATACAGCGCTGCACCCGTGGCAAATCTCACTAGTCCATCCAGGAGATTTGCTTCGGAATTAGGTTTCGAACCATCCATCATTGGACGCGTGGCAAAACTTGTTGGACCATTCAGTGAGTTTTGCTTGAATATTGACTTTTCTCCTTCTTTTACACACGGAGAGAGATGAGGGGCTTTGCAGAGAAGACAAAAGAGGACTTTGCAAACCTGCTAGATGATTGGACAAGAGAGCAGGTGACCGTTGGACTTACCGACCGTTGCTCGTCGAACGTTGGGGAGAAGGTACAAAAGGGGGGAGATGAGGTATGTAATTTTTCCAATGCTCACATTTTTTATTTTGTTGAGAATCTGTTATTTTGATTCAAGTTTTAATACTTTTGTTGTGATTGCAAGCATTTGCTGGAAACCCCCAATATTGAGGTTAGGGTTATTCTGATTTTGTTGTTTATTTCCTTGATGATATTATATTTCCTACAACATGTATTTACTATCATGTTTGATTTTTCGTACTTGTATGATTTTTATTGAAGTTGTAATTAGTGGTTTAAATAATTTGTTCATGTGAAAATACTATAGTTTTTGCTCTGACTAATATGAAAAAAAAATTAATTAATTAATAAGTGCTTTTCAACTTTAAAATTCATATAAACTAATTAATAATGTGTATATGTGGGGCAAGAGTGTGGCAACAATGATTCACTCTTTGAAATATTCTTAAAATTAAAATTTATTTTCATGTATTGAGAATTTATATAATTTTTAAAAAATTATTAAATACATATGAGAAGAAAAATGTTTTATGTTAAACTAAAAATTTTGATTTATGCAGTAATCTTAGTTTTAGCAAAAAATTCTATTCTATACGGTTCAAATGGTTAAAACTCAAAACAATACTATTAAGATATTAAAATAATTTAGTATTCATATTTAGTGGTTGGATCAAATTAAAATTTAGAATTAACCATATTTGAATTTTGTAGTTGATACTTAATATTTAATTACCAAATATCTCATGTCATATTAATTCCTGCCAAAATCAAAAAAATTGATGCATTCGTGGATAGGATACTTATGCAAAAACCAAAAAAATTGCCCTTGCTTAGTTTTTAGATTTTTTGAGAGAAAAATAGCCCATGTGTCGTATATTTCAAAATACAACTAACATTTTGGAAAATTCAAATGAAGTTCCCTTTTTATTTTAAATATGAAAAATAAAATTAGTATTTGCATTTTTTTTGTTAATTTGTTTACACTGTTGGATTTCAAAAGTGTGGATTCCATGACTTAAAAAAAGTAGAGATCTAATTGGATTTGACATAATCAAAACAAGTTATGATACATGGGTCATTTATAGGATGACTATAAGACAACAAAATTCATTATTAACACCTTCATAGACACGTTTACAAAAGTTCATGAATTAGCTTACCATGAATGAAAAGAGTTGTTATGTCATGCGCTTACAAATATAATTTTATTTTTCGTAAGTCTTTTCTATTTCCTGAGGGTCGATCTAAATGACAGGAAGCTCAAGCAGTGTTCCGGTGATGGTATTGTTGTATATAAGAGGAAATTATCATCAGAGTAGATGGTGTTAGCTATAGTACTCAGCCAATTCGACCAATTTGAATTGGTCATATGTGTAAATTAAATAAATTGTATTCGAATGTATACAAATATTTGCATATTGATATAGATCAATATGCATTGCGGGTGACCGCAAGATACCCTATGCGAGGGTTCAATGATACAATCCTTTATAAGGTTGTTTCTATAACTGATGATTATGGTATGCGCATTGTGTTAGATGTACACTGCATAGGTCCAACATATTTAACTATGCAGTCATATGTCGAAATCATCCTCACATGGGTGTCACCGCGAATAAGCAGACAGGGACGTCTGCCGAGTATGTGGTTGAAGCGAAGGAAGACACCCAACAAACACGTCATTATGATATGACTGCGGAAGAAGGTATTGAACCATACACGAGTGCGGAGGTTGGTGGGATGTCCGTTGTGGATTTCAAAGAATGTCCAGGATCATCGCTCGAGCCACCGACGTACAAAAGACCTATCTTCACATGGATGATCAAGGACGTTGCGAAGAAGTTCCGGCAAAAGGTCCAGGATCATTGTTCGCCATTGTGAACAATGCGTTAGACGTTGGGATGAATATTATGAATGATATTAATTTACAAGATGAAGAAGACATGTATGAGCAGGAAATTGGTGAAGGGTTAAATGAGTTTCCCAATGATGTGAACCCAACCCCCCATGAAATGAATGATGTCACGTACGACACCCAGTTTATGGACGAACCTCCTATGTACGATCAAATTAATGTAGATGCTGCAAATTTGTCACGTGACGACTCATTGGGATGAATTGTTTGAACTGAGTAGGGGGATGATATTCTGGTCGAAGGATCACTTGATAACGGCGGTGCAAATATATCACGCTCGAACCCACCATGACTTCCACGTTGTGCGGTTTACCCTAGTGTTATGGGTTGCAAGGTGTAAGGAGTTAGATCACAGATGGAGAGTGCGTGCAATGTATTGGATAAAAAACCGATTGAAATTAGGAATAACTTCCCAAGATGGGGGGTGAATTGGGTTTTAAAACTTTCTTTTAACTTCTTTTAAGAATCCTTAACTTCTTTAAACACTTAACCAATTCTTTAAGTTATTTGTTTAATTTCACCAATCACACAACAACTTAATTAAACAACCAACCAATTAAACACAATCTTCAAACCAAACAATCAATTTACTTTCCAAGTACAAGTCAAACAACAAACAACCAAACCAAGATATAAAGTATTCAGCACTTTGGTAATATAACAACTCAAGATGGTTGTTTGTTTATATTTGCCAAATTTGAACCAAGCCCTGTAATGAATGAAAATTTATGTTTGCTGATGTAAAGCCCTGTATAGATGAATCAAATCACTCTTTCCAAATATTTAGAGCTCAAATAAACTCTTGGTAAATTTATCTTTGGGATGTTAACCAAGTAACGTACTCCCGTAAGGTTTCCGCAAGATATGGTGAACCAACGTACTCCCTTTCGGTTTCCGCAACCCAAAACAAAATTTTACCTTAAGTTTGTTTGCTTTCCAAATATATGTAGTTTATATGATTTTTAAATTTAAACCATCCGCGCAATTTTAAATATGCTGAAAATAAAGAGTAAGGGAAAGAGAGAATGAGACGGAGATTTTTACGAGGTTCGGCTTATACCTAGCCTACGTCCTCGCCTTTGGCAAACCACCAAAGGATTCACTAGTTCAGTTCCGTTAACGGGTGGAACAATACCGATTACAACACTCATTGGTTAAGGCTAGAGCCCGCCTTCTCCAAACGATATTCCCTCGTTCGGTCACTCCTTACGTAGGCTAGAGTCGGCCTCTCTAAGCAATGTCCCCTTACTTAGCCAACGATCCAAACGACCCTTGGAACGTCAAAGAACTATAAGAAACACAAGATAAGATTTGCATACAAGTATACTCTCTTAAAGAGCAAGTTAGTACAATTTCAGCACTATATACTCTGAATGTAAAATACCAATATGAAATACAATGAAACTCAAGTGTAGAATTCACCAATATCCTTCTTAGAAGAGGATTAGAAGTAAGAATTCAAAGAAGGAATAATTAGCACTTCAGAATTTCTCAGCAAAATAGATTTGCAATGAGTGAGCAAGAGAGCTTTTGGAAGAACAAGAGTGCTTTCAGCTTTACAAGCAGATTTTTCAATTCTTGAATATGTTTTGATTTGCAAAACCATGTATTTATAGGCTTTTAAACTTGTTTCCATGTTGCAAAAGTTTCCTTTAAGTGTTTCCCAAAATTTTAGAACGTTTGGAGCTCAAACGGCTATATTATAAAATATTAGAATTTTAAAAAATTTTCCCGTTGAACAGTGTTCAGTTGACTGAAGTGTCGTGGTCAGTCAACTGAAGTTTCTTAACCCCTCAAAAATATAGAACTAGATACAGGGTCAGTTGACTGAAATCAGGGTTCAGTCATCTGATGTTGCAAGTTCAGTCGACTGAAGTCACAAGTTCAGTCGACTGAAGTCACAAGTTCAGTCATCTGAACCGCTACTGCCTGCTGTATATTCTGTCCAACAAATCTTTAGTTGACTGAACCTAATCTTTAGTCATCTGAAGTCATCTATTCAGTCATCTAAAGTCATCTGTTCAGTCATCTGAAGTCATCTGTTCAGTCGTCTGAAGTCGCACCCGTGAACAGTGTTCAGCTGACTGACAGCAGTGACTCCCCTTCAATGTTTTAGCCATAAATTTTTATTTATAACTCAAAATTAGGTGTTCTTAGTGTCAAAAGAAAGCTAAGAGAAAATCCTAAAACTTTTATGTTCATCACTTTTTAAAATAATGAAGTTTTGATAGTGAAAAATACACTTTAATACGGCTATATCAAAATTGACAGCAAACAGAAAAACCCTTTTTGGTGCTTTTTATTCCAAAAATGATTCTAACCCTTTTAAAATAATTTTTGACTTTATAAAATTATTTTACAGATACTTTAAAAGGTATTTAGGTCAAAGAAGTTAACCTAAGTGCTTCAAAATATTGCAAACGGTATTTTAAACATTTAAAGTACTTACATGAAAAATTCTAAAACTTTTCTTATTCTAGGTTCTTGAATCTTCATGTTTTGTTTCTTCAAGCTTCAATCTTCTTTGAGCTTTATCACTTTGCCTTTCTTTGGATCTTTTAGTATTCCTTGGCTTTCAAAAACTCATTCATGTCTTCATATTCTTCAGGATTTAATATATCATCTTTAAATCCATACTTGGACTCTTTTAAGCTTCATTTGATCCTCTTGAGCACTTTGACCTTTGCTTTCTTATATATGAGCCTTGAAACATCATTAATCACACAAATACATTAAATTTCACTTGTTTGTTAGCATCAAAACAAGATAACAAGATTTTAAGCCTCGTAAGGCCAACAATCTCCCCCTTTTTGATGATGACAAACAAGGAGCAAAAATGTGAGTAAGCCTTAAAAAGGCTCCCCCTTTCAATAAGCTTTATCTTATCAATCAATCATGCTCATGCTCAATTAAGCTCAACTTTTGCTTCACAACTTCTCCCCCTTTTGACATCAATCAAAAAGAAAAGAAATGATTAAATACAAATCATTTTAAGCATATCAATAACCATGTATTCCAAACATATGTACACACTCAAGTTATTGTTTTTCAATACAGCATGTGCAGTGTGTAGCTCACAACATTTATTAATTTGATGATACCAGCTGATACCAATTGAAATTTAAAATTTAATTCATGATATCAATTGATTAATGATTCATGACACTCCCCCTGAATTCAATACATTCAGATTTGATACCAATTATGCTTTTAAGTTTATTATTCATGCTTCATATATTGATTCATATCTTGTATGTTCTCATGAACACACTTATCAAATACTAATATCATGCTCATAAATAATTTGACTTTGTGATACCAAGTGAGTTTTTAGATGAAATTTTTAACATGTGATACCAAAAAATACTTTATAGATACCAAAGCTTAATATCACATAATGTATAGTTCATGGATATCAAAAATATCATTCATAGCTTATGGATACCAACATAAAGAGCAACACAAGACAAATTTATCCACTTGATTCATTATTAGCATACATAGTCAAAAATTAATTTTATATCAAGATTCATGCTCATGCTCAAGTTTGCAATACAATGAGCCATAAATTATCAATATAAGTCAAGTCAAGTCAAGTCATACTTATGTAGCATATAGCATATCGGCACATAACATAAGCAAGTAAGCATGTAACATATAACATCAAGGTGCTTATATAATAAGCTCAGAATTGATATTTTATATATTTCCTTAAGTTATGCCTTGAAAAAAAATCATCCTAAGATTTTGGCCAACAATGTCATTTACTATTTTATATATGTGTGAAGTCACTATTTCATTTTTGGCACCCATATTTTCTTGGGTTTGGAGGATTTTTGAAGGAAGGTTTCTTTTATTTCCATACTTGCTTGGTTTTAACACCTTTCCTCTTAAATGGACATTCAAACTTTATATGCCCCTTTTTCTTGCATTGATAGCATATGGTGTTTGTGCAGGCATTAGAAGAAATGCAAGTATAGTCTTTGGATTCTTTCGAGAAATATCCCATGTAAGAATTCTTTTTCTTTTTATTTTCAATTCCATTGAAACCAACGCCTTCTTTATTTAGAGACATTCTTTGTAAGCCAATCATCTTATCAAAATTTTCCTTTCCTTTTGTGAAGTTATGAATGATCTTATCTTTATCTTCAATTTGACTCTTAAAATTTTCTATCTCTTTCTTGTTATCAACCTTCTTTTGTAATTTCTCTAACTCTAGAGATAATTTTCTTATTCTATCCTCTAATCTAGAAATATACATATCTTTCTCATATACGGTAGAGGATAAGGATCGAAAGTCTTCTATCATCTTTTCATTCCTGCTTTCTAATTCTTTGATTTTCAAGTCTTTCTCTTTTTCAGCAAGATTTTTAGCTTCTAACTCCTTTGTCAAAGTTTCATTCTTACTTTCCATGTGTTCCAATTACCTGTTTTCTAATACCATAACACCAATTATGCAGTGAAAAAATAAACTGACATCCTTTATGACCTACCAGAGTTACATATATATATATATATATATATATATATATATATATATATACATATATATCTTAAAGTAGTATTCTCCAACATTTAGTATTCACAAATATATATACATCTCTGAAAACTTAAACGAAACCCAATAATATACATCAAAAGTCGATACCCTCTCTCTCTAAAAAATGCTACGCCAACCCCGAACTCACTGAGTTCGATCACACGAAGATCTTGAAAAAGATGAAATTCATATCGAGTAAGACACATCTCAATAAGACGGAATAGATTAATACCAGTGTGTGGCTATCATGAGGTTTGTGTACAAAATATAATCATCATTTACAAATTAATCCACAATTATGAAATCATTCTCTGTTCTTACTCACACATATGCAGCATATTTTATTAACGAGAGTTTTCTAAGGAACAACCCTTTGCTCTGATACCTTATGCAACCGGGTATGGTTACAACTAATGCTCATTAGGGCACTTACCTTACTCAGTAAGTCATCGGGTGGATAGTTTGTCTTGTATTCTCACACATTCACACAATTATTTATCAGTGAAGGTTCTCGAGAATAGGGAAGATTACCCGCCCATACAAGTAGCTTCTCTGTAAAGACCCAAAAAATTAAAATGATTAAAATAATTAGAAAAAGATAATAATTAATAAAATAATATATGAACAGATAAAAGGAATAGCATGGAAAAAAAATAAAAATAAAAAATATATATATGAAATAAAATGAAATTAGACTAATTATTAATTATTTAATTAATTGAATATTATTTGATTGAATTAATAAATTAATTAAACGTTATTTAAATAAATAAATTAAGTAAATTATATGATAGGTATATATATATATATATGGTTAAAGTAATAAGTATATATATATATATATATATATATATAATATAAAATAATATAAAGATAGAATTAAGTGAAATTGAAATCCAATTCAATGTTTAATTCTCCTCTCTGGTGCCTGATTTACGCCCCCCTCTCTCTGCAAATTGTTTCCTACGTGCAACGCGCTCCACCTCCGTCTCCGTCTCTCTCCTTCTCTTAATTTCTCAGTGGATTTGCAGTAAATCGGGAAATGGAAGATGTTGTTGGATATCTAGTTTTGCTGTCGACATTTCTACTTGAGCAAATTTGTCGTGAGAACGGTTTAGGCCCTACTCTTGGGGAAAGGTAAATTTTTCCCATTTTCTCAATTTCTCTGTAAATATGTTGTTAAATTGACGATTGGGTACCACCACGTGGTCCTAGTCGTGATTGCCGTCATTTTGACATGGATAAATTTTCAATTGGGATTTTCTAGGCCCCACTCCAAAGCGAGAGTGGCATTTGAGAAATTTGGCAAATTAATTAAATTTGTTAAATATAACTGTTAATTTGAAAATTATGACCCTAGAAAATATTTAAATAGTATTTTATTTAGGAATAATTTAAATGGAATTAGGGTTTTTGATTCAGGGTCCGGGCGAGCACCGCAGGTATTTTTCGGAATCCCTGTTGACGTAATTCAAGAAATCAGGTAAGGGGAAATTATATATTAAATTAGATTTTATGAAATTAAAGGTAATAATTTATGTTATATTATATGTATATTTTAGTGTGAATTATTAAAATGCCAACCATGTAAAACTATGATTTTTGAGCTTAAGACCACTTATTTAGTTATGTATTTGTGGAAATGAACTGAACAAAGTGGAAGGAATTTTCTGGATAATTATGTAAGAAATAGAAATTATATTTTCAGTAATTACATGCTAAATGTGGGTTGACCTATTTTATAGGAATATGTATGAATTTTACTGTTAAATTGTGTGGCATGAGATTCTGTGCAAATATATGTTAAATGTATGAGATGCAGACTAAGTAAGTAAAACAATAAGAATAAAATATGATATGGACAATGTTGCCTGTGTATGTTAAATGCAACCATGTAAAGGTACAACAGCTGAAAGTCGGGTTAGCAGATTCTAGCGCATTTTTATGTGGACTAACTGTAGCAGATTCTAACGCATTTTTATGTGGACTAACTGATGACGACTAAAGAGCGGCTGTAGTACAAAGGAATGAAACGAAAATGTTATGAAATGAAATGATAAAGAATGACAATGCAATGAAATAAAATGTGAAATGTGAATGATACAAATGGGAAAGAGTCACTTAAAGTGAAACACAAGGAAATGTTAAGTTATGAACATGAAAGAATGTGAATGATTGAATAATGATGGAAAGAATGTATTATGATATTAGAATTATTTATGTATGTAGAACGTGTTACGTTTGGGCGGGGCGCACTCTTCGCCTGAGGGCTTGCTGAGTAAGGCGAGTGCACTAGTAGTTTCAAATGTGGCAGTAGCTGCATAACGCACTAGGGCAGAAGGAACCTTCTTGTATGGGCGGGTAGAATTCCACATCCTTAGGGCCTTTGCCGGTAAACTATTGTTGAATGCGTGAGTACAAGATCAAGTTAACACTTGAGGGCTTACTGAGTAAGGTGAGTGCTCTGGTATGCTTCAGTAGTGACCTTCGGGTTACTTAAGTATCAGAGCAGAGGGGTGCTACTTGTATAGGCGGGTAATCACCCCTATCCTTGGGTAGTCTCGTGGGTAAACCTTTGCATGTGATTGTTAGGTACAGAAAATGACTTTCAGCATTATGTCAATGATTTGCAAGTATTATAAAATGATATGTATATCTCTTGTTAGCCACACGTTGAGTTTAATATATTATTTATTCCCTTACTGAGATGTGTTTCACCCGAATATAAATGTATTTCTTTATCAGGACATCCTCGAAGTCGAGCTTTGAGAGCTCAAGGTTTTATAACATTATTGAGAAATAGAAAAAGAAAAGGGTATATTTCTATATTAATTTTGGGGAATGTAAATATTTATGTTTTATGTCTTTATGTTTTAAGGCTATTGAGTAGGGAATGATTGTAAAAATACTGAATTGTTTTGGGAGTTATGGATTTATGGAAATGCAGGTGATGGATAATTTATTATGGTTTATAGATAGATTTTAGAAAACTCTGGTATTATAATTGGGAGATTATATTTATGTTTTTCGCTGCGTATACGTTAATTATGGATTATCAGATATTTTATCAGGTATAACGCGCCAGACCCGGGTTTAAGGGTTCGGGGCGTTACATTCTCTCTGCCTTAATACGTTATGCAACCCGGTATGACTACATCTAATACCTATCAGGGCATTCACCTTTCTCAGCAAGCCCTCTGGTGGAGAGTTTACCTCGCTCCAAATAAATATAATACAACAATATATAATGCATTTATACTTTACTCTGAATCTGATATCTCTATAATACTCATCTCTTCATGGTCTCAGTTCCCACATTTCTCAATATTTCACATCACATAAATTCATTTCACATTTCACATCTCCTGTCTTCACATACTCAATATTCACATATATTTCACATACGCTGTTCTCATGTTATACATTGGTTAAATTAACAATTATGCATTTAGAATTCTATAACGCCCTGACCCTTAATACGGCCCCAACATATCCTGTATAAATTGTGATAACATACATAACTACCCGCCCTAAATAGGGACATACGGGTATTTCATAATGATCTGTACTCATATATATTGCGGAAAACATAAACATTCATATGGATTCTAATAGACATACTAGAGTACCTAACTATCCTTTACATACATTCACACGTACGTAAAACATAAACTGTATTAAATTCCCAAAAGTCACTCTGAGCTAAACTCCAGTAACTAAACAAAACACTTATGTAACTAACAACAATACTTCGCTCCAAAGAACCACTACTAACTAAAGCTAACGCCCTGTAGGACCTGAAACAAATGTTGTATATTCGGGGTGAGACATTTCTCAGTAAGGAGGAAGATATTACATCAGTGTGTGACTGTACAGTTATATTCTTGTTCAAAAATCGTTACATAGATTGCACATTCTCAATACTGTAATATATATAGTACATATATAAATCCCTAATAATAGATAACTCAGCATCATTACAAGAGAGAGTTCCCGAGGTTAGGGTAGGGTACAGTCCCATACACTATACAATCCCTACGCCCGATACTCAAACTTGTGACTTTGCCCATTAAAGCTTTTAAATAATGTATATGCATATTTAGAACACCGTCCAGCTTGAAGCTATCATAACTATGCCAGTAACTTCCCATGGAAAGGGTTGTGTGATAAGAAAGCACTGATCGAGCCCTATTCATGCAGGCATTGTCAGGCATCATAACATACTATAGTTCGACTTGGCCATCACCACCCTAATACCTTTTGACCAATGGCCCTTCTTACCAAGCCTACTACTAGGTACCCACACTGAAAAATAACTGCGCTTGGTTGCATTGTACCTCTGTTTTGGCAACGGTGCCGAGCCTATATAATATAAGCTTTTTAAGGCTTTATATACTATCGAGACAAGCTGCGGTCCCAATATCATATTTACAATTTACATTAAAACATAATCACCTGTGCAGTTCTAGTATTTTCACAATCTCATTCATACTATGGTAAAAATCGGCTCATAACCACTCGATTTTACCCTTTTCTAATACTTGGCATGGTATGTACCTGGTACCTATTTTCTGCATTTTCTGATAATCACTTGGAACCTTAGTCCCCATAGTTCATATACATACATCTCAAATCAATATAGATTTAATTCATATCATACGTCACACTTATTTGGTCAATTATACATTTCATATAAACTGGTTCGTAAAATATCATTTCTGCTGCTATTAAGAGTTTCAAGCATCTCCTACTTTAGTTTTAGTGTAAATAAAGTAGTTTAAGAAATTTGGAGATCATATGCCCAAAACCCCATTTTTTCCAAAATCGTAAAATCATGAAAACCATAAGAATCAACATTTATACCCGGTAAAACTTTACAAATAAGCGGTCAACAAGTACATATAGACATAAGCGACATATCATGTGGTTTCATTTTACTAAAAAATATTGATGTAAAAAAATCCGCTTACTTAAATCTTGAAAATCGAAACATGAACGGATCGATCCAAAACAATGACCTGGGATCCCCAAAACCTAAAAACCGAAGAACATTACTTCACTATAATTTTGACTACTACATAACTACCGAATCAAAAAAGAAAATGGATCCTTACCTTGATTTTAGAGAAAAACCCAAAAATCCTCAGATCAAAAATCTAATCCGTTATAACTGTAGAGATTCTCCTCCAAACCCACGTAGTGAGGTTGAATTGTTGTTTCCGGCAACTGATGACATGAAATCTTAGAGAGAGAGAGAGAGAGAGAGAGAGAGAATGGGATAACTTAGTATGGAAGAAAAGGATACTTTATTTATAACTAGTTTTACCCAGTTAGCCTTGTCGACGAGCCTGGGATTTCAAAATCTCTGAAAATTCCCCGGTATCTTCTTATTGACGGGTCCTTACGTCTCATCGCCAAGCCACAGAAGAGACTTCATTGACGAGAAGTGGAGCCTTATCAACGAGCTTCGTTGTTTTATCCTTTTTACCTTCCTTTCTCTTTTCCTCTATTTATTTTCCGAATTTGGGTCCCTACAAACTCACTGCCATATGGATAATCACTGTCACGCTTTCCCTCATAATGGGTTGTGCGGCCCGTAGGCTGGACTTAACCCTAGTCGGCCCACCAGAGTTAAATCAATAACAACCTCTTTAGTCTGTAAGTTAGATTGGTTGTTCCCATACTAGTCTAGACTCCAAAGGGACTCTACCCTTCTCAGTCCAATCGACCATCCCGTCCCCACACTCTCTCTAAGACGTGTGGGTGCACTAAGCTCTTCAGAAATCATGCACAACAGTATTGTGCTTACTATGGTCCATCGGAGTTATCAGACCATAACATTGCAATTTAACATTCACATCCTGCTACGATTAAATAATTCACATGCAGTATAATCTCAATACATTTCATTATTTCCAACATGTCATACATATATCACAACACGAATGGATTTATCCAAAACAACGATCCGGGATCCCCGAAACTTAAAAATCGAAGAACATTACTTCACTATAATCTCAACTACTACATAACTACCGAATCAAAAATGAAATCGAATCTTTACCTCGATTTTAAAGAAAAACCTGAAAATTCTCAGATCAAAAATTTGATCCTCTATAATTGTAGAGATTCTCCTCCTAACCCATTTAGTTAGTGAGGTCGGATTGTTATTTCCGGCAACCGACGACATGAAATTTTAGAGAGTGAGAGGATTGGTTTGATTTCTGGAGAGAGAGAGAAAGAAAGAGAGAAAGGGATAACTTAGCATGGAAGAAAATGATATTCTATTTATAACTAGTTTGACTCGGCCAGCCTCGTTGACGATTCGAAGTTCTCGTTGACGAGCTGAAGAAGGTCGCTCATAGCCAAGAATGTTACCTCGTCAACGAGCCTAATATTTCAGAATCTCTGAAAATCCTTGGGTATCTTCTCGTCGATGGGTCCCAGCATCTCATCGTCGAGCCACAGAAGAGACTTCATCGACGAGAAATGGAGCCTCGTTGATGAGCTCTTCTATTTTATCCTTTTTACTTTCCCTTCTCTTTTCCTTTATTTATTTTTTGAATTCAGGTCTCTACAATCTCCCCTCCTTATAAGAATTTCGTCCCTGAAATTCACCAATTGATACCAAACTCACTCTACCTAACATTAAAGGCCTACAGAAGAGTCGGCAACTACCCACAAAGCAGCTCTGGCTCGAACTTATTACCTACCCTGACTTATGATGGAGGAATACCGTGGTTACGACGTAAAGCTTCGGGAGCTTACAATATACATACAAAACTCTCCCAAAGGTCATATCTACTTACTAAATACACTAACACACATACATTTACTTACCTGACTAACTTATTCGTCTCTGAAAAACTGAGGATACTTCTGACGTATCTCAGTTTCTAACTCCCATGAACCTTCTTCCACTGCATGGTTCCACCACAATACCTTCACTAGTGGTATTTTCTTAATCCCTAACTGTTAAACTTTTCGATCTAATAATTGTACTAGTACCTCCTCATACAATAAAGCATCACTTGTCTCTATAGATTCGTAACTCAGCACGTGTGATGGATGATGCAAATCATAGCACAACTTTAAAGGAACTTGTCCAAGTGCCAATTGGGCTGGTTATGAGAGCACGAGCAAGGAAATTTAAAGCTGCACTCAATGAACTGATTCAAGAGGCATGGACTCAAGCAAATTTGTGGAGGCCCATTGAGCATAACCCACGTGAGCAACAAACATTCATCAACATGATTGAAGCTCTAGAAGAATCTGGCCAATGCAAATCTTAAATTGGCATGTTTAAATGCTGTAATAATGGTGTGCTATTCAATATGGGATTTGACTCTTTGACTTTTGTGTTATATTTTTAATCATGCAAGACAACTTGTTTGCTTGCATAGTCTTAGTAAGTTATTGAGTTGTTGAGCCTACCTTTGACTTTTGTGTCATTTTTAATTTGTAATCTTGCAAGAATTCTTAGTAAATTGTTGAGAGTTGTTGAACCTAATTTGTAATCTTGCAAGAAGTCTTAGTAAGTTGTTGAGAGTTGTTGAGAGTGGTTTGAAGTGTTTAATGCTTTGTCTCCCAGGCTATGCCTATAAAAGCATTCTTATTGTAACAACAAAGGCATCACTTCAGTAAAATTGTGAGAGTATTTTCTATGCGGTTCTTTGAAGAACTATTCGAACTTATCGGGATTTCCCGTGGCGTTCACCAACGACTTATCAAAAGGTTTTCCACCATCGTTTGTGGCGTCTTCCTTATACCAAGGTTCTCGTTTTGCAAAAAACAACGGGTTGTGGTCGTATATACCAAGGTTCTTGCTTGTCGTAAACAACGGGTTGAGGTCTATCATTCAATTCTGAACGTAGAATGATCTTGGGTTCCTTTTTTTTTTTTTTGTCGGATCTTGTTATTTTGGTGGGAATTCGCATCATTTGGTATAAGAGCACTAGTTCTAGTACAAGTTTGCCTATCCCTTAAAACCTTTCTTTTGTTTCTTTATTCTGTGTTCTTGTAGTTTCCAAATTTGGTTCACATACCCTAGTTTAGCCGAATTTCCTCTTCCCCATTCTGCTCGAATTTTGTTTGTTCTAGTTTATTTCAAAATCATATTCTGTTATTGTCAAAAGCCAGTTGCTGATCATTAAAAAAGAAGAAGATGTAATGACCAAAAATTAAGATAATTAAAAAATATAATGAATAAAATGGATTAAAGGAAAATAAGGGGAAGAAAGGAAGAATTTTTAAGAAAATAACAGGCTTCGTCGACGAATCTCCTGTATTCGTCGACGAGTGTCCTTCTAAGATCGTCGACGAAGTCTGCTTCACGTCAACGAAGAAATCCCGAGAGAAAATTTTGGAAACCCTAAATTTCGTCGACGAAGGTATCTTTTCATCGACGAAGACTCTACAATGCCTCATCGACGAACCTAGGTGTCTCGTCGACGAAGCCCTGCGTATAAAAAGGGTTTTTCTTCATTTTCAGCGTGAATTCTCTCCTCTCTCCCTCTCTCTCTCTCTCTAAAAACGATCCCCTAGCCTTCCCTCTTCAGTTTCGGGCCGATTTTGACTTGATTTGACGATCCGAAACCACCACGAGGTTCGTGGGATCATTCTCTTCAAAGCTGTAGGAGCTGATCATTGGATTGTGAGGTTTGGGAAACATCCCAAAATCAAGGTAAGTGAGTTATTTTGGGTTTTCCTTAACGAATAATGTTGTATGGAGCCTAAGAAGTAGTAAATAAGTATTTTTCTTAAGATTTACGTTAATTGAAATTTATTTTAATTAAGTTAGGATTTTTGGATTCAAAGTCCAAGCGAACGCTGCGGGTATCGGTTCGGGGATCCTGCCAGCGTAGTTTGAAGTCAGGTAAGGGAGAAATTTATGTATTAAATCAGGTTTTTCATGAATTAAAATGGATTATATGTTATTTAAATATATATGTTTTTATGTGGGTTTAAAATGCCAGCCATGAAATTTATGTTTTCTGAGTTTAGGAATGTTTATATAGCTATGTATATATGACAGTAAATGAATGAAAGTGAAAAGGAATTTTCTAGGGAATTAAGTAAGAAATGAAATGTATTTCAGCATATAAAGGTTCATTATGGGTTGGTTTATTTTGTAAGGAATGCATATAAATTTTATTGTTAAATTGTGTGACATGATATTCTGTGCAAATATATGTTAAATGTACGAGATACAGGTTAAGTAAATAAAGCTTTATGAATAAAATATGATATGGACAATGTTGCTTGTGTATGTTAAATGCAACCATGTAAATGTAAGACAGCTGAAAGACAGCCATGTTAGCAGATTCTAGCACATTTTTATATGGACTAACTGTAGCAGATTCTAGCGCATTTCTATGTAGAAACTAACAAATGATGGCTAAAGACCAACTGTAGTACAAAGGAATGAAATGAAATGTTATGCAATGAAATGAAATGACAAATGCGAATGATATGAATGGGAAAGAGTCACTTAAAGTGAAATGAAATGCAAAGTTAAGTTATGAACATGAATGAATGTGTATGAATGTATAGTGACAGAAAGGAACGATGTATTATGATATTAGAAGTATGTATCTACGTAGAACATGTTGTGATTGGGAAGGGCGAACTCTTCGCCTGAGGGTTTGCTGAGAAAGACGAGTGCACTAGTAGTTTCAGAAGTGGCAGTAGCTGCATAACGTACTATGGCAGATGGAACCTATTTGTATGGGCGGGTAGATTTCCTTATCCTTAGGGCCTTTATCGGTAAACAATTGTTGAATGCGTGAGTATGAGATTAATCTAACACTTGAGGGCTTACTGAGTAAGGTAAGTGCCCTGGTATGCTTTAGTTGTGACCTTAGGATTACCTATGTATCAGAGCAGAGGGGTGCTACTTGTATGGGCGGGTAATCACCCCTATTCTTGAGTAATCTCGTGGGTTAAACCTTTGCATGTGATTGTTTAGGTTTAGAAAATAAGTTTAGAGTTATGTTAATGATTTGCAAATGTAATTAAAATGATATTTATTTACCTCATGTTGGCCACACGTTATTTTAATATGTATGTTTCTTCCCTTACCGAGACGTGTCTCACCTGAATATGAATGTTTCTTTTTCATGACATCCTCGAGGTCGGGCTTAGGAGCTCGAGGGCATTTTTAGCATTTTTGGAGGACTATATAAAGAAACAGGGTATACGTTGATAATGTTTTGGGGATGTATATGTTATGTTATAAGTCTTTATGTTTTAAGTCTGTGGAGAAAAGAATATTTGTGGACATACTGGAATGTTATGGAATTATGTATTTATGGAAATGTAGGAGATGGTTAGATTTTATGGATTTATAGGTAGAAAATAGAAAACTCTGGTATTACGATATTATTGTATATGTTGTATGGAGATTATATTTATGTTTTCCGCTGCGTATGTTATGGATTATTATTTATCGGGATATTATCAGGTATAACACACCGGAACCGAGTTTATGGGTTTAGGCCGTTACATTATGGTATCAGAGCAATGATTTTGGGATTTTGAGGATTTAGGAAATGATTTGTACCAGACTATAGGAAATAGTTAGGATAATGATACTAGATGAATAGGTTAGGTATTGAGAAATAGGTTTGGTGTAGGGAGTATAGGATGGTGTTTTGTGATTTAGAGGCAAAATAACATTGATGATTTCCTGTGATTTTTTTGAAGCAGTCAATAGCCTCAAAAAAGCCACCGTAAACCTTAGATGTTTTTGTTTCTGAATTGTGAGACTGGTCCTTATATGGAGATTTTGGATTTTATTTAATGATTATGTTATTTGGAGTTTTAATATGGAATTTTATTTCTTCTCTGTCCTATTTTTCAGGACGGTTCTGGAGATGAGAATATAGAGGCTGAAGGAAGGGAGGATTCTGTGACCTCTAGTGAGGAGGAAATAGATACCTCTAAGGTATTGTGGGGTATCGTTCGTCAGGTTAAAGCAGAAATGAAGAAGGATCCAAAGGAACAAAACTGTCCACCTGCAGGATAGGGCTGCAACATTAAAAAATTTATAAGGATGAACCCTCCAGCCTTTACAGAGGGACCTGATCTAGTGGTAGCAGAGAACTGGGTACAAGAGATAGAGGAGATTATGGCTGTACTCGACTGCACGCATGAGAAAAAGGTCCATTATATTGCATTTAAAATGACAGGAGAGGCGAAGCACTGGTGGCTTTCTGCGAAGCTGCTAGAGGATCAGAGGGTCATAAAGATAGCTTTTACCTAAGAGAGGTTCAAGGAGCTTTTCTTTGACAGGTATTTTCCTTCATCTGTCAGAGAGGAGAAGATTGAAGAGTTCACCAATTTGACCTAGGGAGACATGATAGATGCGGAATATGCGACTAAATTTGTGGAGTTGTCGCGATTCGCTCCATTTCTGGTCCCAAATGAAGTAAGAAAGGCTAGGAAATTTGAGAAAGGTTTGAGGCGCAGAATCTATGAGCTAGTGGTCGGGTTTCAAGTCCAAACTTTTTCAGAATTAGTTGACAAGGCCTCAGTGTAGGAAAAGAGTATCTAGGGCAGCACTAAGCCTTCAGAGCAGAAGAAGATACCTACAGCATTTGGCTTTCAGTCTGAGGCTAGTCAGGGATCAGTGAAGAAAGGGAAAGAAGCAATGGGCTGTGTATGCCCGAAATGTGATAAGAGGCATAGGGGCGAATGCTGGTATAGCACTCCGAATTGTTATAGGTGCGGTAAGCCAGGGCACCATAGGAAAGATTGCCGAGAACCCTTGCCTATGCTAGCTGCTCAGAATCAGGACAAGGGAAAGTAGCAGATACCACTTGGAAGAGGTGGTCTGCCTCGACTGCACACACTTCGAGCTGAGGAGGATGCCATCAGAGAAGCAGGTATAAGATAATTTAATTTAATGAATGATGATTAAATGACTTATGTGATTATATGCATGTTAAGTTCTTATGATGGTATTTAGTAAATGAGTTTAAGTCATGTAAAAGGATGATTAGATAGTAAAATTTTGAGGACGAAATTTCTTAAAGAGGGGAGAATGTAATGACCCGAAATTAAATTAATTAGAAAATATAATGAATAAAATGGATTAAAGGAAAATAAGGGGAAGAAAGGAAGAATTTTTAAGAAAATAACAGGCTTCGTCGACGAATCTCCTGTATTCGTCGATGAGTGTCCTTCTAAGATCGTCGACGAAGTCTGCTTCACGTCAACGAAGAAATCCCGAGAGAGAATTTTGGAAACCCTAAATTTCGTCGACGAAGGTATCTTTTCATCGACGAAGACTCTACAATGCCTCATCGACGAACCTAGGTGTCTCGTCGACGAAGCCCTGCGTATAAAAAGGGTTTTTCTTCATTTTCAGCGTGAATTCTCTCCTCTCTCCCTCTCTCTCTCTCTCTCTAAAAACGATCCCCTAGCCTTCCCTCTTTAGTTTCGGGCCGATTTTGACTTGATTTGACAATCCGAAACCATCACGAGGTTCGTGGGATCATTCTCTTCAAAGCTGTAGGAGCTGATCATTGGATTGTGAGGTTTGGGAAACATCCCAAAATCAAGGTAAGTGAGTTATTTTGGGTTTTCCTTAACGAATAATGTTGTATGGAGCCTAAGAAGTAGTAAATAAGTATTTTTCTTAAGATTTAAGTTAATTGGAATTTATTTTAATTAAGTTAGGATTTTTGGATTCAAAGTCCAAGCGAACGCTGCGGGTATCGGTTCGGGGATCCTGCCAGCGTAGTTTGAAGTCAGGTAAGGGAGAAATTTATGTATTAAATCAGGTTTTTCATGAATTAAAATGGATTATATGTTATTTAAATATATATGTTTTTATGTGGGTTTAAAATGCCAGCCATGAAATTTATGTTTTCTGAGTTTAGGAATGTTTATATAGCTATGTATATGTGACAGTAAATGAATGAAAGTGAAAAGGAATTTTCTAGGGAATTAAGTAAGAAATGAAATGTATTTCAGCATATAAAGGTTCATTATGGGTTGGTTTATTTTGTAAGGAATGCATATAAATTTTATTGTTAAATTGTGTGACATGATATTCTGTGCAAATATATGTTAAATGTACGAGATACAGGTTAAGTAAATAAAGCTTTATGAATAAAATATGATATGGACAATGTTGCTTGTGTATGTTAAATGCAACCATGTAAATGTAAGACAGCTGAAAGACAGCCATGTTAGCAGATTCTAGCACATTTTTATATGGACTAACTGTAGCAGATTCTAGCGCATTTCTATGTAGAAACTAACAAATGATGGCTAAAGACCAACTGTAGTACAAAGGAATGAAATGAAATGTTATGCAATGAAATGAAATGACAAATGCGAATGATATGAATGGGAAAGAGTCACTTAAAGTGAAATGAAATGCAAAGTTAAGTTATGAACATGAATGAATGTGTATGAATGTATAGTGACAGAAAGGAACGATGTATTATGATATTAGAAGTATGTATCTACGTAGAACATGTTGTGATTGGGAAGGGCGAACTCTTCGCCTGAGGGTTTGCTGAGAAAGACGAGTGCACTAGTAGTTTCAGAAGTGGCAGTAGCTGCATAACGTACTATGGCAGATGGAACCTATTTGTATGGGCGGGTAGATTTCCTTATCCTTAGGGCCTTTATCGGTAAACAATTGTTGAATGCGTGAGTAGGAGATTAATCTAACACTTGAGGGCTTACTGAGTAAGGTAAGTGCCCTGGTATGCTTTAGTTGTGACCTTAGGATTACCTATGTATCAGAGCAGAGGGGTGCTACTTGTATGGGCAGGTAATCACCCCTATTCTTGAGTAATCTCGTGGGTTAAACCTTTGCATGTGATTGTTTAGGTTTAGAAAATAAGTTTAGAGTTATGTTAATGATTTGCAAATGTAATTAAAATGATATTTATTTACCTCATGTTGGCCACACGTTACTTTAATATGTATGTTTCTTCCCTTACCGAGACGTGTCTCACCCGAATATGAATGTTTCTTTTTCATGACATCCTCGAGGTCGGGCTTAGGAGCTCGAGGGCATTTTTAGCATTTTTGGAGGACTATATAAAGAAACAGGGTATACGTTGATAATGTTTTGGGGATGTATATGTTATGTTATAAGTCTTTATGTTTTAAGTCTGTGGAGAAAAGAATATTTGTGGACATACTGGAATGTTATGGAATTATGTATTTATGGAAATGGAGGAGATGGTTAGATTTTATGGATTTATAGGTAGAAAATAGAAAATTTTGGTATTACGGTACATGTTGTATGGAGATTATATTTATGTTTTTCGCTACGTATGTTATAAATTATGATTTATCAGGATATTATCAGGTATAATGCACCAGAACCGGGTTTATGGGTTCGGGCCGTTACAGAAGAAGAAGAAGAAGGATCATAAAAAAAAGAGGAAAAAAGAATGATTGTTTTCATTCATTTTTTCTTTTTTGGATTCCAATAAGTCTGGAAATCACCTCACCCCAAAATCATATATTTTTTTTCCGTGGAAGTTTTGCTATTTTGTACTTTCAAAAATCTAATTAGTCGTGTTCCTTGTATTCCTGATATCTGAAATTCCTTGATGTGTTCTTGGTGAATCGTTGCTGGATTTTGAAGTATTGTTTAGTTTCAAAAGAACTGGAAGAGAATTATTGAGTGAAAATAAGGCAAGAGTGGTGAGAACATTAGAGGGTTTAAAGCTGAGTGTATAGTGATTCACCTTTCATGAGTGTAAACACGTAAGGGTGAGAATTATGAGGTCCTTTTTTTTTTCCTTTCTAACTTTGCCCTACAACAATCATGTCTCACAACAGTGCTAAGAGCATTGCCGAAGATGTTACGGAACTGGTTGATCCGAAAGTGTTTATAGAGGCCATGATGAGTGAGATGAGGCATGTGATGAAGTTGGAACTAGAGCAGGTTCATGAACGGATAGATCAAATGGAGAATAAACATGAGAAGTAGCCACAAAACGCCCCTAATGTGCATAGAAGGGAAAGAGTTCAACCGAGGGGAGTGAGGGTTGAAGATGAAGAGCCTTACGGGGTTGGTTTTGATGAATAAGATGATCGGGATTCTATTGTTAGTAATAGGAGACATGGAGGGCGGTTTAGAGAAGCTAGGAACCGGGAAGATAACAACTTGGGTAGTATTAAGATGAATATTCCGTCATTTCAAGGTAGATCCGACCCTGAAGCATACCTTTAGTGGGAGAAGAAGATGGATTTCGTATTTGACTGCCACAACTATTCTAAAACAAAGAAGGTAAAATTAGCTGTGATTGAATTTTCTAACTATGCTATTACTTGGTGGGATCAGCTTGTCATAAACAGGAGGCCGAATAGAGAACGACCAATAAAAACATGGGAGGAGATGAAAAGAGTGATGAGAAAGCGGTTCGTTCCAAGTTTCTACTACCAAGAGTTGTATAAAAAGCAACAAGGTCTTAGGCGGGAAGCCAGAGCGTAGAGGATTACTACAAGGAGATGGGGATTGCTATGATCCGGGCTAATGTAGAGGAAGATCGAGAAGCTATAATGGCTAGGTTTTTATTTGGATTAAACTGGGAAATCCAAGATAAGGTAGACATGTAGCATTATGTGGAGTTGGAAAATATGGTGCACATGACCATCAAAGTGGAGCAACAACTTAAGAAGGGGGGCGTGTCTCCTGCAACCCATAACTCCAGTTATACCTATTGTAAACTGAGTTGTACCAAGTAGATGGACAAGTCACAAATGTCCAAAGCCGAGCCCAAGTCCGTGAACACCCGCCACATTCCTCAAAGTAAAACTGACACTTCTACCTCTAAGAATCATGACATTAAATGTTTTAAATGTCAAGACAGGGGACACATAGCAAGTCGATGTCCAAATAAGCAGGTCATGGTGTTGCAAGACTATGGTGAAATTGTGACCGACAATGAAGATTCCGACGACGACAACATACCACCATTGGAGGACGTTTCCTGAGGAGGAATATTTAGCCCCTGATGCATTGACATTGGTGGCAAGGAGAGCATTGAGCTTGCAAGCAAAATGAATTGATTACGTGTAGCGGGAGAACATCTTTCACACGAGGTGCTACGTCAAAGACAAGGTATGTAGTGTGATTATTGACGGTGGTAGTTGTACTAATGTTGCAAGCACAATTATGGTGGAAAAATTGGGACTACCTATGTTGAAACACCCTAGACCGTACAAGTTGCAATGGTTAAATGATACTGGTGAAGGGTGAACAAGTAGGTGTTAGTCGCATTTCGAATAGGTAAATACGAAGATGAAGTGTTATGTGATGTAGTACCAATGCAAGCTAGACACTTATTGCTAGGGCGTCCATGACAGTTTGATAGGCGTGTGAAGCATGATGGCTTTACGAACAAATACTCATTTGTACTTAATCAGCGATCAATCACTCTTGTACCATTGAGTCCACAGCAAGTATATGAGGATCAAGTGATATTGCAAAAAGAGAGTGAACAAAAGAAAAAGAGTGAAAATCAGAGAGAGGCTGAGAAAAATGAGAGAGAAAAAGAAAATCAAAATTCGGCCATTGAGAGAAACTCGGAGAGAAAACAAAAGAATTTCTATGCAAAAGTGAGTGAAATTAAGCAAGCAATGTTTTCAAAGAAGCTGATGATTGTACTTTTGTACAAAGAGGCATGTCTAAATACTAACGAACTTGACCTTGCTTTTCTTAGTTATGTTGTTTCTCTTTTGCAGGAGTATGAGGATGTGTTTCCCGAGGAAACACCACATGGGTACCTCCAATCCGAGGGATTGAACATCAAATTGATTTTGATCCTGGTGCGATAATTCCAAATCGAACAGCATATAGGAGCAATCCCGAGGAGACAAAGAAGCTTCAATGGCAAGTAAGTGAGTTGTTGGAAAAAGGTCACGTGAGGGAGAGCATGAGTCCATGCGCCGTTCCGGTCTTACTGGTACCTAAGAAGGATGGGATGTGGAGAATGTGCATTGACAACAACATAATGGTAAAGTATCGTCATCATATTCCTTACTTAGATGATATGTTAGATGAACTGCATTGTTCTTGTGTATTTTCTAAGATTGATTTAAGAGTGGTTATCATCAGATTATAATAAAAGAAGGAGATGAATGAAAAATTGCCTTGAAACAAAGTATGGTTTGTATGAATGGTTAGTCATGCCTTTTGGATTAACTAATGCTCCGAGCACCTTTATGAGACTTATGAATCATGTTTTGCATGCATTTATAGGCAGATTTGTAGTTGTCTACTTTGATGTTATACTCATTTATAGCAAAAATGCGGACGATCATGTAGTACATTTGAAATCTATTTTAGATGTCCTTAGGAAAGAAAAGTTATTTGCTAATATAAAGAAGTGTACTTTTTACACTGATAAGCTTGTATTTCTAGGATTTGTTGTTAGTACACAAGGTATACAGGTTAATGAAGAGAAGGTACGTGCAATCCAAGAGTGGCCGAGTCCCACAGGTGTAAGTAATGTTCGTAGTTTTCATGGACTTGCTAGTTCCTACAGGCGGTTCGTGAAGGACTTTAGTAGCATAGCCGCACCAATCATCGAAGTGATTAAGAAGAACGTTGGATTTAGATTGGGAGAAGAACAAGAGGAGGCGTTCCAATTAATCAAAGAGAAGCTAACCAACGCCCCCTTATTGTCTTTACCTAATTTTTTGAAAACGTTTGAGATTAAATGTGATGCTTCAGGTATTGGCATAGGCGCAGTTCTTATGCAGGAAGGGTGACCAGTTGCTTACTTCAACGAGAAACTAAACGGGGCAGCCTTAAACTACCCAACTTATGATAAGGAGTTGTATGCATTGGTTCGGGCTTTAAAGACGTGGCAACACTACCTATGGCCTAAGGAATTCTTGATTCACAGTGATCATGAGTCCTTGAAACACTTAAAGTGACAACACAAGCTAAACAAAAGGCATGCGCGTTGGGTGGAGCTCATTGAGACTTTTCCATACGTTATCGGGTATAAGCAAAGCAAGGAGAATGTGGTCGCTGATGCACTTTCTCGCAGGTATGCATTACTCTCCGCACTTAATGCAAAATTTCTTGGTTTTGAGCACATTAAAAACTTATACGCTAATGACCGTGAATTTTGTGAAGCATATCGGGCTTGTGAGAAAACCGCTTGTGGTAAGTTCTTTAGGCTTGATGGATTCCTGTTTCGAGAGAATAAGTTATGCATACCAAATTATTCCTTGAGGGAGTTGTTAGTGCAAGAATCTCATGGTGGGGGATTAATGGGACATTTTGGAATTGCAAAGACTTTAGTTGTTTTGCAGAAACATTTATATTGGCCTCACATGAAAAGAGATGTTGAGAGAATTTGTGGTAGATGTGTCACATGTAGGCAAGCCAAATCCAGAGTGAGGTCTAATGATTTGTATACCCCTCTACCAATTCCTAGTGGGCCTTGGATTGATATTTCCATAGACTTTGTGTTAGGATTGCCTTGGACTAAACGTGGGAGAGATTCAATTTTTTTGGTTGTGGATAGATTTTCTAAGATGGCACACTTTATTCCATGTCACAAAATGGATGATGCCTCGCATGTTGCTAATTTGTTCTTTAGAGAGATTGTGAGATTACATGGCATGCCTAGAACAATTGTTTCGGATAGAGATGTTAAGTTCTTGAGCTATTTTTGGAAGACTTTGTGGTGTAAGCTAGGTACTAAGCTATTGTTTTCTACTACTTTTCATCCACAAACTGATGGTCAAAATGAAGTAGTAAATAGGACTTTGTCTACTTTATTGAGGGCAATCATTAAAAAGAACATCAAAACATGGGAAGAATGTTTACCACATGTTGAGTTTGCTTATAACAGATTTGTTCATTCTGCTATTAAATTTTCACCATTTGAAATTGTGTATGGATTTAATCCTTTAAATCCATTGGATTTATCTCCTTTACCTTTGACTGAGCATGTTAATTTAGATGAAAAAAAGAAAGTTGATTTTGTCAAGAAAATTCATGAGAAAGCACGACTCAACATTGAGCGACGAATAGAGTAGTATGCAAAACAAGCCAATAAGGGGCATCACAAGTTGCTTTTTGAACCCAGAGATTGGGTTTGGTTGCATATGAGAAAAGAGAGATTTCCAGTGCAAAGACATTCCAAATTGCTTCCAAGAGGAGATGGACCTTTCCAAGTCCTAGAGCGCATCAATGAATACACTTACAAGCTAGATTTACCTGGTGAGTACAATGTAAGTGCCACTTTTAATGTTACTAATTTGATTCCTTTTGATGTAGGTGATGATTTGAGGGCAAATCCTTTTCAAGAGGAGGGGAATGATGCAAATCATAGCACAACTTCAAAGGAACTTGTTTAAGTGCCAATTAGGCCAGTTACGAGAGTACGAGCAAGGAAATTTAAAGCTGCACTTAACAGATTGATTCAAGAGGCATGGGCTCAAGCAAATTCATGGAGGCCCATTGAGCATGATCCACATGAGTAACAAAGATTCATCAACATGATTGAAGCTCTAGAAGAATCTGACCAAGGCCAAGCTTAAATTGGCATGTTTAAATGCTGTAATAATGGTGTGCTATTCAAATATAGGATTTGACTCTTTGACTTTTGTGTTATATTTGTAATCATGCAAGACAACTTGTTTGCTTGCATGGTCTTAGTAAGTTGTTGAGTTGTTGAGCCTAACTTTGACTTTTGTGCTATATTTAATTTGTAATCTTGCAAGAAGTCTTAGTAAGTTGTTGAGAGTTGTTGAGAGTGGTTTGCAGTGTTTAATGCTTTGTCTCCCAGGCTATGCCTATAAAAGTATTCTTATTGTAAGAACAAAGGCATCAGTTCAGTAAAATTGTGAGAGTATTTTCTTTGCAGTTCTTCAAACTTATTGGGATTTCCCGTGGCGTTCACCAATGACTTATCAAACAATTTTCCACCACCGTTTGTGGTGTCTTCCTTATACTGAGGTTCTTGTTTCGCAATAAACAACGGGTTGATGTCGTATATACCAAGGTTATTGTTTTTCGTAAACAATGGGTTGAGGTCTATCATTCAATTCTGAACGTAGAATGATCTTGGGTTCCTCTTTTTTTTTTTTTGTTGGATCTCATTATTTTGGCGGGAATTCGCATAAATGGATCTGACACATACTTCCTCAGCACTCACACATGGAACACGCCATGGACTCTGGATAGTGCTGGGGGTAAAGCCACCCAATAAGCTACTAAACCTATCCTTTCCACGATCTCGAAAGGCACGATATACCGTGGAATTAACTTCCCCTTCTTTCCGAACCTCATCATCCCTTTCATCAGAGCAATATTTAGAAACACCATATTTCCTACCTCAAACTCCAGCTCTCATCGATGACTATCAGCATAACCCTTCTGCCGACTCTGAGGTACCTTAATTCTCTCCTTGATCAACTCGACCTTTGCAGAGGCCTGCTGAATCAGTTCTGGACCCAATATCTACCACTCACCTACCTGATCCTAGTACAATGGAGATCGGCGCCGATGACCATACAATGCCTCGTAAGGTGCCATGTCTATGCTTGCCTGGTAACTATTTTTATACGCAAACTCAACAAGCGGTAGGTTCCGTATCCAGCTGTCACCAAAGTCCAGTACATAAGCTCGCAACATATCCTCTAACGTTTGAATAGTCCTCTCTGGCTGTCCATCCATTTGTGGGTAAAAAAATGTACTAAACGTTAGTTGTGATCCTAAGGCATCTTGTAGACTCTTCCAGAAATGAGACGTAAAACATGGATCTTGATCCAAAACAACAGAAATAGGGACACCATGGAGTTGTACTATCTCCTGCACATATAGCTCTACCAGCCTATTCAGAGAATAGCTAACTTTGATTGGAATGAAATGTGCAGTTTTCGTCAGCTGATCAACTACAACCTATATAGCATTATGTTCATGCATCGCTGCAGGTAATCCCCTCACAAAATCCATCGATATATGCTCCCACTTCCACTTGGGAATTTCAAGTGGTTGAAGTCGTCCTGCTAGCCTTTGGTGCTCTACCTTGACCTGCTGACATGTCAGGCACTGCTCTACGAATCAGGTGATCTCTCTTTTCATGTTTGACAACCAAAAAGATTCCCTCAGATTTTGGTACATCTTTGTACTGCTAGGATGTACGGTGTAGAGCAAACGGTACACATACCCTCATCTGGTACACATACCCTGTTATGGAATCTCAAAATCCCACCACCAGAGATACTGAAATCTTACTTTAACCCACTCTGGACTCATTCCATAACCTCAACAAGCTCTAGATCCTCCTTTTGGGCTGCTCGGATCCTCTCCTATAAGGTCGGTTGTACCCCCAAGCTAGCAAGAACAACCTGATGATTTCCTTCCACTACCTCCAAGCCCAACCTTTGTAGGTCCATACGGATATGATGCTGAACTCCCACTACTGAGACCGATGCATCAACTGACTTCGGACTCAGAGTATTAGCTACCACATTTGCTTTTCTTGGGTGATAGCTAATGGTACAGTCATAGTCCTTTATCAACTCAAGCCACCTACGTTGTCTCACGTTCAGCTCTTTCTAGGTGAAAATGTACTTAAGACTTTTGTGATCAGTAAAAATCTCGCACCTTTCACCATACAAGTAGTGCCTCTAAATTTTAAATGCAAACACTACAGCTGCCAATTCCATATCATGTGTCAGGTAGTCCTTTTCGTACTTTTTGAGTTAACAAGAAGTGTAAGAAACTACCCTGCCCTGCTGCATTAGAACACAACCAAGACCCTTCTTAGAGGCGTCACTGTAGATAAAAAATCCACCATCCCCATATGGAATGGTCAAAACTGAAGCAGTAGTTAATCGCCGTTTTAGCTCTTGGTTACTCAGCTTGCACTCATCAGTCCAATCATACCTCACGTTCTTCCTCGTGAGTCGCGTCAAAGGACCTGCTAAACTGTAGAACCCTTCTACAAAATAATAGTAGTAACCTGTAAGACCTAGAAAACTCCCAACCTCCTGAACATTCTTCGGTCTCGTCTAGTTCACTACTGCCTCTATCTTACTTGGATCCACTGATACTCCTTCTTTGGACACTACGTGCCCTAGAAATGCAATCTATTCCAGCCAGAATTTGCACTTCCTCAATTTAGAAAATAACTTCTTCTCCCTAAGCATTTGCACTATCAGTCTCAGGTGAACTTCATGTTCTGCAGCATTACTATAATACACTATAATGTCATCAATGAATACCACAACGAACTGATCTAAATATTCGTGAAAAACCCAGTTCATCAAATCCATAAATGCCGCAGGCACATTTGTCAGACCGAATGGCATAACCATGAATTCGTAATAGCTGTATTGAGTTCGAAAAGCTATTTTTGGAACATCTTTCATTTTCACCTTCAGTTGATGATACCCGGACAGTAGATCGATCTTAGAGAAGATCTGCGTGCCCTGAAGCTGGTCAAATAGATCATCAATCTTGGGTAATGGGTATTTGTTCTTTATCGTCACCTTATTAAGTTCTCTATAGTCGATACACATCCTCATCGACTTGTCCTTCTTCTTTACAAATAGCACAAGTGCTCCCTAAGGAAAAATACTCGATCGAATGTACCCCTTATCTAGCAGCTCCTGAAGCTGTTCTTTCAACTCCCTCAATTTTTCTAGAGCCACACGATACAGAACTTTCGATATTGGCACTGTACTAGGAACCAACTTTATACCAAACTCCACCTCACGATCTGGAGGTAATCCCGGCAAGTTCTTTAGGAACACATTTGGGAACTCGCACACAACAAGAATCTCCTCCAGTTCACGTTCCCTTGCCGGCGTGTCTTTCACAAATGCCAAATACCCTTGGAATTCCTCCAAAAATAATCTCCTAACCTACAAAGCTGAGAGGATCTGTGGTGTGGAGCACACACACGATCCTACGAATCTAAGTTCCTGCTTCCTCGGAGGTCTAAACACCACTTCCCTCTTGTGGCAATCGATACTGGCATAACTAGCAGAGAACTAGTCCATACCTAGAATGATATCGAAGCCATGCATATCAAACACAATAAGACTAACTAGTAGTACTCTCTCCTGAATTTCTACTGGAAGGTCACAAATTACCCTACTACATATGACTACCGACCCTGAAGGCGTAGCCACCACTAGTTCATGATTTAACTGTTGAGTCTCAATTCCACACAGTTTAACAATTCCTCGGGAGAAAAAGGAATGTGTTGCCCCTGAGTCAAATAGTATAATAGCTTTATTGGAAAGCATGTAAATGGTACCTGTGACAACATATTCTACATTCTCTGCGTCAATAGGAGTTAGGGAGTACACCCTAGCCTGGGTTGTTCTCCCTTGTTGACCGCCCCGCTGTGCTTGAACACCTCCTCCATATGATTGTTGTGGAGCTCCGGTGTTCATCGGTATGCGACAATCTTTCTTTTGATGTCCCATCCTACCACAACAAAAACAAGCTCCAGAACCCAACAAACACTTCCCTGAGTGAGGTCTCCCACACTTGGAACAAGTCGAAGTAGTTTCGGTACTCTGAGAAGTACCACCACTGTTCTTATTCCAGTTGTCCTGCTTTGCCTCTCCATAAGAACTGGAAGGCGCAAGTCTCTTCTTCGGAAGGCGCAAGTCTACTTCCTGGTCTCGTTGTTCAGGCCCCTTTGAAACTTCCAACCCTTCTTTGCCTCATCCGGAATCATGAATGGAGCAAAACGGGATAGCTCCTTGAATCTGGCAGCATACTACTGAATTGACAGCTACCCCTATTCCAGACTCATGAATTCCTCCATCTTGGCATTTCTAACCGTGAATAGAAGATATCGTTCAAAGAATTAATCTTTGAACTGAGCCCACATCAGAACTATAAGAATAGGTCAATGCTCTTCAAGCATCTTAACTGCCTTTCACCACCTCTCTGCTTTTCCTGTTAGCTTGAACATTGCAAAGGCTACCTTTTGCTTTTCAATGCAGTTAAGAACGTCCATGATTTTCTCAATCTCCCCAATCCAATTCTCAGATCAAATAGGATCTGCACTCCCTACGAAGACAGGAGGTTTCAGTCGTGTGAACTGGTCAATGGAGTAGCCCATTGACCCTTATTCGTCTGGGCAACCTCAGCCATAAGCTGTTGAGCGAAGTCCCGTAGCACACTAGTAGAGTCACTGCCAGCCTTATGGCCAGCACCCTCACTACTACTGCCTCCAATATTGGCAGTAATATCCCTGGATTCCATTGTGAAAAGAAATAGAAAAACATCGATTAGAAGCTTAACAACCTACTTATCAGCTACTAACACGAGACAACAAAACTCATTTCTCATAAGAACCTTCCTAGTACTGACGCACTCTAATAACTCAACATTTTCATTCTAACTCGAGTTCCGCACTTCCACTTAGAAACAAAATCGCCATTGCTGTGATTTTTGGAACCTTTTCAATAATCCAGAAAAGCACAGAAGTCTGCCAATGAATTTCTGTCTCTAGGTATACAAAGCTACTCTCAATAATCTTATTCACATCTTAAACTCTGGTATAGTCTAATCTATAGAACCTAGCAACCTAAGATCTGAGCATATCCATAACCAGGCAGTGCAATTCACATCACACTTTCAGCTGGCTATGGCTCTGATACCAAACTGTAATGCCTCGGCCCTTAATACGGCCCCAGAGTGTTATTATACATACATATCCTATACAAATCTTGATAACATACTTAACTACCTGCCCTAAACAAGGACATACAAGTATTTCATAATGATCTATACTCACATATATTGCGGAAAACATAAACATTCTATGGATTCTAATAAACATACCAGAGTACCTAACTATCCTTTACATACATTCACACGAACGTAAAACATAAATTGTATTACATTCCCAAAAGGCACTCTGAGCTAAACTCCAATACATAAACAAAACAATTACGTATATGCATATTTAGAATACTGTCCAGCTTGAAGCTATCATAACTATGCCAGTAACTCCCTATGGCAAGGGTTGTGTGATAAGAAAGCATTGATCAAGCCCTGTTCATGTAGGCATTTTCAGGCATCATAACATACTGCAGTTCAACTTGGCCATCACCACCCTGATCCCTTTTGACAAGTGGCCTTTCTTACCAAGCCTACTACTAGGTTCTCACATTGAAAAATAACTGCGTGTGGTTGCACTGTACCTTTGTTTTGGCAATGGTACCGAGCCTACATAATATAAGCTTTTTAAGGCTTAATATACTATTGAGACAAGAAGCGGTCCCAATATCATATATATATATATATATATATATATATAAAATTTACATTAAAACATAATCACCTATGCAGTTCCAGTATTTTCACAATTTCATTCATACTATGATAAAAATCGGCTCATAACCTCTCGATTTTATCCTTTTCTAATACTTGGTACGGTATCTACCTGGCACTTGTTTTCTGCATTTTCTGATAATCACTTGGAACCTTAGTCCCCATAGTTCATATACATACATCTAAAATCAGTATAGATTCAATTCATATCATACGTCACACTTATTTGGTCAATTATACATTTCATATAAACTGGTTCGTAAAATATCATTTTTGCTGCTTATTAAAAGTTTCAAGCATCTTTACTACTTTAGTTTTAGTGCAAATAAAGTAGTTTAATAAATTTGGAGATCATATTCCAAAAACCCCATTTTTTCCAAAATCGTAAAATCATGAAAACTGTAAGAATCGACATTTATACCCGTTAAAACTTTGCGAATAAGTAATCAACAAGTGCATATAGACATAAACTACATATCATATGGTTTTGTTTTTCTAAAAAATACTGATGTAAACAAATCCCCTTACATAAATCCTAAAAATCGAAACACGAACGTATCGATCCAAAACAACGATCTCGGATACCCGAAACCTAAAAATCGAAGAACATTACTTCACTATAATTTTGACTACTACATAACTACCGAATCAAAAATGAAATTGGATCCTTACCTCGATTTTAGAGAAAAACCCAAAAATCCTCAGATCGAAAATCTGATCCGCTATAACTGTAGAGATTCTCCTCCAAACCCACATAGTGAGGTCGGATTATTGTTTCCGGAAACCGATGACATGAAATCTTAGAGAGAGAGAGAGAGAGGGTTGGTTTGAGTTAGAGAGAGAGAGAGAGAGAGAGAGAGAGAGAGAGAGAGAGAGAGAGAAAATGGGATAACTTAGTATGGAAGAAAAGGATATTCTATTTATAACTAGTTTTACCCGGTCAGCCTTGTCGACGAGCCTGGGATTTCAGAATCTCTGAAAATTCCTCGGTAGCTTCTCATCGACGGGTCCTTGCGTCTCGTCGCCAAGCCACAGAAGAGACTTCGTTGATGAGAAATGGAGCCTCGTCGACGAGGTCCGCTGTTTTATCCTTTTACCTTCCCTTCTCTTTTCCTTTATTTATTTTTCGAATTTGGGTCCTTACAAACTCACTACCAGATGGATAATCACTGTCACGCTTTCCCTTTTGATGGGTTGTGCGGCCCCGTAGGCTGGACTTAACCCTAGTCGGCCCACCAGAGTTAAATCAATAACAACCTCTTTAGTCTGTAAGTTAGATTGGTTGTTCCTATACTAGTCTAGACTCCAAGGGGACTCTACCCTTCTCAGTCCAATCGACCATCCCGTCCCCACACTCTCTCTAAGACGTGTGGGTGCACTAAGCTCTTCAGAAATCATGCACAACAGTATTGTGCTTACTATGGTCCATCGGAGTTATCAGACCATAACATTGCAATTTAACATTCACATCCTACTCTGATTAAATAATTCACATGCAGTATAATCTCAATACATTTCATTATTTCCAACATGTCATACATATATCACAATTCAATTCAATATATTCATTTAGCTCATGCCACACATTTTAAATAATATGCATAAATGAATAATATCTAAAATAATAAGTTAGCCCATATTCATCATTTGTTTTACTAAAAATACACGCCACTACTTTAATCATTTCATTTTCGCAAATAATAACTAATAACACAGTTCTAGGCTCAAAAATCCCAGTTTAAACGGTTCGCTTTCAATACTCGTACGATATTAATATAAATACACAAATAATTGGTGAAATTCACAAATCTACTGGCTTAATCTATTCCCCTTACTTGATTTCCTAAACTACGCTAGTAGGGACCCCAAAACGATGCCTGCGGCGCTCACTCGAACCTTTATTCAATAACCCTAGTTTATCAACTCAAACCCCATATCAACAACTATTAAACATCCCCAAGCCCATACACCCCATTTAAATAATTATATACTAGTCAAATAGCTCATTTCTACCCCTACCTCAACTTTGGGGTGATGCCTGGAAAGACCCCGTTCAAAAATTCACTCCACTAGACTTGTAGGGAATTCGTCCTAGATCCTCGTAGTGGCTTCTGATCGTTGAATCAGGCGATGAACGGTGAGAAATCGTTGACAGAGAGTGAGAAGCGTCATTTTTAGAGAGAGAAAGATAGAATTTAAGATTTCTTAATGAGGAAGAAAAGAGAAATTCTATTTATAGGTCGTTGACTCGGCCACCTCGTCGATGAAATGCAGTCTTCGTCGACGAGTTGAAGAAGGTCGTTCGTCGATGAAAGAAGGACTTTGTCAATGAACCTTATGTAACGACCTAAAAAATATCCATATTCAAATATTAAAGAGAGAGGAAAATAGATACAAAAACAGAAGGAGGCCGTAGACTTCATCGACGACATTGCATTTTGAAGATAATATTAAATAAAAATAATCTCAGAAAAATTGCCAAGCTTCATCGACGAACACAGGGTCTCGTTGACAAAGGCCTTCAGAATTTCGTCGACGAACACAGGGCTTCGTCAACGAGAAAATACTGAGAGAGGTTCTGAGGCAGCCTAAATTTTATTGACGAATACAGGGCCTCGTCGATGAAATTTGTGAAGGACTCGTCAACGAAAACAGGGTCTCGTCGACGAAATCCCCTATTTATATATATATGGAATCCGGGGAAAATTTTCATTTTTACGAAATTTCTCTCTCTCCCTACGACTTTCTCTGCCTTCTCTCTTCATTTTTGGGCCCACCAGTTGCCGGATCGACGATCCGAAGCTACCACGACGCTCCTGGATGAGTTCTCTACAAGATTGCCGGAGTGGATCGTCAGAAAAACGAAGTTGGATTTCATCCCAAATTCTGGGTAAGGTCTTTTATTGAGTTTTTGGCTTTATGGTAGTTATAACAAATGATGTAGGCGGAAAAATAATAATATTTTGTTCTGGGATATTGTGTTTTTAGGAGGTTGATCTAGGAATCCTGCGAGTATAGAGCCAGATTTTTATAGGGGCTTTTCAAAGTTAAGGTAAGGAAAATATGCTATGCTAGGAATTTTAATAGAGTTTATAAAGATTTCATAAGCATATTTTTATGTCAGTTTATTATACTATTTGTATAGAAAATGAGCATAAATGTTTGTGTGGCCTAAGTAGACTTTTCATGTGAAGAATGAATTTATACAATTGTTATGAAACATCATACTATACTAAATACAAAGATATAGATAGTATATACATTTGATATGGTTTTCCAGCATATGAGATTATACAGAGATAGATTTATATTCGCAGAGAAATGTACATGCATATACAGTTTTATATGAATAGTTCATGAAACGGTTATATACATATATCCAAATACATGAATACAGATGCTCAGATCAGTATTTTATATTACAGTTTATTACAGAACGGTATATACATATATACAGTGTCATAACATGCCATGTTCTTCCTATTACCATAACATACAAAACAAAAACAGAGTATATATACAAAATACACAGATAGATATACAGAGGTAGCATCAAAATGCTACAGATACAGTGTTTATAATACAGAAAGATAGAGTTATGGTAATTTTGGGAACACGATGAAAACAGTAAAAGTATATATATATATATATATATATATGTATATATGTATATAGTATCAGATCCCTGAGAAAAGTTACACAGACAGATACAGATTACAGAGCACGGTACCGTTGCTAGATACAGATAGAGTGCAACCACATATCTCAGATAGTATGTGGGTACTGTCAGCCGTGCTCGGAGAGTATGTAGCTCCCTAGTACACTAGGTTGAGGGGGTCGGTTTGACGAGGTAGTAGCCAGTCCCGAGCTTAGGAGAGGATGCAGTTTGGCCGGGCTGAGGTAGTATCGAGTATGATGACCTATCTGGTGGGCCGACCAGATAGAGTCTCACCTACGGGCCGCACAACCCTGTCATGAGGGGTTAAATCATGACGTACAGAGTCCCAGGGATAAAAGCATAGTTATATATATATATATATATATATATATAGTTATAGTTTAACAGTATAATATGATATTACCAGTATGAAAAGTAGAAAAATAGATGAAACAATATGTTTTAAATTGTGAAAGAAAGATATGTTTTACAGATGATTTATTACATTGCAGTTCAGTTATTATTTTAAAAGTATCCTTAACTTAGTTGCCACACACTAGTAATAGCATATTTTCACTTACGGAGCGTCGACTCACCCCTTTATTCTAACATTTTTCAGGTGAGCCAGATAGGCGAGCAGATTAGGCTCGCGGGTAGAGAGAGAGAGTTTGGTCACCCTGGTTATAGGGTGAGTTTTTGGCAGAATTGTGTATGTTTTTGGGATAAATGATACTGGAGTGGCATTTTTGTATGGTCTGTGTATTCTAGAATCTGGTATTGTATAGTTATGTTGTAATAGTGATATGCTTTTTTTTTCCGCTGTGTTGGAATGTTTACTGTATACATATAAAAAAAAAATGATACGAATTTTGAGGTCGTTACCCCTTAAACTTAATTTTTTTTGTCGTTCGGGATCCCTTCGTCGACGACGCCTGAACTTCATCGATGAACCATAGAAGGGGCTTCATCAAGGAGGGGATTCGTCGACGAAGCCTACTATTTCCTTTTTTAAAATTTTCCCTTTCTTCATTCCTTTATTATTTTTCATAAATAAATTTTTCTGGTATCTACATATTTTCCCTTGCCTTTGCTATTGTCCAAGAGGAAAGTCTAGACACATAGAATTGGTTTCTATGTTGTCTTCATTTCATTATAGATAGGGACGACATTTTCCTTATATCATATTAGCATCCAGGAATTCTCGCTGCAGTACAACGCAAAGTCATTTGATGGAGAGGATATTCGATGAGGGTGGAGAACCTGCAAAGTCATTTTTCAATCAAATCCCTCCTTATATGTGGACTCAATGCCTATGGAATAAGGTATGGGAACATGACTACTAACCTTGTGGAATGTTTCAATGCTGTCCTGAAAGGCGCTCTCTTGTGCAACTAACATTTTATCGTGTTGCATATTATTTTAATATCTGACGGGTGGCTGCTCATAATAAAATATCTAGAGGAACTGCATTCACTCTGCATATTTTGCTAGCGATGGAAAGAAGGAAGTTAAAGGTGATCGAACATTGAGTCACGAAGTTCAACCGGCCTAGGGGTAGTTTTAGCATTACAACCGCGCAATTAGGGTCACATAAAGGAAACAACATCCAAACTTTTAGCATTCAAGGTAGACGCAAATGCTCATGTGGGAAGTGGCAAGCTTTACACTTTCCCTACTCCCACCTTCTCACTACATGTGCAGAGACACGGTCGAATGTTGTCCAGAATGTTGAGTCATGTTGGAGCATTGCCAAGCACTATGGGACATATGTCGCGGATTTTCATCCGATTATGCATGAGGCGTATTGGCTAGCATCCTCGTTGCCAACTTTGCAGGAAAATATTGCATATGCTCGACATAAAGGTCGGCCTAGGGGCTCATGTATACATAATGAGATGGACACAAGGGAAGGTAGGAAGAAGATCACGTGCAGCATATGTCATCAAGAAAGACATAGCTGCACAAGGTGTATGAGAAGGACACAACTTGGGGATGCAGCTGGGCCTTTGCATTGACTTATCACTTATAGGGATTCGTGTACACATATTATTATTATTATTATTATTATTATTATTATTATTATTATTATTATTATTATTATTATTATTATATTTACTGTATTTCATTAGTACCTTTTGCAAGATCGATCTAGGGTCATCTGATGCTAGTGCCTTAACTATGGGTGATGAGCACCGATCCAGCCGAGCATGGGCTGATTCTCACGCCGACCCCTTATACTACTGAGGGGGCACACAGTTAGTCCAACACTGGATAGACGCATACGCCCGCATCATTAGATGGATATGAGATGCAGGCTTATATGGGATATATTGGATTGGCCATATCCAATTGGATTGGCATCTAATGACTACTTTTGTGGAGCAATGGAGACCAGAGATGCACACGTTCTGTAACGACCCAGAAAAATTATAATGATTAAATAATTAGGAAGATAATGGATGGAATAGATAAATAAAGAATAAGAGAGGAAGGAAGATTTAAAAGAGGAAGAACAGCAGACCTTGTCAACGAATATCCTGTCTTTGTTGACGAGTGTTCTTCTAAAGATTGTCAATGAAGAGATCCTGAGTAAGTGAATTTTAGACTTTAAGTTTCATCAATGAATGCACCTTCTCGTCAACGAAGTCCTTTCTATGACTTGTTAACAAATCCCGTCTTCTCGTCGACGAAGCCACGTGGCAACATCGAGTATAAAAGGAACCAGGGTTACTTCTTTGCAAAGAAAATAGTTTTCCTTCATTTTCTCTCTTTAGAAATCTTCTCCTCTGCCTTCTCTCTTCAAATTCGGCTCGGATTCAGCTCAAATCGACAAATGGAAACCGCTACGGTGTTCTAGGGAAGATTCTCTAAACATCTAGCAAAGCAGATTTCTAAGCTAGAATTTTTGGGAAACCCTCCAAAGTTGAGGTAAGGGTTAAGATTCTTAGTTTTGAGGTTTTAAATGCTTATTTAAGGTTTATCGGTTGAGGAAATGTAGAAATATTAGGTTATTTTAGGTTTATCTAATTAAACTAGGGTTTTTGATTCAGGGTTCGGGTGAGCACCACAGGCATCATTTGGGGTTGCTGTTGGTGTAGTTTAAGAAAGCAGGTAAGGGGGAAATATATATTAAACCAAGTTTTATGAATTAAAAGGATAAATAGATTATGTTATGTATGTATGTATATGTTTTCGTATGGGTTTAAATTGCCAACCATTTAAATTAAAATTTTTGAGTCTAGGACTGTTTTATTAGATATGTATTTGCGAAAATGGTAAGTGTGTAGGAAATTAAAGGTATACTTTCAGTATAAAAAAAATAAAGGAGGGTTGGCTTATTTTATAGAAAATGTTTGAAATATATTGTTAAATTGTGTGGCATAAGTAAAATGGAAATTCTGTGTTGAATTATGTTATATGTGTGAGATGCAGGTTGTACAAGGAATGCAATGAAAATAAAAATGTGTTATGAATTATACTGCATGTGATTGTTAATTCAACCGTGGATAAATTATGAACTGCTGAAAGGAGTTGTAGTAGAAGAATAGCGCATATCTATGTGGACTAACTAATGAACAGTTGAAAGGAGCTGTAGTAGCAGAATAACGCATATCTATGTGGACTAACTGATGTATAGCTAAAAGGGGCTATAGTACGAATGCAAGGAATGAAATGGAAATGAGAATAATGAAATATGAATGAAATGGAAATGAAATGTGAAATGTGAACAATGTAAAATGAGAAAGAACCACGTAAAGTGAAATGCTACGAAATGTCAAAACTAAGAACATGAGCAGATGAGAAATACAAAATAAATTACAAACAGAGTAATGTATTATTGTAGTATCAGTATCCATGCTAGTACGATATGTACTTATATGGGCAGGGCAAACTCTTCGCCTGAGGGCTTGTTGAGAAAGGTGAGTGCCCTAGTAGGTATCAGATGTAGCAGTAGACTGCATAACGTATTAGGGCAGGGGGAAATTACTTATATGGGCGGGTAAATTTCCTTATTCTCGGGAGCCTTTGCTGGTAAACCTTTGTATGAACTGTGTGAGTATGTGATTACTTTTTCATCTGAGGGCTTACTGAGTAGGGTAAGTGCCCTGATATGCTTCAGTTGTGACCATTGGTTGGCTAAAGTATCAGAGCAGAGGGGTGCTACTTGTATGAGCGGGTAATCACTCTAATCCTTAGGTATTCTCATGGGTAAAATACCTTGCATGTGTTTGATCAAGTTCAGGAAAGGATTTTACAAATTATGATAATGATGTGCAAATGATGAATACATATACATACGTGATTTACAAACTTCATGTTAGCCATACGCTGACGCTGATTTAATTTATTGTTTCTTCCCTAACTAAGATGTGTCTCACTCGAATACAAATTTATCTTTTTTTAGACCTCCACGTGATCGAGCTTAGAGAGCTCGGGGTTGTTATAGCATATTTTGTTATAGAAAGAAAAAGGGTATAAATTTTGATGATACTTTTGGGATGTATAAGTTTTATATTTTATGTTTTAAGTCTTCTAAGTTGTGAATACTGGAAGTTGTAGATTATGTTTTTGGATATACGTTTATATGTGGATATAGGTGGATGAATGGTTTATTTTGGAATGTAGATAAATGTAAAAAACTCTAGTATTATATTGGTTGAAGATTGTAGTTATGTTTTTCGTTGCGTAAATGTTAATGGAAGAACAGGCACTGGATAATGGATTATGTGGCACTCGGGTCCCACTAGGAAGGTTCGGGGTGCAACGAATCATAGTTTATTCATGTATAACACACTGGATAGGGTTTTAGGGTTCGGGGCATTACACGTTCCACCTACCGCACGGGATGGTGACTACCACCGTTCAGGACATTGCGGTTTTATTTAGGGTGATGATTGATGGGAGGCTTGTCATTGGTTGTACTGCTGGGCTAGTAGAGAAGGGGGTAGTTGGTTAGGGAGGAGCATTGCGCCATATATGCAAGCGATTGTTAGGGGTGGCTCCACCTACTAGTGAGTTGGTTGGTGCCCGCATCCACATGTGGTTTCTTGAGAAGGAGATGTTTCGCCAGTTCCCGACAGATGCAGATGCGCATACTGTAGTGTGTCATGCACAAGCCCACCTATTGCGTTTGTTACGTGAAATGCTGTTTTGCGACCTTTTGGAAAGTTTTGCGCATATGATGTTCCTTCCACTTCTTGTGGACCTGACAGAAATTTGCTCGTATAGTTGGGGTTCGCGATGTTAGCATGGCTTTATAGGGAGATGTGTCGCGCTGCTGACCAGTCGCGATCGAAGATCTCTAATCCACTTCGCTTACTACAGGTTTGGGCCTAGAATAGATTCACGTCCTTAGCTCCTATGTGCCATGGTGTCCTGCGTATTAAGAGGGACGAGCACCGTCGTCCAATTGACGCAGTCCCACTCACATTCTGGTTAGTAACTTCATTTACAATGCATTCGTGGTACAAGCACTACGAATACTAATTCATACTACGTACTAGTCGTTACACCTATTAACTTACATTTTATTTTGTACAAATGGAGGGATGAGTTGAGGGCGTCGTCGGTTGTGTAACACATGTTGCCCTAGTATAGGTTCGAGTTGGACATACACTGAGAGCATGAGGTATAGTCCAATTAAAGTGTAACACGTCATAGTCTTTTTCTACCAGATACGTATAGGTCGCTTACCTTTTACTTATGTTTATATACAGTTTTTATGGACAACCTACATGAATGATATTATAGCCAACCTAACCCCTGATTATGCGGTCAGGCGTGACCTGTGGGTAGCTCGAGTGCCACTTATATGCTTTCATACTATAGAGTGGTATCTCCCTTATTGAGTTATGCGGCATTTAGGCTATCAGAAGGGCATTCCCGACCACTTCTTGACGTTGGGGGTAGATGTACATAGGGAGGACCTCTATGACATTGATGGACGTGGTCGAGGGATCACAGATTGGGGGATTGAGCATGAGAGGTACATAAGTATATGGCAGCATCGACGAGAGTACATTATACAAGGCTTGGTAGAGGATGGTCCGATGCATCCGAATGACCCATACTTTACCTGGTACAGGTCCATCACACGACGCTTCATCAACAAGACTGTTGCTGTATATATAAGCCTTGTAAGAACACTTTAACTCATACCTACTTTTTTAATTTGTACGTTACGATGTCAAATGACTAACATATTTTTTTCATATACTACAGGCTAACGTACCACATGAGGTTGATCTACTCTCTTCAGATCCTGTTGTTCAGAGTTTAGTGAGAGCTGGAATGGACCTTGTCCACGAGGACGTCCGATGGATCCATATACCTCAATAGGCCCCGCCTCCATGAGGAGGTTGACAAGCTCCAGTACAAGAAGATCGAGCAACTTCCTCCAGTTCTTTATTGAGTTCGACCTTCTCGCCACCTGTTTTACAAGTGGAGTACATATTCGGCCCATTCGCACCATATGCGCCTTTGATAGGGGCCGATATTACGGGTCCGTCTAGTAGACAGGTAGACGCCCCTTCTGACTCTACTGCCACCCCATCGATGTCATACCTATTAGACGATCTTCTTGATGCAGAGGAGGTGGATGCACCTGCTATGCCACCTCGGTCTCGTCCAGAGCCTTCATATGTGTTAGATCCTCATCTGCTTCGCATGGATGTAGATGATGCAGTACCTTTTGGTGGAGATGCTGGACATACAACACATCGATGGGATAGGACACCAGACGCAGATGAACAGCCAGGAGAGGGCATACGCAGATGGCAGCCACCCCGAAACTGGAGATGATCTCCATGTGGCACGGAGTAGTAGAATCGATTATTTTTATTTCATTTGTACAACATCTATTTTTTTTTTTCATTTGTATAGCATCGTTGCATTATTTATGCATAATTAGGAATATTTATTTTTTTTCCATAGCATTTATATGTGAATGAAAGATGTGTATGGCAGAAGTGAATGAAAGTTGTAAATGGATGTTGTGACCATTATCACCTTCCCGATTAAAATTATTTTCTTTTAATAGTTGCATGGTTTTGAACAGGTGCTTTTATGTATTGTTTCCCATGGACTTATACAAGAAACTTTTGAATGAAATTTGTGAACATACTGGTATTGATTGCCGAGGATAAATGTTTTATTTGAGCAGATGCATAAATGGATATGATCATTTTTAGAAGGAGTCTCTGCTGAAATTTTTACATTAATTTGATACTTTGAATGTGTATGAAAGTTATGAATGAAATTTGTGAACATACTGGTATCAATTGTTTAGGAATTTTTTTTTTCTTTTAACAGGTGCATGGATAGGATATGGTCATTTTTAAAAAGGAGACTCTGCCGAAATTTTTACATTAATTTGATACTTTGAATGTGTATGAAAGTTGGGAATGAAATTTGTGAACATATTGGTATCGATTGTCTAGGAAAAATGTGTTCTTTAAACAAGTACATGGATGGGATATGGTCATTTTTTAAAAGGAGACTCTGTCGAATTTTTTACAGTAATTTGATACGTTGAATGTGTATGAAAGTTGTGAATGAAATTTGTGAACATATTGGTATCGATTGTTTAGGAAAAATGTTTTCTTTAAACAAGTGTATGGATGAGATATGGTCATTGTGAAAGCCCCGATTTTTCATATCATTTTTTTAACAAATAAATAAAATACATATCATCACATATCGGCCACATCAACACCTCTGATACCATACAGACATAACCCGACCCGAAGTGGGTACCGGGTACACATTCATTCTTATATACACAACCTAATAGCGGAAGTCATTTCATATATATACATACCATAGCGAATACACATACTAGAGTACCAACCATCCATAAATACAAGTCTACCACAAAATCTCCAGTGGAAGGAAACCACCCTAACTCAAAATTCTTACCCTGTCTATCCACGGTATCTGCTCCATTCTATCTTAGAGCTCTATCATCGGGTCTATCTCGGTTTCTTGAAATATTTAAATGATTGGATGAGACACATATCAATATGACAGAATAAATTATCTACAGTGTGTGGTAGTATGAGTTTGATTATATCATAACATATAAACCTAGCTTTGATAGTATCTTTTGATAAAATATACCATTTCCACATTTACAATCATATAGATATACAACACAAGCTTTTATAAGCTGTTAATTAATTTCCAAATCTGTTCATACACAACCCATGTTTACCTAGGAAGTTCCTGATAGTAGGGAAGCTTACCTGCCCATACAAGCAGCTTCCCTCTGCCTTGATATTGTTTGTATTATTACTCGAATCACTCAAGTTTGGCAACAACTGATACTTATCAGGGCACTCACCTCACTTAGTAAGCCCTCAGGCGGAGTGTTTTACTTCGCTTTAATTATTTATATTATTAACTCATGCTATTTCATTTCATTTCATTTCCATTTCTATTTCCTTTTCATTTCCATTTTCATTCCCCTTTTCATTTCCATTTCACATCTAGCTCATGAGTGCCCTCGTAACCGATACATCCATGTCTATAACTCATGGATGCCCTAAGGATATCTCTCTAGGTCATGCTTCCCCCCATGAATAGGGTTGTGCGGTCTGAAGGCTAGATCTAACCGAAGTTGGCCGACCCGGTTAAATCAAAATATCATCTCTTATATCCCGTGTCTGTAGTACGACTGACCGGCTTATAGCCCTGATTCAGACTCAGGGGGCACAACAACTCTACTATATAGCTCAATCTACTGTCACGCCACACGCTCCACGAGTCCGTGTGGTTGCACTGTCTCCACTAGAAACGCTACCGTGCTCTATATCACAACCTATCATTAGGGTTTCCATATCCATCCATCTTGGTTATCACTACCACATACCCGCAATCATTATGCGGTATTGGCATTTCATCATTCACATTTCTGTATTCATATTTCAGAATTTCACATTTCAATTCTCACAATTCAATATTCATATTGCAGAATTTTACATTGCAATATTTCCTATTCTTATATTCTCAAATTCATATTTACGTACTAGTATTCACATATCATTATTCTCATTGCAACATTATCATTGCATTGTTCATATTTTCAATATACTCATACCACATTCATATTGTAGTATTTACGTTGCAATATTTTCATTTCTTTTTTCCACATTTCAAAGTCTGCATTGCAGTATTAACATTGAAATATTCACATAATTAGTATTCTCAACTCAGTTTTCGCAATTCAATATTCACAACTCATTTCATCTCACATTACCATATACATATCTCATTTCACATTATTCCATATTTATCAAAAAACACATTTCCATATTTCACATTTCATCATTTCTCAGAAGATATATTTTCAGTACAAATTACTTTCATCATTTTCCACATTTCAACCCCGTACTTCCATACACATTTCATATTCTCATAATTCTCACGGTAAATCATTTAACCATATTTCAAACATATCTCAATATAAATCATATGCCACACAAATTTCATCTGATATTTATATCATAATAAATTTCAGGTAAAGTATCATAATATCATTTTCACATAATAACTCAATCAGTATTTCTCAAATCGACTGTAATAATCTATTCCCCTTACCTAACTTACTGAGATTTTGTTAAAACACCAAATTTCTACACCCTTCGGCGTTCGTAGCCCAAAAACCTAAAATTTACATTTACCTCAAATTATTCAACTCAACTCACAGAATAATTTCCATATAACACTTCTTAGGGTTCGTATACTCCAAATTAACTTAAAAACTCTAAAATACACCACTTACCCTAGTTTTGGGATGGCGCCCTAGAATCCTAACTTGAAAATCTACTCTGCCTACGTTGCAGAGAATCTTCCCAAGAACCCCGTGGTGGTTCTTGATCGTCAATCCAGGCTTTAACGGAGCTAGAATCAAATGAAGAATGGAAGGGGTTTCGTAGGGTTTAAAAGGAGAGAGAAGGAGATTTTGATTTGTTAAAATGAAATAGCTCGCAAGACTTTGTTATATTCAGCTCTGCAGAGAAAACTATCACCGGTTTTCTCTGACTCTTAGAAAATCGTCGCCGGTTTTCTATTTAACCAGCCTTGGTTTTACCATTTACTTGTTACCGCTCCACAGTAAATTCCAAAACAGTCGCCGATTTTCTGTTCCCTCTAGAAAACCGTCGCCATTTTTCTCCCCTTTCAGCCAAAAACCTTTTTTTCTCAATTTCTTTTATTATTTTATTTTTCGAGTCTCTATAGTAATTTTTTAAAAGGAGTCTCTGCCGAAATTTTTACAGTAATGATTCTTTATATAATTGGATGCCCACACCACGCTAAATGATATTATTCATATTATAGAATATTGGTTCAACAACATATAAAAATTATAATTTAAGTTTTGTAACAACCAATTATAAATTTATAATTTAATATTTGTACATTAATGATAAATTAATTATATTTTAAGAATTAGTTAACCTAAACATGAGCTTGTAAGTTGCAAGGTGGATACGTATATCAAAATCTGAGCTCCAATATTTACTTGATTCATATTATAAAATATTGGTTCAACAACAAATAGACAACTCAAAGTGCATTGCTGAATATAGACAATGGGAGTCAGTAGTCAGCAAATTTATTAAAATAAACATTTTTTAATGAAGAGTGACAAAATTGTGATGACCTCAAGTTCAGTACAGTCATAAAAGCTTGCCTTTCAAGCTATCATATGTGGTAAATAGCATAAGACAAGGACTACAGATTTCATCAATTTGGATTATTTCCAAGTGTGGCAAGCCATTTGCATATTTCATCAATTGGGCAATTTTCTAGTGAGGCAAGTCATTGTCCTCATTATTATTATTATTACTATTATTAATTAAATAAGGAGAACACAAAAAATGGAAACAGTCCATGTTACAAATTGCAGTTAAAAAGATTTTTGAAAATGGAATACTTAGGAAAATTTTTCCCAAACAAAGTATTATTTAATATATTATTATAAAATAATAGGCGAGACTCTTGCTCTAGTTCCCCAAGTCCAACTTGGAAGAAGTAATTGCCGATAGCCTATGTTGGAAACTATAATTTGAATCAACAACCTCCTTGAACGGACTTAACCGGTCATCATCAGATCTTTTCAGGGAGTCGTCAAAGTTTGGAGAGCTAGCTGGTGAATTATAAGTGAGTGGAAAAGGGTTTTGCTGAAATATTGCAGGAGCACTAGTAATGATGGTGGGAGTAGTAGCAGAAGGGGTGTTAATTGTAACTATGCTTGAGCTAGGGAATTGCAGGATGACGACTGGTGGAGGAGTGAGTAGTGTTTGTAGGATTGATGATGCATGATTTGTGGTTGAGGTTGATGAGGAGGTCCATGAATGTTCTATGCTTGACCTTCTTGGAGAAATGACCAGTGCCTCAATAAGCTCATCCCTGGGAATAAGAAGTTCTTCTAATTGCCTGGCTTCACCACACAAACATGTAGTAATATTGGAAATTTCCTAACCCATATCTAACCCATGCTTCGTCTTCTTCTTTTCTTAAAGAAGCCTAGCTTGGAACACATAGAGGCACACCGAGATTAAACCATGAAATGAAAACAATGGGATCAATGCTTAGTACTGTTTATGTACACTAGTGCTTGCTACTAAACTTTCTACCATTGCCATATCTTATAATCAACACCTTTGAAGAAAATGATGATTTTGGACTTCTTAATTATGGAGATAAAAAATAAAATATGGAGGAGATCAAACCAAACCCATAATACAAAATCGCCTAACAAAATAGGAGTTACATCCTACTGTTCAAATATCCAATGAATTCTATTTGGGGACAGAGATGTACAAAATATCAAAATTTGATCAGATGAATTTTCACCATTTGCTCTATAGGTCAAAACTTTCAAATATTTCTTCAAAATTGTTCATAGTCAACCTAAAGTTAATTTGAAGTATCAAGCAAGATGCATCAACTTGCTCTTCATACTAATATGATGATAGCTAGCTAGCTTCCTTAATTTCCTTGGTCTATCAGTCAAAAGTTACGTAGCACCCTGTACAAAGGTCCCATTAGGGTTTTTAGGGATCATATGACATGTGCAGCATTATAATCCCCATGCTTGGTAAGGATCTCTTTTGGAATTTAAACCTCTTGAGGTTTAAATAAAAGATTGAAGTAAAAAAGAAGGCAAAGTGATGCTGCCTAACACGATAACCACTACACCATAATATCCAACGATGACATAGTGACAGAATCATGATTAAATAGTCACCAAGGTGTATAGTCTGAAGGTTGGTTGGAGCTTTTAGCTTTTCTAAACAATTAGAAGAAGAGAAGCATATATATAAGTGCTAAAAACAACAAATAAAACAAGATCAAAGTTGAATGTAATTACCTGAACAAGACAGATCAAGCACCTAGAAAATGCTCTGATCAAAGCCATTGCTGATGATCTCCACTAGTACACTTTAGCCAGTAATTAATTATATCTTTAGAAGAAAGAAGAAGAAGAAAGGGAAACGATAGTTATGAAAGAAGAAATTTCGGCTGCAAGGATGGTACGACCACACATCTTTCTAAATTCTTGGCACTTAGACTGAGACAGTAAGACTAAAGTCTTTTCCTGTAATAAACATATAATAACTGTTACATGGCTCATTCCTATTGAAGGTTGGTCATTGTACTTGAATAAGGATCAACCAAAGCAAAATATATTAAAGCAAAATAATCCATCCATCTATTCATAAATGATTCTTCGCTCCAAAAATTTAATTTTTTACTATTATAATAAATAAATAAAAAAGGAGAACACAAAAAATTGAAATAGTCTATGTTACAATTTGTAGTTAAAAAGATTTTTGAAATTGAATACTTAGGGTTATTAATAAAAAAAAATGAATACACAGTAAATCTTGTTGGACCAAGTAGCGAGATTTAAATGGTAGCCCAATCGAGTGTTGACGCGTGGCAAGCAAATCTCGTTGCTTGGTCTAGTGAAATTTGTTTGGGAAACAAGCTGGTCTTGACGCGTGGCAAATCTCGCTGGTTGGTCTAGCAAGATTACGTGAGCGTCATTCTGGGAATAATTTTCCTGAATAGAGTATTATTTAATATATTATTTTAAAAATAATAATAAATCGGGAAAAACTTGATTATTACGAGTCTAAGCCGTGTTTCCAAGGGAGGGCTTCAGATTTTTGGAAGGCGACGTGCACATAGTCATTGGGTCTGTAATCATTCCCACTAGATTCAGGACTATAAATATCAATTATCTAAAATTTTAAAGAAAATTTCGTCGGAACGTGTTTTGGCTAACCTTTTTAAAACGCTTCTTGTAGAATTCCTAAGACCTATTTGGTATCATAAACCTATTTGTATGTAGCATTCCTAAGAATTGTTTGTAGCATTCCCAGCAAGTGATCCATGTAATCAAGAAATAGGAGCAAAACAGAAGTTATTGCATCACCTTATAAAGAAGTTAAAAATACCAATAATGAATTTGATCAATTAGTGAGCCAAAATAATTATGCCAATCAAATGCTGCAATCACTTGCAAACATGACAACTAGAATGGAAAATCTTTTAGAAGAAAAATTAGAAGTTAAAACTAATAGTGTTTACGAAAAAGGAGAATCAAGTAAAGTTAATAGACAAGAACCTTTATTCAGACCTTTCTCAATGCCTGATATTAATTTTAAATTTGAATCAAAGGAAGATAAAATTATGGGAAAAGTTGAAGAAATGTTTAAAAAGTGTAATTTAAATATCTTAACCAAAGAACAAGCTATTCATAATTTAGAGAAGAATTTTAGAGAAGAAGAAAATTATGAAATCAATAAAATAAACAATAACTCTTGGAAAAACAAGGGTGCAATAACTTATTACAAAAGACCAACTTTTCCAAGCTTATTATTTGAAGATGAGCCCATAAAAGAAGAAAGAATTTTTAGCGGAGGCTCTTTATATGAGTGGAATCTTGATGGTTTCACTAAATATCAAGTTATTAAGTTAGTTCAACAAATGACTTTGACAGCTACTGCTTACAAATATAATAATGCAAGAATTGAAGAACCCACTATAGTTGGATTGATAGTTCAAGTGTTTAATGGATCATTAAGATATTGGTGGGACAATTATCGTACTCCAAATGAAAAAAAATGATATTTCCAGAGTAGTCAAAATAAAAGAAGAAAATAGTCAGCAAACTCAAGTTAGTGATGTTGTTTCAGCATTACTAAGGACAATATTAAAAGCTTTTATTGGAGAACGAGATGATTTAGTTGAAAAGAATATTATCATTTTAGTCAATCTAACTTGTCCAAATTTATCAGATTTTTCATGGTATAAAGATATATTTCTTGCCAAAGTTTTAAGTAGACTAGACGGAAGAAGTGGATTTTGGAAAGAAAAATTTATAGGCGGATTACCAAAACTATTTGCTCAAGGAGTTCGTGATAGACTTAGAGACACTTTAGGAACAGATTAAGAGAGAATTACGCATGGTCAAATAATTATTGTTATTAATCATGAAGGATTAAGACTTTGTAATGAGTTAAAGATACAATCTCATATGAAAAGTGAATTTAAAAGAAATAAAGAAGGATTAGGAGATTTTTGTACTCAATACGAGTATGAAAAAATTCAAGCCCCATCAAAAGGACATAAGCATCATAAAAAGTTTCACAAGAGACCATCTAAGAAATATTACAAAAGTTATGATAGAGATTATTATGAAAAGAAAAGGAGAAAATATTCAAGTTCTTCTAAACGTTCAAAAGGAAAGATAAAATATAAAGATGAAAGAGAAATAACTTGTTACAAATGTGGGAAAAAAAGGACATTATGCAAAAGATTGTAGAGTCAAGCAAGAAATAAAAGAGTTAAATTGTGGAGAAGCACTCAAGAGAAAAATGATCTCGTTAATCATAAGTAGCTCTTCAGAAACAGAATCAGTTGAATCATCTTCTAAATTGGAAGAAATTATTCATAATATTCAAGAAACTTCATCAGATTACTCAAAATCTTCATCAGAGATAGAAGAATGTAATGAAGAAATTGGGTTTTGTTTTTGCGATAAATGTTCAAAGAAAATTAATGTGATTACAAAAGAAAGTGAAGACATGCTTGAAATGATTGAACATATTGAAGACCTGAATATTAGGAATAAATATTTGAAAAAATTAAAAGAATGATTAATTGAACAAAAGAAACCTAAATTTGAAGAAGGTTATGATCTTACAAAGATAATCAAAAGATATAGTGAAAAAGAGTCATTAAATAATATTAAAAACAATCAACCTACTATTCAAGATCTACAAAGAAAAGTAAATGATACAAAAGAAGAAATTAATAAAATTGAAATTGAAATGCATAAATTACAAATGAAAGTTAATACATTAGAAAGAGGAAAAACAAAAGTTGAGTCAGAAGTTGAAGATGAAAATTTTTATGCTCAACCAGATTATGAAAAATAAATTTTTCTTGGATATCTATCAAAAGTTAATATACATAAGTGGTACACAGAAGTAAAAATTGTTAGTAATAAGACATTTGTATTAGTAGCCCATGCTTTATTAGACACAGGTGCTGATATGAATTGTGTTCAAGAAGGGTTAATACTAACTCAATATTATGAAAAAACAAATACTCAATTATACGGTGCCAATGATTCAAGATTACACATAAGTTACAAAATATTAGATATTCATATATGCAATAAAGAAATTTGTTTGAAGACAACATTCATACTTGTCAAAAATATACAACAAGAAATTATTCTTGATACACCATTCTTTACGTTGATATATCCATTTTAAGTTAATGAAAAGGGTATACATACGGAAATTGGTGGTCAAGAAGTTATGTTTGAATTCATAGAGAAGATGAAAGAAAAGGAAGTAAATACTTTAAAATACTTGGCAGTCAAAAGAATCAATTTGATTAAACAAAAGAGAAAGCATATTAAATAATTATCCATAGAAATTTATCATAAAAAAATAGAAGAAAGAATTCAAACTCCAGAAATCAAAAGTAAGATTGACCAATTTAAAGAAAAATTAGAAAAGGAAGTTTGCTCAAATTTACCCAATGCATTTTGGTCAAGAAAGAAGCTTGTGGTACGACTACCGTATGTTAAAGATTTTACATAAGATAAAATACCTACAAAAGCAAGACCTATACAAATGAATCATGAGTTACTTGAATACTGCAAGAAAGAGATCAAGGATTTATTGGGCAAAAAATTAATAAGGAAAAGTAAATCTCCTTGGAGCTGTTTTGCTTTTTATGTTCAAAATCAGCAGAAATTGAAAGAGGAGCTCCTAGACTTGTTATAAACTACAAACCTTTGAACAAAGCTCTTTAATGGATTAGGTATCCAATACCTAATAAAAAGGATTTACTAAGTAGATTATGTGCTGCCTCAGTTTACTCAAAATTTGATATAAAATTAGGATTTTGGCAGATACAAATTGTTGAAGAAGATAAAAACAAAACAGTTTTTACAGTCTCATTTGGTCATTACAAATGGAATGTAATGCCCTTTGGATTAAAAAATGCTCCATCATAATTTCAAAATATTATGAATAAAAATTTTAATCCTTATACAAAATTCACGATTATATACATTGATGATGTCCTTATATACTCTGAATCAATAGAGCAACATTTCAAACATTTAAATATTTTCTATGAAGTTATTAAAAGAAATGGTTTGGTGGTTTCACAACCAAAAATCAAATTATTCCAAGTTAATGTTAGATTTTTAGGTCATAACATTTATCAAAATACTATTACCCCAATTCAAAGATCATTAGATTTTGCAAGCAAATTTCCAAACGAAATAAAGGACAAAAATCAACTCCAAAGATTTTTAGGCTGTTTAAATTACGAAGCAAATTTTATACCAAACATTAGAATAATACTTACACCATTATTCAAAAGATTAAAAAAGAATCCATCTGCGTGGTCGGAAGAGCATACTCAAACAGTAAGGTCAAAACCTTAGTCAAGAGTTTACCATGCCTTAGTCTACCCGACCCAAAAGCCTTTATGATTGTAGAAATAAATGCCTCTGATGCTGGGTTTGGAGGTATCCTCGAACAAAGACTTGAGTCAAAAGAAACCCTGCTTAGGTTTCACTCAGGTGCCTGGTCAGGACCCCAAGTCAATTACTCAACAGTCAAAAAAGAAATTTTATCAATCGTTCCATGCATTCAAAAATTTCAAGATGATTTATTCAACAAAGAATTTTTACTTAGAGTTGATTGTAAGAGTGTAAAAGATATTTGGAAAAAGATGTAAAACATTTAGTTTCAAAACAGATTTTTGCCCGTTGGCAAGCTGTGATGCCCTGATTTTTCATACATTTTTTTCCAATAATAATAAATAATTACACGTCATCCACAACATTCACAAATCGGCCACGTCAACAGTCTTACTATCATTCATATGACCCGACTTGCATTGGGTACCGAGTAAAAGTTATTTTATTATACAACCTAATAGCGGAAGACAATATATACATATCAGTCAGAATACAATACCCAGAGTATCAATATACACATAAATACACAATACTATCTCATACCCAAAAATAATACAACCCTAGGGAATCACACCTCCCTAGTCCAAACTTACCCTGTATCTCAGGGTCCCAGCTCCCTATGATCACGGAGCTCTACCACTTGGCCTATCTCTGTCCCTTGAAAAATTTAGATAATTTGGGTGAGACACATCCTAATAAGAAGGAATAAATTATTTAGAGTGTGTGGCTATATGAGTTCGATTATAATACACTTTACTTTTTAAATCATCGTTTCATCTGAGAAAATACACTGATATACGCATTCTCACAATCATATAGATATACAACACAAGCTTTTATAAGCTTTAAAATCATTTCTCAAATTCAATAATTTTCAACACATATTTACCGCAAAGTTCCTGAGAATAGAGAAGATTACCCGCCCATACAGGTAGCTTCCCTCTGCCCTAACACATTATGCAACCACGTATGGCCACATCTGATACCTATTAGGGCACTCACCTTACTCAGTAAGCCCTCAGGTGGAGAGTTTCACTTCACCTCAATTATTTATATTATTCACTCACACGGTTCCATTTCTCAATTTTATCATTCTTTATTTCTCAATTTCCATTCTTTCTTTCATTTCTCATTTTAGCCAATTCTATCATTTTTTTTACTTTTCGTTTCCATTTTACCTTTCGGCTCATGAGTATCCTCGGTATCAAATACCAACATCGCGACTGTAACACATGGCCACCCTGAGGATCTTTCATAAACACATCATGCTTCCCCCCATGGTCAAGGTTGTGCGGCCCGAAGGCTGGATCTAACCGTGGTTGGTCGACCCGGTTAGATCAAATATCATATCACATATCGCGTCTCTAGTATGACTAGCCGGCCTAAAACCCTGATCCAAACTCAGGGGGCCCAACAACCCTACACAATGGTACAGTCGACTGTCACGCCACACACTCCAAGAGTCCGTGTGGTTGCACTAACACCACTCGCAACGGTACTGTGCTCAATATCATAACCATCCAATAGGGTTTACCACCACATACCCGCAATCATTATGCGGTATTGGCATTTTATCATTCATATTTCACGTATTTCCACATTTCTTATTTTCATATTGCAGAATTAATATTGCAATATTTTCATTTCACATATTCACATTTCAATATCAGCATTCTCAACACATTTCATCATTTAAATGATATTTTCTCAGTTCATAATTCATCTCATCTCATACTATCATATACATATCTTATTTCACAATTACTCAATATTTTTCAAAACATATTTCAGTATCATATATTTCACAGGGTAGATCATCTAACTCAGTTTAAACATTTCTGAATATAAATCATATGCCACACAAATTTCATCTGATATTTACATCATAATAAATTTCAGGTAAAATAACATACGCCATTTTCACATATTTATCAAGCCATAATTTTCATATAAAAAAAACGGTTATAATTTATTCCCCTTACCTGGCTTACTGAGAGTCTCGCTAGAATCCAAAATCTCACGCCCTTGGCATCCGAAATTCAACTCTTGCAATTTACATTTTCCCTAGATTAATTAATCTATTTCTCCAAAATAATACTCATCTAGCCTTTCTTAGGCTCCATATACCTCAAATTAATATCTAAACTATTATTTAACACCCCCACTTAATTTTCTGAATTTTGCCTGTGGGTCCTAAAATTACACCCGCGGCGCTCATCCGAGCCCTAAATTCCAGAAATCTTATTTCAGCCCCAGATGCTCAATATTTCAGTATTTCTAAATTAATGCTAATTAATTAAAAAATAAACCTCTTAATAACCCCCGCACCCCAAATTTGGGGTTTTGTCCCGACACCCCCACGAGAATTCTGTCCCGCTAGACTTGTAGAGATTCATCCTTAGATTCTCGTGGTGGTAATCATTCGTCAATTGAGCTTATAATTTACAAGAAATTAAAGAAAAAGGGGAAAATGGCTTACCCCAGGGAATACGCCTACGCCGCTCCTACCACCGATCCGCTCCGGTAGAAATGACGGCAGTGGAGAATGGAGTCCAGTGGTATCTTCGGATTTTTGAACGGGCGAAAATCCGTCACGAAATTGAGGAGAGAGGGAGAGAGAATGAGAGGAGAGAGAGAGAACTTGTAGAGCTGCAAGTAAAAGAAAAGAAAAGAAAGAAGAAGAAGATAAAGAGGGGGGAAAGCAAACGGATCCTAAAGCTTCTTTGAAGCTTTAGGATGTTAGATTTATATATATATATATATATATATATATATAATAATAATAATAATAATAATAATATATTTAATTAATATTAATAATAATATATTTAAATTTTAATTATTATTATTTTTATTTTTTTATAAATCCAATTAATTAATTAATTAATAATATATATATATATATATATATTGGGAATTACTCCACTAATCTTCTATAACCCTTTTTGGGGTTATTACACAAGCTATTCTTTCTGCTTTTGATTTTCAAATTGAATTTATTAAAGGAACTTCAAATTCAATTCCAGATTTTTTAACAAGAGATTTTTTACATTGTGATTATTATTCAAAAGAAGCCACTCTTTCAAAAGCCTCACCTTCAAAAGAAATTCCTGTGTACAATAGGTATTCATCACTTATAAGACCGCCAAACTTGCAAGCTCCATCATTCAAAGAAATTATGGAAGGAAAACAATCCTCTCCTCAACACTCTTTTCCTCAAAAGACATCAAAAGTATACTATACAAAAGATGTCATGAAAGATCTGTTTCCCATTGAACCTGAATGGGATTCATTTTCCCCTTTGAAGTCATCAAGAATTATTTCTTCAGAGGATGTCATTTTGAAACTCCAGACACCCTGAAGGATATAAGATTTTATGAACTTATTTTGATAGAAACAAACTCTGTTTTTATAGATTATAACTATGATCTACAGGATGTTTCAAAAATCAATTTTTCAAAAATCAAGATTTTAAAAATTATTTCTGTTTCTGAATGGGGTCAGCACCCACGCATCTCCAAAAGGTTTAATAGAATTTTTGACCCCCAAATTTATGATTATCAAGATTATATCAAAGTCTGGTTCAACACCATGTTTGTTCAGAATTTTTCACATTCATGGTTTGTAATGCCCCGAACCCCTAAACCCGGGTCCGGCGCATTATACTTAATAAAATCTTGATAATCCATAAATCAATACATACGCAGCGGAAAACATAACATAATCTCCATATAACATTATACTAGAGTTTACTAATTCTAACTATAATCCATAATAAACCATCCATCACCTGCATTTCCATAAATCTACATATCACCCAAAACATTTCAGTATTCACAATCACTCCCTCTTCACAGACTTAAAACATAACGACATAAAACATACACTTAAACCTAATACAATCCCATAATATATAAAAAATATAACCTTTCTCTTTTACAATCCTCAAAAGACTATAAACCTTTGAGCTCCCTAAGCCTGACCTCGAGGATGTCCTGAAAAAGAAATAATTATATTCGGGTGAGACACATCTCAGTAAGGGAAGAAATATACATATAGCGTGCGACTAACATGAGATTATAAATATCATTTTAATAACATTTGGAAAACATTATCATAAACACTGAAATCATTCTTTAAACCTAACCAAACACATGCAAACGATTTAACCCATGAGATTGCCTAAGGATAGAGGTGATTACCCGCCCATGCAAGTAGCACCCCTCTGCTCTAATACATAAGCAACCCTAGGGTCGCTGCTGAAGCATACCAGGGCACTCACCTTACTCAGTAAGCCCTCAATTATTAGATTAATCTCGCACTCGAACAATTCAACAATGGTTTACTAACGATGAACCCAAGGATAGGGAAATCTACCTGACCATATAAATAGGTTTGCTCTGCCATAGTACGTTATACAGCTACTGCCACATCTGAAGTTATTAGCGCACTCGCCTTTCTCAGCAAGCCCTCAGGCGAAGAGTACGCCTCGCTCAATCGTAACATGTTCTACATACATAGATACTTCTAATATCATAATACAATATTCTTTTTTTCATTATTCATTCATACACATCTGTTCATGTTTATTGCTTTAAACATTGCGTTACATTTCACTTTACGTAATTCTTCAACATTTCATCGTTCACATTTGTCATTTCATTGTCATTTCATTGCATTTTAATTTCTTTCCTTCATACTACAGCTAGTTGCTAGCCATCATCAGTTAGTCTACACAGAAGTGTACTAGATCTACTAACATGGCTATCTTTCGGCTGTCTTACATTTACATGGTTGCATTTAACATACAAAAGCAACATAGTCCATTTCATATTTTATTCTCAATGATTTACTTACTTAGCCTGCATCTCATACATTTAACATATATTTGCACAAAATCTTATGCCACACAATTTAACAGTAAAATTCATAAATATTTCTCGTAAAATAAGCCAACCCACATTTAACATTTATATGCTAAAAATACATTTCATTTCTTACATAATTCCTCAGAAATTACTTTTCATTTTCATCAGTTCATTTTCACATATACATAGCTAAATAAGTGGTCCTAGGCTTAGAAATAATAGTTTTACATGGTTGGCACTTTAAATCCACATAAAAACATAGATATATAAGTAACACATAATCCATTTTAATTCATCAAAACCTGATTTAATACATAAATTTTCCCCTTACCTGACTTTCGAACCACACTGGTAGGATCCCTGAACTAATATCCGCAATTTTCACTTGGAGCCTGAATCCAAAAATCCTTATTTAATTAAAATAAATTCCAACTAACTCAAATCTGAAGAAAAACACCTATTTACTACTTCCTAAGCTCCAAATAACAACATTCGTTAAGGAAATCCTAAAATAACTCACTTACCTTGATTTTGGGATGTTTCCCAAATCCCTCAAACCAACGATCAGCTCCTACAACCTTGCAGAGAACAATCCCACGAACCTCGTGGTGGTTTAGGATCATCAAACCGGGTCAAAACCGGTCTGAAATCGAAGAGAGAAGGCTGCGAGACTATTTTAGAGAGAGAGTGAGTTCGCAAAATTCACGCTGAAAAATGAAGAATAGCCTATTCATAGGCAGGGCTTCGTCGACGAGACACGTGGATTCGTCGACGAGGCACTGTAGAGACTTCGTCGACGAGAAGATACCTTCGTCGCCGAAATTCAGAGTTCCAAAATATACTCTCTTGGGATTCCTTCGTCGACGAGAAACTGGAGTTCGTTGACGAGCTTAGAAGAACACTCATCGACGAATACAGACATTCGTCGACGAGGCTTGCTTTTTCTAAAAATCCTTCCTTTCTTTCCTTTAATATCCATTAATCCATTTCATTTATTGCATTTCCTAATTATTTAATTTTTTGGGTCGTTACATGGTTTGTCCACTTTGATAAAAAAATTTTGAAAAATTTTCCCAAATGGTTCCTTACGTGGTTTAAATTCTTTGGCCCAGTCAAAAGTATTTTTCTAGAAGTAATTCTAAATGACTTTGAATTATTTCAAAAGAATTTCAATCATCCTCCTAACCTATCTGATGAATGTTCAAGGATGTTACTGTTTTGCTCTTATTTCTTGATTACATGGATCACTTGCTGGGACTATATCGCAGCTCCTCCTGAAGAAAGTTCATTATGTTATTCAAAAACATTATGAAGAATCTTTAAAATCAGATGGTGGGATAAGTTCACCATGTCCGAAGGAAAAGTTAGAGGATGACTTGCTCAGACGTATAAACTAAGATCCTTCCCATCAAGTTCTTATTTGAAATCAAATGACAAGAAAAAGTTGATCGAAAAAGATGATGTTGTTTCAATAGTTTCATCACGAAAGTCAAAATCAAGCACGAAGTCAAAATTACTCAAAATGATCGCCCAGCTTGAATTAGACGGTTCTGATTCATCTGAAGATCAAGTTTCACCCCAAGTCATTGATCTGAATTTACTTGGTTCAGATATCAACACGTGATACAAGTTTATTCAAAAGGATGAGTTGCAAGAGGAAGCTTCCTCGAAAAAGATTGTTTCAAAGAAGAAATAATTATTAATAGCTTTACCGTGATCCCAAGAGGGGGGGGGGTGAATTGGTACTTTTAAAATTTAAGCCCTAGGTAAATCTCCTAACATCAGTATATTCACAACCCTATGGTCAATCTAATGCAAGTAATGTAAATCAGTTGTAATATGTACCAGTAATTAAAAAAGCAGTCTAATTAGTAACACAAGCACCAGAAAGCAGTATAGGAAGAGTGACACGCAAAAATATTATATAGGTTTGGCCAATTGCCTACGTCCCCGCCTTGCCTAACAAGCATAAGGATTACCACTATAATTGCTTACTTAAATGGGTGGAGGGGCAGCTAAACAAACTAGGTCAATTATCACAGGGCTAACCTCAACCTTTACAACCAATCCTTACCAAGCTGGATTACCGCCCCCTCAGGCCACTCCTGGAGATACAATTGTATTCTCTTAATTAGATGATACAGTGATTATGCTTTCACGTAAAGCAGATATGTACCCAGATACGCACGTTCACATACACATCAAAGATATAGATATTGTGTCAGCTCAGTGATGCAAATTTTTGTGCAATCAACACTCAATACAATATAATCAGTTTGATGCTCAATAGTGTTCAATATAAGCAATTTCTTTGAATCTAAACAAAGTACTTCAATAGAAAATCAATATTCCAAGGATACGAATTAGATAATCCAACAAGTTCAAAAGAGTTTTCTTCAATGTAATGTGCACAAAACTAGTTTGAAAATATTTGCTTGTTTGGAAAAAAATATTTGCACAACAAAAATTAAACTATTGGACACTTGCAACAAGTTGCAAATATCCTAAGTTTACTTGGTTTATCCCCACACAAGATTTATAATATGAAAATCTGTGGGATAAACCTAAGCTAAACTCCCCAAAATCAATATCTCAATTACACAAGCAAGTGGGAGTATTTAGCAAGATTAAGTAAACAAAATCACACAAAATGAGCTTTCACAATCTCTGAATATATTAAAGGAATGGAAATTTGAGAGTATTTGGCCAAAGTGTGTATTTTCAAAAGAGAGGATTTTTTGGCTAATCTACTTGCCAATCACACTCTAATCTTACAAATGAGCCCATATTTATAGGTATGGATAAAATTATAACCGTTTGGGATATGTTGGGAATAATTAAAAAAGTCCCAAATAGTTAAAATGCACTAAGCCCCAATTAACCCTATTTTACTGGGGTTAAAATAATTTTAACTCGCTGAGGTTTGGGTGGTTGAATCGAGGTTCAGTCACTCGACAAGACTCAGTAATAAAAATCATTAAATTTAGTTCGTTCACTTGGTTTTACATTCAGTGACCCGAGTCAAAGTCAATAGCATTGCTTCGTGACTTTGGGTGCCCAGTATTATATTCGGTGGCCCGAATCCATGTGTTCGATCACCCGGAGTTCTTTTTGAACTAAAACAGTCGGTCACCCGAGTTGGTGGACTGTCCCTTTCGAGGGGTTTGGGCGCCTGTGGAAGATATGTACATAATTGGTCGGTCACCTGAGAGCCCTAATCAACTTTTGACTTGTCAATGGTTTAGGTGCCCGAGGAGTTTTGAACTTCAAGGGTTCAGTCGCCCGAGCTCTCTCAACATCCTGATATTTGTTCAATTTTAGGCACAAATTTAACACTCCTATATATTAAATGATATATGTGTGAGTGTTAAGACCTAGAGTCATGCTATGGTCTTATTGAACTTACCATATATCCTATATGCATGATGTGCAGGTAAGATAAATAAAGACCACATCCTAGGTTACTATTACAAACCCATATTACAAACATTGAATTTACAAGTACAAAATAAAAGCCTTCAGGGTCTTCTAGTTGCTTCCAGTGTCATTCCTTGGGGTGTTCATTTAAGCCTGCACAAACACTCAACAATCATGAAATACCTGAGTATTTGTCATTATCAAAACTGGGCGCGACCTATAAGGTCAACATTCTCCCCTTTTTTGATGATGACAAATACACCATGCAAAAATTGGTATAGTCATGTAAAGTTCTAAATAATAAGTTCAATTCAATTCAATCCTTAATTCAATTTAATCTAATAAGTCAACCCGATTTTTTTGCCCCTACATCTCCCCCTTTTGGCAATAGCAAAATGGGTCATAAGAGTTGAGAACTCTAGGCGAAGGGTAAATACCATATTTATACATTACACGTTTTGGAAAGTTTTTGAAAAATTTCGGCAGAGTGTCGTTTGAAAATAGGACTTTCCAAAACATATCCTATATAAATAATAACCTGTTTGAGTTTATAAATCCTAGTAGTTTATCCATAACTACTCAAATAGTTCTAGTATGATCATACAATAAAACATAAAGTCCAATATCATCATAAAGTAGATAAAAGAATTGTGCATCACAAGCAATAGTCAGTATTCATAAAGTCCAAGGCAATAAGACATATCAACAATAATATTAGTTGCTAAGACTTGTAAATTTCACTTGAGAGATCCCCCTAAATTTATGCAAACTATGAAACATCTAAGAGGCATCTTTACTATGCATTAGACCTAATTCATGTCTAATTTTTATGAACCTATCATCTGGAAGTGGTTTAGTGAAAATGTCCACCCACTATTCATTAGTACATACAAACTCAAGAGCCACGTCTCCTTTTTGCACATGATCACGAAGGAAGTGATGTCTGATTTTAATGTGTTTAGTTCGTGAATGTGAGATAGGATTTTTAGAGATGTTGATTGCACTAGTATTGTCACATTTAATCGGTATCGTATCATAGTGCAATCTAAAATCCATAAGTTGTTGTTTCATATAAAGAGTTGGAGCACAACAACTACCAGTCGCAATATATTCTGCTTCGGCTGTGGATAAGGTAACTGAGTTCTGTTTCTTGGAGAACCAAGAAAAAAGAGATTGTTCTAAGTAGTGACAAGTGCCGCTGGTACTTTTTCTATCAACCTTACTACCGACAAAGTCAACATCAGTATAACTCACAATCTTAAAAGTAGTATGCTTAGGGTACCATAAGTCTAACTCTATAGTTCCAACTAGATACCTAAGGATTCGTTTAACTGCTTTTAGATGGGATTCCTTAGGATCAGCTTGAAATCTAGCACACATACACACACTAAACATAATGTCAAACCTACTAGTAGTAAGATATAGGAGACTCCCAATTATGCCACGATACAATTTCACATCAACACGGATTCCTGGCTCATCTTTATCAAGCTTAATGGAAGAGTTTATAGGTGTACCAAGAATTTTACAATCTTCCATATTAGATTTCTTTAGCAAGTCCCTGATATATTTAGATTGGCATATGAAAGTTCCGTGTTTAGCTTGCTTAATTTGTAGCCCTAAGAAGAAACTAAGTTCACCCATCATGCTTATTTCAAATTCTCTTTGCATGCATTTGGCAAACTCATTACACAACTTATCATTAGTTGCTCAAATGATATCGTCCACATAAATTGAACAAGGAGCATATCATCATTTTTGGATTTGATGAAAAGTGTAGAGTCAATTTTGCCACGGGTAAATCCATTTTCTAGTAGAAAATTGCTAAGCCTCTCATACCAAGTTCTAGGAGCTTGTTTCAATCCATACAAGGCCTTAGACAACCGATAAACAATATCTGTATATTTGTGATTTTCAAAATCGGGTGGTTGTTCTACATATACTTCTTTATTAATATAACCATTTAGAAAAATGCTTTTACCATCCATTTGAAATAATTTAAAATTTTTAAAAGCAGCATAAGCAAGTAGCATACGAATGACTTCTAACCTAGCAACAAGAGCATATGTTTCATCAAAGTCAATTCCCTCCTCTTGGTTATACCCTTGGGCAAGTAGTCTAGCGTTATTCCTAGTTACTACCCCATTCTCATCTTTCTTATTTCTATATACCCATTTAGTTCCAATAATGGTATGATCACTAGGTTTAGGAACTAGAGTCCACACTTTGCTTCTTTCAAATTGATTAAGTTCTTCTTGCATGGATATTGTAATAACCACGATTTTTTTTTTATTTAAAAAAAAGAAAAAAAAAAGGATAAGGAAGCTTGAGAGAGGCTTCCTGTGAAAAAACAGAGAGAGAAAGAGAGCCTCTGCGCTCTCTCATCTCTTTAGTGTCCGTTCGTCGTCTCCACCTCTCTCTCTCTCTCCTTAATTTCGTCGACCTAATGAGCGTCGATCGAGAAATGGAAGATGTCATTGGATTCTTAACTTCGTCACTGACATTTCTATTGGAAATTGTATTTTCAGTAATTAAATGTTAAATGTGGGTTGACCTATTTTACAGGAATATGTATGAATTTTTACTGTTAAATTGTGCGACATGAGATTCTGTGCAAATATATGTTAAATGTATGAGATGCAGGCTAAATAAATAAGACATTATGAATAAAATGTGATATGGACAATGTTTCCTGTGTATGTTAAATGCAGCCATGTAAATGTAAGATAGCTGAAAGGCAGTCATGTTAGCAGATCGAGCTCATTTCTATGTGGACTAACTGATGACAACTAAAAGGAGCTGTGTTAGTAGATTCTAGCGCATTTCTATGTGAACTAACTGATGATGGCTAAAGACCAGCTGTAGTATGAAAGAATGAAATAAAAACGTTATGCAATAAAATGATAATGGAATGACAATGCAATGGAATGAAATGTGAAACGTGAATGATACAAATGGGAAAGAGTCACTTAAAGTGAAATGCAATGCAATGTTAAGCTATGAATATGAATAGATGTGTATGATTGAATATCGATAGAAAGAATGATGTATTATGATATTAGAAGTATGTATGTACGTAGAACATGTACGATTGGGTGAGGCGTACCTTTCGCCCAAGGGCTTGCTAAGTAAGGCGAGTGCACTAGTAGCTACAGATGTGGCAGTAGCCGTATAACATACTAGGGCAGACGGAACCTACTTATATGGGCGGGTAGATTTCCTTATCCTTAGGGCCTTTGCCGGTAAACTATTGTTGAACTGTTTGAGTACGAGATTAATCTTACACTTGAGGGCTTACTGAGTAAGGTGAGTGCTCTGGTATGTTTTAATCGTGACCTTAGGGTTACCTGAGTATTAGAGGAGAGGGGTGCTACTTGTATGGCCAGGTAATCACCCCTATCCTTGGGTAATCTCGTGAGTAAATCTTAGCATGTCATTGTTTAGGTTCAGAGAATGGTTTTATTGTTATGATAATGATTTGCAAATGTATTTAAAATGATATCTATATACCTCATGTTAGCCACACGCTGTGTTTAATATATTGTTTCTTCCCTTACTGAGACGTGTCTTATCCAAATATGAATTTATCTTTTTCAGGATTTCCTCGAGATCGAGCTTTGAGAGTTCGAGGTTTTTATAGCATTATTGGGAAATAGAAAAGAAAAGGGTATATTTCTATGTTAATTTTGGGGAATGTAAATATTTATGTTTTATGTTTTTATGTTTTAAGGCTGTTAAGTAAGGAATGATTGTGAAAGTACTGAAATGTTTTGGGAGTTATGTAGATTTATGGAAATGCAGGTGATGGATGATTTATTATGGATTATAGTTAGAATTAGTAAACTATGGTATTATGTTATATGGAGATTATGTTTATATTTTCCGCTACGTATATCTTGGATTATGGATTATCAGGGATTTTATCAGGTATAACGCGTCGGCCCCGGGTCAAAGGGTTCAGGGCGTTACAGACATCGCCCAAGGCTCATCCTCTATGCCTTCTTTAATATTTTTAGGTTCTTCTTGGGATAAGAAAGCAGAATGATTCACTAGATTTTTCAAGGGGGATCTTGTGGCTATACCATGGGATGGTTCACCTATGATTTGATCTATAGGATGATTTATAATAAATTTCCAATATTGAGGCAACTCCTGATTTTCATTATCTTCAGATGATTTTTCATTTGCTTCTTGGTTTTCACTTGCATTGTTTTCAATAGATAATTTATCTAAGCATTTTCTAATATCAATATCATCTTCATCATCTTTCTTAGAAAATGGATTAGATTCATCAAACATAACATGAATAGATTCAAATGACAGTCAGTGTTCTTTTATTAAAAACCCTATATGCTTTACTATTTAGTGGATAACCTAGGAAAATACCTTCATCAGATTTAGAGTCTAATTTCCCTAGGTGTTCATTATTCCTAAGCACAAAGCATTTAAAACCAAACACATGAAAATAGGAAATATTAGGTTTATGGTTGTTCCACAATTCATAAGGGGTTCTATTAATTGGCGGTCTAATCAACACCCTATTCATGACATAACATGCAGTATTTATGGCCTCGGCCTAAAATTATTTAGGTAAGTTATGTTTATTCAGCATAGTTCTACCCATTTCTTATAGTGACCCATTCTTTCTTTCTACCACTCCATTTCGTTGAGGTATCCTAGGTGCAACGAAGTTATGTGAAATACCCTCTAAGTCACAATAATTTTCTATGCCCTCATTTTTAAATTTTGTGCCTCTGTCACTTCTTATATGAGTTATCTTATATCCTTTTTCATTTTGAATTCTCCTACAGAGTTTGGTAAACTGTTCACATGATTCATTTTTATGTGCAAGAAATAACACTCATGTGAATCTAGAAAAGTCATCTACAATTACAAAAGCAAATGGTTTACCACCAAAGTTTTGTACAAAATTAGGACAAAACAAATCTAAATGAAGCATCTCAAGTGGTCTAGTGGTAGATATGAATTTATTTTTCTTAAAACTAGATTTTGTTTGCTTACCCATTTGACATGCATCACAAATTTTATCTTTTACAAAAGACATTTTAGGCAAGCCTTTTACTAATTCTTTTCTAACAAATTTTGACAATAAATCCATGCTAGTGTGTCCTAAGCGCCTATGCCATAACCAACTAGCTTCATTTATAACTAGAAAAGCACGTCACTTGTTGTGAAGCTAAGTTATCAAGAGAGGTAGTATAAACATTTTCTTGGCGATCCGCAGTAAAAAGCACTTTGTGATCTGATTTATCTTCTACTATGCATTTATCATTCTCAAAAGATACTTTATATCCGTTATTACACAATTGGCTTAGGCTAAGTAAATTATGCTTCAGCCTATCAACCAATAAAACATCATCAATAGTAAGAGAAGAATCCCTACCAACCTTACCTACCCCGATGATGCGTCCTTTTGCATTGTAGCCAAATGTCACATATACTCCTTCCTTGGTGATGATTGATGTGAACTTTCCCTTGTTGTAGGTTATGTTCCGTGAGCACCTGCTATCAAGATACCACCTATCCTCGGAGGAGGACGATCTTAGACATACCTGCAAAATAAGTTAAGTGATTGATGCTAGTCCCCAAATTTTGTTGGGTCCATGGGGGTTAGTAGCTGGATCACCCTTAACTACCCAAACTTTCCTAATTCTTACATACTTGTTCCTAAGTGGACAATCGAATTGAATATGGCCAATTGCATTTAAAACATTTTATTCTACACTTAGGGTCATTAGGAGGAACATGAGATTTCGATTCACGCGTGAAATATCCTAAGTAAAGAATCTACCATTTTCAACACCATTAAAACCAAGACTCTCTTTACTTAAGGAATTCCTTTGGGCACCAAGTAGTTTTTCAAAATTGCGTTTGCCCTCGGTGCATTTAAAAGAAAATTTGGAGCTATCCTCCAATTTCCTCTCAATCTTAGCAATAGTAACATCTTTTTCTTTCAAAATGGAAGCATAAGAGGTTTTTGCAATACCAAACAGTTTTGACCAATTTTCACATTTCTTTTTCAACTCATCATTTTCTTTGGTCATTTTACTTAATAGTTTAGATACATGAATATATTCAAATTGTAATTCTCTAAACGTAGGCATGCAATCAGAATCACAATCATCAAATGAATAATATGAAGATAATGAACTTGGAGATGATACCTCATCATCGTGTACCATCAAGCACTTATTAGCGACCTCTGAGTCACTGTGGTATGATCCTGAGTCACTCTTGCTTAGTTTGTCCCATGATGTCCTAGCCTTCATGGCTTTCTTCTTTTTCTTAGCCTCCTTTTTCAGTAGTGGGCAATCAGGCTTGATGTGCCCAACTTTGTTGCAATTATAGCATGTGGGAGCATTTGAATTTTCTTTTCTTTTGCTAGACTCTCCCTTCACAGATTTCCTATATTTTATGTATGACTTTCTATTCTTCTTGATAAACCTGCTAAACTATCTAGTTAGCATTGCCATATCATCATCAGTATTAGTTTCACTACATTCACTAGATGAGTTAGTGGAGGTTTTTAATGCAGTCACTTTCTTAGCCCTATTATGCTCATTAAGTCTCTCATTTATGGCTAATTCATAAGTGATCAAGGAACCTCTCAATTCATCTAGAGTCATGGCCTTAAGGTCTCTACCCTCAGCAATAGCCGTAGCCTTGGCTTCCTAAACAAGAGTTAAGCCTCTAAGGATCTTCCAAATCATCTCATATGTGGGATACGTCTTTGCTAATGCATGCAATGAGTTTATGATGTGTGTGAATCTAGTGTACATGCTCTAAATGGACTCACTTACATTCATCGTAAAGGTCTCATACTCACTAGTCAACATATCTATCCTACTATCTTTCACATCCCTAGTACCCTCATATGTGACCTCTAGTTTATCACAGATTTCTTTTACAATAGAACATGTCATAATTCTACTAAATTCATTTACATCAAGACTATAGTTCAAAATATTCATAGCAGTGACATTTAAACTAACAGCTTTCATATCATCGTCATCATATTCTTCTTCCATCTTAGGAGTTCTGGTCGTGCCCTTAGTTTTCATAGGGACATAATTTCCCTTAGAGACAATCCTCCACACCTTCCAATCAGTATTCTGAAGGTAGATGTGCATCCTCTATTTCTAGAAGGTGTAATTAACACCACTGAAATTAGGAGGTCGTGTGAAAGATAGTCCCTAAGGGAAAAGCGTCACAGATTTATGAGCCATAAGTGATCTTTTGCAAAATAACAGCTAGTCTATGCTACGTGGCTCTAATGCCAATTGATAGCTTTACTGTGATTCCGAGAGGGGGGTGAATTGGTACTTTTAAAATTTAAGCCCTCGGTGAATCTCCTAATAGCAGTATATTCACAACCCTATGGTCAATCTAATGCAAGTAATGTAAATCAGTTGTAATATGTACCAGTAATTAAAAAAGACGTCTAATTAATAACACAAGCACTAGAAAGTAGTAAAGGAAGAGTGGCACTCAGAAATGTTATCGAGGTTCGGCCAATTGCCTATGTCTCTACCTTGGCTAATAGGTAGAAGGATTACAACTATAATTGCTCACTTAAACAGGTGGAGCAGCACCTAAACAAACTAGGTCAATTATCGCAGGGCTGACCTCAACCTTTACAACCAATCCTTATCGGGCTGGATTACAGCCCCCTCAGGCCTCGCCTAGAAATACAATTGTATTCTCTCAATCAAATGGTACAGTAATTATGCTTTCACGTAAAGCAGATATATATACCCAGATACGCACATTCACATACACATCAAAGATATGGATATTGTGTAAGCCAGTGATGCAAATTTTTGTGCAATCAACACTCAATACAATATAATTAGTATGATGTTCAAGAGTGTTCAATACAAGCAATATCTTTGAATCTAAACAGAGTACTTCAATAACAAATCAATATTCCAAAGACACAAATAAGATAATCAAACTAGTTCAAGAGAGTTTTCTTCAATGTAATGTGCACAAAACTAGTTTGAAAATATTTGCTTGTTTGGAAAAAAATGTTTGCACAACAAAACCTAACTATTGGACACTTGCAACAAGATGCAAATATCCTAAGCTTACTTGGTTTATCCCCACACAAGATTTATAATATGGAAATCTGTGGGATAAACCTAAGCTAGACTCCCCAAAATCAATATCTCAATCACACAAGCAAGTGGGAGTATTTAACAAGATTTAGTAATCACAATCACACAAAATGAGCTCTCACAATCTCAGAATATATTAAAGGAATGGAAATTTGAGAGTATTTGGCCAAAGAGTGTATTTTCAAAAGAGAAGATTTTTTGGCTAATCTACTTGCTAATCACACTCTAATCTTGCAAATGAGCCCATATTTATAGGCATGGGTAAAATTATAACCGTTTGGGATATGTTGGGAATAATTAAAAAAGTCCCAAATAGTTAAAATGCACTTAGCCCAAATTAACCACGTTTTACTGCGGTTAAAATAATTTTAACTCGCCGAGGTTCGAGTGGTTGAACTGAGGTTCAGTCGCCCGACAAAACTCAACAATAAAAATCATTTAATTTAGTTCGGTCGCTTGGTTTTACGTTCGGTGACCCAAATCAAGGTTAATAGCATTGTTTCGTGACTTTGAGTGCCCGGTCCTATATTCGATGGCCCGAATCCATGTCTTCTGTCGCCCGGGGTTCTTTTTGAACTGAAATAGTCGGTCACCTGAGTTGTTGGACTATCCCTTTCGAGGGGTTCGGGCGCCTATGGAAGGTATGTACATAATGTGTCGGTCGCCCGAGAACCCTGGTCAACTGTTGACTTGTCAATAGTTTGGGTGCCCGAGGAGTTTTGAACTTCAGGGGTTCGATCGCCCGAGCTCTCTCAACATCCTGCTATTTGTTCAATTTTAGGCACAAATTTAACACTCCTATATATTAAATGATGTGTGTGTGAGTGTTGGTACCTAGAGTCATGCTATGGTCTTATTGAGCTTACCATATATCCTATATGCATGATGTGCAGGTAAGTTAAATACAGACCACATCTTAGGTTACTATTACAGACCCATATTACAAACATTGAATTTACAAATACAAAATAAAAGCCTTTAGGGTCTTCTAGTTGCTTTCAGTGTCATTCATTGGGATGTTCATTTAAGCCTGCAAAAACACTTGACAATCATGAAATACCTGAGTATTTGTCATTATCAAAACCGGGTACGACCAATAAGGTCAACATTCTCCCCCTTTTTTATGATGACAAATACACCATGCAAAAAATGGATATAGTCATGTAAAGTTCTAAATAATAAGTTCAATTCAATTTAATCTAATAAGTCAACCCAATTTTTTTGCCCCGACATCTCCCCCTTTTGGCAACAGCAAAAAGGGCCATAAGAGTTGAGAACTCTATGCAAAGGGTAAATACCATGTTTATACATTACACGTTTTGGAAAGTATATAAAAAATTTCGGCAGAGTGTCATTTGAAAATAGGACTTTCTAAAACAGATCTTGTATAAATAATAACCTGTTTGAGTTTATAAATCCTACCAGTTTATCCAAAACTACTCAAATAGTTCCAGTCTGATCATATAATAAAACATAAAGTCCAATATCATCATGAAGTGGATAAAAGAATTGTACATCACAAGCAATTGTCAGTATTCATAAAGTCCAAGGCAATAAAACATATCAACAATAATATTAGTTGCTAAGACTTATAAATTTCACTTGAGAGATCCCCCTAAATTTATGTAAACTATGAAACATCTAAGAGGCATCTTTACTATGCATTAGACCTAATTCACGTCTAATTTTTATGAACTTATCTTCTGGAAGTGGTTTAGTGAAAACGTTTGCAATAACCTGAAGAATTTTCAGCATCTCGTCGACCAACACAGGGGATTCGTCGACGAGAAAATACTGAAAGAGGTTTTTGGGGGAGTCTTCGTCGACGAAGGAGGAAGTTCCTTGACGAAATTCCTTAAAGACTCGTCGACGAGATGACGTGTCTCATCGACAAATCCTGGACTATAAATAGTGAAAATCCTGACTAAATTGTGGAATTTGGCGCAGCAATCACACACACTCTCTCTCTAAAACGCCTCTCCCTCCTTCTCTCTTCGATTCTGGTCCCGTTTCTCGCCTAATCAAAGATCCGAGGCCACCACGACGCTCTTGATGAAGTTCTCTGCAAGTCTACCAGAGCTGATCATGGGAGAAGTTGGTTTGGAATTCATCCCAAATCCAAGGTAAGACATTTTAGTCAGATAGCAATTTATATTATTATACTAGTAGTACCTTCAGATAGCAAACTCAGATACACAATCATATTTTAAAGATTACATGATAGATAGATATATTTTGTACAGTTTATCAGTTTTCTCAGATTTCAGTATTATTTCAGTATTTTAAATATGTAACTCAGTCGCCACACACTAGTAATATCATATTTCCACTTACTGAGTGTTGTCTCATCTTAATGACTTATCATTTTTCAAGAGATCCAGTTAGGCGAGCAAATTTGGCTCGCAGGTAGAGGTTGACTTGAGCTGCCCTTGTGGGAAGGGTAGGTATTTTTGAGATAACAGTGTTTTGGGATAGTTTTCAGACTATAGTGACGTCACTGGGTATTTTGTATTGTAAATCTATTTCAGAGTTCTATAATTTTTTGGTATTGTATTGTATATAGCAGTTCCCAATTTTTGTTTACCGCTGCCTAATTTTGTATGACATACAGAGTCTTCCCCAGTGCTCCTTTGGGCCTGGGATGTTATTAGTAGTATTTCAGACAGACGATATTATGATTTACAGATAAGAAAAAAAATGCTAAATAAGTAGTAGGTCGTTACAGTTTGGTATTAGAGTCTAGGTTGCTAGGTTCTGTAGACTTTAGAATGCAGCGGGAACAATACCAAAATATAGGAAAAGAATTTGAGGTTGTGTTCTATGGTCTGAATACAGGATTTTCGTGATGGGTTCTATGTTTTTCTTGGGGTGACGATTTTAGGAAAACCATAGCAAACTATCGACGAGTAGTGTGTTTGGGTTGCAAGATTGGATTTTGGGGTAAGAATTGGGGTGTTGTTTGAGTAGATTAGATTTGTATGAGAGATAGGATGCTGAAACAATGTTCTATGTATTTTCAGGATGGACTTAGGGAGTAGTAGTACAGATGTAGGGGGTGACAGACCAGGACCTTCCAGTGTGGGAGGTGGGGATACAGAGGCCGTTTTGCGCAGCGTCACTCAGTAGGTAATGGCTGAAATGGCTAGGAGTGGGGGAGAGCGTGGCTACACGATCGATCAGTTTACGCGGATGAAGCCTCCATCCTTTGCTGGGGGACCTAACCCGATTGTAGCTGAGAACTGGGTTCAGGATGTTGAGGAGATTCTAGCTGTACTGGCCTATTCAGACGAGCAGAAAGTGGCATTTATGTCATTTAAGTTGACAAGAGAGGCAAAGCGCTGGTGGAGGTCAGCGCGATTGATTGAGGAGCAGAGGCCAAATTCAGTGCCAGTATCTTGGAGTCAGTTCAAGGAGTTATTCTTCGAGTGATATTTATCTGCTATCGTTCGGAGCGCGAAGGCAGGCATTCGGCTCAGGGGCAGATGACAATATCCCAGTACGCTGCCAAATTTATTGAGTTATCATGTTTCACCCCACATTTAGCACCAGATGAAGAAAAGAAAGCAAAAAAGTTTGAAGAAGGCTTGAGACAGAATTTATTTGAGCACGTTATTGGCTTTCGAGCTCAAACATTTGCTGAGGTGGTGGATAGAGCTGCTATCATTGAGAGTGGTATGCAGAGAGGTGCTGCAGCTCAGGGCCAGAAGAAGTGGTCTGCGACTCTGGATCTACAGGCAAGTTCTAGCCAAGGGTCATGAAGAGGTGATTGATATGGAGGCAGTCAGGGCGGACGACGAGCCGTGGTGGACCTCAGGGTGAACGAGCTATTCCTACATGTCCTAGGTGTGGACGTAGATATTTGGGTGAGTGTCGGATGGGTGAGGATGTTTGCTATAGATGTAGGATATTGGGCACCAATCGTGGTCGTGTCAGGGATTGCAAGCTCAAGCACCAGCTCCCAGATAGTATTGAGGTGGTTTTTAGGAGCCCCGAGGGGGCTAGCGGAGAAATACTACACCGGCGAGGGCGTACGCGTTGACGCTGGGTGAGGCAGATGCAGCTGGTGACGTAGTTACAGGTACCTTTACTACTTTCTTATATACAACTATTGTTTTATTTGATACAGGTGCCACCCTCTTTTTTGCTTCTGTAATATATGCTAAGTTAACGGGGTATGAGGCACAGTTGTTGGGTGTTAGGTTAGCTGTAGCTACGCCGACTAGGTCAGTAGTGAGATGTAAAAGGGTACTCAGAGATTTTCCAATAACTATTCAGGGAAGGATATTGCCAATTGATTTAGTGATATTAGATATGCAAGGATTTGATATAATTCTAGGCATGGACTGGTTGGCAAATAATCACGCTAGTATTGACTATCATTTGAAAGAAGTAATTTTCAGACCTCCAAGCGAGCCAAAATACAAATTTCTTGGTTCGCAGGTACGTTCTTTGCCACAGCTTGTGTCGGCTATACATGTGAGAAAATTGATTCAAGAAGGTTGTCAGGGATTTGTTGCTTATATTAAAGAATTGCCAAAAGAAGAACTGAAACAAGCTAATATCCCAGTGGTCAGAGAATTTTCAGACGTATTTCGAGAAGAATTATCTGGTTTGCCACTGGATCGTGAAGTTGAGTTTACAGGGGATCTTCTACTGGGGTTAGCGCCAGTATCTAAAGCTCCATACCGAATGGCCCCAACTAAGTTAAAGGAATTAAAGGATCAATTGCAAGAATTATTGGGGAGCACCAGTTTTGTTTGTAAAAATAAAGATGGGACCATGAGGATGTGTATCGATTACGGGGAGATAAATAAACTAATAGTTAAGAACAAATATCCTCTTCCCAGGATTGATGATTTGTTTGATCAGCTCCAGGGGACCAAGGTTTATTCTAAATTATCATCAGGTAAAAGTGAGAGCAGAAGATATTTCAAAAACCGCATTTCAAACCAAATATGGGCATTATGAATTCCTGGTAATGCCGTTTGGATTGACTAACGCACCAGCAATATTCATGGATTTGATGAATCGGGTGTTCCATCCATATTTGAACCAGTTTGTGGTTGTCTTCATTGATGATATACTAGTATATTCGAGGAGTTTCGAGAAGCATGAGCATCATTTGAAGTTGGTGCTATAGATATAAAGAGAAATAAAATTGTATGCAAAATTCAAGAAATGTGAGTTCTGGCTAAGGCAAGTTACATTTCTGAGCCATGTAATCTCTAGAGCAGGTGTATCAGTTGATCCAGGTAAAATATAAGTAGTGGTGAATTGGGAAAGGCCAAGAAGCATTTAGGAGGTTAGGAGTTTTTTGGGTTTAGTAGGCTACTACCGACTTTTTGTTGATGGATTTTCTTATTTGTCAGGTCCGTTAACGTGACTCACAAGAAAGAATGTAAGATTTGAATGGACTGACGACTGCGAGCATAGTTTTCCCGAATTGAAGCAGAAGTTAGTTAGCACTCCAGTGTTGGCTATCCCATCAGGGGAGGATGGATTTGTGATATATAGTGATGCGTCCCTAAAAGGGCTTAGGTGCGTATTGATGCAGCATGGTAGGGTTTTGCATATGCTTCTAGATAGCTTAAAGAATATGAGAAGAATTACTTTGTGCATGATTTGTAGTTAGCTTCAGTGGTGTACGCTCTTAAGATCTGGTGGCATTATCTGTATAGTGGAAAGTGCGAAATTTTTATAGATCACAAAAGCCTGAAATACTTCTTCACCCAGAAAGAGTTGAATATGAGGAAAAGAAGGTGGCTAGAGCTTATTAAAGACTATGATTGCACGATTAGTTACCACCCAGGAAAAGCGAATGTAGTGGTAGATGCTTTGAGTAGGAAATCAGGGGGGTCAGCACTAGTAGCCATGGAGATACCGCATTCAATTTTAATGGATCTGGAGAGGCTCAACTTAGAGTTAATAGAGGAGAGTCCTCAGGCAGTCATTGCCAGTCTAGTGGTTCAGCCTATGCTATACGAGAGGGTTAAAGCAGCTCAGGGTGATGATGCATAGTTAGCAGAGGTGATGGCTAGAATGCGGGATAGTCAGGGAGAAGAGTTCAGCATATCAGATGATGGAGCCCTACGATTTTGTGTTAGGTTCTGTGTTCCTGCAGAAATCGAGATCAGGAGAACTATATTAGAGGAGGCTCACAAATCCCTTTACACCGTACATGCAGGTAGTACTAAAATGTACAGGGATCTACGAGAGTACTTCTGGTGGAGTGGAATGGAGAGAGAGATAGCTGAGTTCATCCAGCAGTGCTTGACGTGCCAGTAGGTTAAGGCTGAACACCAGAGACCAGTAGGACAGTTGCAACTATTGTTTATTCCAGAATGGAAGTGGGACCATGTTTCTATGGATTTTGTCACGGGGTTACCACTAGTGCAATAGGGGCTGAATGCGATTTGGGTGATTATAGATCGTCTAACAAAGACTGCCCATTTCATCCCCATTAAAGTCAGTTATTCCAAGGACGAACTGGCAGAGATATATGTTCAAGAGATAGTTCGCGTCCATGGTGTACCGATATCCATAGTTTTAAATTGAGATCCTCGGTTTATTTCGAGATTTTGGAAAAGTTTTCAAGAGGCTATGGGTACATAGTTAGCATTTAGCACTACTTTCCATCCCCAGACAGATGGTCAGACTGAGAGGACAATTCAGACCTTAGAAGATATGCTTCGTGCGTGCATGCTGGACTTTGGGGGTAGCTGGACCCAGTTTCTACCACTAGTTGAATTTTCCTACAATAACAGCTAGTAGTCTAGTATCGGCATGACTCCATACGAGGCATTGTATGGCAAGAGATATAGTTCTCCTCTCTTCTGAGATGAGGTAGGTGAGAGATGAGTTTTGGGTCTAAAGATCATACATCAGGCTTGTGAAAAGGTCCGACTAATTAAAGAAAGAATTAGTACCTCACAGAGTCAGCAGAAAAGTTATGCAGACACACGCCGCCGAGAATTAAAGTTTGAAGTGGGAGATCAGGTATTCTTGAAAGTAGCTCCTATGAGAGGGATTATGAGATTTGGGAAGAATGGCAAGTTGAGCCCTAGGTATATTGGCCCTTTTGAGATACTAGAGAGAAGGGTCAGTTCCCTACAGGCTAGCTTTGCTGCCAGTTTTATACAGAATACACGACGTATTTCATGTTGCTATGTTGAGGAAATATGTCCCAGACCCGTCCCACATTATTAACTATGCAGAGATAGAGCTTAAGGATTCATTAGTTTATGAAGAAGCACCAGTACATATATCAGACAAAAAGACACAAGAATTACGCACAAAAGAAATTCAGTTAGTAAAAGTTTTGTGGAACAATCACGCTATAGAGGAAGCTTCTTGAGAACTCGAGGAGTAGATCGGACAAAGATACCCGCAGTTGTTCCAAGAGGTATAGAAGTAATTAGGTAAAGTATAATAGTTAGATAAGTTTCTTTTGCAGGTACATGTATGGATTTAATGAGTAGATAGTTTTTAGTTTTATTTATTTAATCTCCCAGAACATAGAATGTAACCACGGTATTCCTTCGCCATAAGTGAGGACAGATAATAAAATAAGTAGACCATTTTGCCTTTAAAGAATGATGAGATATATGAATAGTAAATTTCGAGGACGAAATTTTATAATGAGGGGAGAATGTAATAACCCAAAGAATTTTTAGCATCTCGTCAACGAACACAGGAGATTCGTTGACGAGGATATAAGAGGAGCTCGTAGACGAGGAAAGGTTTCGTTGACGGGAAAATACCGAGAGAGGTTTTTGGGGCAGTCTGCAATTCGTCGACGAGGGAGGAAATTTGTCGACGAAATTCCTTAAAAACTCGTCAATGAGATGACGCGTCTCGTCGACAAATCCAGGGCTATAAACAGTGAAAACCAGGATTAAATTGCAGAATTTGGCGCAACAATCACTCTCTCTCTCTCTCTCTCTCTCTAAAACGCCTCACCCTCCTTCTCTCTTCGATCTTAGTCCCGTTTCTCACCGGATTGAAGATCCTAGGCCACCACGACGCTCCTGGCGAAATTCTCTGCAAGTCTGCTAGAGCTGATCACGGGAGAAGTTTGTTTGGAATTCATCCCAAATCCAGGGTAAGGCATTTTATTCAGATTATGGCTTCCTTTTAGTTGTAAGAAATGTTATAGGTAAGGAAATTCCAATGTTTTGTTTTTGGGGATATTGTTTTCAGGATGTTGAGTTAGGAACCCTGCGGGTATAGAGCTAGACTTTTATAGGGGTTTTTCAGATTTAAGGTAAGGGAAATATGCTATGTTAGCAATTTTAATATGTATACAGAAGATTATGAAAGTATATAAACAAGCATGTATATCATATTATTTTCCAGAGAATTATGAATATTATTTTTATAGTCAAATGTGTGGCATGAGTTTATTACAGTACCATATATATATATATATATATATATATATATATATTACAGTATTACAGATATACATATATTCAGATATTTCAGAATATTAGAAATGAATGAGACTTACAGTATTTTTAGAGAAAAACATGATTTCTAGACCATAACACTCAGATAGTTTATTAAGACATATTATACAGTGATATCATCAAGATGCTGCAACAGATATACAGAATAAACAAATATTATATACAAAACATACAGATATTATGTAACGACCTGCTATTTAAACGGGTTTTTTTTTTTGTTTTTTTTTTATACTATGACATTTAACATGCTCTGATACCATACTGGATTAAATCCAATCATCAACCTAAGCAGCAAGAAGCAGAAATCAAATACATGTAACCACATATAATTATATACAATACCAGAGTGCTAAAATGTTCCTAAAATATACATGTACAGTTGTTCCTCAAAATACGCTCAATTGAGTTAGGGCTATACAGAAATATTCCAAAAACATACTCACTCTCTACTGACAAGGCAGTACTGAGACCCCTCTATCTGCGAGCCTGGTCTGCTCGCCTACGGGGATCACCTAAAAAATGTTAAATTAAGTGGGATAAGCCAACGCTCAGTAAGACGAAATATGCTATTACTAATGTGTGGCAAATGAGTTACAATACTATGAAAATCTGTTTCTATATAATCATGTATAACTAGATCTATGAATAATATACAAATAACAGAAACCACCACCAATTCCATATTGCTTAACATATCTGTAATTTTAGGTTACTAGTCAAAATACTTCTAATGTACATAAGTATAATCTCTGTCTCTGCAAATCTATGTATACATAATAATAACTGAAAACTTCCCAGTGGATAACTGTGTGTCATGATTTAACCCCTCACGACAGGGTTATGCGGCCCGTAAACGGGATCTACCCTGGCTGGCCGACCAGGGTAAACCACTATACTCCCTCGGTTTGATTTGCCCTCCTCAACCTATATATGATGGAGAGCTTGTCCACGTCAGGGCATTATACGATCGACCTACTACCACATATTATCTGAATAGGTGGTTGCACTCTATAAACTGTATATAGCTACGGTACCGTACTCTATAAATTGTATGGTCCAACAGGGTCTGATACTATATAATACATCTCTATATACAACTATCTATTTTACCATGATTCTGTAATAACTGTATTAACCATGACACTGTCCCCCTACTGAGACGGGTCCTATACCTGTAGGGTTCTCCACTCAACACCCTGAAAATCATATATCCCAGAACAAAACATCACTATTTCTACGTCTACAGCATTTCCTACAACTACTCGAAAATCAAATTACGAATGAAAGACCTTACCCTGGATTTGGGATGAATTCCAACTTCGTCCCATCGATGATCTGCTCTGGCAGACTTGCAGAGAACTCCGCCAAAAGTGTCGTTGTGGCCTCAGATCGTCGATCCGGGGACTAACAGGGCCAAAATCGAAGAGAGAAGGGGGAAGGGTCGTAGGAGAGAGAGAGAGAGAGAGATAAAGAGAGAGAGAGAGAGAGAGGAGAGGGTTTGCAGCCGAATTTCTGCAATTAAAATCAGTTTAGGGCTATTTATACTGCGGGCTTCGTCGACGAGCCACGTCATCTCGTCGACGAGTCCTTAAGTAATTTCATCGACGAACCTTACCCTTCATCGACGAAATTCAAAGTAGCCCAAATTATTCTCTCGGTATTTTCTCGTCGACGAGACGAAACCTCGTCGATGAGGTCTTGAAGAACCCTCGACAACGAAACCCTTGTATTCATCGACGAGGCCTGAAAATTTCTTGAAACCCTTACTGCCTCCTTCTGTTCCTATTTCCATTTTCCTCCCTCTTTATTATTAAAATACTATCATTCTTTGGGTCACTACATATTATATACAAAGTATACAAATATTATATATATATATATTTTATACAAATATTACAGATAGTACAGACAGAAAGCACAGATGATACAGATAGATAATATATATATTTCAGTCAGATATCTCAGATAATATAGCTTAGAAATATAGTGTTATGGTTTTTTTTGAAATCATGTTACAAACAGTACGATGAGTATATATTTATATATGTATATAGTATCACATGATATCAAATCCCTGCGGAAATTACAGACAAATATATTTACAACAGAGCACGGTACCGTTGCTAGTACATAATAGAGTGCAACCACATAACTCAGATAGTATGTGTATTCCATCTAGCTGAGCCAGGAGAGATTGCAGTCTCCCCAGCGAGCTAGGTTAAGATGGCCGATTAGGCGATGTTAGAGTTTGGAGATTTTCTGGAGAGATTGCAGTAGTCTAGATTGGCAGATGTACAGATATAGATTGACTTGCCTGGTAGGCCAACTAGAGTAAGTCCAGCCTACGGGCCGCACAACCCTATCATGAGGGGTTATATCATGATATACAAATCCCAGGGTATAGAAAAAGTTCCTGTGTATAGATATATCGCACAGCAGCAATTTATAATATTATACTAATAGTACCTTCAAATAGTAAACTCAGATACACAGTCATATTTTAAAGATTACATGATAGATATATATATTCTGTACAATTTATTAGTTTTCTCATATTTCAGTATTATTTCATTATTTTAAATATGTAACTCAGCCGCCACACACTAGTAATAGCATATTTCCACTTACTAAACGTTGTCGCATCCCAGTGACTTATCATTTTTCAGGAGATCTAGCTAGGCGAGTAGATTAGGCTCGCGGGTAGAGGCTGACTTGAGCTACCCTTGTGGGAATGGTAGGTATTTTTGAGATAACAGTGTTTTGGGATAGTTCTCAAATTATAGTGACGTCACTGGGTATTTTGTATTGTAAATCTATTTCATAGTTATATAGTTTTCTGGTATTGTATTGTATATAGCAGTTCCCAATTTTTGTTTATCGCTGCCTAGTTTTGTATGACGTACAGAGTCTTCTCTAGTGCTCCTTTAGGCCTAGGATGTTATTAGTAGTATTTCAGAAAGATGATATTATGATTTACAGATAAGAAAAAAAAATGCTAAATAAGTAGTAGGTCGTTACAATGTCCGCCCACTGTTCATTAGTGCATACAAACTCAAGAGCCACATCTCCTTTTTGTAATTGATCACGAAGGAAGTGATGTCTGATTTCAATATGTTTAGTTCGTGAAAGTGAGATAGGATTTTTAGATATGTTGATTGCACTAGTATTGTCACATTTAATCAGTATCGTATCATAGTGCAATCCAAAATCCATAAGTTGTTGTTTCATATAAAGAGTTTGAGCACAACAACTTCCAGCCGCAATATATTCTGCTTCGGCTGTGGATAAGGCAACTGAGTTCTGTTTCTTGGAGAACCAAGAAACAAGAAATTGTCCTAAGTAGTGACAAGTTCAGCTGGTACTTTTTCTATCAACCTTACTACCGGCAAATTCAGCATCAGTATAACTCACAATCTCAAAAGTAGTATGCTTAGGGTACCATAAGCCTAACTCTATAGTTCCAACTAGATGCCTAAGGATTCGTTTAACTACTTTTAGATGGGATTCCTTAGGATCAGCTTGAAACCTAGCACACATACACACACTAAACATAATGTCAGGCCTACTAGCAGTAAGATATAGGAGACTCCTAAACATGCCACGATACAATTTCACATCAACAGGGATTCCTTGCTCATCTTTATCAAGCTTAATGGAAGAGTTCATAGGTGTACCAAGAATTTTACAATCTTCCATATTAAATTTCTTTAGCAAGTCCTTGATATATTTAGATTGCCATTTGAAAGTTCTATGTTTAGCTTGCTTAATTTGTAACCCTAAGAAGAAACTAAGTTCACCAATCATGCTCATTTCAAATTTACTTTGCATGCATTTGCCAAACTCATTACGCAACTCATCATTAGTTGCTCCAAAAATGATATCGTCTATATAAATTTGAATGAGGAGCATATCATCATTTTTGGATTTGATGAAAAGTGTAGTCTCAATTTTGCCACGGGTAAGCCCATGTTCTAGTAGAAAACCGCTAAGCCTCTCATACCAAACTTTAGGAGCTTGTTTAAATCCATACAAGGCCTTAGACAACCGATAGACATGATTTGGATATTTATGATTTTCAAAATCAGGTGGTTGTTCTACATATACTTCTTTATTATTATAGCCATTTGGAAAAGTGTTTTTAACATCCATTTGAAACAATTTAAAAGCAGCATAAGCAAGTAGCATACGAATGGCTTCTAACCTAACAACAGGAGCATATGTTTCATCAAAGTCAATTCCCTCCTCCTAATTATACTCTTAGGCAACTAGTCTAACCTTATTCCTAGTTACTACTCCATTCTCATCTTTCTTATTTCTATATACCCATTTAGTTCCAATAATGGTATGATCACTAGGCCTAGGAACTAGAGTCCACACTTTGCTTCTTTCAAATTAATTAAGTTCTTCTTGCATGGGCATCGCTCGAGACTCATCTTCTATGACTTCTTTAATGTTTTTAGGCTCTTCTTGGGATAAGAAAGCAAAATGATTCACTAGATTTCTCAAGGAGGATCTTGTGGCTACACCACATGACCGTTCACCTATGATTTGATCTATAAGATGATTTCTAATAAATTTCCAATCTCTAGGCAACTCCTGATTTTCATTATCTTCAGATGATTTTTCATTTGCTTCTAGGTTTTCACTTGCATTGTTTTCAATGGATAATTTATCTAAACATTTTCTAATATCAATATCATCTTCATCATCTTTTTTAGAAAATGGATTAGGTTCATCAAACACAACATGAATAGATTCAATGACAGTCAGTGTTCTTTTATTGAAAACCCTATATGCTTTCCTATTCAGTGCATAACCTGGGAAAATACCTTCTGAAATGAAGAATAGCTTCCCAAGAGGGGGGTGAATTGGAAATCTTTTAATTTTATTTGATTTTTAAGTTTTCTAATTTTAATAACCCAGCAAAATACAATATATAACAACACTTAAGAAAACTGGAATTTAAAATAATAATTCAATCAATGTAATCAATCAATCAATAACATTTAGGCTTCCGTTGCTTTCCCTGTAACCTTTTATTCTTTCACTTTACTTGATTAAGATTTCCTAAAATTAACCAACGTACTCCCCTTTTGGGTTTCCGCAAAAGATTAATCAAAACGTACTTTCTATTGATCAAGAACTTAATTTAAATCCTGCAACCTGCACTCATAAATTTTATAACAAAAGCGAATAAAGTATGTAAATTAAAGTGGAGAGAAGGAGACAAGAGTTTTTACGAGGTACGGCTTCAACACAGCCTACGTCCTCGCCTTTGGAAAAAACACCAAAGGATTTCACTATCTCAGTTCCTTTACCTGGTGGAACAATACCAACTTACAATGCACTCCTTCAATTAGGCTAGAGCCCGCCTCTCCAAATAACAACCCCTTATTTGGTTCAACGATTCAACAACTCAGAATTCTTTAAGAAAGATAACGAAGGAATATGTGTACAAAAGAGAACTCTCACAATATAGTGAATTAATACACCAATCAGCTCACTTTTTACCTCAAAGTAATTTAAATATAAGAAATTTCAAGCTCAATTACTTGGTATGGATCATCAAATAATTTTCCAAAGAAGATAAAAATTTTGATCGTTGGAAAACTTAATTTCGGAATGTAAATCAATTTCAGATCAGAGAGTTTATCTTAAAAGAATTTCAGATCCTTTGAAAACAAAATTTTGAATACTTGAAGATTAGTTGATCTAAAACCTTTAAAACAAAAATTACTTTGATCTAAAAGTCTTTGAATATCTCTAGATCAGAAAAGTTGTTGAAAAACACTTGATCTGGAAACTTTAGAGGATTTCTCAATTTCAAAATTCTTTTGAATATTTCATCAAAGTTCTTTCTCTCTTTCTTTGTACTTTCTTTTCTTTTATTTAAAATGTTTGAGATTAGAACTATTTATAGAGTTTTTTGAAATCATCCATTACTTCCAAAGATTCCTAAAATTCATTTCCAAATATTTTGAAATAAATATGTTTAAAAACATGGTTTTAAAAATCTTCTCTTTTTAGGCCTTTTTTATTTATTAAAAAAATACTTTTTAGAGTATATATGTTTTAAAATATATATTTTTGATTTTCCAAATATTTTGAAATAAATATGTTTAAAAACTTCATTATTTCAAAAAATTTTCTTTTCTTAAACCCTTTCTTTTTATGGATTTAAGAAATATTCTTTAGAGTATATATATAAAAACATATTTTTGAATTTTTATGAGCTTCAAATTTCTTTATACTCAAGATTTACTTTGAAGTACTTACATTTGAGAATATCCTTAAAAGTATAATCTAGTCTTCAAAACTTGTTCTTCCACCATCTTTATAGTTGCATTCTTTCCTTTGAACTTTTCACAATATGACTTCATTCTTCATGCTCTTTGTAATCCATGAACTTTCTTATACACTTGAGCTCTGTTATTTTCCTGAACACTTTTACTTGAAACATATTAAATATATCATTGATTTGTTATCATCAAAATAAGAATTGTAAGCCTTATTAGACCAACACCTTCATCAGATTTAGAGTCAAATTTCCCTAGGTGTTCATTATCCCTATGCACAAAGCATTTACAACCAAACACATGAAAATAGGAAATATTAGGTTTATGGTTGTTCCACAATTCATAAGGGGTTTTATTAATTGATGGTTTAATTAACACCCTATTCATGACATAACATGCAGTATTTATAGCCTCGGCCCAAAAGTATTTAGATAACTTATGTTCATTTAGCATAGTTCTACCCATTTCTTATAGTGACCTATTCTTTCTTTCTACCACTTAGTTTCATTGAGGTGTCCTAGGTTCAGAGAAGTTATGTGAAATACCCCTTAAGTCACAATAATTTTCTATGCCCTCATTTTTAAATTTTGTGCCTCTATCACTTCTTATATGAGTTATCTTATATCCTTTTTCATTTTGAATTCTTCTACAGAGTTTGGTAAACTGTTCATATGATTCATTTTTATGTGCAAGAAATAACACTCATGTGAATGTAGAAAAAGTCATCTACAATTACAAAAGCAAATGATTTACCACCAAAGCTTTGTATAGATTTACGACCAAACAAATCTAAATGAAGCATCTCAAGTGGTCTAGTGGTAGATATGAATTTCTTTTTCTTAAAGCAAGATTTTGTTTGCTTACCCATTTGACATGCATCACAAATTTTATCTTTTACAAAAGACATTTTAGGCAAGCCTGTTACTAATTATTTTCTAACAAGTTTTGATAATAAATCCATGCTAGCGTGTCCTAAGTGCCTATGTTATAACCAACTAGCTTCATTTACAGTAGAAAAGCATGTCACTTGTTGTGAAGCTAAGTTATCAAGAGAGACAATATAAACATTTTCATGGCGATCCGCGCCAAAAAGAACTTTGTGATCTGATTTATCTTCTACTATGCATTTATCATTCTCAAAAGATACTTTATATCCTTTATCACACAATAGGCTTATGCTAAGTAAATTATGCTTCAACCCATCAACCAATAAAACATCATCAATAGTAAGAGAAGAATTTTTACCAACCTTACCTACCCCGATGATGCGTCCTTTTGCATTGTCTCCAAATGTCACATATCCTCCTTCCTTGGTAATGATTGATGTGAACTTTCCCTTGTTGCCGGTCATGTGTCGTGAGCACCCGCTATCAAGGTACCACCTGTCCTTGGAAGAGGACGATCTTAGGCATACTTGCAAAATAAGCTAAGTGACTAATGCTGGTCCTCAAATTTTGTTGGATCCACGGGGGTTAGTAGCTGGATCACCCTTACCTACCCAAACTTTCCTAATTCTTACATGCTTGTTCCTAGGTGGACAATCGAATTGAATATGGCCAATTTGTTTGCATTTAAAACATTTTATTCAACACTTAGGGTCATTAGGAGGAACATGAGATTTCGATTCACGTGTGAAATGTCCTAAGTAAAGATTAGGTCGTCTACCATTTTCAACACCATTAAAACCAAGACCCTCTTTACTTAAGGAATTCCTTTGGACACCAAGTAATTTTTCAAAATTGCGTTTGCCTTCGGTGAATTTAAAAGCAATTTTGGAGCTATCCTCTAATTTCCTCTCAAGATTGGCAATAGTAACATCTTTTTCTTTCAAAATGGAAGCATGAGAGGTTTTTGCAATACCAAACAGTTTTGACCAATTTTCACATTTCTTTTTCATCTCATCATTTTCTTTGGTCATTTTACTCAACAGTTTAGATACACGAATATGTTCAAATCGTAATTCTCTAAACGTAGGCATGCAATTAGAATCACAATCATAAGATGAATAATATGAAGATAATGAACTAGAAGATGATACCTCATCATAGTGTGCCATCAAGCACAGATTAGCGACCTCTCAGTCACTGTGGTCTGATCCTGAGTCATTGCTGCTTAGTTTGTCCCATGATGTCCCAGCCTTCATGGCTTTCTTCTTTTTCTTTGCCTCCTTTTTGAGTAGTGGGCAGTTAGGCTTGATGTGCCCAACTTTGTTGTAATTATAGCATGTGGGAGCATTTGACTTTTCTTCTATTTTTCTAGACTCTCTATACTCAGATGTAGACTCCTTATATTTTCTTTATGGCTTTCTATTCTTCCTGAAAAACCTTCTAAATTTTATAGTTAGCATTGCCATATCATCATTAGTATCAGGTTCGCTACATTCACTAGATGAGTTAGTGGAGGTTTTTAATGCAATCACTTTCTTAGCCCCATTATGCTTATTAAGTCTCTCATTTATGGCTAATTCATAAGTGATTAGGGAACCTATCAATTCATCTAGAGTCATGGCCTTAAGGTATCTACCCTCAGCAAAGGTCGTAGCCTTGGCTTCCCAAACAGGAGGCAAGCCTCTAAGGATCTTCCTAATCATCTCATATGTGGGATAGGTCTTTCCTAATGCATGCAGTGAGTTTATGATGTGTGTGAATCTAGTGTACATGCTCTAAATGGACTCACTTACATTCATTGTAAAGGTCTCATACTCACTAGTCAACATATATATCCTACTATCTTTCACATCCCTAGTACCCTCATATGTGATCTCTAGTTTATCACAGATTTCTTTTACAGTAGAACATGTCATAATTCTATTAAATTCATTTACATCAAGACTATAGTTCAAAATATTCATAGTAGTGACATTTAAACTAACAGCTTTCATATTATCGTCATCATATTCTTCTTCCGGCTTAGGAATTCTGGTCGTGCCCTTAGTTTTCATAGGGACATAATTTCCCTTAGAGACAATCCTCCACACCTTCCAATCAGTATTCTGAAGGTAGATGTGCATCCTCTATTTCTAGAAGGTGTAATTAACACCACTAAAATTAGGAGGTCGTGTGGAAGATGGTCCCTAAGGGAAAGGCGTCACAAATTTATGAGCCATAAGTGATCTTTTGCAAAATAACAGCTAGTCTATGCTACATGGCTCTAATACCAATTGATAGCTTTACCATGATTCCAAGAGGGGGGGTGATTTGGTACTTTTAAAATTTAAGCCCTCGGTAAATCTCCTAACAACAGTATATTCACAACCCTATAGTCAATCTAATGCTAGTAATGCAAATCAGTTGTAATATGTACCAATAATTAAAAAATCAGTATAATACAAGTACCAGAAAGTAGTAAGGGAAGAGTGACACGCAGAAATATTATCGAGGTTCGGCCAATTGCCTATGTCCTTGCCTTGGCTAACAGGGAGAAGGATTACAACTATAATTGCTCACTTAAACGGGTGAAGCAGCACCTAAACAAACTAGGTCAATTATCACAGGACTGACCTCAACCTTTACAACCAATCCTTATCGGGCTGGATTACAACCCCCTCAAGTCTCGCCTAGAAATACAATTTTATTCTCTTAATCAAATGGTACAGTGATTATGCTTTCACATAAAGCAGATATGTACCCAGATACTCACATTCACATACATATCAAAGATATTGATATTGTGTAAGCTCAGTGATGCAAATTTTTGTGCAATCAACACACAATACAATATAATCCGTATGATGCTCAAGAGTGTTCAATACAAGCAATATCTTTGAATCTAAACAGAGTACTTCAATAGCCAATCAATATTCCAAAGATACGAATTAGATAATCAAATTAGTTCAAGAGAGTTTTCTTCAATGTAATGTGCACAAAACTAGTTTGAAAATATTTGCTTGTTTGGAAAAAATCTTTGCACAACAAAAACCAAGCTATTGGGCACTTGCAACAAGATGCAAATATCCTAAGCTTACTTGATTTATCTCACACAAGATAATATGAAAATCTGTGGGATAAACCTAAGCTAAACTCCTCAAAATCATTGTCTCAATCACACAAGCAAGTGGGAGTATTTAGCAAGATTTAGTAATCACAATCACACAAAATGAGCTCTCACAATCTCAGAATATATTAAAGGAATGGAAATTTGAGAGTATTTGGCCAAAAAGTGTATTTTCAAAAGAGAGGATTTTTTGGCTAATCTACTTGCTAATCACACTCTAATCTTGCAAATGAGCCCATATTTATAGGCACGGGTAAAATTATAACCATTTGGGATATGTTGGGAATAATTAAAAAAGTCCCAAATAGTTAAAATGCACTTAGCCCAAATTAACCATGTTTTACCGCGGTTAAAATAATTTTAACCCGCTGAGGTTCAGGTGGTTGAACCGAGGTTCGGTCACCTGACAAGATTTAGCAATAAAAGTCATTTAATTTAGTTCGTTCGCCTGGTTTTACGTTCGGTGACCCGAGTCAAAGTCAGTAGCATTGTTTCGTGACTTCGGGTGCCCATTCCTATATTCGGTGGCCCAAATCCATGTGTTCGGTCGCTCAAGGTTCTTTTTGAATTGAAATAGTTGATCACCCGAGTTGGTGGACTGTCCCTTTCGAGGGGTTTGGGCGCCTGTGGAAGGTATTTACATAATTGGTCGGTCACCTGAGAGCCCTGGTCAGCTGTTGACTTGTCAACAGTTTGGGCTCCAGAGGAGTTTTGAACCTCAAGGGTTCGGTCGCCGAGCTCTCTTAACATCCTGATATTTGTTCAATTTTAGGCACAAATTTAACACTCCTATATATTAAATGATATGTGTGTGAGTGTTGGGACCTAGAGTCATGTTATAGCCTTATTGAGCTTACCATATATCCTATATGCATGATGTGCAGGTAATATAAATACAAACCACATCCTAGGTTACTATTGCAGACCCATATTACAAACATTGAATTTACAAGTACAAAATAAAAGCCTTCAGGGTCTTCTAGTTGCTTCCAGTGTCATTCCTTGGGATGTTCATTTAAGCCTACACAAACACTTGACAATCATGAAATATCTGGGTATTTTTCATTATCAAAATCAGATGTGACCTATAAGGTCAACAATTACCAAGACAAAAATTATCAAATTTGTCAAAAGATGTTGCGAAGTGACTATCAATGTTTGTTCAAGTCAAAAGAGGATGGACCACCTTATCTATCCTTTCTTTCCTGCTGTCGGCCATTTGGCCCAGCATGTATTTAATATTTAAGTGTGAAAGGGAGTATTTTACACTTGTCAACCATTTGGAGCCAGGGTTGTATATTTTATTATTTTAAGTCTGTATCTTAGTTGATGGTGGTGGGTTCCCACACAAATGCAATCGTCCATGTGCTGTCACCTTTAATTTAAGTTTGTTGTCTTTTTGCATCAGCTGAAAATTATTGTAAGGAATCTTTGAAAATCTCCAAAGTTAAGTGGTTGATGGGGCCCAATGAGCACTCGCACTTACTTTGCGGATTCTAATTGATTTCAAGTCCGTCCTTTCCCGTCTATAAATAAGTCTTTCTTTCATTTGTAAGCTCGCACCAATTCAGGGGTTTCTCTTAAAGTAAACCTAAGACACCTTGAGCTCCACCTGAATTCTCTCTTCTCCCTCATCTTTTTCTACTCTTTCGTCCATAAGGTCTTCTATCATGTAAAGTGTCAATCATTACAACTTAAGTTGGTTTTCAAATTTTAATACAAATTTGTTTTGTTTAATTATTTTACTTATTCAATAAGTATGCTCTGCAGTTGCATCCTCTTGGATGATCCTCTGCATTAGAAATTGTTTGAGTATGTTTCTTTATCTATCTATTTGCGTGAGGGATAACTTTACAGTGGATACCTGTAACCTAGCTTTTGAAGCTTAAACTCATGTTCAACGAAACTGTAATGGGAACCTCTTCATATTACTTATTTTCTTGTTAAAGCGATCCTTGCGTTTTTGGTATCAGAGTCAAGTTCTATTCATCATCTTTTCAAAAAAATTTCTGAAAAATTGCATGATTTATTTCACTAAGCGTTGGTCAACCAGTGAAAATCTTATGGTCAGCCCGTAAGCCAGGAGAGCATGTAGGGTGGTCCTAGTGGTGGTCCCGATTAGGAGAAATAAAATCTACAAGACTAAGAAAAATTTAGAAAGATTATGGATAGGGAAAAATTTAGAAATATTATGGATAGGTTGGTTCAAAATATCAAGAAAACGGAAAAGTTTTTAAAGGAAGTAAAAATGGAACAAAAAGAATCCTCATCAAGCAAAAGATCAGATAAAAAATAAATTTAAATTTCATTAGGCAAAACTGGGAAAAGATTAGCAAATTGGAATGGTAAAGATTTACCTATGCAAGATCCAAAAGAAATCTGTAAAATGACAAGAACATAAGCTCAAGTAATTAAACAAAAGGGTTCATTAGAAGTAAATGAAGAATATTTAAAATTGTTAATAAGTCAATCTCCTTAGTTACGAATGAAGCTAGACAACAAAAAATACTTTTGAGTATAGAAGACCTAGAACCTTTTAGGATGGTCCAAGTAGGACTTTTTCCTTTAACAAGAGTATGACTTAATAAGACATTCTGTGTCTTACTTAGAGACGCAAGACATCATGAGTTCAATGATTCCATGTTAGGAATGCTAGAATCAAACATAGCCGAGGGTCCAATTTACTTTGAATGTTATCCAAATATTAGAGCAAATCTACATGATGAATCAATATACAAGCTTTTAACATTAGATATTCAAACAAAAAATTATAATATGGATTCAAGATCATCTAACTTAGAAATGATTTATAGAATTTATTACAATGTAACAACTTCAACAGTTTTTCCAAATGCGATAAAAGAAAGTCCAAAAGGTGAAACCCTTTTACTTCAAGTTAACAATGAAAGAACCTCGTTAGTATCTCAACCAAAGAAACTTCTTTGGCATTAGATTCAAACTGGGGGAGAATGGGAGTTTAACAATCTTAATGAAAATACTTATGAAAAAGTTAGAAGTATTCAAAAGACAATTGCTACAAGTATTATTCAAGATCAAACTGGTAATGTCAAAATAAAATTTCAATCTCTATTAACAAGAAGCAGAAGTGTAGGTCAATCTTCAAGATCAAATATAATAGAAGACTTAGGCAGAAAAAGTATTTCAAGTGTGTATACTGAACCCAATAGGCTTTACAAACTTAAAGGAATAAATTTTGAACTAGAAGTTCCTCAAGGATATTATTCTAAAGAATCTAATTCACCAACAATGTCTCAAGCTTTAAATGAAGAATAGAGAGAAGATTTAAAAGAAGAAAATCAAAGGAAAAATTTATTAACCATAAGCAAAAGGTTCTTGTTTATTAACTAAGAAATTACTCCATAAATATACAATAAGAAATTATTCTGGGTACACCATTTTTTACGTTGATATATCCATTTCAAGTTAATGAAAAGGGTATACATACGGAAATTGGTGGTCAGTAAGTTATGTTTGAATTCATAGAGAAGATGAAAGAAAAGGAAGTAAATACTTTAAAATACTTGGCAGTCAAAAGAATAAATTTGATTAAACAAAAGAGAAAACATATTAAACAATTATCCAAAGAAATTTATCATAAAAAAATAGAAGAAAGAATTCAAACTCCGGAAATCAAAAGTAAGATTGACCAATTCAAAGAAAAATTAGAAAAGGAAGTTTGCTCAAATTTACCCAATGCATTTTGGTCTAGAAAGAAGCATGTGGTACGACTACCGCATGTTAAATTCTTCAAAAGCTAGGATCTTGCTTAGGATCCCCTCCCTAACCAACGCTTAGTGAAATAAATCAATGCATTTTGATTATTAATCATGAAGGATTAAGACTTTGCAATGAGTTAAAGATACAATCTTAGATGAAAAGTGAATTTAAAAGAAATAAAAGAGAATTAGGAGATTTTTGTACTCAGTACATATGAAAAAATTCAAGCCCCATCAAAAGGACATAAGCATCATAAAAAGTTTCACAAGAGACCATCTAAGAAATATTATAAAAATTATGATAAAGATTATTATAAAAAGAAAAGGAGAAAATATTCAAGTTCTTTTAAACCTTCAAAAGGAAAGATAAAATATAAAGATAAAAGAGAAATAACTTGTTACAAATGTGGGAAAAAAGGACATTATGCAAAAGATTGTAGAGTCAAGTAAGAAATAAAAGAGTTAAATTGTGGAGAAGACTTTGTAATGAGTTAAAGATACAATGTCAGATGAAAAGTGAATTTAAAAGAAATAAAGGAGAATTAGGAGATTTTTGTACTCAGTATGGGGTTGAAAAAATTCAAGCCCCATCAAAAGGATATAAGCATCACAAAAAGTTTCACAAGAGACCATCTAAGAAATATTATAAAAATTATGATAAAGATTATTATAAAAAGAAAAGGAGAAAATATTCAAGTTCTTCTAAACCTTCAAAAGGAAAGATAAAATATAATGATAAAAGAAAAATAACTTGTTACAAATGTGGGAAAAAAAGACATTATGCAAAAGATTGTAGAGTCAAGCAAGAAATAAAAGAGTTAAATTGTGGAGAAAACTCAAAAGAAAAATAATCTCGTTAATCATAAGTAGCTTTTCAGAAACTGAATCAGTTGTATCATCTTCTGAATCAGAAGAAATTATTCATAATATTCAAGAAACTTAATCAGATTACTCAAAATCTTCATCAGAGATAGAAGAATGTAATGAAGAAATTAGGTTTTGTTTTTGCGATAAATGTTCAGAGAAAATTAATGTGATTACAAAAGAAAGTGAAGACATGCTTGAAATGATTGAATATATTGAAGACCTGAAGATTAGGAATAAATATTTGACAAAATTAAAAGAAAGATTAACTGAATAAAAGAAACCTAAGTCTCTTCCCCCCGAATTCCCGATCCCCCCAAGGGGGATTTTAGGGGGGTAACGGACATAGTAGAGCTAGAGTTGGAGCTGGACGGACATCCTCTCCTCCCCGCAGGGAGGAGTACAGGCTTCGCCGCTTGAGACCACCTTCCCAGCCGCTTGTTTGCACGTCCTTCTCTGCTCTCTTAACTCTACTAAGACTTTCATTTATGGAGTTCCCACTAATGTATACTATTTTGAATGCAGTTAGAGCACCTAATCATGTGTTTGCTTTACATTATCAAATGGAGATTGGGAGTTCAGATATGTGAGGAGAAGATATTAGCACCTCATATATATCCTTCAAGAAATTGTACCTAATTAGTCTAAAGATTCATCTGAAAAGAACTAATCGTGACTTAGATCTTTCACCTTATTTAATTACCAATTTCATTAACTTCAATTTGCTCTTCTCAAGAGAAACTTTTATTTTCATTAGGTCTTAAAAGATTTACACAAGACATAAATCTCGAGATCTATTGTAAAGTTACCTTTATTTGAATTAGCTTTTATTGGTATTCTTAAATTTTGGGAAAAGCACGCATAAAACAGAGAATTCTTTTTATCTTTAATTTTTAAGATTGTACGGATAGCCCTTCATATAGTTAGAATGACCTTTATTTAAGTGAATCATCCATTTGTATGCATAATCATTTATACTTGAAAAGTCTTGTTTATGCTAGAGAATTTTATCTTTATATTCAATTTTTTATTTTTTTAAAAAAGTATACAAGACATAACTTTAATTATTTTAACCTTGGGATATCCTATACAAGACAAAGAATTTTTTTCTTTATTTTGATTGATGGGGTTATGCTAATACATAAACTTCCATGGCATATGTCCTTAATCAACTTATTTATCTAATTAATTTATACCTAAGAAATCTTCCACAAGACAATGAATTTCCTTCTTTTTAATTACAATTTATTGGAGACATGCGCAAAACATAACTTCAATAGTTCGTTTATATATGTTTAATATGGATGAGATGAACAACTATTGAGATGAAAGAGGATTTTAATAGCTAATAAAAAAAATTTAGAAATATGAGATTTATCTAATTTTTATTCATTTTTTCTAGGGTTTATTGATTTTTAAAGGCTTTTCTTATTTTTTTATATTTTCTTTATTTTTTATGAAATATAAAATTTTACAATTTTCTCTAACTTTCTAATATTTCTAAAATCATAGCTACTTTTTTATAAAAAAATTAACTTATTTGGAAATAAATTTTAATTATTTTTTATATTTCTATATTTTAAATATTTCATTTTTATTATATATCTAAAAGAAAATGACTTAGTGGCCAAAACCAACTTTTATTCTTCAGTTAAAAAAAAAAAAATTTGTTGCCTTTGTTTTCATAAATTTAAGTGGCGATGTGTATTTAAACAAATTCACCCTTTTTCTTTTGAGTCGTCGTGCAATTTATTTTCCATCAACAAACCCAACTCGAGAGGCCAATGTTGACAGCATGCATGGCATGCTATAAAGCCAAAGTTCGAGAGAGATATTTGAGAATCTTTTAAGATTTTTAACTTTATTTTTTTTTGTTTAAAGGATTTTGAAAAAGTTTACATGGTATGTTTTATATTTATTAGATTTTAAAAATATATGCTATAATAGTATAATAAAAAGGAAACTCTCGTTTGTATAGAACAATTTTTTGTACAATGTTGGCTTTTAGAATAATCACACAAAAAAAAAAACTAATCAAGATAAAATTTTAATTTTAAATAATTTAATTCTTGGAGGCATGAATATGGAAGAAATACTCCTATGCAAGAAAGATGTATATAGAGAGGAATGAAAGAATGAACAATATAATGAAGACTCCAAATAATTGAAGGTTGATGCATTAACTCGATTGAAAATAAATAAATAATAGAAAAAAATAAATAATAGAAAAAATTGGAGGACCTAGGGTGTATTAAAGAAATAAGAACAAATAGCAACAATATAGAAAGTGTGTTTTCTCTTACCTTCCCTTAGAGTCCCTTTTATAAGTGAAATGCCCATCTTAGCATTCAATATTAGGAGCATTTAACTCCTAGGGAGTTATATGTCCTTAAAAAGTTATGTCCCTTCATTTCTCTTATTTAGTATGGAGTTGCCCCTTTTAATTATTATCCTTTATTAGATTTTAGGTTATACCCTTCAACGCCAAGGTGCCTCTTGGCCTTCATTATTTTATAAACTATTTTATCCCTATCAATTGCCTCCCACTCTGGAGTCCAAAAATCATTTTTAGGCGTAGGTTATTTAAAAAATGGAGACTAATCATTTTCCAAACTAAGTTGTTTAATTACCGAGTTGAATGAACCTCTTTAATCTGAGCAAAACTTATTGAGTTTAGGAAAACATTGTCGAGCCAAGCTCAATCGATCAACTTAGGCAGAATCACATAGGTGAGCTTGTGCACAAGCTTTCAAGCCACTTTCCTTTTTTTGTTTTCCCTCGAGACAAGCAAGATTTTGCTCCCTATTTTCCTTTTTTTTTTTTTTCAGTTGATTGCTACAACTAGGCCAAGCTTCCTTTTTTTTTTTTCTGGTTAATTGAAAAATGTTTGTTGAATGTGATCCACGCTCATCTGTTAATAGAAAAAAAACTCACTTGTTAAAATTAGCATAACTCACATTTTTCTATATAAGCAAGGCTCATCCATACATGATCATAGTTGATTAGTTGATATGAGCATAGCTCATCTATTGATATGAGTAGAGCTCGCCTATACATGAGCTCATCTGTCTATGAGGAGAGCTTATTTGTCTATAGTCGAAGTGTCACAGATGTGGATTTCTCAATGGCCAAGAGGAATCACCTTTGTCATTATCCTCCTAAAGTGTTAAGTAATCATACCTGTGTGGTGGAACCAAGTCTAGCCTAGCCTTGCAAATCCTTATCTATGAAAATAATCAAGTGTCTAACCTAATAGTCAAGTCTCATGACTTAACAGCCCTTGATCCAACTAGGGTCATCATTGATGAACCTGGACTTGAACGGTAAGGGAAATAACTTATATTCCACCAGTATTGAGGGTAACTCTTATCCCTTCAACACAACTGGGGTCTAAAATGACACCGCTTAATTGTATGGCCAGTAGTTAAAAATGACATACACCCACACTCTAAGCCAAAGTACTCGCACAATCTCATTCCCAAATGGATCCTCCATGGGGCTCCTAACCCCACAACGAAGCCCATAACACACCTCAAGGATGTTAAGAGCCTGCTTTGAGCGCTCTTTAGGGTTGCTTAGAAGCCATCAAGATACTAAGGGAGGTAGTATGTTCACTTGATATTCCTTCAGAAGCCAGCTTCCAAAGTATTCTCGATCATATACAAGTATCCACCAAGGATCTAACAATCATATATAAAACACCATATCATAACTATCTAGACTAACCGCAATGTCGCAGTAACGAAACTATCGATGTGATAACTACATAGTCGCATCCAAGTTAACCGACAATACCTCTAAGTCAATTATTATACACCAAAATCAGGCATTAGGATCACAGAACTCTGTGACCCTAACGTTTTTTCCCACTTAACCCATCAATGTCCTCATTGATGAAGATACACGAACAAATTTTAGCAATACTCACTGAACCCCAAAACAAAAGGCTTCAACCAACCACAAATTGAAACTCTTCATAGTAAGCAATATTGTCTCTGATCCCATGGTAGACTTGATCCCAATTTGACTGAAAGTCGCTCATAGCTCACAATAACACAAGGTCTTCAACCCAAACTTAAATCCAAATCGAATGAAACATCCCTTGATAATCACAGTCAAATCTCTAATCCAACCCAGGATTTTGCACGTCCAAGGCCACGACTCAACCGTAAGTTAACCGATAACCCGTATACCAATAGTTCTCAAGATTATGACAATCCCATGACTCAGATCAGTATTTACAACCTTACCTCTTAAAACCAAATTTTTACTATAGTTCCAAAAAGCATTCGCCCACCGGTTCTTGGCATAAACCACTTCCCAAAAGTCAAAATTAAGTTGAAACTACTATAGACTCATCTCAATTCAACCCTAGGAGCAACCGAGTTGAGATTTGATTTGAACAAGGTTCTGACATAACCCAATTCTAATACTATGTACTACACCATCTCTTAATGATTAATACAATCTCCAAGTTCCAAAACAACCTTAGCATCATGGAATAGATCTTATCTTTGAGGATCTCCAGGTCTAACCATCCAAACACTTGGTAGTCAACCAACCAAGTAATCATCAAGGCTTGAAACCAACAAATCGATGCCAATACTAGTTTGCACCCAAGATTCTTATAAAAAAACAACTCCCAAGATGGATCCACACCCTAGAATCTTTTTCCAAAGGCGAGTCACCGCCCAAGGAGTCTAACAAGTACAAATCCAAGGATGATTCCACCCCCAAGGAAACTCCATAAAACACAAATAATCTTAACATTCGAGTTCCACAACCCAATTCCTCATGAGATAACCAATATGTCCAAAATACCATGATTTTGAAGTTAACCATAGGATCAATACAAGATCTCCCTATGGTTCTCAAATATCAAGCACGGGTCACAATTCAAGCAACAACCTTTAGTCTTAAAATCAATGGGTCACAATTCAAGGAACAGCCTTTAGTCTTAAAATCAATCTTCCAAGTCCTTAGACATCCAAGACTCAAAATCCAAATCGAAACTCAACGAATCACAATATTTTTTCCTCTAACAAAATTAATCTCAACCACAATCTGTTGTGGTTACCATTATGATATCTTTGCCCCTTGGCTCAAAGTCCAAATTTCATCTGAAAGGTGGCCCTATGGTTCAATTGTGCTACACAAACCTACATAAAAACAACAAACACAAAAGGCCCTCGTGCCACGATGATTAATGGGTCTGCTCATAACAAGGTTCAAATGCCCTATGGTAAAACTTATCCCTTTAGCAAAACTCATCACAATGCCCTCTAATATGGGTTATCGATAAGACAAAAAATGTAAACTATGCAAACGTGCTTCCGTCAATGCCATAATAGCAGTCTCCAACCATATTGTTCCCATAGAAACATATCATACAAGCAACTGGGTTCCAATGAGGTTAAATGAGCAACATTTGTGGTTCCCTTCAATTCCATACCCTACTAGGTAAACGTCACCACCATGGCCAATATAGAATTAAACTTGTGGCTCGAGGGCATCTGTCCAAGGTGCTTATATCTTATTCTTTCCCATAGACCTAAGAATGTCACCTTTCTCTATGGGTATGAACTTCTCAAGTTCCATATAGACACCCTTGGGCAAAATCCTTCAACTATCCACTTCCACTAGATCTAAGAGTAACAACTCCACTTTTGGAAAAGGAAACCACAAAGTCTTAATGAATAAAACATCCAAGCTCCAATGCCAACCAAAATAGGACGACTCCCAAAGTGTGACAATAATACTTGCCTCAAAAGCACGAGGTATTCTCATCTTTTTCTTTTATCCACCAACCCTTATCACTTAACAAGGGTACAGGGCACCATCAAGTAACCTGACATTCACAAGATATTCACTAAAAGCCAAATTTTTCTTGTGCTCAAGGGCACAAGGTATTTGTTAAACATCTTGCGGAGTATGTAGAGTTAGAGGGGGGGTGAATGGACTCTTTTCACGTATTTAGCTTTTCTCTACAGAATAAAACTCTTGGCAAGATTCAAGCAATTATATCACAATATGTATAATGTAAATCAAGCACAGGACAAATAAAATAAAGAGAAAGGTAGAGAAAGATCAACACCGGTATTTTTACGTGGTTCGGCACCAAGCCTACGTCCACGCCTTAGCACCAAGCCAAGGATTCTACAATCCACTAAGGATACTCCTTCACTGGTGGAGAAGCCTTACAACTCAGGAACAAATACCTACACTCGGGAACAAATCCCTACAACACTCACAAAGAGCCACTTTGATTCACAAAGAACCTATTACAACAATGAAGATGATTACAAAGAAATGCTCCTTGATTGAGCAAATAAGAAATACAAATAAAACCTCACAATATTCTCTCAAGGATTGAATCAACCAAGATAAATGAGCAAGAGAGAATTGAGCACTTGAAATGAATGATAAATAAAGATGCAAAGTGCCTAGGTTTTGGATTTAAAGATATTTTTCACTATATACTTGTAATAATAATCAAAATCCTTCTTAAACAAGTCTAAGAACTTGTATTTATAGGAAAAAAAGGGTTACTAGGCATTTTATAGCTGTTGGGGAGTTTTATTAAAAAATTATTTTGAAAACTAACCGTTTTTCGCCCGTTGGTGTTCTGTCACCATCCCAAACTGTCGACGGTTTTTCTGGGCTCTCTAAAATCGTCAACAATTTCAAAAAATTGTCGACAGTTTCCTACATACGTCGATGATTTCCCCAAATCAGAAAAAGTCATCAACATGAAAGTTATGCGATTTTTTCTTAAATTTCCATAGACACCAAGATCGTCCTATTTGGACTTTTCTAGAAAAAGTTATGCCCCAAATACCAAAAGGTGTTCAAGACTCAAGGCTGCACTACGTTAAACAATGGTTGCTCGGTTTTTCCTTGTCAAAAAGCCTTTTGATGACTTAAAACATTCTTGAAAAAAAGTATATGAAATATATTAAGTCTAATAAAGTTTAATACTTGTCCAAAAGAGTTTCCCCTTGAATATGAGATATCTTGTTAATAAAAACACATTTGAAACATCATTTTGATATCATATATACTTGTATGTCCTTTAATGAAAATATACTTTACTATCTTTGAACCCTTAGGACATAAGACTCATTTTGATAAAACCGGGACCAAGTATAAAAATGATTATGAAACTAAGATATTGAAAACTTTTCCCTTTGGAAAATAGAATTGAGTTTAGGATTCGTTTGACAAACTCTTTGATTTTAACTTTGAAAATTGAGTTTATGACTTTTAGTGCTATCCTATAAACTCAAGTGTCCTAGTATGCATGCATTGGCTCAACTCTTACTCGGAAATTATGCAAAAACAAAATGCAAAAGTCGCAACAAGTTCCTACCACACACAACCCTTATTACAAATAATTCAATGATGAAGCTTCCATCGGTTATGCTTGGGTTCATCCAAGTACGTGACCTTTTGATCTTTCCTACTTTGATCATCAACTCAGTCCAATCTTCGCATTCGATCCAATATTTCGTGAATGTGTCACTTGTACTTGTACTAAGCATAATCTGCAAATATGGAAGACACTAAGAACAGCAATTAGTGTTGGGATTGGTGTATTCCAAAGAGAGGGGGTGAATTGGACTTTTAAAGTTTTCTTCCTAGGTTTAACTAACCAGCAGCAGTATATACACAACCAGGGTCTGTCTAAGCATATACCAATTCAATAGACTTATATACAGAAATTAAATTTAGCGCAGTAAACACAATATATTAGATATAACATATATGTGCAAGAAAATAAAATGCGAAAATATAAAACACTGCACATACGACATGTTGTTGGGATTCGGCCAATAGTACCTACGTCCCCGCCTCAAGCTCACAAGCAAGAGGATTCACTAAACTGCTCACTTGTGGGTGGAGCAACACCGATTACAACACCTTACAGGATGGTGCACTTAAGTCTCCTAACCAAGTCTGAACTAATCCGGAACTTTCTGAATCGAGTCTAAGACTATCTGGTGCTCTCCTAACCGAGTCTGAGCAATTCGGGACTATTCACAAGGCTAGTCTCCCTCTTCCGACTGCACGTCGGGAAAACAACAATAAAAAAAATATTTTGTACAACAGACTATGCTTCTACAAAAGCATATGTGTACATAATGCTGCACAGAATACACTCACGTATAATATGCAAATAAGCTCAATGTGAGTATACGATTTTCACAAAAATAATCTTTGAATAAAAATGTGTATGATGAGGGCTCAAAGATTTTATGCCCAAATAAGAAATTTCTCCAAAAATATTTGTTGAATAAGGTGCTAGAGAATCTAGGGTTTATAACTCAAAAATGTTTTCGTAAGCACAAGCAAATGAGCCTTTGAATCTTGTTATGGATGTGCAAAATTCCCAAGCAAATAATATTAACTCCCAAGAATATTTATCAAATGAAATACGTGGGAGAAACTAAAATAATATTCTTAAAATAAGATATAAATAACATATGCAAGATGAGAGTAAAAATGATTTTGATTTGCAAAACGAATGCCCAAAACAAAGTTTAAAACTATGCTCTCTTGAAAGATCTATCAAAGAAATAATAAAAGAGAGTAAAAATTAAAAACAAAATTTGAAAGGATTTTTGGGCTAATCTACTTGCTAATTATGAGTAATGAAACGGTATATATAGAGTTGGGCAAAAATATAACTGTTGGGGACACACTGGGTATTTTTAGATAAGATTAATTAATTTTTAAGCATGTTTAGGCATTTAAAAAAATGGCTGACCCAAGAGGGCCGGTTGACTAAAGCAAGGGGTCAGTCGATCGAGCCAGGGCAATTTCCCGAACCTTCGTAGGTTCGGTCAACCGTGGCTTAAGTTGGTATGCTGAGTGGGTAAGTTAGGTCGATCGAGGAGTTTTTGAACAGAAAATTCGATCAACCGGGGCAAGTAGAAAAAATCAAGTTCAATGGTCGTTCGAACGTGGAATCTTAGTTCAAAATAGGGTCGGTCGACCAAGGACTCGTCAAACATTTGAGTTTTGGCCTACGGTGAGTTCGGTCAACTGAGCTGATTATAACTAGAAGGGTTCGGTCGACTGAGACTTTTTAATTAAGCTTAAAAATCCGATGTTGGTCGACCTTTCTTGTGCCCCGATTTTGACCCTAACCAATTTAAACCTTTATTTTTTGTATGAATTTAGTTGTTAAGAAAAAGGTTCAAACTTCATAGAGTACGTCAAGATGTATGATCTTGAGATCCTTTTGGCTTCCATTTTCCTTTTACCTCATGTGCATGTTAAGATATAGACCTGTTCACACACTAAATGCACACACGAGATACAAACGCTTTGTCAGCATCAAAACAGAGATAGGACTCAAAAAGTCAACAAGTAGGTTAATATCATCAAAACACAATAAGCCATGATAGTGTAGTCATAAAGGCTAACAGTATTCTCATCCTTATTTCCATCCACCTACCCTCATCCTTTAACAATGGTATAGGGCACCATTAAGTAATCTGACATTCACAAGATATTCACCAAAGGCCAACTTTCGCTTCATTATCCACAATGGGAATATGACAAAAGGGGAACATGAGGAAAGAATCTACTCAAAGATAACTTACTCTCTCCTCCACTCAATGTCACAAATTGAATACCTGTAATCTAGTCAATGTCAATAATTTCAATTTTATTCTTATCGAAGTTCGAGAGATCAACTTTGATACCAACCATCACAAATGTGGAGTTCTCAACGGCCAAAGGTGTCACCTTTGCCATCATCCTCTTCAAGTGTTAAGGAGTCACACTCGTGCAGCGGCAGGACTACACCAAGTCCAACCCAACCATACACATCCTTATCCAAAAAAACACTCATGTGTCTAACCCAGTGGTCAAGTGCAACTACAGTCATCACTAAAGAACTTGAACTCAAATGTTAAGGGAAATAACTCATATTCCATAAGTACTAAGGGTAACTCTCATTTGCTCAGCATAATTGGCATCTAATTAAAAAGTACATACACCCAAACATATGGGTTTAAAGTACTTGTTGAAGGGACTTGCAGAATAGCCCTAAGATCCGGTTGTTGTGCATACGGATAACAAAAAAATAATCAGATCATGCCATCCCTAATTACGTGATTAGGATTATACCTACGAGATCTGTTTGGTTTGATCTTGAATCTGCAAATACAAAAATGAGCTCTTGAAGACAATCAGGAATCTTCTATTGTATTCCTTGAACACGCCTTGCTCCTGAGAGAGTGGGCTCATAAGTGGCTGCTAGGGTTTTCTTCTCTCACAAAAATGTCTGCCTCTAGAGAGTTTGCTTGTCTCCCCAAGCCGCTAAATGGACCACGTGTATATATAGGCTACAATAGGGACCTCTGGGCAAATATGACTAGCGCTTCCCATGTAATTAAGAATTCCTAATCCTGTCCGAATTCATCCTTAATTACATTAATTATAATTCATACCACTAAAAAATTATAATTCCACTCCTTGTCATATTTGAAATTAAATTTTGAGCTCCTATTATTAAATGTTGATTTATCTCCCCACGTAAAGATTATAGATACCCGTCTATTAAATTAAATTGCTGACTGTTGGCCTTACAAGACTTAACATCCTGTTTTGATGCTAACAAACAAGTGGAACTTAATATATTTGTTTAAGTAATGACATTTTATGACTCAACCATGAGAAAGTAAGGTCAAGTGTTTAGAAGGATTCATGAAAGCTTATATTTCAAAGAAGGATGGTCATGTGAAGCTTAAAGCATGGATTCAAGGATTATTTATCAAAGCTTGAAGAATATGAGAGCATGGATAGTAAAAAGCTTAAAGTATATCAAAGCTTGAAGCAAAACAAGAGAACCAAAGAAAAGCAAAGCAAGAAGAGCTCAAAGAAAAAAAAAAACATGAAGACTCAAGCACTTAGAATGTCCAAAGTCCTAAAAGTCTTTATGTAAGTGCTTCATATTTTAAATATCTTTTGAAATACTCTGAAGCTCATTAAGATGCAACAAAGACTTAGAGACAGTTTTTTTAAATCCTTGAAAAATGCTTTTGAAAAGTCATATTTAAGTTTTTCAAATAACAACAGGTTTAAAATCTTAAAAAATCATAAGTTTTGAAAAAATTGGTTGGTTAGCCGACTGACCAGAATACACTGAATTTTCTCCGCCGATTGACCATTTTGAACTAAGATTAGTCAGCGACTAACACATTTTAAACTACGTTCAGTCAGCCGACTAACAAATCAATGGAATTAATTTTTGGCAAACAGAAGGGTCTTAGCCGCCTGTGCAGCCGACTAACCCTATAAAAATACCTACCTAGTCGCCTGTCCAGCCGACTGACTCTACGGGATTTTTAAATTTTGAACTTTAATGAGAAAGTTCTAAAAATTAGTTTTTCAAATATGAACATTATAAAAACTTGGTAGACACTCCAAGTAACTTGGAAAACAAGGAAATTCATCCTAAAAAGTCTATAAATACTCCTTTAAACCCAAGAAATCAAAACACCAAGCAATCACACATCATTCAAGCATTCAACTCTCAATCTCTCACAAAGCTCTTTCTTGCTCACACTCCATCTGGGAGAATTCATCTGAATTGCTGCTGATTCATAAGTCTATGATTCTAATACTGAGTTTTCTCAATCACTAAAGAACCCTTGGTGATCTCTTATCTTGAGCTTCAATTCTATTTCTTCTTGATATTTAAATTCTTGAAGTACATAGTACTAAATTTGTACTAATCTGCTATATTTTGAGAGTGTTCTTGTACGCAGCGTTTACTTCATATTTTTTGTAGTTCTTGGACGATTCAAGGTGTTTGGATTGTAGACCAAGCATGGGGTATCGCTTGGAGAGGTGATTATTCTAGCCTATTGAAGGAGTGCTAAGCGTGGGTATCGCTTGGAGAGGTGTAGCTCTAACCTACTGAAGGAGTGTGTAACGGTTTTATTCTTCCTGGAAAGGAATTGGTTTAGTGAATCCTTTGGTGGTTTTCCAAAGGCGAAGACATAAGTTGGGTATAAGCCAAACCTCGTAAAAACCCAATGTCACTCTCTTTCCTTTACTCTCTTTAAATTCCGGCAAACATATAAACTGCGTAGATGTTTTAAATTCCTTAATCATAAAAACTACATAGATTGGAAATTAAATAAACTAAAGTTTATTTTTGATTTGGGATTGCGGAAATCGGAAGAGTGTACGTTGGTTGATCAATACTTTGCGGAAACCTCAAAGGGAGTTCGTTGATTGGTTAACACCCAAAGAAAAATTAACTAAGAGTTTATCTAAATTCTAAGTTATTGGGAATTTGAGTTGTGGTTTGCATTGAAGAAACAAATTTCATTACTACAGGGGTTAAATCAAATTTATATACATTGAGTTGTTAACAAAAGCTAAGAATTGTTCTAAAGCTTTCTTGATTGAATGTTTGATTGATTGAATATATTGTCGTTGAATGGTTTACAATTTGGTTGATTGATTGGTTACTTTTTTGGTATATTGTTGTGGATTGAATATTGTTTTTGAGAATCATATAAAGACTTAAGTATTTGTTGTGTAATGGATAAATCAACATGAAGTCAAGAATTCATTAGAAGAATTAAAAGAGGTTAAGGCTTCTTGAAAAGAATTAAAAGTTTTTTAAACCCAATTCACCCCCCTCTTGGGACTACACCTTAGTTTTCACTAACAATTTAATTAATTGACATATTAATTCCCTAAGACCTTCCACTTAACTTATTTGATATTCCAGAATCAAAATCAACCTGCAGGGTTTGACACAATCAAAACTTATAAACTTTCTAAAGGGGGTATCATCAATCCCGATACCGAGACGTGGATTCCATCAATAATTAATGTTCACCATACACATAATGTTATCACCCAACTTACTGAGTATTTTGACACATAAAGAACCTCATTCTTCTATGAATCAAAATAATAAACACTATATGCATGTGTCTAATAATCATATCAAGATTAAGAGCATAAACACTTATAATAACCATAAGGTATTAATTGTTTTATATAGTCAATATAAAAATAATTACCCTAAGACGGTCCTATTCAATACACACAAAGTGTACTAGCACAAGGAGTTGGAACTGTACCATTCTCAATAGTTGAGACAGACCTATTAAAACCTTGTGCTACAGTCCTACCAATGGTGTGTCCAATTTCATTAAAGACTGTGAACAATAAACTTATATTCTATAAGAATTGATGATCTAATCTTCTGTGTATATCTCATAATCTATACACTATATCACCTACTATATAGAATAAAAGACACACATGCATAATCATTAAATAAATATTGTTAGACAAACATTGCTCACAAAGATTCTCATTAAAATGGAATAATTGAAGTTATTAATAAATACTAAAACCGATAACATAAAGCATGCCTTTTAGTATAAATCCTTAACACTTGCGCAATCTCATTCTCAAATGAATCATTTATGGGCCTCCTAATCCCACATGGAAGCCCATAACACCCTTAAAGGATGTCAAAAGCTCACCCTTGAGTGCTCTTCAAGGTTGTTCACTTAGTACCCATTAAGATGCCAGAAGAGGTAAGACACACACTTCGTGTTCCCTAAAAGTCATTATTCACATACAAGTAATCACCAAGGATCTAATGATAATACATCTTAGATTTATAAACACCACGATTAGAACTATCCAAACGAACCACAACGTCACAATGACATACCAAAACCATCCTTGTGACAACCACACAGTCACATCCAAGTTAACCGACCATACCTTCAAGTCAATATTCATACACCAAAACCATGCATTATGATCACAAAACTCTTAGACCCTAACACAAAGCTTATATATTCTTTACCATTCTACTAAACAAACTTAATTAGCTTGTATAGCTAGTCTTAAACCCTTTTTAATCTATTCATTGAAATATATTTGCCCACATTCATATATCACTAAAAAAATGCCATATCATGTTATAATTAGGTTATCTTATATAATTGACCCATCTAGAATACTAGAAAGAAATCACCAAATGCTTTGCACTAAAATAAATAAATTAAGCAAGAAATATTGAAAGACTCAAGCCACCAATAAGAAGCACAGTGCACGCAAACATACCTTAGGTTCTTGATTACGATGCTTATTTGGGCCTTAGAGCTAAAGTGCTCCTGGATTGGACCTAATCAAGTTGCCCCTAGACCCTCTTTACTTCTAGCTAAAGATTGTTATGATGTTGCATCAGCAACACTTCTTCCAACCATATGGTGGGCACCAAATTGTTGTCGCCAAAATTTATGGGACCAACTTGTGACCTTGATTCCTTGAAAAAAAAAAAAAGATTGGAGGACCCAGGGTGTAATCCAAGGGATCTCTATGAAGCTTAAGTTAAGGAAGGAAGAGATAAAAGAAATTAGGCAACAATATAAAAGGTGTGTTGTCATGGGATGTCTTACCTTCCCCCTAGAATTTCTTTTCACAGTAGTAAAATCTCTTCTGGAATTAATAATAAGTGTCTTTAATTCAAAGGGAGTTGCAAGAGTTATGTCCTTTTATTTTTACACTTACTTAGGGATGGTATGCCCTTTATTAGCCCTTCCTTAATCACCTTTAGTTGCACATCTAGGAGCCCAATTGTCTCCTCATTGTAGATATTTTATACACCATTAGCTGCCTCCAACTTATGAGCCTCAAATTTATTTTGTAGGCTTAGCAGGAACTTACACTTCCAACAATGCTTTTAAAAAAAATCACACCACTACCAAACCAATGGAGCTTTTAGACCAAGTTACAAATACGCCCAATCTTCTGAATCAACTTGGCAATTGACCAAGACATTGAGCCCAACATGTAACCAAGCCAAAGAAATGCATTTATGAACCACCTTGCTAGTTGACCAAGCTAATTGAAACATCAACTAGAAAAACATTGTCAATGGTGAGTGAGGAATCTTTACTTATTTTACCAATTCCGATAATTTTTCCTTTTGCATTGTGACCAAAGGTTACATACCCTCCATCCTTTTGAGTGAGGGTAGTGAACTTTAATCTATCTCCCGTCATATGTCTTGAACATCCACTGTCCAAGTACCATTTTTCTTGAGATGGAGTGGACCTAAAGCATACCTACAAGAAAGGATTCATGTTGTTACTTTTGGGACCCAAACTTTCTTAACTCTTTTTAAGTCTTGTCTAGTTTTAGTGTTTATCTTCCATTCATTTTTTACTTTGATGTATTTTTTCTTGAGTGGACAATTAAACATTATATGTCCCTTATTTTTACATATGTAGCAAGTAGTATGTTCATGTATGTTTGTGGATGAAGTATTTCCATACTGTTTAGCTTGTTTTACAAAGTATCCCATGAATAAATTTTTCCTTCTTTCGTTTGGTATTCCATTGTAACCAATTCCTTCTCTATTGTAAGTCATTCTTTGTTGTCCTACCATTTTTTCAAAGTTTTCTTTACCTCTAGTAAAGTTGTAAATAATCTTTTCTTTATCTTGAATTGAGTTTTTAAGTTCATTTATTTCTAAGTCTTTCTTGCCATCTTCATTTACTTGAGGCTTTACTAATTCTTGAGCCACGTCATTTACTTTCTTCTTAAGCTCATCAATTTGTAAGTCTTTCTCTTTTTCAGCATTTTTTGAAGATTCAAGTTGATTTTTAAGTAATTCATTTTGTTGTTTCGAGGTTATGTTCCTTTTTGAGACTTTGATAAACTTATTATGAAGAAAGAATAATTCAGTTTGAAGTTCCTTATAGGAGGGCATACTCTGACATGAATCATTACATAATTCATTACTAGAACCTTCTGAGGAGTGGTAAGAGTTTACCTCTTCATTGTGCACCATGAAGCACATGTTGGCCATCTCTTTTTCGCTGGATTCGCTTTCCGATTCACTTGAACTTGTGTCGTCCCATGTAGCTTTCATTGCTGGCTTTTTCTTCTTCTTTTCCTTCTTAAGCTGAGGGTAGTCCAGCTTGATGTGTCCGACCTTTTTGCAACGGTAGCAAGTAGGTGGATCATTTTGTGTTCTTGTTTTCCTTTTTACCATTTTCACCTTTTTCAGTTTTTGACCCTCTGAATTTTATAGTGAATTTCTTATTTCTATTGAAGAATTTTCCAAGTCTTTTAGTTATGAACGCTAATTCTTCATCATCTAATTCACTGGAGTCATTTTCTTCTTCACTTGAACATTCTTTTGAGGCTTTAAGAGCTATGGATTTTTTATTTTTATTTTCACTATTTCTTTCTTTCATAGCCATTTCATAGGTTAAAAGTGATCCTATGAGTTCATCTAGTGAGGTTGTTTTAAGGTTTCTACCTTCCATTGTAGCTGTGGCTTTTGGTTCCCAAATGGGTGGACGTCCTCTAAGGATTTTGCGAATCATCTCATATGTGGAATAGGTTCTCCCTAAAGCATTTAGTGGGTTTATAATATGTGTGAACTTAGTGTAAATGCTTGTGATGGTTTCCTCATAAATTTTCCTAAAGGCTTGGTATTCACTAGTCAACATATCAATCCTATTATCTCTAACATCTACAGTACCTTCGTAGGTTACTTCTAGTTTATCCCAAATTTTCTTTGTTGTTTTACATGCCATAACTCTATTGAATTCATTAATATCAAGTGCACAATATAGGGTGTTTGTTGCACTAAAGTTAACTTGCAGCATTTTATGATCTAAATCATTCATCTCTTTTTCATCTTTAGGGACTTCTTCTCAATCCACAAGTTTTGTAGGGATTAGGTTACCATGTGTAACAATCTTCCAAGTCTTCCAATCCATTGTTTGAAGTTAGATTCTCATGCTTTGTTTTCAAAAGGTATAGTTGAGTCCAAAAAATATAGGTGGTATAGTTGAGGATTAACCCTCACCAAAGGGAGCTACTCTTATGTGTGCCATCTAGATCTTTATATAGCTTCTAATTAAGATTTGCTATAACTTGCTCTAATACCAATTAAAAACCAAGTTGTAGTCCCAAGAGGGGGGAGAATTGGGTTACTAAAATTTTTTTTATATCTTTTTTTTTTAATTCTTAACCTCTTTTAATTCTTTCAATGAATTCTTGACTTCTTGTTGATTTAGCAATCACACAAAAACTTAAGTCTTTTTATTCAATATACAACCACACAAGTTAAACAAAAACTTCAATCAACCAATCAAACAACCACAATGTGTTCAATCAAGATATACTATATAATTCCTTTGACAGTTCTCAGCTTGGTTGTATGTAACCCTATGAAGAATGAATTTGGTCTTTCTATATGATAAACAATATAACATTCACACTCTTTCCACATTTCAAATTTCAAATAAACCTTCAGTTAATAAGTTTTGGGGTGTTGACCAATCAACGTACTCCCTTATGGTTTCCGCAAATTATTGATCAACCAACATACTCCCTTTCGATTTTCGCAAGTCCCAAAAAAACAAATTAAACTTCAACTTATTTAAAATCCAAACCACATAGTTCTTATGATTAGGAATTTTAAATCATCCACGCAGTTAATATATTTGCTGAAATTAAAAAAATAGAAAGGGAAAGAGAAGGAGACCAAGGTTTTTACAAGGTTCGGCTTATCCCTAGCCTACGTCCTCGCCTTAGGCAAACCACCTAAGGATTCCACTATACCTGTTCCTTTCCAGGTGGAACAAACCTTTTACACTTCCCTCTTTTACAGGTAGAGATACCTCTCAAAACAAAAACCCTATGCTTGGTAACAATGATCCAACAGCCCTGAATCGTCTACAAGAAAAGAAACAAGAGGAGAGAACTTGTATACAAGAGACACTCTCAGATAGAGTAGGTTAGTACACTATTAAGCACTATATACTTCAAAGTAATTCAATATAAAGTAATTGAAGCTCAATAAAATTTTATCACCGAATTAATCTACCTATGATTGAAAGGTTTAGACTTTGAAAGCACAATTTTGGTGTGAGAATCAGCAAGAACTCAGTGGAATGTGTAGCAAGATGTTGGCAAAAATGCATTTGAGAGTTGAAAGCACGTGAGAGTCTTAGACTACTGAAGATGCTTCTAGGTCAATGAAAAAATCCATGTCTTAGGGGCTATTTATAGAGTTTTCCTTACTCCCCAAGTTGACTTGGAGTGTTTGGTCAACTTTGCAAAAGATTTGGAGCTCTAAAATCAAATTTAAAAATATTCCGTTTGGTAATTAAAAAAAAAATTCTTCGAGTGGTAGTCACCTGGCACGACATGGCAGGCACTTGTCTCAGTTCAAAATGAAAAGTCAGAACACTGGCAGTCGCCTGTCAAAACATAGGTCAGCGCCTTGGATGACCAAGTAATCACCTTTCAAGCACCTAGCAAGCGCCTAGCACCTTTCTGTTTGCCAGTTCTTAAATAACATTAAATGGGCAGTCCCCTGGAAGGTTTGGGTAGGCGTCTGGCTTTGCAAAAACTTTATTTTTTTTTAAGAATTTTGAATTTGAAAACTTTTTTCATTTGTGACCTTCATAATATATAATTTTAGAAATCATATTTCAAGGTCTTAGAGAAAATGGTTTCTATGATTTTATCTTGTCCTAAAAAGCTTCAACCATTTTATATCGAGTCTTACTTGAAGTACTTACATCAAGACTCTCTTAATGACTATAAATCTTTCAGATCTTAGATTCTTCATACATTTCTTTTGATTTGAGTCCTTTCTTTGAGCTTTAAACAAACTTTGAGCTTCAATCCTTCAAGCTCTCATAAGATATGTCAATCTTTGAGCTTCAAAATTATTTTAGCTTGAGCCTCTTGTTTACATATTTCCATTGAGCCATCTAAGTTTTTATTCCTGAAACATATCAATTTGAAAGCATATCAAATTACCTTGATTTATTATCATCAAAATAAGAGTCATAAGCCTTGTTAGGCCAACAATTTCCCCCTTTTGGATGATGACAAATCCGGAGCAAAAAGAGAGGATACCTTAAAAGGCTCCCCCTTACAATAAGCACATATGTAATAAAGTTTCAATATTCAAACATAGATTTGCCAGTTCATTCAAATTGTCAAACAAGGTAGTCTAATCATACCATCAATAATATTCATGCTAACAATTCATTCACTTTTTATTTCTAGAATCATAGCTCATAACTGTATATCTCTTTTGCTTTCTTAGCATTATATCTCTTTTTCTTTCACAACCATTCTCCCCCTTTTTACATCAATCAATAAGAAACTGAATAAGTATAGTCAATACGAGAGAATGTAATATAAAATATTATAGCTATCTAGAGCATTACATGTTTAATCAAAATGCTGGAGATACAAGCCAAGAAGGAAAAGTACCAAGTATCAGTACAAAAAGCAAGCATAGCACCAAGTGTGTAATACATCCAAAAACTCAGATAAGAAAATATTAGAACAACAACATATCAAAAGATCAATCATTATCTTCATCATCAGCAGTGTGTTCATATTCATCTTTAGATGCTTCCTGTTCCTTAGAATCTTCTTCAGATGCAGCGTCACTAGAAGGAGAGGAGCTGATATCCATAGGTGTTGCACCCTTTGAGGAGCTGGCCAAGTTCTTCTCAATTGTGTCCAAACGCTGAGTAATGGAAGAACATTGGGATTCCACGGGGTAAACCTTCCTTTGAAGAGTATCCAGACCAAATTGCATTCTTTCACAGAAATTGAGATAATGAGTATAGAACGGCAGGAATCGGGAAGGAGTATCAGCATCGTGTGGAATGGAGGGAGCTTGCTCAGAAGGCTAAGGAGGAGGCTTAGGTGTCGGGTGCCAGTGACCTCTATGAAACAAACCTTGAGTGTACTTTTTATAACCCATCAACTTGAGAGTAGTGGCTAAAAAAATGTCATAATGGGTCTTTTTAACAAAGTTGACGGACGGTGTAAGGATGTGATAATGAGCAAAGACTAGATTCAACATCCCAACATAAGGAAGAATAATGTGGGGAGCTTCTTCCTTCATGATCATCTATTTTATGATAAGGCTAGGTAGGTCCAGTTTTTTACCTTTAAAAATTCACCACATGACAAAACAATCAAGGAAAGAAACATGATCATGTGAGCCGATGCGGGGTAGGATGTTGTAAGTGATGAGTTTGTGCAAAATCAACGCTTGGAGGTTCAACTATTTGTAAAGCGGAGGATTTCCAAAGTAAATAGGTGTGTCGGTCATTACAAGTGGGAGAAAGTCCTATGGCGTAAACCTCTGCTCCATAATCCACTATTTTTCTACGGGTTTACATTCAAAGTTTCCTGGCTTGACACAGATAAGTTTCCCCAGTGATAACGGTGTGATGCTCATGGTTTGCCCTAAGAGGTCAGTGGTAAAACCAACTTCTTGTTTCTTCATATTTGCGTAAAATACCTGAACCAAATTGGGATAATGTCCATTTGCTTGGTGTGTGATGAACTTCTCCCATCCAATATCTTCAAAAAGTGTTATAATTTTAGGAAAATCGGAATTGAAAATTGAAACATCAAGAACTTTACCAAGGATTGGATCCAACGATTGGATTTGATTTCGGTAAAGTGTCTTAGCTTGAGGGATGGTAAGCCACTTCTCAACCTCATCATTGTTGACACGTCGAGAGGAGGAGGAGGCCTTGTTCCCGGTTGTTTTGGTTCGTGGCATGATTTGGTATTAATGAAAACCAAAAACCCTAATGTGTGGAGAGTATAGGGTTTGATATGATTTCGAAGGATTTGAGGAAATCTTGGCGGAGGGAGGGTGATTGAAGGAGGAGAAGGTGTTTTTGGGAGGTAAGGAGCAATATCAGGCGACTGGTGGGAGTTAAAATGAGGGTTTTTCGAGCTTTAAGGGAACCACCCACTGCGAGTTAGGCGCCTTCCACTCAAGGAGTCAGGCACCTGATGACCCTATTTTCATCAGGGAGTAACCTGGTAGGTGCCTGCCTTTCTGGTGGCAGTTGCCTGTCAACTTCTTGAAGCTATAGCAACCCTAATTCATGTCTAATAAATACAAACTAATCCTATGAAAGTGGTTTTGTGAAAATATCCACTAATTGATCATTTGTATTAACAAACTCAAGGGTAATTTCTTCTTTTTGTACGTGATCTCTCAAGAAATAATGTCTAGTGTCAATATGTTTTCTTCTTGAGTGAGATATAGGATTTTTTGATATATTTATAGCCCTTGTACTATCACACTTAATTAGGATAGTTGTATATTCCAAATTATAGTCTTTCAATTGTTGTTTCATGTATAATGTTTGTGCACAACAACTCCCAGCAACTACGTATTCAGCCTCAGCTGTGGATAAGGCTACAAAATTTTATTTTTTAAAAAACCAGGAGACTAGTGAGTGTCCTAGAAAGTGACAAGTGTCGCTAGTGCTCTTTCTATCTATTTTACATCCGGTATAGTTCGCATCCGAGTAACTAATCATTTCAAAACTAGTGTCCTTAGGATACCAAAGACCTAAGTCCATGGTGCCTATCAAGTATCTCAAAATTCTCTTAACAGCTATTTGGTGTGATTCTTTGGGTGCTGATTGGAATCGAGCGCATATACACACACTAAACGTTATGTCAAGCCTACTAGTTGTTAGATATAGTAAACTTTCAATCATAGCTCTATAATACTTCATATCTACCGGTTTTCCTTTCTCATCTTTATCAAGGCTAATGGAAGTGCTCATAGGGGTTCCTATAGGTTTACTATTTACTATATCGAATTTTTTAATCATATCTTTTATGTATTTTGATTGACTTATAAAAGTCTCATTCTTTGCTTGTTTGATTTGTAGTTCAAGAAAATAGTTTAATTCCCCCATAATACTCATTTCAAATTCTTCTTGAATACATTTTGCAAATTCTTTACATAGATTTTCATTAGTAGCACCAAATTTTATATCATCTACATATATTTGAATTAACGGAATGTCATCTTTCTTAGTTTTAATGAACAAGGTACTATCAACTTTTCCTCTTCAAAACCCCTTCTCTATTAAAAGTCCACTAAGTCTTTCATACCAAGCCCTAGGGGCTTGTTTACATCCATATAAAGCCTTAGTTAGTTTAAACACATAATCATGATTTTTTATATCTTTGAATCCAGGGGGTTGTTCTACATATACCTCTTCATTAATATAACCATTTAAGAAAACACTTTTAACATCCATTTGATATAATTTAAATTCTTTGTGGGATGCATAAGCTAATAGCATTCTTATAGCTTCCATTCTAGCTACGGGGGCAAAAGTTTCAACATAATCTATCCCTCCTTCTTGATTATACCCTTTAGCTACAAGTCTAGCTTTGTTTTTAACTACTATACCATTTTCATTCTTTTGGTTTCTAAGTACCCATTAAGTTCCAATAATTGAATGATTTTCAGGTTTGGGTACTAGTTGTTATACTTTACTTCTTTCAAATTGGTTTAACTTCTCTTGCATAGAAATTATCCAAGAATCATCATTTAAAGCTTCTTCAACATATTTAGGTTCATCTTGAGATAAGAATGCATAATGATTGCATAGATTTTTTAATGATGATCTAGTAGTTACACCTCTAGAAGGTTCTCTTATAATTTGATCTTGAGGGTGATTTCTTACATACTTCCATTCTCTTGGTAATTCAAGATTTTCTATCGGTTTATCTTTTGAGGTTTCTTCAATGTTTTCTTCTTTTTCTTCTTTGATTTCTAGATTATATTCTTTTTGCGAGATATCATCCTTTTCTTCATTCTTGATTTCTTTGGTGAAAGGATTTGATTCATCAAAGTTTACATGTATTGATTCAATGATGGTTAGTGTTCTTTTGTTATAGATCCTATAGGTCTTACTATTTGTAGAATATCCTAGAAAAATTCTTTTATTCGATTTAGCATCAAATTTTCCTAAGTCATCTTTATTACTGAGAACAAAACACTTACATCCAAAAACATGGAAGTAAGCTATGTTAGGCCTTCTTCCTTTCCACAATTCATAAGGTGTCTTGTTTAGACTTGTTCTAATAGACACCCTGTTAATTACATAGCAAGTTGAATTTATAGCTTCGACCCAAAAATACTTAGGTAAGTTTTTTTCATTCAGCATAGTTCTTGCCATTTCTTGAAGAGTTCTATTTTTCCTTTAAACAACTCCATTTTGTAGTTGAGTTCTAGGTGCTAAGAAATTATTGTTTATTGCATGATCATTACAAAATTTTTCAACATCTTTAACTTTAAATTGTCTTCCTTGGTCACTTCTTAGGTTTGAAACATTGTAACCTTTCCCATTTTGAAGTTTCTTGCATAGATTTATTAACAAGTCACAAGCTTCATCTTTGTTAGCTAAAAACAATACCCATGTGTATCTAGAGTAGTCATCAACAATCACGAAGGCATATTGTTTTCCGCCTAAGCATTTTGTTCTAGTAGGTCCAAACAAATCTAACTGTATGAGTTCTAGGGGTCTACTAGTTTATATGTGTTTCTTCTTCTTAAAGCTTGTCTTGATTTGCTTTCCTAGTCTGCAAGCATCACAAATTTTATCCTTGATACACTTAGTGTTAGGCAAGCCTTTTACTAAATTCTTCTTAGAAAGTTTAGATAGAAGGTCTATGCTAACATGTCCTAATCTTCTATGCCAAAACCAACTATTTTTACTCATGGCGGCCAAGCAAGTTACATCTTGAGAAATTAGGCTATCAAGATTCATGCAATACACATTATTTATTCTATGTGTTGTGAACAGTATTTCACGATTCTTAGGATTTTGTATTATGCATTTGTCTTTCTTAAAGATTATGTCAAACCCTTTGTCATTAAGTTGACTAATACTTAATAGATTCTGCTTTACACCATCAACTAGCAAAACATCATCAATGGTGAGTGAGGAATCTTTGCCTATTTTACCAATTATGATAATTTTGCCTTTTGCATTGTCACCAAAGGTTACATATCCTCCATCCTTTTGAGTGAGGGTAGTGAACTTTGATCTATCTCCCATCATATGTCTAGAACATCCACTGTCCAAGTACCATTTTTCTTTAGATGGAGTGGACCTAAAGCAGACCTACAAGAAAGGATTCATGTTGTTACTTTTGGGACCCAAACTTTCTTTATCTCCTTTTAAGTCTTGTCTAGTTTTAGTGTTTATCTACCATTCATTTTTTACTTTGATGTATTTTTTCTTGAGTGGACAATTAAACATTATATGTCCTTTATTTTTACATATGTAGCAAGTAGTATGTTCATGTATGTTTGTGGATGAAGTATTTCCATACTGTTTAGCTTGTTTTACAAAGTATCCCATGAATAAATTTTTCCTTCTTTCGTTTGGTATTCCATTGTAACACATTCCTTCTCTATTGTAAGTCATTCTTTGTTGTCCCACCATTTTTTCAAAGTTTTCTTTATCTCTAGTAAAGTTGTAGATAATCTTTTCTTTATCTTGAATTGAGTTTTTAAGTACATTTATTTCTAAGTCTTTCTTGCCATCTTCATTTACTTGAGGCTTTACTAATTCTTGAGCCACATCATTTACTTTCTTCTTAAGCTCCTCAATTTGTTAGTCTTTTTCTTTTTTAGCATTTTTTGACGATTTAAGCTGATTTTTAAGTAATTCATTTTGTTGTTTCAAGGTTATGTTCCTTTTTAAGACTTTGATAAACTTATTATGAAGAAAGAAAATGTAATGACCCAGAAAACCTTAATGACAAAATAATTAGGAAAAATAATAAGATGAAAAGGATAAATAAGGAATAGAAGAAAGGAAAAAGAAATTGTAAGGGATATTAAACAGGTTCTCGTCAATGAGTAGGATTTTCTCGTCGAAGAGCAATCTATAGAAACTCGTCGCTGAGTAGGTATGTCTCATCGACTAGGATTAACCGAGAGGGTTTGAGATGCTCTGAAACTCATCGACGAGCTCTCGACCTTGTCGACAAGGGTTCTTCATGCGATCGTTGACAAGTCCACGTGTCTCGTTGACGAAGCCCTGCCTATAAATAGAGTTTCTTTCATTTTCAGTGGGAAACTTCAGAATTTTACTCTCTTTCTCTCTAAAAAACGGATCCTCAACCTTCTCTCTTCGATTTCGGGCTGGATTTAAAATGGTTCGACAATCTAGAACCACCACGAGGTTCGTAGGATCATTCTCTGCAAGGCTGCAGAAGCTGATCGTTGATTTGAGAGGTTTGGAAAACATCCCAAAATCATGGTAAGTGAGTTATTTTGGGAATTTTCTTAACAAATATTGTTATTTGGAGCCTATAAAGTATTAAATAAGTATTTTTCCAAAGATTTCATTCAGTTGGGGTTTATTTAATTAAACTAGGATTTTGATTCAGGGTCCAAGTATGTGCCACGGGTATCAGTTCGGGGATCCAGCCGGCGTAGTTCAGAAGTTAGGTAAGGGGAAATTATATATTAAATCAGGTTTACCTCTTCGTTGGGCACCATGAAGCACATGTTGGCCATCTCTTTTTCACAAAATTCTCTTTCTGATTCACTTAAACTTGTGTTGTCCCATGTAGCTTTCATTGCTGGCCTTTTCTTCTTCTTTTCCTTCTTGAGTTGAGGGCGGTTCGGCTTAATATGTCTGACCTTTTTGCAATGGTAGCAGGTAGGTGGATAATTTTTGTTCTTATTTTCCTTTTTACTATTTTCACCTTTTTCAGTTTTTGACCCTCTGAATTTTCTAGTGAATTTCTTATTTCCCTTGAAAAATTTTCCAAGTCTTTTAGTTATGAACGCTAATTCTTCATCATCTAATTCACTGCAGTCATTTTATTCTTCACTTGAACATTCTTTTGAGGCTTTAAGAGCTAAGGATTTTTTATTTTATTTTCAGTATTTATTTCTTTCATATCCATTTCATAGGTTAAAAATGATCTTATAAGTTTATCTAGTGAGGTTGTTTTGAGGTTTCTACCTTCCGTTATGGTTGTGGCTTTTGGTTCCCAAATGGGTGGAAGTCCTCTAAGGATTTTGCGAATCATCTCATATATGGAATATGTTTTCCCTAAAGCATTTAGTGGGTTTATAATATGTGTAAACCTAGTGTAAATGTTGGTGATGCTTTCCTCAGAAATTTTCCAAAAGGCTTGGTATTCACTAGTCAACATATCAATCCTATTATCTCTAACATCCACGGTACCTTCGTAGGTTACTTCTAGTTTATCCCAAATTTTATTTGCTTTTTTACATGCCATAGCTCTTTTGAATTCATTAATATTAAGTGCACAATATAGGGCGTTTATTGCACTAGAGTTAACTTGCAGCATTTTATGATCTAAATCATTCATCTCTTTTTCATCTTTAGGGACTTTTTTTCCATCCACGAGTTTTGTAAGGATTAGGTTACCATCTGTAACAATCATCCAAGTCTTCCAATCTATTGTTTGAAGATAGATTCTCATGCGTTGTTTCCAAAAGGTATAGTTGAGCCTAAAAAATATGGGTGGTCTAGTTGAAAATTGACCCTCACCAAAGGGAGCTACTCTTATGTGTGTCATCTAGATCTTTAAGATTTGCTATAACTTGACTCTAATACCAATTGAAAACCAAGGTGTAGTCCCAAGAGAAGGGTGAATTGGTTTATTAAAATTTCTTTTATATCCTTTATTTTTTTAAATTCTTAACCTCTTTTAATTCTTTCAATGAATTCTTGACTTCTTGTTGATTTAGCAATCACACAAAAACTTAGGTCTTTTTATTCAATCCGCAACCACACAAGTTAAACAAAAACTTCAATCAACCAATCAAACAACCACAATGTGTTCAATCAAGATATACTACATAATTCCTTTGACAATTCTCAGCTTGGTTGTATATAACCCTGTGAAGAATGAATTTGGTCTTTCTATATGCTAAACAATATAACATTCACACTCTTTCCAAATTTCAGAATTCAAATAAACCTTCAGTTAATAAGTTTTGGGGTGTTGACCAATTAACGTACTCCCTTATGGTTTCCGTAAATTATTGATCAACCAACGTACTCTCTTTCGATTTCCGCAAGTCCCAAAAAAATTTTAAATTTCAACTTTTTTAAAATCCAAACCACGTATTTCTTATGATTAGGAAATTTAAATCATCCACGCAGTTAATATATTTGCTGAAATATAAAAAAATAGTAACAGAAAGAGAAGGAGACCAAGGTTTTTACAAGGTTTGACTTATTCCCAGCGTATGTTCTTGCCTTAGGAAACCACCTAAGGATTCCACTATACCTGTTCCTTTCCGGGCATAACAAACCTTTTACACTTCCCTCTTTTACAGGCAGAGATACCTCTTCAAACGAAACCCTACACTTGGTAACAATGATCCAACAACCCTGAATCATCTACAAGACAAGAAACAAGAGAAGAGAACTTGTGTATAACAGACACTCTCAGATAGAGTAGGTTAGTACACCAATCAGCACTATTAACTTCAAAGTAATTCAATATAAACTAATTGAAGCTCAATAAAATTTTATCACCGAATTAATCTTCCTTTGATTGAAAGATTCAGACTTTGAAAGCATATTTTCTGTGTGAGAATCAGCAAGAACTCAGTGGAATATGTAGTAAAATGTTGGCAAAAATGCCTTTGAGAGTTGAAAGCACGTGAGAGTCTTAGACTACTGAAGATGTTTCTAGGTCAATGAAAAAATTCATGTCCTTGGGGCTATTTATAGAGTTTTCCTTGCTCTCCAGTTGACTTGGAGCGTTTGGTCAACTTTGCAAAAGATTTGGAGCACTAGAATCAAATTTACAAATCTTCCCATTGGTAATTAAAAAAAAATTTCGAGTGGCAATCTCCTAGCACGACTTGGCAGGCGCTCGTCTTAGTTCAAAATCAAAAATCAGAACTTTGGCAGTCGCCCGTCAAAACACAGGCAGGCACCTGGGATGACTAGGCAGTCGCCTATCAAACACCTAGTAGGCACCTGACACCTTTCTGTCTGCCAGTTCTTAAAGAACATTAAAGGGGCAGTCGCCTGGGAGGTTTGGGCAGGCGCTTGGAAGGTTTGGGTAAGCTCCTGGCTTTGCAAAAATTTTGTTTTTTAAGAGTTTTTACTTTGAAAACTCTTTTCATTTGTGACCTTCATAATTTAAAATTTTAGAAATCATATTTCAAGGTATTCAAGAAAATGGTTTCTTTGATTTTATCTTATCCTAAAGAGCTTCAACCATTTTATATCGAGTCTTACTTGAAATACTTACATCAAGACTCTCTTAATGACTCTAAATCTTTCAGCTCTTGGAGTCTTCACACTTTTCTTTTGCTTTGAGTCCTTTCTTTGAGCTTTAAACAAACTTTGATCTTCAATCCTTCAAACTTTCATAAAATATGTCAATCTTTGAACGTTAACATCCTTTCAGTTTGAGCCTCTTGTTTGCATATTTCCTTTGAGCTATCTAAGTTTTGATTCCCAAAACATATCAACTTGAAAGCATATCAAATTATCTTGATTTGTTATCATTAAAATAAGAGTCGTTAGCCTTGTAAGGCCAGCAGGTCCTTTCTCCACTTCTCAAAATTTTCCTTCCCAATATACATTAGGTATACAAATAAGATACTCCGTTGGTGTTCCATACAAGTACATTTAAATTAAAGGATGTTGAAAAACTAAGGTTCAGTCCGAAGAGGGGGTGAATTGGGTTTATAAAATTTTTCATTTAATTCCTTTTATAGATTCCCAACTTATTTTATATTTAGCAATCACACAAGGATGATTTGATATTCAATGCTTGTATAGGCCAATCACAAATGACACTCAATTAATGAATTGATTCAATAACAACACAAAGTAATGATTATTAATGAAAATCAACCAATTGATTTACCAAACACAAGTTAATGTATGAATTGCAGCACTATCCAGATCTAGTGATTAAATAGCAAATTTTGAACATAACTGCTTGCAGCAATTAAGCCCTGTATAAGTGAAATTGCTTTTTCAAGATGATAAGTAATATAACATCCAAAACTCTTTCCAAAATTCAGATTTCAAATAAACCTTCAGTTAATAGGTTTTGAGTGTTAACCAATCAACGTACTCCCTTATGGTTTTCGCAATTTATATTGATCAACCAATGTACTTCCTTTCGAATTCTACAAGCCCCAAAACCAAATTAATCTTCAGTATTTCTAATCAAAAAATTAACACCCCAAACCCAAAATTAGGGTTCAGAGTGTTATTCAAAATATATCTCTAATACCACCTTGTGACGCCCTGAACCCACCAAGTGGGGCTCGGGTGCCACGTGATCTATTACCTGTACCTAACTCTATATCAGTTACGCAGTAGAAATAATAACAACTCCTCAATAATATACTAGAGTTTCTATAAGTCAATAATCTCAAAAGCATTCTCCAACAACCAGTATTCAGAATCATACATCTCAGAAAACATAAACAAACCCAAAAATATACACATCCAAAAGTCTATACCCTCCCTCTCAAAAATGCTATACCAGCCCCCTGAGCTCCCTAAGCTCGAACCCATAGAGGTCCTGAAAAGATGAAATTCAATTATCGGGTGAGACATATCTCAGTATGGACGGAATACATAAAATCAGTGTGTGACAATCATGAGGTTTAAGTACAACCTATAAATATTCACTATTTTCAAATGAAACCACAATTATGAAATCGTTCTTTGTTCCTACTCAAACATATGCAAGGTATTGTACCAACAAGAGTTCCCAAGGATAGGGATGATTACCCACCCATACAAGTAGCACCCCTCTGCTCTGATACCTTAAGCAACCCATGATCACAATTGAAGCATATCAGGGCACTCACCTTACTCAGTAAGCCCTCAAGTAGTTAGTTTATCTCCTACTCACACATTCACACAAAAGTTTATTGACAGAAGTTCTCGATAATAGGGAAGATTACCCACACATACAAGTAACTTCCCTCTGCCCTAATACATTATACAGCTCATAGCCACATTTGATACCAATCGGGGCACTCGCCTTTCCCAGCAAGCCCTCGGGCGGAGTGTATACTTCACCTCAAATACATACTATAATACAATATATAATACATTTCTTTCTTTACTTTATATATGTTTTCTCTGTATTATTCACTTCACATTTCACTTTTTATATTCACATTCATATTCTACATTTCTCATTCGTATATTCATGTCAACTTTCACATATACAGTTTTCATTTCATTCTCGTCTGCTGTTCTTATGTCTGTTGTTCTCATATATGCTATTCTCATATATGTTGTTCACATATTATCAATGGTTAAAATAACAATTATGCATTTATAACTCTCTATACCGGTGAAAAATCATAGTCATGTTTCCGCCCCATGACGGGTTGTGCGGCCCGAAGGCTGGACTTAACTTTGGTTGGCCCTCAAGAGTTAAATCAACCACATTCTACAATCTGTAGATCTTACTGGCTGTTCCCATACTGGTCTAGACACCAGGGGGACCCTACCCTCCCCAGCACAATCAACCATCTCGTCTCCACACTCTATCTAAAACGTGTGGGTGCACTAGCGCTACCATACATATTTGCAACGGTACTGTGCCCTTTTCTGGTCCACCGGAGTTCTCAAACCATACATTGTAATTTAACATTATCAAACAAATGCAAAATAAATCATATCACACTTTAATTCTCAATGCATTTCCAGTATTTCCTGCATCTCATACATATATCATAGTTTAAACACAAAAACTTCATTTTACTCATGCCACACAATTTAACAACATATTTCATACGTTTACTGTAAAATAAGCCAACCCATACACATCATTCATGTGCTAAAAATATACATTTAATTTCTTACACAATTATCCAGAAAATCTTTTGTTTTAACTTTCCATTTTCACAAATAATATATAGTTCACAGCCCTAAGCTCAAAAGTTTACAATTCAAACGGTCGGCCTTTCAAAATCCTCATGAAAATCATATACAAATATACATAACATTTCCATTTTTCATTGGCTATTTCCTCAAAAATCCTGGTTTAATATATTCCTCTTACCTAGTTTCCTGAACTACGTCAGCAGGGACCCCAAAATGATGTCTGTAGTGCTCACCCAAACATTGATTAAAAAACCCTAGTTTAATCAAATAAACCCCAAATAACCTACTATTTGAACATTTCCTCAACCCATAAACCTAGAATAAATGTTTTAAACCCCAAAAACAAGGAAACCTAACCCTTTACCTCAACTTTGGAGTGATGCCAAGACATCCTAGTTTAGAAATCTACTTCGCTAGATGTGTAGAGAATCTTCCCTAGAACACCGTAGCGGTTCCCGTTTGTTGATTAGGGCTGAATCCAGGCCAGAATCTTAGAGAGAAGGTAGATAAAACAATTTTAGAGAGATAAAAATGAAGAAGAATGAATTTTTTTGTGTAGAAGCAACCTCAAATCAATTTATACATGATGTTTCCACGTGGCTTCGTCGACGAGAAGACAGGGTTCATCGATGAACTACAAAAGGGAATTTGTCGATGAGAGGATGCATTCGTCAACGAAACCTAAAATCTGGAATTCACTCTCTTAGGATATTTTCGTCGATGAGGAACTGCACTTCGTCAACGATCCCCAGAAGATCACTCACCGACAAAGATAGTAGATTCGTTGATAAGGTCTACTGTCTTTTCCTTTAATATTTTCCCTTTTCCCCTTATTATTTATCTATCTACTCTAATTATTATCTTTCTTAATTATTTTAATAATTACAATTTTTTGGGTCTCTACATTCTCCCCTCTTTTAGAAATTTCGTCCTCGAAATTTTGTCAATCATTCATTTCCACATTTCTACAACTAACTAACTCACTATATCTCATACAGTTCAATATATATACCATCATCTAAAATTCTATATTAACTATAATAAAATAAAACCTTCATTATTTTAATCATAACCTCATACCTGCCCCCTTGGCTTTATCTACCTCGTCCAAGATCATCGTGCAGACACGTGTTGGACCACCTACACCTTGGGGTACTTGCTGATTTCCCCCTATCTGGTTTGGTGCAGGTGCAATAGGCAGCAGTTCATGACAATTCCTCCTAATGTGTCCTGGTTTACCGCACCTATAGTAGTTAGGAGTGCCAATTCAGTACTCACCCCTATGCCTCTTATTACATTTCTGGCATAAAGAGTACGACAAATTATCCTGATAACTAGAATAATCTCATTCTACCGTCTTCTGCCTTGGGCCCACAGTATCCTTCTCTCTCTTCCACGATCCCTGACTACCCTCAGCTTGAAAACTAGCAGGTGTAGGCCTCTTCCTCAGCTTTGTCGACTTTGTACCACCTTGAATGCTCTTCTCCAGCACCGAAGCCTTGTCCACCAAGTCCAAGAAAATCTGGACCTAGAACCCTACTACAAGCTCATAAACCCTTCCTCTCAAGCTTTTTCAAACTTTCTAGCCTTCCTTGCCACGTTCGAGATCAGGAATGGAGCAAAATGTGACAGTTCAACCAACTTGACCGCATATTCCCCCATAGTCATATTCCCTATGTCAGATTAGTAAATTCTTCAATCTTTTTCTCTCTGATAGATAAAAGGAAATACCTATCGAAAAATAGCTCCTTGAATTGATCCCACATCAGAGCTATTGTGATGCCCCGATTTTTCATGCCATTTTTTTTCCAAAATATCATAAATAGCATATCGACTACGCCACCACCCTAATACCATTTAAACATGACCCAACCTGAGGTGGGTACTAGATAAAACGATTATACCAATATTCTTATCAACGGAAGTCACAAAATATATATACATCACAGTGAATACACATACCAGAGTGTCAACTAACCAGAAGTTAATACATCAACGTACATCCCCAAAATAACAAAACTTTAAGGGAATCATCCATCCCTAGTTACAAACTCACCCTATAAGTAAAGGTACCAGCTCCACTCTATCTCGGCGCTTTATCACCAGTTTGATCTCAATTTCCTGAAATATTTAAATGATTGGGTGAGACACGTCTCAGTAAGATAGAATAAATTATTTACAGTGTGTGACAATACGAGATTCATTATATCATAACATATAAGCACACCAATGTTAGTGTTTTCTAAGAAAAATATACCATTCCACATTTACTATCGTACAAATATACAAAAGAAGCCTTCAAAAGCTTTTACTTTCATTTCCAAAATCATTCAATATAACCCAAATTTACCCGCGAAGTTCCTAAGAATAAGGAAACTAACCCGCCCATACAAACAACTTCCCTCTGCCTTGATATCGCTTACAGCCTAGCCCGATTTACCCAGGTTCAGCTACAAATGATACATATAAGAGCACTCACCTTACTCAGTAAGCCCTCAGGCGTTGTGTTTTACTTCGCTTTAATTATTTATTAACTCACTTTATTCATTTCCCATTTCATTCCTATTCCCTTTTTATGTTCATTTCCATTTCCAATTCTTTTTATTTTCCATTTCCATTTTTTTTTTCTTTTCCATTTCCATTTCTAGCGCATGAGTTTCCTTGGTAACCCACACTATCATGTCTGTAACTCGTGGCTGCCCTAACGATTTTTCTCCATGCCATGCTTGCCCCCATGGTCAGGGTTGTGCGGCCCGAAGGCAGGACCTAACCACGGTTGGCCGACCCAGTTAAGTCAAATTTCATCACATATCTCATGTTTGTAGTACGACTAGCTAGCCAAAGCCTTGGTCTGGACTCATGGGGGCACAACAACTCTACTATATGGCTCAGCCTACTGCCACACCACACGCTCCACTAGCCCGTGTGGTTGCACTGCTCCACTAGCAACGGTATCGTGCTCTCAATATCATAACCCCTCATTAGGGTTTCCATATCCATCCATCAGGGTTTCACTGCCACATACCAACAATCATTATGTGGTATTGGCATTTCATCCACTTCATGTTCGTATTCTCCATGCGGAATTCCCCATTTCATTTTTCACAATTTAGAATACATATTGCAGAATTAACATGCAATATTCACATTTCCCTTTTCCATATTTCTTATCATCATGTTTCACATATTCACATTCCTCATATTCATATTGCAAAATTTTACATTGCAATACACACATTTCAAAACCAGTATTCTCAACACATTTATCATTTCAATAATACTTTCTCAGTTCATGATTCATTTCACCACATTTATCATATAAATATCTCTTTTCACAAATATTCAGTGTTTCTCAAACACATTCGCATATTTCACATTTCCTTATTTTCTCAGAAAATACATTTCCAACATATTTCACTTTCATCATTTTTCCACAATTCAATTCTCATATCATAACACATTTCAATATCACATATTCCACACGATAATTCATTTATTCTAATTTAAACATTTTCCAACATAATTCATATGTCACACAAATTTCATCTAATATTTATATTATAAATAAATTTCAGGCAAAATATCATATACCATTTACATATTTCTCAACCTATAATTTACATAAAAATACTACTATAATTTATTCCCCTTTCCTGACTTACTGAGATGTTCACAACAACACTCAATTTGACTCTCCTCAGCATTCCCAACTCAAAAGCCTAAAAATCATAGTTTAACCAAATTAATTACCTCATTTCCCACAATAATTTCAGTATAATACTACCAACATTTCAAATGCTCCAAACAACCATAATACCCTTAAAACTCTCACTTACCCTGATTTTGGGATGGTACCCAAGTTGGCCTAACAAACGAACTACTCCAGCAGACTTGAAGAGAATCTTCCCAGGAGTAGCGTGGTACCTTCCGATCATCGATATGGGCTTTAACGAAACTGAAATTCTAGAGATAAGGGGAGAGGGATGAGTTTAGAGAGAGAAATAAATGAGCTGCATGAAATTTTCTTGCTAATCCCAAGCGCAGCTTATTTATAAAACTCAGATTCGTCGATGAGAAACATCACCTCGTCGACGAGTCCATGAAGGGAGTTCTTCGATGAACTCGTAACCCTCATCAACAAAATTCTAACTCCACTAAAGCTCTCTCAGTAAGTTCTCGTCAACGAGACACAAGTCCCCGTCGACTAGCACAAAAAGGCTACTCATCGACGAGCACTTTGCGTTCGTCAATAAGACCCTGCTGAGTCCCCTTTTGAAAAATCATTTTCTCCATTTCCTTCATTATTTATTTTCTATAATTCTCTGTGTATCTACATTCTCCCCTCCTTATAAAAAGTTCGTCCTCAAAATGTACTATCTATAATATACACCATCCACTGAAGAAAAATTGGCTACTTATTTTATTACTTACCCTCATTTATGGCGGAGGAATACTGTAGTTACAAAGGGTCTTAGGAGATTACAACCATTGAAATAGAATTCTCCCCAAAACCATTAAAAATCTAAACACTATCTAATTTACACTGTACAAATTAAAATACATACCTCAACCCTGATTTTCCCCGAACAAGTGCGGATATCTCTGGCGCATCTACTCCTCTAACTCCCAAGAGGCCTCTTCTACTGCATGGTTGCACCATAGAACTTTTACCAATGGTATACTTTTCGTACGCAGCTCCTTGAGCTTGGTATGAAAGGCTAAGCGGTTTTCTATTAGAAAATGGATTTATAAAAGAAAAGATAGATACAACTTTGTTCATAAAGTCTAAGAAAGATGACATTGTCCTAGTGCAAGTATATGTAGATGACATCATATTTGGTGCTACGAATCAAAAATTGTGTAATGAATTTGCCAATACTATGAAAAACAAATTTGAGATAAGCATGATGGGTGAATTAAATTTCTTCCTAGGACTTCAGATCAAATAAGAAAAACATGGAATATTCATAAATCAATCGAAGTATATTAGAGACCTACTCAAAAAGTTTAATATGGAAGATGGAAAAATACTAGGTACACCTATGAGCGCTTCATTGAAATTAGACAAAAATGAACAAGGTATACCAGTAGATGTCAAGTCATATCATGGAATGATAGCAAGCTTATTATATCTGACTTCCAGTAGACCTGATATAATGTTTAGCGTATGTTTGTGCGCAAGATTTCAGTCTACACCAAAAGAGTCACATTTGGTAGTCGTTAAACGAATACTTAGATACCTAATAGGAACCGTGGAAATTGGATCATGGTATCCTAAGTACACATCTTTTGAGATTATCAACTATTCAGAAGCTGATTTTGCAAGTAGCAAAGTGGATAGGAAGAGCATTAGTGGTACTTGTCATTTCTTAAGACATTCCTTAGTCTTTTGGTTTTCCAAGAAACAAAATTCAGTAGCTCTTTCCATAGCTGAGGCTGAATACATAGCAGCAGGTAGTTGTTGTGCTCAAACGCTATATATGAAGTAATAACTGGAGGATTTTGGATTAAGCTATAAAACAATCCCCATAAGATGTGCTAATATAAGTGCAATAAACATCTCAAAGAATCCTATATTACATTCACGAACTAAGCATATAGAGATACGACATCGCTTTCTTTGTGATCATGTGCAAAAAGGGGATGTGACACTTGAGTTTGTATGCCCGGAAGAACAATGGGCAGATATATTCACGAAACCACTTGCTTAGGATAGGTTTGTCCAAATTAGGCGTGAATTAGGACTGATGCATAGTCGAGAGGTTGCTTAGAATTTTATTAGATAACATAACGTCACTTAAAGATGTAATCAACATTTGGTATAACATTTGTGCACATTCGATATAACATTAGTCCACATTTGGTATCAAATCAATCAATATTTGGAATTCTCACATAATCGTTAAAACTTATGCATTAGCAAGGGGGATGATTGATGTAAAAAGGGAAGAAGTAAAATGTTTTCAAAATCTAATGGTTGAACAAGATTCAAACTTTAAAATTTCAAAGAGGGAGAAGAACATAAAGGTATGTCCATTCATGTCTTATTATTATACACATTTTTGTTGATGTCAAAAGGGGGAGAAAAATTAGGAGCAAAAATAATAAAAACAAATCAGAAGTAAAGAAGAATGAGCAAAAACTATTATTGATGTTATGTAAAGGGTGAGATATACAAAGGGAGAGAAACAGTTGTTGATGTCATGGTTGAAACATCATGAGCATATTCATTATGAGCATATTTCATATTTTATTCGGATTTAGGCTAAAAACTTTGTGTATAAACATGAGCATATTTTCATTTATTCAATATTTGATGCATTAATTAAGCGAGAGCCTTATTAGGCGTAACCCATTATATATATTTTTTCTCGTGTATTTGTCATCATCAAAAACGGGAAGATTGTTGACTCAACGAGTCCAATCCGGTTTTGATAATGACAAATCACTTGGTATTTGATATGTGCATTGAGTTTTTGAATAGGAACAATATTAAGCATGCACGGAAGGATAACGAGTCATGGAAGCCATAAAGTAAAGTATACATACCTTGGCAAAATCCTAGAACTCAAAGAGTATGAGAATCAAGATGCAAGTGGCAAAGTTCAAGAATATATTGGGAATGGGTACTTAGACCTCATGTATTTACATTTTCGAATGATTTAAGTTCAAGCTCAACATATACCCTAAAATGACTTTAGAACTCATGCATTTCATGCACATGTTTAGGGTACATTCATGGACTTAGAAATATTGTTAAAACCTTAGAAAATGTTTTTATAAAAGAGCCAAGAAGGAAAGCAAAGCAGATTTTTAAATTAAAAAAGAAAAATTCAAAAAAGGGGATTTCGGTAGCCTGAACTCAACTTCATTCGCCTGAAGATTTTCTTCAGGAGTCTGAAGATTAAGTTCGCTAGCCTGAAGAATTAATGGGAAACACAGAAAGTTGGCCGAGGCACTTCGGTCGCCTGAACCTAGAACTTAAGGCGCCTGAACTAGCCACTTCAAAAGCCTGAACCTCACTTTAGGCTCCTAACCCTATATTCCAAGTTAATTTTTCAAAGCTTTAAGGGACTTCGGTCGCCTGAGCTTCGACCTCAATCACCTGAACTTGTGGGAAAACTTAAAATTTTGATTTTTATTAAAAGAACTAGCGAGATATTTCCTTGATCCAATGGTTGAGATCAATTCCAAGGGAAACACACTATATATACTAAATATCTAAACCCTAGTACATAAGCAAAACGAAAAGAGAAGAGAAAAGAACTTTGGTTTGAAAGAGAATTCAGAAATCTGAGCATATTGATACACAATTGCCTACACGCTAGCTCATATTCATCAAGCTTAGGCAAATCTACTCCGAAAATCAAAGGAGATTCATTCACACAACTTTATTTCTTCTTGGTATTGAGGTTTAGTTGATTCATTTAGCTTTTCCAAGGGATTCTAATATCAACATCTATTATTGAATATCTTTAGAGAAGTTTGATATTGAGTTTTTTTCATATTCATATAAAGATTGTTTTTGACAAGTTGAATACTTGAGAAAGTTTTTATTTGGCTATTGTTTAAAGAGTAATCATTCAAGTGTGTTCAAAGTTAAAGACGTGATATTTTGGTTACTTCTAAACTAGTTGATTAGATATCCTAAGAAGTGCATAACTATATCTATACATATTGAAGGATATTTTTTGAAAATCATATACTAAGTTTTTGATCCTTGGTATTCTCATAATATAGATACATACATACATATATATATATATATATATATATATATGGGCAAATACTACCAAGATCACATTGAGATTGATATATTGAGAGAAATATTGTTTTTGACAAAGTGTGTGTCAAATCTTTGCAATCTTCAAAGCTGTTTTTTTATTCAAAGATTTAAACTAAATTCTCCAAAGTAGTGATTTATATAGATATTTTTGGGAGATTTGATAAAAAGAATTTTGTGTGTGGAAGCATATCATACATAAACGATTGAATCGTTTCATACATTCTGAGCTACAAGTTTAATCATATGTTAATGTATTAGGAATTTGAATTGTACACTCTAGCTTTTGTTGGAAGTAATTTTGAGTGTTTTACAGATTCATTGTATTCACGGTTCAGTTTGTGAATCGGGTGTGAGGAGGAAGATATATCTCTTGTAAGTAGCGGAGTAGGAGGAAGTTGTGTAATAACCCGAGGAACTTTTTAGCATCTCATCGATGAACAGAGGGGATTCGTTGACGAGGATATAGGAGGAGCTCATCGATGAGGACAGGTTTCGTCGACGAGAAAAATACTGAGAGAGTTTTTAGGGCAGTCTGAAATTCGTCGACGAGGGAGGAAGTTCGTCGACGAAATTCCTTAAGGACTCGTCAACGAGATGAAGTGTCTCATTGACAAATTTGAGGCTACAAATAGTGAAAACCTGGATTTTTCAGCAGAAAATTGGCGCAAAAACTTCCTCTCTCTCTCTCTCTCTCTTAAACGTCTCCCACTCCTTCTCTCTTCGATTCTGGGTCTGTTGCTTGTCTAATTGAAGATCTAAGGCCACCATGATGCTCCTGAAAAATTTCTCTACAAGTCTACTAGAATTGATCGTTGGTGTAGTTAGTTTGGAATTCATCCCAAACTCAGGGTATGATGTTTTATTTAGAATATGCTTTCCTTGCAGTTATAGGAAATGTTGTATGCAGGAAAATACTGATATTTTGTTTTGGGAGATGTCGTTTTTAGGGTGTTGAGTGGAGAACCCTGCGGGTGTAGGGCCAGAGTTCAGTGAAAGCTTTTCAGAAACTAGGTAAGGGAAATATGCTATGCTAGGAAATTTGAATATATTAGTAGAAATTTTACAAACATGCATGTAAACCAGTATTTATGTAGTTTTTACAGAATATGTGATTTTAAAGTATGTGTGGCCTGAGTAGATATTATTTGATATGGAGTTTAATACAGTTTTTCAGTATATCAAGTCGTACAGATATAGCTAGATATTTATAGATTTTATACAGACAGAATGTGTATACATATACAGTTTTTATTCAAATGATTATATAGACAAATATATATATATATATATATATATATATGATGGTATACAGATGTTTGTTCAAATCAGTATATATAGCATTTACAGAATGTTATGTTTTTCCTAAATGTCATAACACTCAGAGTATACAAACAGATTATACAGATAGAAGATACAGACAGATTATATAGTTATAGCATCAAGATGCTACATATATTACAGTATTTATAGTACAGAATTATAGTGTTATGGTTATTTTGGAAACATGATGAAAACAGTAAAAGAGTATATATGTGTGTGTATATATATATATATAGTATCAAATCCCTGTGAAAAGATTACAGACAGATACAGATACAGATACAAAATACAGAGCACGGTACCGTTGCTAATATAGATAGAATGCAACCACATATCTCAGATAGTGTGTGGGTACCGTCAACTGTGCTCGGAGAGTATGCAGCTCCCTAGTTCGCTAGATTGAGGAGGCCAGTTTGACGAGGTACTAGCTAATCCCGCGCCTAAGAGAGTATGCAATTTGGTCGGGCTGAGGTAGTGTAGAGTATAGTGACTTTCCTGGAGGGCCGACCAGGTTAAGTCCCGCCTACGGGCCGCACAACCCTGTCATGAGGGTTCAAATCATGACATACAGAGTTCCAGGGATAAAGCACAGTTATGTATATGTATACAGTTTTATAGTATTTGATAAATATAGTATGATATTAGTAGTATGGAAAGTAGAAAACTCAGATGATACAGTTATGTTTTAAACTACGAAAAATGTAAGATATGCTTTACAGATTCATTTGTTATTATAGCTCAGATGTTATTTAAAGTATATGTAACTTAGTCACCACACACTAGTAATAGCATATTTCCACTTACTGAACATCGACTCACCCTATTATTCTTATATTTTTCAGGTGAGCCAGTTAGGCGAGCAGATCAGGCTCGTGGATAGAGATTTCTTGATTACCCTGGTTGTAGGGTGAGTTCGTGACAAAGTTTTGTATTTTTGGGGTAGATGATATTGGAAGGAAATGTTTTATGGCTATGGTTTGTATGTACTAAGTTCTGGTATTGTATAGTATATAGGGATGTATGACTTATGTTTCCGCTGCATAGGTAAGATTACATATATATATATATATATATATATATATATATATAAATGATATGAATTTTGAGGTTGTTACAAGCTGTACTTCTTGCAAGCAGCGGATTGTAAGGAAAGCTCAGTCCCAATTTAAGAAGCAGGGATGTTAGTGAAATACTTGAGTGTGTTGCTCAAGGCGAGGATGTAGGCCGAGTTGGATGAACCTCGTAAAAATTACATTTGTCTTCTCTCTTCCCTTAACTCTTTACTTTCCAAACTACATTATATTGTTTGCATTGCATGTGGATGTTCAATTACTTTGCACACAATTAATTGGGTAAAAATATCTCAAGTTAGTTATAAATCCCACCAATTGAATTGGTAAATATACAAATAGGGATTAAGTGGTAAATAGGTTCAAAGATTTTTAAAATACCCAATTCACCCCGCCCCCCTCTTGGGATTACACCTTAATTAACATAGACCCTACGTCCCTTCACTTAAATTTTAAACTCAAAATCAAGACCAAAATTTAAGCTTGAAAGGACTTCTAGCGACCGAACCGTGTGTGTTAAAAACGCCATAGTCGACCGAATGTATATAAAGTCAAAAATTTGACCTAACTTTGGGCGACCAAACCATGGCATTGAAAATGTCTTGGTCAACAGAACAGTGACAAAGTCAAACTATTGACTGTGGCTCGGGCGACCGAACAAATTTGAACTAAACGTCCACAGTCGATCGAACCAAGTCTTGACTTTTTCCAACAACTTGAGCGTCTGAACATTTACGTTCAAAATACCCTCGGGCGACCGAAAGTGCAAGTTTCGTAGACCGAACTTGAGGTCAGGTGACCAAACCTCAAACAGGTTTCAAAGTCACCTAGTTCAGCTACCCGAACCTGTCCTCGGGCACCCGAACATGGAAAAGTTACTTTTTCTCATGTATCTATTCGGACAACCGAACCTATGGCTCAGTCGATTGAAACTCTCAAGTTGGCCAAAATTTACCGCTGGTTAATTAGGGTAAATCAGGGTTATTTTTTGTTAAACATGTTTTAAAAAATTTTAAATATTACCTTTGAGTCCCAACGGTCAAAATTTTGAGTATGTCGATAAATATGAGTTCATTTGCAAGATTAAGAGAAGATTAGTGATTTAATTAGAAAATATTTCCTCTAAATTTTTGAGAGGTCTTCTTCATACTCAAAGCCAAAATACTCTCCACTCATACTCATTGCCTTACAAAATCATTTTGAGTGAGTGTATCTTGAGAGATCCTACCACGCTTAAACTCTCATTGCTGTGTTGATTGTTGATTTTTAAAGGAGAGTTAAGCCAAAGATTTTCCCCATAAATTTAGTTCATAAATTTATTGTGTGGGGAAAATCTTGCTAGCTTGTGAGTCTTTGCACTATTATGGCAAGACTTATTAAGCTTGTCTTCTGATTGTAAAGCAAAAACCTATTTTACAAGCTTGGTTTGCTATTGTCTCTTGTGCCTGAAGCATTTGAAAAACATTTTGAGACATTTGATTATATTCTTTAAAAATCTTTGAAACCCTACTTGTGGTTGAAATATTTACATATATTGTTTCAAAGATATTATTGTAGTACACTCTCACACTCTAATTGCATATTGACATTAGTTTGAGAGTAATCTCACATATCTTCACTAATCTTATATTTCCTATCATATGGAAGTGCATTGATTATTACTTGTGTGTATTGGAAAAAATCTGCTTGTGTTTAGAAGCACTTGAATTGTATGCAAATTTCATATTCACTGTTGTATTCTAGGCATGGCCTGAGGGGGCGTTGATCTTGCCCGTAAGGATCGGTAGGGCCTTCTCAGCCTCGTAAACAGAGTTTGTAAAGGTTGAGGTCAGCCCTGGTATAATTTGACTTGGTTGTAACCGGTGCTGCTCCAACCTTTAAGTAAGCATTTGTGGAATCCTCAGACTTGTGAGCTGAGGTGGGGACGTAGGCAGTATTGGCCAAACCCCCCGATAACATTTCTTGTGCCTGATTTTAATTCGCGCAATTTATTTTCTGCACTCGAATGTTTATATTTTTAATATTGTGAATGATTGAGAAATACTAAGTCAGCTTTAATTGTTTAAATATTTGCTCAGTTATTTACCAATATAATTGGGATTGCATAAACAGACCCTAGGTTGCGTAATATTGCTGATTTGGATAAACTTAGGAATAAAATTTAAATATCCAATTCACCCCCCTCTTGGGAATATACCAATTCCAACAATTGGTATCAGAGTCTCGTTGCATTGACTAAAACGTTTTTTGCAAAAAGATTGAGATAACTCACATTGGTGTGTCCCCATTCTTCGAGGGACAATCACCTTTCAGTCCTCTAGTGTTTTGTGGTGTTGATTACACCGCTTGGAAATTTAGAATGAACATTTTTATAAAATCAAAGGACTAGCAGGCTCTGCAGGTGATTGATAAAGGAATTTGTATGCCTGTAAATGAAAATGATATTACTTTGATGCATGCAAATTCACATGCCATGGATTTACTGTATTGCGCTTTAGATTCTAATATTTTGCTTGAGATTATGACATGTACAAATGCGAGGGAGATATAGGTTGAGCTGGAAAAGAGATATGGAGAAACCCAGGAAAAGGAGACTGCCACTCCAAATGCTCCAAGCCTAAATGATCAGGTAGTGGCTAATCATGGGCAAGTTACATCAGTAGACAATGAGGTATATGAATCTTACCCTACCTTATTTACTAATTCGTGCAATGAAGCATGTGATGATTCTAATGCTGAATCATGTGATATATCATATGTTGAATCTTTAGTTGCCTCTAATGACTGCCTTGACGATAATGCATTTATTAATTCATGTGTTGTTTACTATGATGATTCTTGTGCCAAAACATGTGATAAACCATATGATGAATCATCTATTGTTTTCAATAATAATACCGTTTATAATGCATGCATTGATTTATTTGAGTGTTATTATGATATATCTGATGCCAAGTCATGCAATAAATCTAATGATAATGGCATGCTCTCTAACAAGGAACTAGAATGTACTTTATTGAAAATGAATAAGCTTCTAGCTAGGGTGTCTAAACAGAAAATATTTTTGAAAAATAAAAATAGAAGGTTGGCAAAACAATTCAAAGATCTAAGAAAATATCATGCCACCTTAGAGAAGAAGAAGATTGTGAAAGTGTTGAAAATCATCTGCTTAGAAAGAATAATTGAAAATTATTCTGAAATGATTTTCAAATCCAAAAATAAGAAGTATAATTCAAATAAACCCTTATGAGCTAAAAGAAATAAATCCTTTCAAAAGAGTTTATCTTACAAATCTTATTACCATGCCTCATTAAGCAAAAATAGAATAAATAAGCATAATCTTTTATGTATATTCAATACATGCTTATTTTGCAAAAATACGTGGCACGTATGGTTTAATTGTTTACTCATAAGTGCTAGAGACTTAGAAAAGGAAAAGAAATGGATAATCAGCGAAGCAAACCCCGTAGGACCTAAGGAAAAATGAATTTAAATTAATATTATTTAATCATTTAAGTCCTCCTCAGTTCCTAGGTTTAGGGGCAGTGATGACAACAGGTTTGAGAAGTGGTTGGTGCTTAAAATATCAAACCTTAGTATATGCATTCCCTATATTGTTATACTAAGAATCGAAATCCACTTCTTGTGCCCCGATAAATAATACCAAATGCTTAATTCATACTTAAATATAAACACCTTAAGTTAAGCATACTTTGTCCATTTCACAAAATTGAGCTTTACGAAATTCATCTTGCCATATATCATTTAATCCAAAACGCTTTAATCAAAATTGAGTCATCAACTTGGCTAAAGCACTAATGATAATAAATGCCTATCTCACTAAGTGCCTATTAAAAGACATCTATCAGAATCAAGTTAAGGGATATCTACTAAGGGAATCAGGTTTCTCTTTCAGTTAAATCTAAATATTTTCCTTATGCTTAAATTGTAAAAATCGTCGATTTAGAGCTTCAAATGATGTTGAATGGCTAATATGATTGCCTAGGTCTCAATCTAGATGAATGCATAAAATTCAAGTAGACCTATGCATATGCATTCTTAAATAGAAAGTCATTCCAGCTTGTGCCTCTCACTCATTAGGATTCTCAAAGAAAAAAGGCAATGTAGTCTTAGTTCATTTAAAGAAATTTTTATTGTGACTTTTTGGTCCTCTAAGCCTAAGTATGATAAGCCAAGATTAAATCACGAAAAATCTAAAACACTTGGCTAAGTAATTAGATAATGAAAAAGACATAAAATGGTTTAGCACATAACTCAGGGGGAGCATTTCTCTTTCATGGCTATATACTTTGAATGCTCTCATGATACTTATATCCATATGCCCTTATGATAAACACATTGCAAATCACTATCCATATCGTACTGATTGGTTAAATATCTTTGATGGATAGCTTATTTTTCTTGAACTATTGATTACTACTGGATTGCATGCTTATATTGAAAGTCTCCTACATGGCGGATGGAGTGATGTGTATTGCATGCTGGTAGTGGATATAGGTTCTCGTGTGCCTTGAATTGAATCATAAATTGCTTATTTGAACCAATCAGGTATAAGTTTTATGGGAAAACGGCCAATTTACAGACGACATGTTGCCGAAATTTTGGTAGATTTTTTTCCCAAAGTAAAACATTGTACAAAGATAATTATGTTAAATAATTGATAAAATATTTTTAAAAGGATGAGTGAAAACTAATTGAATATTAAATTTCATCCTATCATAATCATCAAATAGTTAGAGGAGCTCAACTCCATCCCTAAAGAAAGAGCATAAAGAACTTATATGCATCATGCTTTATTTTTTGAATATTGAGGCTCTTCTAAGAATCCTGAATATCATATCCCGCTTTTAAAGCTCTATGTTTTGATATGGATTGTTCTAGATTATGTGTTTTATTTCATGGCTTAATATATATATTTTCTGATGCATGTGTGACCTATAGAAATGATTATACTGATCGAATGATAAAATGAATAAATCTTAATCCAGTATATTCGTTTTAAAAGACTTTAAAAAAATGATTACTTATACTACTTGGCATACTTAATGAAATTAATCCTTATTAAGTATAAGCAGTTTATTTCACCTAAGCTTGGATTCAATTTGAAAGGGGAAGCATCTTAAACTAAACTCTTATCTTGTTATGCTCACCAGTATTTTAGGCTTAGATGTGTTTTGAAATTACTGTGGCATGTGCTTAATTGTAATGCTTTATTAAAATTTTACCGCTTTGCCACAAGTTCGATGTTTCTTTTGCCATATGATCTTGCATGTGATTGTTAAATCTTTAGGATCATTGTGGTTGTGTTTTTCTGGTTATATTATGAAATTGTGCTTAAATGCTAAACCAGAATGACATTTTCTTGCTTGCTTTAAATTAAATTTTTTTTGGAAAGCAACCCCCAGTACTTTAAACAAACATCATAAGGGGGATATATATTTATTATTATATACATATATATTTTTAAATTACATAACTGGTTCAGTAACTTCAAGTGAAAATGCATGTGAACTAATTAGATCATGTTTATGCTCAAATCTATTTTTTTATATATGCCACATGTCTTCAAATTCCAATTTTCTGTGGGTCTAATGAAATGTTTAAATTGCAATGGTTTGAGGATATTTCTGGTTGGACTTTGTTTTCGTGACATAAAAATATTTAAATAACCAGTTATACTGTTTGTGTACTCAAATTGCTATATTTTTCAAAATAGTTGTATTTTTTTTCATGCCCTTTTGCTGATGACAAAAGAGGAAGATGTGTTAAGAGCAAAATTAGTCCTTTCTCCCTGAACTTTTGTTATTCAATTTGAAAATGATTGCTGTATTTAAATGAACAACTTGAATCATTCCAAAGTCGTCATACTTGTATTTGAACTTTATTGAATATCATTTTGTTTTTGTGCATATTGGTAGGAGGAGCCTTATCAAGTGAACCCACATTTTGCTCCTATGTTTGTCATCATCAAAAAGGAGGATATTATTGACTTTTTGGGTCCATCCCTTGTTTTGATTATGACAAACCATAGTATCTCATCTGTGTCCTTTGAGTATTTGAACATGTTTAGTTTTCTAAGCACGGATGACAGATGAGAAATAGAAGTCGAGAAGCACTTAAACGAGCATAACCCGGCGTTCTCCAGGGAATTGCAAAGGAGCGGCGCATGAAGACCTATCTTAAAGCGGCACATGAAGACCTGTCTTTGTTTTAAGTTGTACTTTTATATTTTATTTTATTTATTTGGGTCTGTAATATTAATCCAAGGTCAGTAATAATTTAATGCATGTCATGCATATAGGATTATAAGTTCAATAAGGACCATACGAAAAAGCAAAAGACCATAAACAAACTTCGGTCAACCGACGCTAGGTTTTTAGGCTTAATTAAAAAGCCTAGACCTTAGATAGACCGTAGGTCCCTACACTTAAATTTTAAACTCAAAATTAGGACTAAAATTTAAGCTTGAAAGGACTTAGGGTGACCAAACCGTGTGCATTGAAAGCGCCTTGGTCGACCGAATGTATAGAAAGTAAAAAATTTGACCTAACTTCAGGCGACCGAAACTTGGTGTTGAAACCACCTCGTTCGACCGAACAGTTGAAAAGTCAAAATGTTTACTATGGCTCGAGTGACCGAACAAATTTGAATTAAACGTCCACGGCTGACCGAACCCAAGTCTTGAACTTTTCCAACAACTCGGCCACCCAAACATTTATGTTCAAAATACCATAGGGCAACCGAAAGTGCAAGTTCGGCAGACCAAACTTTAGGTCAAGCAACCGAACGTCGAGCAGGTTGGAAGATTGCCTAGTTTAACCACCTGAACCTACCCATGGGCACCCGAACATGGAAAAGTTATTTTTTCTCATGTGTCTGTTCGGGCGACCGAACCTATGGCTTGGTTGACCGAAACTCTTGAGTTGGCCGAAATTTATTGCGGGTTAATTAGGGTAAATCAGGGTTATTTTTTGCTAAACATGTTTTAAACAATTTTAAATATTACTCTTGTGTCCCAACAGTCAAAATTTTGAGTATGTCTATAAATATGAGTTCATTTGCAATACGAAGAGAAGATTAGTGATTTAATTAGCAAATATTTTCTTTGAATTTTTTAGAGGTCTTCTTCATACTTAAAGCCAAAATACTCTCCACTCATACTCATTCCCTTGCAAAATCATTTTGAGTGAGTGTATCTTAAGAGATCCTACACTGCTTAAACTCTCATTACTGTGTTGATTGTTGATTTTTAAAGGAGAGTTATGACAAAGATTTTCCCCATAAATTTAGTTCATAAATTTATTGTGTGGGGAAAATCTTGCTAGCTTGTGAGTCTTTGCACTATTATTGCAAGACTCATTAACCTTGTCTTGTGATTGTAAAGCAAAAACCTTTTTGACAAGCTTGGTTTGCTATTGTCTCTTGTGCATAAAGCATTTGAAAAACATTTTGAGACATTTGATTATATTCTTTGAAATTCTTTGAAACCCTACCTATGGTTGAAATATTTACATATATTGTTTCAAAGATATTATTGTAGTACACTTTCACACTCTAATTGCATATTGACATTAGTTTGAGAGTAATCTCACATATCTTCACTGAGCTTATATTTCCTATCATATGGAAGTGCATTGATTATTACTTGTGCGTATTCATACAAATCTTCTTGTGTTTAGAAGCATTTGAATTGTACGCAAATTTCATATTCACTGTTCCATTCCAGGTGTGGCCTAAGCGGGCATTGATCTAACCCCTAAGGATTGGTAGGGTCTTCTTCGCCCTGTAAGGAGAGTTTGAGATCAGCCCTGGTGTAATTTGAGCCGGTTGTAACTGGTGTCGCTCCACCATTTAAGTGAACATTAGTGGAATCCTCAAACTTGCGAGCTGAGGCGGGGACGTAGGCAGTATTGGCCAAACCCCCCCGTTAACATTTCTTGTGCCTAATTTTAATTTGTGCAATTTATTTTCTGCACTTGAATGTTTATGTTTTTAATATTGTGAATGATTGAGAAATACTGAGTCGGCTTTAATTGTTTAAATATTTGCTCAGTTATTTACCAGTATGATTAGGATTGCATAGACAGCCCTAAGTTGCAAAATACTCCTGATTTGGATAAACCTAGGAATAAATTTTTAAATACCCAATTCACCATCCTCCCCCCCCCCCCCTGGGAATGCACCAATTCCAACATCTTCCCTGGAAATCTCTAAATCATCCATTCTAAAAATAGAGCAAAAAAGGGATAAGAATTCCATTATAATAACCCTATCAACACAATCATTAATCTAAATCCCAATATATACCTAACTTTTCAATTTAGGAACAGTATCACAACTTAGAAACGAAATCATTTAAGGTTTACCATGACTTTTTCTAAGGCTGTCGACTACTTCAGAAAAATCGTAGGAAATCGTCGACATATTTCCGCCTCCAGGCTACGAAACAAAATCTTACAACTCTTAACACCTAGCCTACCCATTTCCTATCCTCTGTATCGCCTATTCCTATACTCTAATATTAATCATCCTTGAGTTTGCAGAATCCCAAAACCTAATGCTCTGATACCAAATTGTAACACCCTGAACCCAAAACTAGGGTTCAAAGTGTTATTTGAAATATATCTCTAATACCACCTTATGATGCCCCGAACCAACCAAGTGGGGTCTGGGTGCCACGTGTTCTATTACCTGTACCTAGCTCTATATTAGTTACGCAGCGGAAATAATAACAACTCCTCAATAATATACCAGAGTTTCTATAAGTTGATAACGTCAAAAGCATTCTCCAACAACCACTATTCAAAATTATACATCTCAGAAAACATAAACAAACCCAAAAATATACCCATCCAAAGTCTATACCCTCTCTTTCAAAAATGCTATCCCATCCCCCCGAGCTCCCTAAGCTTGAACCCGTGGAGGTCCTGAAAATGTGAAATTCAACTATTGGGTGAGACACATCTCAGTAAGGATGTAATACATTAAATCAGTGTGTGACAATCCTGAGGTTTAAGTACAACCTATAAATATTCATTATTTTCAAATGAAACCACAATTATGAGATCGTTCTTTGTTCCTACTCAAACACATGCAAGGTATTTTACCAATGAGAGTTCCCAAGGATAGAGATGATTAGCTGCTCATACTAGTAGCACTCCTCTGCTCTGATACCTATGCAACTTACGATCACAACTAAAGCATATCATAGCACTTACCTTACTTGGTAAGCCCTCAGGTAGTTAATTTATCTCGTACTCACACATTCACACAAAGGTTTACTAACAGAAGTTCCGGATAATAGGGAAGATTACCCACCCATACAAGTAGCTTCCCTCTACCCTAATACGTTATGCAGCTTATAGCTACATCTGATACCTATCAGGGCACTAGCATTTCTCAGCAAACCCTCGGGCAGAGTGTATACTTCACCTCAAATACATACTATAATATAATATATAATACATTTCTTTCTTTACTTTGTATATGTTATCTCTGTATTATTCACTTCACATTTCACTTTTCATATTCACATTCATATTCTACATTTTTCATTCGTATATTCATGTCGACTTTCACATATTTTGTTTTCATATCATTCTCGTCTGCTATTCTTATATCCATTGTTCTTATATATGCTATTCCCATATCTACTCTTCTCATATTATCAATGGTTAAAATAACAATTATGCATTTAGAACTCTCTATACCAGTCAAAAATCATAGTCATGCTTCCGCCCCATGATGGGTTGTGCGGCCTGAAGGCTAGACTTAACCCTAGTTGGCCCTCTAGAATTAAATCAACCACATTCTACAGTCTATAGGTCTGATTGGTTGTTCCCATACTAGTCTAGACTCCAGGGGGACCCTACCCATCCCAGCACAATCGACCATCTCGTCTTCACACTCGATCTAAGTCGATAGTGTACCATACATATCCGCAACAGTACTGTGCTCTTTTCTGGTCCACTGGAGTTCTTAAACTATACATTGTAATTTAACATCATCAAACACATGCAAAACAAATCATATCACACTTTAATTCTCAATGCATTTCCAATATTTCCTACATCTCATACATATATCAAAGTTTAAACACAAAAACTTCATTTTACTCATGTCACACAATTTTACAACATATTTCATACGTTTACGGTAAAATAAGCCAACCCAAATTCATCATTCATATACTGAAAATATGCATTTAATTTCTTACACAATTATCTAGAAAATCTATTGTTTTAACATTCCATTCTCACAAATAATATCTAGTAGCACAACCATAAGCTCGTAGATTTACAATTCAAATGGTTGGGTTTTCAAAACCCACATGAAAATCATATACATATATACATAATATTTCCATTTTTCACTGGTTATTTCTTAAAAAATCCTGGTTTAATATATTCCCCGTATCTGATTTCTTGAACTACGCCAGTAGGGACCCCAAAATGATGTCTATGGCGCTCACCCGAACCCTGATTCAAAAAGACTAGTTTAATCAAATAAACCCCAAATAACCTACTACTTCAACATTTCCTCAAACCATAAACCTTGAATAAACATTTTAAACCCCAAAAACTAGGAATCCTAACCCTTACCTCAACTTTGGAGGGATGCCTGGAAAGCCCAGTTTAGAAATCTGCTCCGCTAGATGTATAGTGAATCTCCCCTAGAACGTCGTAGCAGTTCTGGTTTGTTGATTTAGGCTGAATCCAGGCCAGAATCTTAGAAAGAAGGCATAGAAAACCATTTTAGAGAGAGAAAAACGAAGAAGAATGAATTTCTTCGCGGAGAAGCAACCCCAAATCAATTTATATATGATGTTGCCACGTGACTTCGTCAACGAAAAAACAAGATTTATCGATAAGCCACTAAAGGGAATTCGTCGAAGAGAGGATGCATTCGTCGATGAAACCTAAAATCTGAAATTCACTCTCTCGAGATATCTTTGTCGATGAAGGACTGCACTTCGTCGATGATCCCTAGAAGATCACTCGTTGACGAAGATAAGAGATTCGTCGACGAGGTCTAATGTCTTTTCCTTTAATATTTCCCCTTTTCCCCTTATTATTTATTTATCTATTATATTTATTATCTTTCCTAATTATTTTAATAGTTATAATTTTTCGGGTCTCTACATTTAAATCACTCACACAGTTAATAAGTATGCTGAAAATTAAATAGTAAGGGAAAGAGAGTGAGACCGAGTTTTTTACGAGGTTCGGCTTATGCCTAGCCTACGTCCTCACCTTAGGGAACAACCTAAGGATGCCACTAACATGTTCCTTTATAGGCAGAACAACTAACTTGTTTTTCTGCAATTAATGAAGCTAGTTGGTTATGGCATAGGCGCTTAGGACACGCTAGCATGGACTTGTTGTCAAAACAAGTAAGAAAAGATTTAGTAAAAGGCTTGCCTAAAATATCATTTGTGAAAGATAAAATCCGTGATGCATGTCAAATGGGTAAGCAAACAAGATCCAGCTTTAAGAAAAAAAAAATGTATATCTACCACTAAACCACTTGAAATGCTTCACTTAGATTTGTTTGGTCCTAATTCTGTGCAAAGTCTTTGTGGAAAATCATATGCTTTTGTCATTGTTGATGACTATTCTAAGTTCACATGGGTGTTGTTTATCTCAAATAAAAATGAATCATGTGAACAATTTACTAAGCTTTGTAGAAGAATTCAAAATGAAAAAGGCTACAAGATAACTCACATAAGAAGAGATAGGGGCACTAAATTTAAAAATGAAGGCATAGAAGATTATTGTGACCTAGAGGGTATATTACACAACTTTTCTGCGCCAAGGACCCCTTAACAAAATGGCGTGGTAGAAAGAAAGAATAGGTCTTTACAAAAAATGGGTAGGACCATGTTGAATGAGCATAAGCTTCCTAAATATTTTTTGGCTGAGGCCATAAATACTGCATGTTATGTCATGAATAGGGTATTGATTAGATCTTCACTAAATAAAACCCCTTATGAATTGTGGAACAACCATAGACCTAATATTTCCTATTTTCATGTTTTTGGTTGTAAATGCTTTATGCTTAGGGATAATGAGCATCTAGGAAAATTTGACTCTAAATCTAATGAAAACATTTTTCTAGGTTATTCTCTTAATAGTAAAGCATGTAGAGGTTTCAATAAAAGAACCATAACTGTCATTGAATCTATTCATGTTGTATTTGATGAATCAAATCCGTTTTCTAAGAAAAATGATGAAGATGACATTGACATTAGAAAATGCTTAGACAAGTTTTCTATTAAAAACAATGCAAGTGAGAATTCAAAAATTAATGATAAATCATCTGAAGATAATGACATTAGGAATGAAGTTCAGGAGTTGCCTAGAGATTGAAAATTCACCATCCTATAGATCAAATCATAGGTGAACCTCCCCGTGGTGTAGCCACAAGATCTTCCTTGAAAAATATAGTGAGTCATTCTGCTTTCTTGTCCCAATAAGAACCTAAAAATATTAAAGAAGTCATTCGTATGCTACTTGCTTATGCCGCTTTTAAAAAATTTTAATTGTTTCAAATGGATGTTAAAAGCACTTTTCTTAATGGCTATATTAATGAAGAAGTGTATGTAGAACAACCACCCGATTTTGAAAATCATAAATGTCTAGATCATGTATACCGATTGTCTAAAGCCTTGTATGGATTGAAGCAAGCTCCTAGAGCTTGATATGAGAGGCTTAGTGGGTTTCTACTAGAAAATAGGTTTACTCGTGGCAATATTGACACTACACACTTCATCAAATCAAAAATGATGATATGCTTCTAGTTCAAATTTATGTTGATGATATCATTTTTGGAACAACCAATGATGAGTTGTGTAATGAGTTTGCCAAATGCATGCAAAGTGAATTTGAAATGAACTTAGTTTCTTTTTAGGGCTGCAAATTAAACAAGCTAAATATGGAACTTTCATATGCAAATCTAAATATGTTAAGGACTTGCTAAAGAAATTTAATATGGAAAATAGTAAAATTCATAGTACTCCTAAGAGTTCTTCCATCAAACTTGATAAAGATGAGTAAGGAATCTCTGTTGATGTAAAATTGTATCGTAGCATGATTGGGAGTCTTCTATATCTTATAGCTAGTAGGCCTAATATTATGTTTAGTGTGCGCATATGTGCTAGGTTTCAGGTCATTCCTAAGGAATCTCATCTATTGGCAGTGAAATGAATCCTTAGGTATCTAGTTGAAACCATAAAGTTAGGATTATGGTATCCTAAGCATACGACCTTTGAGATTGTTAGTTATACTGATGCTGACTTTGTCGGTAGTAAGGTTGATAGGAAGAGTACTAGCGGCACTTGTCACTATTTAGGACAATCTCTCATTTCTTGGTTCTCCAAGAAACAAAACCTAGTTGTCTTATCCACAACCGAAGCAGAATATATTGCGGCTGGAAGTTGTTGTGCTCAAACTCTTTATATTAAACAATAACTTATGGATTTTGGGTTGCACTACGATACAATACCGATTAAATGTGATAATACTAGTGCAATCAACATTTCAATGAATCTTATCTCACATTCATGAACTAAACACATTGAGATTAGATATCATTTCCTTCATGATCATGTGTAGAAAGAGGATGTGGCACTTGAGTTTGTGTGCACAAGTGAACAATGGCACTAAAATTTTCACTAAACCACTTCCAGAAAATAGGTTCATATAAATTAGACATGAACTAAGTCTCATGCATAGTAGAGATGCTTCCTAGACATTTGATAGAGTGCATCAACTTAGGCGGAGCTTTATAACAAATCTCAAGTCTAACAATTGATATAACTATTGGTATCTTTCATTGGTTTAGACTTTATGAATTTATTTGTGTTTTGCAATGCATAATTCTCATATCTACTGCATGATGATGATTGTGTTCATGTTTTACGTCTTGATCATACTGGAACAGTTTGGGTTAAGTAATTGTGGATAAACTGTTAATATTAAAACTCAAAATAGGTCATTTTTTATACAAGAATTTTAGGGAAATGTCTTATTTTCAAACGGCATGCTGCCAAAATTTTTTTAAAATTCCCAAACTTCTTTTGTGTGCTAATAGTTTATACCCAATGCCTAAGGCTATTAACTTCATACCCCCTTTTGCTGTTTCCAAAAGGGGCAGATGCATACGAGGGCAAAAATTGGGCTGCACTTAAAAGAAAAATTGAAAGAAAAATTATTTGCATTGATAAATTTTTAAATTATGCATATTGTTATGGGGAGCCTTCTAAGGCTATAGCCACTTTTTGCATAGTATATTTGTCATCATCAAAAAAGGGGAGAATTTTTACCTTATAGGTCAGACCTGGTTTTGATAATGACAAATACTCTAGTATTTGATAGCTTTCAAGTGTATGTGCGGGTTTTTATTAACAAATTAAGTAATGACACATGAAAGCAAAGCATGAAGACCCTGAAGACTATTTTTATGATTGTAATTCATTTTATCTAATGCGGGTCTATAATAGTAATTAGGAGAAAAATGCCCTGTAATAATTATCTACATATTAGGCATATAGGATATATGGTAAGCTCAGTAGACCTTAGGTCCCAACACTTATGCACAAGTAAGTCCTCATTATCATTCACAAATTAGAGGGATCAAAACTGAGATAAACTGGACTTAAATTGAAAAATCCTGTGAGAGGTTGGGTGACCAAAACCCTAATGTTCAGAACACCTTAGGCGCCCAAACCGCTAGGAAGTCAGCAGGTTGACCTGGTTTTGGGTGACCAAACCAAAAATGAGCATATCGTCTCTAGGCGACTGAACCCTTAAAAGGAAACTTTTTACCAACTCAGGTCACCAAAGGTTTTAGTTCAAAATAGGCCCCGAGCAACCTAACACTTGAATTCAATTAATTGAATTTAGTTTCAGGTACCCAAACCGCGAACAGAAACATTCTGACTTTTGTTCAACCAACCAAGCTTGAACTCGTGCACCCGAATCTTTAAAAATAACTTTTTTAGCTGAGCCTATTAAGGTGACTGAACTAAGGTTCAGCCACTTGAAACCTCTCAAGTTGATTAACATTTTACCCTAGTTAAAATGCTTTAAACAGGGTTAATTTTTCTAATGTATTTTAAAACATTCCTAATAATACCCTACATGTCCTAAACGATTATATTTTGGCCTTTGTATATATATATAGGGCCTCATTTGGGTGGATTAGCAATAAGATTAAGAAAATCATTAGCAAAAATCCTCTCTATTTCAAAATCCTATTTTACCCAAATATTCTCATATCTTCATTCCCTTTATACATCTTGACATTGTGAGAGCTTATTGATTGTGCCAGTGCTTATTAGATATTACTAATACTCCCTTTGCTTTGGTTGATTATTGATATTGATTTTGGGGAGTTTAGTTAAGTTTATCCCATAGATTTGGATATTGTAAATCTTGTGTTGGGATAAACTAACAAGCTTAAGGATCTTTATATTATCATTGCAAAATTTCTATAGCTTTGATTTTGTTATGCAAATATTTTTCCAAGGTATAGTATTTTCAAACTTCTCTTGTGCTTATTTCATTGAAGGAAAATATTTTGAATTAGTTTGAATATTTGATTAGCATCTTTGAAACTCTAATTTGTTATTGAGATTTGATATAACTTGTTTCAAAGATATAGCTTGATTAGAACACTCTTGAGCATACTTGTTCTCACATCTTGTTAAGTGTTGCTTGCACAAAGACACACATCATTGAGCTTACATAACTTATATTGTTGATGTGCATATGTTTGATTACATCTGGTACATATCTGCTTTACTGAGAAGTATAATCACTGTACTGGTTATATTGTGAAAACTGTTGTATTCCGAGCGTAGCCTGAGGGGACGGTAATCCAGTCCGGTAAGGATTGTTTGTAAAAGTTGAGGTCAGCCCTGTGCTAATTGACCTGATTGTTTAGGTGTCGCTCCACCCGTTAAGTGAGCTTATAATGGTAATCCTTGTGCTTGTAAGTCAAGGCAGGGACGTAGGCAGTTTGCCAAATCTCGATAACATTTCTAGGTGTCATCTCTATTTACCGCTTTCTTGTGCATGCTTGGTTAATCTAATTATGCCATTTAATTTTCAATGTATATTTAAATTGATTTAATTTATCTGCACTGGATTGAACTTAAAGTTGTGTAATACTACTGTTAGGGGATTGACCTAGGGCATTAATTTTTAAAATTCCAATTCACCCCCCTCTTGGGATTATGGTAAAGCTAACATATAACTTTAGAAATTATATTTCAAGGTATTTAAAAAGTGGTTTCTAGGTCTTTGATTATCCCTACAGAGTTTCAGTGCATTTATATTGATTTTTACTTGAAGTACTTACATAAGACTTTTGTAACCTGAACCCTTAAACCCGGTCTGGTGCGTTATACTTGATTAAATTCTAATAATCCATAATTAAATCATACATACGCAGCGAAAAACATAACTATGATCCTCAATCATAATAATAAATACCATAGTTTATTAATTCTAACTATATTTCCATATATCCACATATCTTTAAAAATATACAGTATTCGCAAAAACCAGTATGTTCCACAACCATCCATAACTCAAAAAACTTTACAACATAAAATATAAAACATAACTTATTTACATCCCAAATATCATAAAAAATATTTATACCCTTTTCTTTATCTAGAACCCCAAAAAATGATATCAACCTCGAGCTTCTCTAAGCTAGTTTACGTGGTGATCCTGAAAAGTTAAATTCATATTCGGGTGAGACATATCTCAGTAAGGGAAAGAAACAATATATATTAAAACAGTCTGTGGTCAACATGAAATTATAATCAAAATTTTAATATCATTTGCAAACCATTAATATAAATTCTAAAATCATTTTCTGAACCTAATCATACACAAGCAAAATATTCACCCACGAGACTACCCAAGGATAGGGGTGATTACTCGCTCATACAAGTAGCACCCCTCTGCCCTGATACATTAGGCAACCCAAAGGTCACAATTGAAGCATACTAGGGCACTTACCTTACTCAGTAAGTTATCAAGTGATAGATTAATCTCATACTCACACAGTTCATACAAAAGTTTACCAGTGAAGGCCCCCAAGAATAAGAAAATCTACCCACCCATACAAGTAGTTTCCCTCTGCCCTAGTGCGTTATGCAGTCTACCGCTACATCTGATACTACTAGTGCACTCGCCTTTCTTAGTAAGCCCTCAGGCGAAGAGTTTGTCCCGCCCTAGCATAACATGTTCTACAACATAAATACTTGATAGTACCTTAATACATTATTCCGTCTATCATTATTCAACCATCCATAATTGTTCATATTCATAACTTTAGGATTTCATAACATTTCACTTTACGTAACCTTTCACATTTTACATCGTTCATATTTCATATCCATTTCATTCACATTTCCATTTCGTTTCTTTCATTCGTACTATAGCTCCTATTAGCTGTACATCTGTTAGTTCACATAGATATGCACTAGAATCTGCTTACGCAGCTCCTTTTAACTGTCATCAATTAGTTTACAACTCCTTTTAGCTGTCGTTGCATACATGGTTGCATTATCAAACACAAGCAACATAGTCCTTATAACATTTCATTACCAATGCATTTCTTACATAGCTTGTGTCTCATACATATAACATATGTTTACACTACATTACCATCTACTCATGCCGCACAATTTAGTAGTAAAACTCATACATTGCATGTAAAATAAGTCAACCAACATTTAATGTTTATATACTGAAAATATACCTTCATTTCTTACATAATTATCTTGAAAATATTTTCCACTTTCAACAGTTCATTTTCACATATATGTAGCTAAATAAGCAGCCCTAAGCTCAGAAAACATAATTTACATGGTTGGAATTTTATACCCACATGAAAACATATATACCTATATATAACATAATCCATTTCCATTTAATACATGAAAACTTGATTTAATATATAAATTTCCCCCTTACCTGTATCCTTAAACTACACCAACCGGTATCCCAAACTGATGTCTATGATGCCCACCCGGATCCTAGTTCAAAAACCCTAGTTTAATCAAATAAACCCTAAATAAACTACTATTTCTACATTTTCTCAACTTAATAACCTTAAATAAATTTTTTAAAACCTAAAACTAAGAATCCAAACCCTTACCTCAACTTAGGAGTGCTTTCCCAAAACCCCAATTTAGAAAACTGATTCGCTAGATATGTAGAGAATCTTCCCTAGAACACCGTAGCGACCTTCGATCGTTGATTCAGGTTAAATCGGGATTGAATTCTTAGAGAGAAGGCAAAGAGATGACTTTAGAGAGAGAAAGCTTAAGGACAATAAGTTTCCTTCACAAAAAAGCTTCCCTAAACCTTCTTATACTCGACTTTGCCACTTGGACTCGTCAACGAGAAAATAGGACTCGTCAACAAGAAAATAAGACTCATCGACGAACCACTGAAGAACACTCATCGACAAGGTCGTGAACTCGTTGACGAGTTTCAGAACATCTCAACTCTCTCGGTTAATCCTCATCAATGACACATACATACTCGGTGACAAGTTTCTGAAGATCTCTCGTTGACGAGAAAATCCTACTCTTCGACGAGCACTTGTTTGTACCCTTTTTCAATTTCTTTTCCTTTTTTTTCTTCTAAACTTTTCTTTTCCCCTCTTTTCCTTTATTCCTTATTTATCTTTTTCATCTATTATTTTTTTGCCATTTATTTTATCATTAAAATTTTCTAGGTCATTATAACTTCCTTTAGACTCTAAATCCTTCAATTTTTGAAGTCTTCATGTATGTCCTTGATTTGAGTCCATCTTGTCTTGAGCTTCAACATTCTTTGAACTTCCATGATATTTGTCAAACTTTGGGCTTTCATAGTATTTGTCAAACTTTGAGCTTTCATAGTATTTGTCAAACTTTGAGCTTTGTCACCCTTTGATCTGAGCGTTGCTTGAATCACTTGTTTGTATGTTTTCATTGTATTCTTGCGATTACTTGTTCTTGAGCTTTCTAATATTTGATTCCTAAAACATTACAACTTTGAAACATATTAAATTCCCTTGATTTTTTATCATCAAAATAAGAGTCGCAAGCCTTGTAGGCCAACAAATGTCATGGGATTTCCATGCACCTTTACTTCCTCAAGAGTTAAAATTCTTTCATTGGCCCTCCTTTTTTACCCTTGAGATTCATATATTACATGTATCAAGGTGCCCCTTCATCTTTTTGTTATTAACATTGTTTTATTCACCATCATTTGTATTGTGGAATTTTTTTTTTCAAAAAAAAAAACATAAATAAATGATACAAAACAACCATCTGGTTGACATGCCAAATTTTTTATTAATGACTTCAACCCATTATGGAGTGTGTTTCATACAGATGCTTAAAAATAATTGGTTGGGTTTTCATACTCAGTACATGTCTTTATAAAGAGGGCTTTGAATTCTAGAGGGGAATGTAGCAAACAATCCTTTTGAGATTTTCTTTGGCTTTTTTTTTTACACTTAATTATAAATCATTTAATCAAAGACAACAGAACTCATTTGTTTATTTTCAAGGAAAATTGCCTATAATTTGTTACTTTATTAAGGTGTGTATTGTTCATTATCCATTTGTAAACCTAATGTGTGAGCGCACAGGTGTGCGTTCATGTGTCAATGGGTGGGTGGGTGGGTGTGTGTGTGTGTGTGTGTGTGTGTGTGTGAGAGAGAGAGAGAGAGAGAGAGAGAGAGAGAGAGAGAGAGAGAGAGGACAACATGGGCATTATGAGGCCTTTCTAGCTAGTTGGCTAAAGCATTGGCGAACAGTAAGCTTTGTTAACTTATAAATATTTGTTCAAAAACTTCAACCAATTGGCTAGCATTGATAGTCATTTTTTACCTACTAAAATAACAAAACTTAACTGAATATATGTAAAATTAAGCTTAGAAAATAAAGGAATAGGTTGCAGAGTAGCATTGTCGACCAACCATTTATTGGCAATTGATCAACCTTTTATTTTTCTCTGGTTTGGCACCGCTTGATAGTAGCTGACTAACCTCTACAGGCAGTTGACCAGCATAGCGAAATTTAGATCTTAAAGATATTTTCATTTGATTGACTAATGGATCTAGCCATGCCTAGTGTCCTACTAGATATGCCAGTTGGTAGTTGCTGGTTGATAGTTGTTAGTTTGAATTTAAATTTTTGAATTTCAAATTCAAATGTTATTTCTTTTCATCTCTTGAAAGGTCTATAAAATAAACCCTTTTGGAGAATTTTTGGAAATGTCCAAGTGGGGATAAGGAGACAAGTACATAGAGAATTCGTGCCTCTTTTAGGGTTAGAAAAAGAGGGTTGTAGCCTTGAAGTTTCTGAAGAAAAATCCAACTCTTCTTGTTTTCACTTAAGGGTTCCTTAGGATGTAAGCATTTTTCAGTGTATTTTCACTTGGTTTACATTGATTGCAGTAATACATGTCACTTCTTTAGCTCTTTTATTTAGTATCGTTGTAGTTTTCTATTTTTCTATTTTTGTATGATGAAGATATAGTTTTCTATTTCTGTTGTCGATTTTATATTTTTTGTGATAAAAATTAAAAATTATATTTTATGATTTTAAGTTGTTTTGACAATTTATTGCCATAATTTTTAATACGCAAAAATAATTTTTTCGGATTAAATCATTCATGTTATAAATTTTTAAATTAAAATTAAAATATTAACGATTATATGAATTTAAATAAAAATATACATAAATTTCAAAACATAATATAGTAGTCAATTACAAAATATTTTTACTATCTTTTAATTGTCATATCCAATAAAATATTTATTGTAAAGCAAATTTTGAAAGTGTAAAAATTAAGTAAAATAATTAAGATAATTGTTTTTATTATAGTATTTTTTTAAAATATGCATTATTTTGAAATTTTATAAATTTAATTATATTTTTACGACATTATTTAACTTAAAGATGAAGATGAGAATACCCTTGGAGGTTGTTGGGGACTCCCAAGCTTTTTATTTTCTTTTGGTTGCAAGTAAAGGTCGCAATTTATATACGTGAAGATTGGGGTACTATTTTGGCGTCAACACTTTGGCATGCTAGGCAGTGGAAGTTGTTTTCATGTGATGATCTTTATAATTTGAACCACCAAAAGGAATATACGGGGAGGGGGGGGGGGGCTCCTTGAATATCCCCCTATATCTAGGTGCACTAGACACTAACACTTGAGGAGTCCAACAACTAAAAAAAGGAAAAAATAGAGGAACTAGGGGGCAACTTGATCAACCTTAACTTAGCACATTAGCTTCAAGGCTCAAGGAAGTTAACCCTCCCCACAAAAAAAGAAAAAAAAGAAAGCAAGGTTAAAATTGAGAAAATGTCACATTTAACTTCAATTCTTAATTAAAAATTACATAATTGACTTCACTTAGGACTTGAATTTTGAGACTAAAGAAATCTCTAGTGGCCACCCCTATAAGTAAGACCAAAAGCTCCATTGAGCTTAAACTATTGATCCTTGGGCAATTTAAGGTGCTGATTTGTCTTGGCTAATTCCAACAACCATTTTGGCCACTAGTTCCATGGGAATATATATGAACTCTCATCGCTTATGGCTAATAAAAGTCATTGTTGCATTTTTTTTTTTCCAATCGTCTAGGCGTACAAGAGAGCACATGGAGAAGCACTAGTTTCATTCAATGGCCTAGGCTTGTTTGTCTATTTGCAAACTCCATCAAAATAGCAAACAAATGTTTATATGATATTCTCTTCTTTAGGTATTGGGCTGGAGTGATTGATTAAAGTGGGTATGATGATCAAGGACCTCGAGTATGTCATCAATTTCTTTCATGTACCAACAATAAGTGCACTTTAGGTGTTCGTTAAAAGGAATACGCCAAGAGATCAGCTGGAACCTACACTTATTTGAGAGTAAGGTTGTTGAATTATTGTTTCGATGCAAGAATTCAATCTTAGAACGCTGCATGCTAAATGTTTGCTAAAAATTACCTAAGGACGACTAAATGGATGTGTACATTGAACTTTTGGTGACATATGAACATGGGGTAACATTAGAATGTCACATCCTTATTTATTTAAAATCGTTGCGTTCATTAAATTGCTATCAATTGTAGGACCTCTAGTTTCATGGCTTTTGTTCTCTACCTTAATCAAGTTAACTCTGATAATAAAATAATATCATATAATTGTTTGATAAAAAATGAAACACTTTTTAAGGGATAGTGTGGATTTACATGGGTATATGGTGGATTGGTTGCGAATATACTTGTTTTGTCAACTATCATCAAAAGTGCAAGGATAGTGATAGTAAGAATAGTAGGAATCATAGAAAAGGTAGAAAAGAGAGAGATGAAAATACATAGCTTAGAAAAGTTAAGGAGATATTGTGAGGGAAGAGACTGAGTGGAGAAGAGAGAGAGAGGTTGGAGGGATAAAAGAAACTGGGGTCTATTTAGCACTGAGCTATTACATGATGTTTGTTAATTTGAGTTCAAGATTTTTCTTACAATAACCATTACATGTATTCATAACCTTTTGGGGTAAGAACTACATTAATTATATGGTCACAAACATAAATTGAAAATATTAAATCTTAATAATAGAGGAATTTCGTAAAGCATTTAAAACCTAATCGTTACTTGGGATCATTTCATAACATTAAATGTCTAATTTATTATAATTGTCATGTTTGCCTAATGTTTGTTCGCCTTGTCGTTTGATGATGGACGACCCTTGCCTAATGACTTAGGCGACCATCGTCACCAAATACGATGGGCAAATTTAGGTTAATGATTTATGCGACTGTTATAGTTTGGTGACTACATGTTCTCAGATGTCTAAGAAGCAATTTTGTCCTTTAGACGATTTATGTCTCACTTGTAATGTTTGACTTATGTCTCTTGTGTACAATTTTTCATTTAGTCACTTTAGTGATTAGGTGACATGTGATTTACCTTGACTAGACAACTTCATTTTGAAGGCAACTATCTTGACTAAATGATCACCATCACATTCCATGGTGGTGCTTAAGGATGATATGGTGAATAAAGTAAGTTAACGTCGTCAACCAACAATTATTCTATAATCCTTTTGAGTATTTTTGAATCATTCAATAAGTTTGAATTCTTTTACAATTTATTTATTGGGCTACAAAACATTTGGTGGTATTTTGGTTGGGTCAAACATAAAATGTTTTTTCTTTTTAACATAATTCAAAAAATTGGGTAGTTTTAATAATACGATTAAATCTATAAGAGAAAATAAAAATTTATTTGTAGCACATCAAATAACACAATTATAATGCGGCAAGGCTTTGATATTTGTATGCATGCAATAAAACATATTTAAAATAAAAAAAAAAAGTTTCCTAAACTAGCCTAACAAGCCTAACAGACTCAAATAAACAAAATTGACAGATACGAGCAAAAAGTTAAATAGGCCTTGTTGGCCTAACTAGGCTTTTCAATATTATTTTGATGATAACAAAATGAAGGATGGTTTAACATGTGTTGTTGAGTTGCTTTATTTCAAGTTTAAGTAAAAGGACACTCACGGTTAATCATGGAAGTAAGCTGGAGATCAATTTCAATCACGTGAAAGCTTCTCAGTATATTGAAACAATGAACGACAAATGATTAGCTTAAAGGCCAAGCAGATCTTGAAGTAAAAAGTGAACCTCAAGAGGCTGCAAGACATAGTGATTAAGGAGATTATGTTTAGAAGGATATTTGTAAGTACTTCAAGTCATTACTATTTAGATATGTGAAGCTTTCAAGATATAAAGACTTAGAGACCATCACTTGAAAAACCCTTGAAAATGTTTTTGAAAAAGTTATAATTAAACTTTTCAAGTAAACTAGATTTTAAAGAAATCAGAAATAGAAAATATTTGAAAAGAGAGGATTGCCCAGTCGACTGACTCGATGAACTAAAAGTACCCAACCGACTGACAGTACCTAACCGATTGACAATTTTTGAACGTGGGTCAGTCAGCCGACTAACAAGAAACCTTCAAAAAAGTTAACTATCCAGCTAACTAACTCGATGAACTGAAAACGCCCAGCCGACTGATAATTTATCAAAATTATTTTTTTGAGAGACACAATGGTGTCAGCCGCCTGTCCAGTCGACTGACTAGTGTAAAAGGTGACCTAGTCGAGTGGGTCAGCCAACTAATTCTGTGGGAAATTTTTTAAATTTCAAACTTATGAAAAGATTTTCAAAATTGATTCTATAATTTAATATCTTTTGAAAAGTTACCTAAATGTTCCATGTTAAATAAGGAAATTTTTCCTTAAAAATGTCTATAAATACCTCCCTTACTCAATGAAAAGATATACTCAAGCAATATATGATTTCTACACTAAAGTTCTCCTAAAGCTCATACTTGCTCACACTCTTGCTAGGGGAAAACTCTACGAAATTGATGGATTAAAAAAAGGTTTTGATTTTGAGTTGCATCTAAAATTCTTATATCAATAAGAAAGAACCTTTGGTGATTTCTAAACCTTGAGCTTCACATTTTTTTATTTAGTTTTGGTTTTTGAAGTATGATTAGAGATTTAACTTGTACAATTGACTTTGTGTTTGAGAGTGTTTTTGTACGCAAATATCCATTCATTTCTACTGGATCTTTGATGGTTCAAGGTATTGTTGGATCGTTGGACCAAGCATAGGTTGTTGCTTTGAGAGGTTTCTCTTCTTGAAAAAAAATGTTGGTTACTGTAAAGATTTTTGTTCCACCCGAAAGGAACAAGGTATAGTGAAATCCTTAGGTGGTTGACCTAAGGCGAGGATGTAGGTTAGGGTAAGCCGAAGCTCGTAAAAACGGCGGTATCACTCTCTTTCCCTTACTCTCTTTAAATTCCAGAAAAAATATAAACTGCGTGAATGTTGTAATTCTTTTAATCATAAAAATAACGCATATTGGAAATTAAGTAAACCAAAGTCTAATTTGTTATTGGGCTTGCGGAAACCGAAAGAGAGTATGTTGGTTAATCAATTTTTTTTTGCGGAAACCGTAAGAGAGTACGTTGATTGGTTAACAACCCAAAACCTGTTAGCTGAAGGTTTATTTAAATTCTGATTTTGAAAAAGTGATTGGATGTTAGTTTAACTTTCAGAGGCCAAATACAAGACTTGCACATTCATATACAGGACTGCTGAATATTGCAAAGCAAATATTGATTGCTTGTATTGTGTTTGTTTGATTTGAACTGTTAATCAATTGATTGTGTATGTTGTGGTTGTGGATTGAATAGAATAAGTAAGTGTTTGTGTGAATTGCCCAGTCAATAAGAATATAAGAAGTCTTTAAAAGGTTGTAAAAAGTCAAGAACTCATAAAAAGACTCTAAGGAATTTTAAATAACCCAATTCACCTCCCTCTTGGGACTACAAATTAGGTTTCAGGCCTATTTGGTAGAATGACCAAGGTTAGAAGGCTAGAGCTCTAACTCAAATGCAAAAATGAGTTTTATTAGTAAACTAACATATGAGCCTTGCTCACAAATTGATAGATAAACTATGCTCGTAATTGACCTATGGACTTTCCTATTATTTAACATCTAAGCAAAAAATACTGTGAATAATAAATATTCCTAAGTTTGAAAGTTGTTTTTAAAACTTAGAGAACAACTAATGATGTAACGCCCTGAACCTGAAAGTAGGCTAGGAGTGTTAGTTAATAAAATCTCTAACTTCTGATATTACAATCATTATATAAACACAACGGAATTAATTAAACCACCTCAAATACATTACCAAAGTTCTAAATTACCATCATCCACGAGGGTCTCCAAGCTTTAATATTACAACCCAACATAAATGAAAGAAAATAAACTTGTCCATACAAGCCGCTTAATACAACTAAAATAACCAAATCCCGCCCCCTTGGCTCGTTAAGCTCGATCCCTGGGGTTTCCTGAAAAATAAAATGATCATTGGAGGTGAGACACCTCTCAGTAAGACGGATTAAGTTATTATCAGTATGTGGTTAACATGAGTTTAGTATATGTAGGAAACATCCATTTCTTTCTTTAACCAAAAATAACATTTGTAATTTGTACTCATGCCTATACAATTGAAAATATACATTCACTTCCACAATATAAACTAGTTCAATGAATAGGTAACACCGTTTACATAAATTCACATATATGCATAAAAGACAACCCCTGTTGGACAAACGACATGTTTAGCCCTCACGACGGGTTATGCGGCCCGTAGGCTGGACTTAGCCTGGGTCATCAACCTAAACAAAGTCAAAGTAACCATCTGTAAGTACGTCTGCAGGCATCTGCAAGCTCGTCTATAGGTCCGATTGCCTTACCATTTTCCAGTCCGACTTCAAAGGAAGGTACAACAACACTTTGCAGACCAAACGACTAAGACCACCGACACTTCCATTGCAGTGTGGTTACACCTAACCAAACAACTCACTAGCAACGGTATCGTGCTTTCAATACAACCGGTCCTTACGGTTCTTAAACCATATCATGCAATTTAAGTAATAAAAACTGTAATATATTCTCACTATTGTCATTTCATATAAAACTTCACATCATATCAAAACCTGACATATAGCCGTCATATCACATCTCCAATATTTTCCACAAACAATTCTAGTATTTTTGTAAAACAGTATAAATCATATTTCTACAGTATGATACCATAAAATAATTAGATTCAATTATGAAACAAAACCAAATGGATTATTCTCATGCCACATGATTTGAGTATTAAGTCATAGTCACTTAACCTAACTGAGAGAACATTTCATATTATGCTTTGGGGAAAAACTCGGGCTTGATCGTGTCCATGGATTAATTTTCTTAGAAAATACATATATGACTATACATATGGAAAATGAAGACGATCACCCCTTTTCCTTTGATTTCTTCACAAAATACGTGTATGATAACATAACTCACAATTTCAACCATTCGAATCATTCAAAAATCACTGTAAAACATTCCCATATTTATGAAATCTGTTTTTGAACGTTTGGATTTCGAAATGATCATTAATACCATATAACATATACATACAAACTGTTTAATCAATTTACTGTCAATAAAAATTTGACATAATTTAATCCCCTTACTTGTTTCCTGGAAAAAATATGCCTAAAACCCTTAAAGAACCAAAACCCTAGCTTTCGAATTGGTCGTCGAAAGTAAGTTGGCAAGCCGAGAAAGGAGAGGAAGATGATTGGGAATTGATGACGGACTCCAGGTGAGCCTAAGGGAGAGAGAGCTACATGAGAGAGTGAGAGTCGAGAGAGAGAGAGAGAGAGGAATGAAAATTATGAAATAAAAATACATTACTTACTACTTAAGTAAGTCTGTCCAGAGGAAAATCGTTGACGGTTTTCCTTGTACTTTACAAAACCATCAACGGTTTGGCTAATAATTGCTCTCGGTTGTTTTAGCCGTCGATGATTTTTGCTGAGATTCCTTGAAACACGGTTTTTCCTGTGCTTTACAAAACCATCGACGGTTTGGCTAATAATTGCTCTCGGTAGTTTTAACCGTCGACGATATTTGTTGAGATTCCTTGAAACCGTCGATAGTTTGGTCCTGTGCCAAACCGATATTCTCTTTTTCCTTTCGTTTCCTTTATTTATCTTTTCTTTTATTTATTTTATTTTCTTTCCGTGGTTCGGGATCCCTGCAAATGAAAACTAAAATGATATCTATAACCAAGAAGACAAAGAAACAGATTCATATAAAAGATGTATCCTAAGATAATTAAGTAATGGAAATGAAGTGATTAAACGCGAGAAAAAAAAGGACATGACTTTATAAGACTTAATAACTCCTCACAAATTAAAGACACTCAAAATTAAAAACCAAAAATAGCCTCATTTATTAAAAAAAGATGCTTAAGAGATGTGAAAAACAATGATTGATTTTCTAAATACTATTGCTATTTTGTTTTTATTTTTTTAAATTTATGACTTGAATGTGGAAGATGATCTTTTGAATATGAAATTTCTCACAAATTTGTTTTCCTTAAAATGATTGGCCCAATAATTATTTTATTTTATTTTATTTTTGAGGTCCTTAAACCTATCAAAAGAATCCAATCCAACAATTTAGTATGACATTGAATCCACGAACACCGAGGTTTAAACTAGACCCATCCAAACACAAAGGTTGTAACAGTCGAGCGATGAGCTGTCGGACCATGTTGTGCTAGATATATATCCACAACTGCCGACTGTTCTGCTAATCGAAGTCAAAGGTCTACAGATCCGACGGCTGCAGTCCCTCAATCCGCGATCAACCCCGGACAAGCCCAATCCGCGATCAGGCCGACCCTACCGTCGCTGCGGCGCCAAAACCCCCCTTCGTCAAAAACACAAATGTGACAAAACCGAAAAAAAATAAAAAAAAAATCAAAGAGAAGCAGAGAACGGGAAAATATAAAATCCCAGAAGCACACTTCCACCCATCTCCTCCCACAGCTCTGCTCTCGCCCGACTCCCGATGTCGAGCATGGAGCTCCAGAACACAGTGAAGGAGGCCCTCCACGCTCTCTACCACCACCCCGATGACTCCGTACGCATGCAGGCCGATCGATGGCTCCAAGACTTTCAACGCACCATCGATGCTTGGCAGGTGCTCCCCCCACTCTCCCCGTTTTCCATCACTAGGTTTATCTGTTTGTCGCTTATTCTGTCTTTTTGTGATCTCTGCGATGTTTGTAGCGTCGATAAGAGTAAGCGATGAGGTGTAGAATTGGAATCAGTATTTTGATAATTTGTGTGATCTTTTGTTTTTATTTTATTTTATTTTTATTTTCGGTGGTTTATTGAATGCTGTTTTTTCTTTTAGTGGAATTGGATTGTTTGGTTTTTCTTAATGAACCGAGCTTATTTGTTTACTAGGTGCTAATGCTATAAGCTGAAATTGTACTGGTGAGTAAAGTGTATGTAGTTAACTGTGAAGTGGAAAAACTGAAATTTAGGGTTTTCTCGGAGTTTTGATTGCTTTGGACTGATTAGTTTATCATTTCGTTTCATTTGATTGCTGGGACAACAGTTGAACTGAATTAGTATTTTAATTACTTTTATAAATTTTGAATCAGCAGTTCTATAATTTGTGTGATCTTTTGTTTTGTTTTGTTTTTTGTTTTTTTTAATTTTGGTGATTTATTGATTTTTGTTTTATTAATTTGTAGTAAAATTGGATTATTTGTTTTTTCTGAATGAACTAAGCTTAATTGTTTACAAGGACGATAATGGTGTAGGCTGAAATTGTGCTGGAGTAAAGTGTATGCAATTAATGTGAAGTGGAAAAAAAAACTGAAATTTATGGTCTCCTTGGAGTTTTGATTGCTTTTCAGCTGAATAGTTTATCATTTCTTTTAGAAAAAAAGTTGCGTTCCATTTGGTTGCTGGGAAAACAGATGAACTGAATTATCATTTCTTATGGAAAAAGCTGCATTTCATTCTGTTGCTTGGAAAATGGACGAAAGGAAAAGAAAATGAAAATCTGGAAAATGTGTTATATCTCAAGATTATTTTATGAATTGTAAAAGTAAAAAATTTAAAGAAACTTAGCCAAATGGCTGATTTTTGTTAATTAAAGTGGGGGGGAGGGTTCCTGTCTACTATTTTGTTTGTGAACTGTGACACTGACTGGTTTCCTAACGTACACTAAGTGGTTTCCCCTCTCGCCTGCACTCCATACTCAGGTATAGCTGTTGTTCTTCAACCATTTCATGGATTATACTGCACATGTGCACGCACACACACACACACACACACACATAATTCCCAATGCTCTTTCCTAGACCCGGGCCACATTTGTTTCAAGGGGTGCATTTTAAATATTTTTTGGTACTCATAATTCTTATGACTTGAGTGGTTATCCCCTGTTGTGATGTTTTTTTCTCATGCTTTTGTTATGTATTTTTATACATAAATCGTGGGATGCTATTGAATATTGTGCTTTCATAATAGAAAGCTTAATTATGGAGCATGCTTTTATTTTCCTTAAAGTTTTATGTTATCAGATTCTTAACTAAATATATATTTACTATGTTTTATTTAAGATGTATTGATGTTTTACTTTTTGTTCAGGTCTCTGATAATTTGCTTCATGATGCTAATAGCAATCTAGAAACCTTAATCTTTTGTTCTCAAATGCTAAGAAGCAAGGTGAATTTCTCATTGTTGTAATTATTGTCATTTTGATTGGTCTAATGTTGAATCATTACGTTGTAAAAAGATTATCAAAGCCTTGTTTATTGTGATGTTGATTGTTAATTTTTTGCACATTTGTGCTTGAGTTACAGGTGCAACGAGATTTTGAGGAACTACCTTCTGAAGCTTTTCGCCCATTACGGGATTCCTTAAATGTGAGTGGTTATTCATTTTTATACGCAACAAAGAAGCTTTTGCTTAAATTTAGGATGCTTTAGTTAATTGGAGAGAAATAATTGGTTTGCTAATATTGTTGTCTGGCCTCATTATGTGTTGGTTTTAGTTGACATGCATTTGAGTTTTAGATTATGATTGATATTTGAACATGAGTTTCCATTTTTACATGATGCTTTAATTTTAATGAAGGTATTGGCATGTTGATCGCTAATCCATATTTATATTTTAGGTAATGAGGATCTTGCAACTGAGAAATGACATTCAAAAAGTAAAAGTTGTTCAAATGTGAATGCTAAGGTGGATGAGTGGTAAAACATTAAAGTCTAAATTAAGGAATGAATATAGTTGCAACAAGTTAGGAATAGCACTGGTAGAAGATAAGGGAGGGGTAGCTTAGATGTTTTGGGCATTTGAAATGAAGGCCAAGTAGTGTGCAGTGAGGAGGAGCAAGCTAGTTATGTTAATGGTACTAGAAGAGGTATGAGTAGACCTAAAATAACTTGAAATGAGGTAGTGAGGAAGGATTTAACAACTCTTATTTTAGTTGAAGAAAGTGCTTTGATTTCATGAATTGGTGGAGAAATATTCATATAGCCGATCCCACTTAGTTGGAATTAAGACTTCTTGTTGCATTAGATAAATAGGTTGTTCTAAGGAATTTTCTCCAAATGTGTGTGATCTTTGCCTTTATAGTTCTGAATTTGCCTTTCATTTGTTTTTGCATTGTTCTTTTTGTTGGAGGATATGGAACAAGATTTTTGATTTTATTGAGGAAAGCTGGGTTTGTTGGGGCCAATGGAGGAATTGTTGGCTATTTCTTTTTTGAGGTTTGGAAGAAGCAAAGACTAGTCTGCCCTATGGAACATAAAAAAATGCGATATGGAAGAATCAAATACTGCTCAGGATCGTAGGGACTGTTTGAATGCTAAAGAATTGATGTTTCAAAGCAAGAAGCACACTTCTTGAGGAGGCAAGGATTTGTAATCGGTCTCCTTTTTCTGATCAATTAGGTAAGGCTTTCTCAGTTTTTCTATAGGTTCAAAAGTTCTTTCTTGATGAGGGAGTTCTAGCTGCTGATAAACTCCTTGATAGTTCTTATTCTTGTCTTTCTATATTTCCCATGTTGACTAACTATTCTAAATTTGTGCCTCGTACTACTGATTCTCATAACGAGTTATTTAATTCTGGCAAATGTATCCTGCCTATGCTTGTGGTTGAATTTAATGAAAATAACTATATTTCTTGCCAAAGAGAATTAGGTTCTATAGGAAGGACCTTAACCCTTGGTCCATTGGTGGGGAGAGGGACAACCGGGACCCACAAGAGCTTTTGAATAAGATGGGCTATTCCGTTGTTATTTGGTGTTAGGTTATTAGGGTTGTTGTTTCTCCTAGAAACTATAAGCAAAGAAAAAAAGAGTGGGGAAAGAATTGCAAAAAATGGCTTCCAATATAAACCATGGAGTATGGAGGGGTAAGGGTAAGAGGGTTAGGGGCGATAAGTTGGCAGAGTGAAGATCTTGAGCTGGAATATGAGGGGTTTGAGTTGCTATGTTAAGCATCATCTTTAAGGAAAGTATAGATAACGTTGCGTTAGATATTGTTATGCTTGAAGTGTCTAAATTGGAGGTGGTTGATGGGTTTCTTGCTGGAAGCATTTGAGATTCCAGGTTCTACTAGTTCCTCTGGGAATATTGTGATAATTTGGGGTGCTAGATTTAGTGGCAAATTGGATGCTTTAATTGGTTCCTTTTTTGTGTTTGATTGTTTAAATGTCACAAGAAAGGGAAAATGGTGGTTTTCCATGATCTATGGAACTAGCGCCTGTCGGTTGAGGGAATGTTGTGGGATTAATTATTTTCTCTTTATGGCATGTGTTCCCCCCATTGGTGTTTGAGGGCAATTTTAATTTAATTAGGACCACTAATGAGAAATTGGGAGGCTCTAGAATCACTGTGAGTATGAGAAGTTTTGATACTTCTATTAAGGAGTGTGATTGGAGGGGTATTGCCCTTCAGAATGCTAAATTTACTTGGTTCGTCGATGGTGCTAGATTAGTGGCTATTAGGACTAATAGATTTCTGTGCACCACTGATTGGGAGGATGCATTTTCTACCTTAGCTTAGAAGTTCTCCCTAGAGTTATTTCTGCTCATTGTCCTTTTGTTCAAGTTTAATCTTGTTAATGGGCCGCCCCTTACTTCGTTTAGATTTGAAAATATGTGGTTGACAACATCTTGATTTTGAGAGTTTGGTTAGGGCTTGATGGAGGGAGTGCATTGTGGAGGGTTGAGAGGGCATTTGTTTTATGAAAAGATTGAGGTACTTGAAAGATAAGCTGAAAATTTCGAATACATAAGTTATTGATGATGTTTGGCAGGCAAGTTTAGTTATTTAACGAGTTTGAAAAAAGTTGTTTTTAGGGAAGCGATAGAGTTAGAGGCAGAAATCTAGGATGAAATGGGTTAGGGATGAGGATTGTTAATAGACTCTTCCATAAAGTGGCAAATGGTAGGAGAAGAAGGACTTTTATTAAAGAGCTAGTGGATGGCACATGAGATATTACTGGGGATCCTGACCATATTGCTGGTTTGATTATTGATTTTGTAGGTAGAGGGGGACGAGGGAAGAGTTATGGTTGAGGGTTTGGATTATGCCCTATTTCAGAAGACATTGCAACTTGGTTAAAGATAATCTTTTAAGGAAGAGGAGATTAAGAGTCTGGCTTTTGAGATGGATAAAGATATGGCTCTTGGCTCAGATGGTTTTACTGTGGCTTTTTTTTTCAAAGATTGTTGAGAGCTCTTTAAGGGGGACCTTTTCAAAGTTTTTCTTGAGTTTTTTGACAATGGAGTGGTAGGAAGGAGTGAATTCTATTTTTATTACCTTGGTGCTTGAAAGAGAATTTATGGTTAAAGTCAAGGACTTTTGGCCAATTAGCTGACTAAGGTGTTATCTGAGACATTGGCTGCAGTTTTGGAGGATACTATTTCTCATAGTTAGAGGGGGGATGAGGGAAGAGTTATGGTTGAGTGGTTGGATTGTGCTCTATTTCAGAAGACAATGCAACTTGGTTAGAGAGAAATTTTTAAGGAAGAGGAGATTAAGAGTTTGGCTTTTGATGTAGTTAAAAAAGTTCATTTGATGTAGTTAAATTTTATTTTTCAGTTAAGACTGATATTTTGAGCATGGACTTGTGGTCCAGTGGTTTCTTCTGAGTCCTCTTTAAAGAACACAGTCTGTGTGGGTGAGGGAGTGTATTAACCTATAAAAATACCAGTGTGTACCTAAGCCAATATCAGTTGATGGAAATTTTTGTTAATAACCTGGAGAATATAAGTTCTGTTCAGATGCAGGGAAAATGTTGCTTTGTATTTTTGATTTGAAAGAGTAATTTGAAGAGATATAAGACATTTAATTTGAAGAGATATAAGACATTTTTTTGCCATTGGAAATGCTTGTTTTCTTGTGAACTCTTCCTAGTATAAATATGTTGAAAATTTTCTTGTCCTTTTGTTATTTTAATTTTGAAATGAGTTTCTTTTTTTAATTAGCTGTCTTCTAGGAATCAGTTATCTCAAGTTTTTAGCTCAATTACTTCATAGAGGAAGGTTTGTTTCGTTCTCATGTATATTTTGTGCAAGTGCATGTATGCATACATAGTCCTTAGTTGCTTTTATCAACCAAATCTGATTTCATGGAAGCTTTAAATGCAGATTTTATTGAAAAAATTTCACAAGGGCCCTCCCAAAGTTAGAACACAGGTACGCTTTCCCCTCCTTCTCTCTTTCTACATTGCACATATTGTCTTTTAATTATACTTGGGAAAACATTTGGCTCAAATGCTGATGTTTGGTTCTGTAGATTAGCATTGCAGTGGCCGCATTGGCTGTTCAAGTTCCTGCAGAAGATTGGGGTGATGGTGGGATTGTGAATTGGCTTAAGCATGAGATGAATTCTCATCCAGAATTTGTACTAAGTTTTTTGGAGCTTCTTACTGTCTTGCCTGAGGTGAATATGAATTATTCACTTTTGAGATTTATCACTTTCCTTATCTAGTTATTTTTGCTGGGATTGAGAATATGTAGTCCAGTGAAATAATGATGTTGAATGTCATTGACTATGTCTAGTTTGGTAGGAGGCTAGTGCAGCAACCACATCAACTATATCAATTGATTACTTTTCTAGCTCTACTTTAGGAGGTAACAAGTAGTATGACAGGACTGGCAACACAATATGAAAAAAGAGTTTTGTCCTGGATAATCAATCACCTAACTGAAAGAGCTTTAAGTTAGACTATTAATTTATAGTGTCTTTTGATAAACAAAGATATTTATAGAGAGACTAGAAAAAGATGAGGTGGAGGACAAGGCATAGAGAGACTAGAAAAAGATGAGGTGGAGGACAAGGCATACTCCAACCAAACAATAAAGCAACAAACAAAAAGAAAGTTATCTTCCATACAAAGCTAATGACACAATTTTCTAGACTTGCTGCATATCAGTTAAGCCTTTCACAAAGTGCCACAAAGCAATGCAAGAAATACCGACTTACTTCAAATCAATTTAGGAGAAGTAGCAACATCCTTGATTATATTAGCATTCCTGTTCAACTACATGCACAAAATAATCACAAAACTGTGCACCTCCAGAGAGCTTTCCTCTCCTTTCCTTCCTAAAACCCCTAAATTACAAAGAGTTCCAAAGGATGATCGGCAAACTCAATGCTTCTCAAAAACACCAAATGTTACTTGAGATATTTCATGAAAATGGATGATGTAGGAACACATGTGAACAAGTATCCCCACTGCCATAGTAGAGCGCACACATTTGGAGACAATGGCTTATTTGGTCTTCTCCTTTGAAGCAAATCATTAATATTGCTTTATTGACAACTGCAGTCCTAGTGAAAAGCTTTTGTTTTTAGTAAAATTTTGGTTATCCAAATAAAAAGAAATTACAAGAAAAGGAGTAGCACTAGGGCCATGTGTCAAATGGTTGAAGAAAGACTTGCAAGAAAAAGAACCAAGCACATCCAACAAGAATATTAGGCCATTCATTTCCATCCCATTCTGATTCCTCACAAAAGGAAAATTCCATGACTTAAAAACTTTCCTGAGTTTAAAATACTTGCCTATGTTAATAAACCTAATTCTATTTATTATTATTTTATATTTTTATATTATATATTTTTTGTTTTGTTTCTCTTATTTTTTTTTTTTTTCATGTGGACCTCTTGTCCCCTCAGGTTATAACTTCTCCTTCGCAATCTAATAAACCTTCTTTTATTATCTTAAAAAAAACTAATTCTAAAAAAGCCATGGGCATCAACAGGAAATTGGACACAAATAGGGAGCTAAAATGTCTGGAATGTTCAGTTAATTATGATAAATCGAGAGGATGCACAGGTTTGGTGGGGGCAGGTAGCAGCTGGCGTTGCGTGGTTAAATCATGTGAAGGAAAATCATCTCTTGGAATGTGAGGGGCTAAATGATAAATCCAAAAGAAGTCTAATTAGGTCCTTTCTCAAGGATTGGAAACGCAACATTGTCTACTTACAAGAATCCAAATTGGGAAATATGGACATCTTTTGGTTGGAGATCTTTGGGGGCGGGAGACCTGCAAATGGGTTCCCTTTGGTGTTGTGAGTAATGCAGAAGACATCCTTGTTATGTGGAATCTCAATGTTGTGGAGAGGCTGGGTCATTCCATCAACTCTAATTCTTTCTTTCGCATGTTTGCTCAATAACCTAGATGACAATTTTCTATGGGCTGTCACTGCCACCAGGGTCTATGGCCCAAGAGAAGGACCTCATAGACACCTTCTTTGGATAAAGCTCTTGGAAGTTAAAAGCTGATGGGACACTTCTTGGGTTATCAAAGGAGATTTCAATATGGTGTTGTTTCCCCATGAAATAAGTGGAGACGGAGTAGCAAGCAGTTGCATGAGAGAGTTTTTAGAATTCGTCAATGTGAATGCCCTTATCATTCTTCCAACCATGGGGAGAACTTTCACTTGGTCCAACACTAGAGAGCCTCCTTCTTTCTTATGGATTGACAGATTCCTTATCTTGGTGGATTGGGACATTCACTTCCCCAAAGCCATTCAGGGACTCCTTAGGCCCACGTTGGACGACTTCCCTATTCTCATTGACATGGATCAAAATTGAAGGGAAAATCAAGGTGTAGAATAAAAGCTACTTCGGAAATATTCAAGCAAAAAAGACTACCATTCTTAATGACATTAAGGGTCTTGACTAGCAAGAGATGGGACAAGGGCTCAGTACTGAAGGAAGGGCAAAAAGGGTATTGGTGAAGAAGGAATTGATTGATATCATTAGCCTTGAAGAGATCACCTGGAGGTAGAAATCTAGAGCCTTATGGCTCAAGGAGGGAGATTAGAACACAAATTGTTTCCACTAAATTGTGAATGTTCACCATAGGCCGAACCCCATATCCAACATTAAAATTGAGGAGAACACTTTGGTTGAGGAAGGGGAAATCAAAAGGAGCATCTGTGAGTTCTACAAAGTCCTCTACTTTGAAACCAAAAACTGGAGACCTATAGTGGATGGTTCAATTTCAAATATCTCAATCCCTCTACTATTGAGTGGCTAGAGAGACCCTTTGAAGAAGCTGAAATCCTAAGTTATTAGATATTGAATGGAGACAGAGAACTTGGCCTAGATGATTTTTCATTAACTTCTTCTTCTTCTTCTTTTTCTTCTTCTTCTCCTCCAGTCTAATTGGGACATTCTCAAGCAAGATCTTATCAGCACATTTGAGGATTTCTTTAGATTAGATAGATTCTTGTGCAACATTATTGCCACTTTCTTACTCTAATTGTGGAGAAATTTGGGGCTATTAATATTAAGGACTTTTGTTTAATTAGTCTGGTGGGAAGTATGTATAAGATTCTTGCTGAGGTCTTTGCTAAGAGGATCAAAAGAGCCATTATGGAAAGTTGTCGGACATTGCCAACATGCCTTTGTGGCTAGAAGATAGATCATAGATGCAGCCCTCATTGTTAATGAGGTGGTGGATTTCTATTAGAGAGGGAGGAAAAGCAGTATAGCATGTAAGCTTGACATGGAGAAACCTTTTGATCACGTCAATTGGAACTTTTTTCTTTATCTTCTTAGAAAGATGGGTTTTGGGGATTGATGGTGGAGTTGGATCGCCCGCATAGGTACTCCAAGTTTCTCAATGCTTATAAATGGATGCCCTTTTGATTTCTTTTGCTTCTCTAGAAGACCTCAAAGGGATCCTTTGTCTCCCCTTTCTTATTCATTGTGGTGATGGAGGTGCTAAGCCTTATGTTGAAAATCCCATTGAAAGAGGACTCTTTAAAGGCCTCAGAATCTGCAGAAATGGATGGTGTTTGGAGGTCTCACATCTTTGGTTCATAGATAACAACATTATTTTCTGTGAGGATGACCCTCTTCACATTTTGGATCTTCGATGCATTTTTGTAGGCATTCGAGGCTGTCTCAGGTTTGAAAGTAAATCTTGGAAAAAGTGAAATTATTTTGTTTGGTGATTGTTCAGGAGGACCTTTCCTTACAAGTCTTTTGGGGGGATGCAAATTAGGATTTTTCCTATCAGCTACCTTGGGTTACTTCTTGGAGCTAGATTCAAAGATAAAGGAGTTTGGGACCCATTATCGAGAAGTTTGAGAAAAGGCTAGCTGGATGGAAAAGGATTTTTTTTTTGTCGAAGGGTGGTAGATTCACTCTTATAACTTAATAAAGCACCTTGACAAATTTATTGGTTTACTTCATGTCACTTCTCCCACTCCCTTGTCTAAAAACGCGCTCTTTTAGCTAAATGGTTGTGGTGCTTCCCTTTAGAAGATAATTTCCTATGGCATATGGTTACTCATGGTAAGTTTGGGTTGGATGAGGATGGTGGGATACTAATGCTAGTTTGGGGTTTTTTTGGGGAGTCTGTGGAGGTCTATTTCTTAGATTTACTCTATTTTCACCCCACGCACTAAATTTGAAGCGGGGAGGCGTTCTCAGATTCTTTTTTTTTTTGGAAAGACCCATGGCTTGGGAACAACTCTTTTTCTGCTTCTTTTCCTTGTATTTTTAGATTGTGCTCTAAGTTGAACCGAGTTCTCTCTTTCTTTGTGGGCAATGCAAGTAGCTTCTGGTCTCTTGGAATCTTCATTTTTGGAGGCCTCTAAATGATAGGGAGATGGTGGAGTTGTCTTCCTTATTGTCTGTATTGAACAATTGCAAATTATCCTTGGGTAGGGATGTTCATTCTTGGTGTTTGGATCATTTGAGGGCGTTTTCTTGTAAATCATTCTTTGAATTTTGACCTATTCAAACTTTCTCTTTCCTCTTTATATTGTTATTTGGAAGGTTAAAGTTCCCCCAAAAATTAAAGTGTTTACTTGGTTGGTTGTGCCCAAAAAAATTAATGCCAATAACTTGCGGCGGATTAGGAGACCTTTGAAGACTCTCTCCCAGATGTTTGCGTGCTCTGTTATAGGAATTACTAAACAGCCTCTCAACTCTTTTTGTGTTGTGATTTTGCATGGAGGATTTGGAATAAATTGTTCAATATTATGGAAGAGAGTTAGGTATGCCCCTGTTTAGTGGAAGACTTGTTAGCCACTTCCTTTACTGGCTTTGGAAGAAGGATAGGACAGTTCTATCATCTATGGAAGTGTAGCAAGTATGCAGTTTTATGGGGTTTATGGAAGGAACATAATGGTGAACTTTTTCTAAGAAGAAGTTTAGTGCATCTTTGGGGTGGGAAAAGAATCAGTTTTTGACTTCTTTATGGTGGTGTCAAGTTTGGAATTTTCAGGGAAGCTACCTTTCAGGATTTAAATAGGGATTGGAAGACCTGGTTGGCTTGATTTCTGTTTTTTGTTACTTTTAGTTTTTTCCTTGTTTGTTCCAGATTTTTTGGGAGATGTCTTATTCTCCCTCATTGTAAATTCTTTTCCTATTATTGAAATTTCTTTTGCTATAAAAAAAAGATTTGGGAGATGAGATGTGTGTGATGAAAGATATGGATCGTCGTGAAAGTGCATTTTTTAGGGGCAAAAATGACAAACAATGCCTTGTAATGGACCTATTAGAGAATCAACTATCATATATGGATCATTATGAAAGTTGCACGTTTTAGGGGCAAATTAGTATCCTGCCCAGTCTCGTCTAATCTATACTTTTTACAACTCTATGCCATAGGGAAAAATTCTCTAGCAGAAATTGCCAAAGCCATTTAGCCAGGAGAGCTGTATTTTTAGACACTAAATTTCCAAGACCCAAACCACCCTCCTGTTTATCTATTGCAAACCACTTGCCAGCTTACCAAATTAGCCCTAAAGCTTCCTACCCCCAACCAAAAGAAATCCCTCATTATTTTCCCAATTTTGCTAGCAACCCCCAAATGTATCTTAAAAATAGAAATAAAGTATAATGGGATACTAGAAGACAAGCCCGAAAGAGAGTAATTCTACCACTAAGAGAGAAAAAAGCACCCTTCCACCCGTCTAATTGCTTAGAGGCCCTTTCCACGATAGGATCCCAAAAAACTATCAAATCTAGGATTACCCCCTGATGCAGGGGCAGCATCAAGGTTCTGCAGCCATGGGAGAATTTAGAAGAAATAGAAGAGAGGAAGGAAGGGGAAGGGAGGAGAGAGGATACTAGGAGGGAACTCGCGTTCAATTCAATTCAAATTCATCAACAACTGCGTACATCATGGCTTTTACACACTATTTATAATAAAACTTTAACACACTATTTACAATAAAACCTCTAAACACATGAAATTACTCACATACCCCTAAAACTACATTACGTTACAAATATATCCCTAGAATACAGAATTACTTCAAAGATGCCCCCAACATAAATAATCCTAATACAAGCAAACTACACACGCATACTTAAACAACTAACTAACTAAGCACATTTGGGTTTCGGACCCAATAAACCATTCACCATATTCTTTGACATAGGCCATCTAATTGGGTCGAAATGATCCATCCAAATTGCCGCTTCTCATCCTACATCAATTCCCTCATTTGAGTGATGGTTGGCTTTTAGAATTTGTTCCAGAATGCTCAGGAGTCTTTCAAGAGGTATTAGTTTGAACACCTTTACCAAATTTCTCAACTGTCTTCTCTTGTACAACTTCCCTACTATTCTCAAATCGAAGAACTGATGTAGCTCTAGGAGGATTGCGTTGCATGTCCTCCTTACCTTTACCCAATTGCCCAGCTGTCTTCTCTCGTACAACTCTACTAGTACTCTTCTCAAACTGAAGGGCTGATGTAGCTATAGGAGGATTGCGTTGCCTGTCTTCCTCGATCCCTCCTCAATTTGAAGTGCAACCTGTGCTGAGGATTGCGTTGCATGTCCTCCTCACCTTTACCCAATTGCTCAACTGTCTTCTCTCATACTACTCCACTAGTACCCATCTGAAATTGAAGGGCTGATGTAGCTTTAGGAGGATTGTGTTGCATGTCCTCCTCAATCCCTCCTCAATCTGAGTGGCAACCTGTGCTGAGGATTGCGTTGCATGTCCTCCTCACGTTCACCCAATTGCTCAACTGTCTTCTCTCATTCAACTCCACTAGTGCTCTTCTCAAACCGAAGGGCTGATGTAGCTCTAGGAGGATTGCGTTGCATGTCCTCCTCACCTTTACCCAATTGCTCAACTGGCTTCTCTCGTACAACTCCACTAGTACTCTTCTCAAACCGAATGTAGCTTCAGGAGGATTGCATTGCATTTCCTCCTCAATCTGAGTGGCAACTCGTGCTGCATTAGCAACTGTTCTTCTTTGTCTTAATTAAATATTTTAATGAAGTATATGCTAAATTTGTAACCCAGCTTCATTTTAAGATACTGAACCATCTGAGTAATCCTTGTATTTATTTTTTATTTAATATTAATTTTATAAGTATATATTTTTTCCTTATATTATATTTCCAGGATTACATTTTAAGATACTGAGCCATTTGAGTAATCCTGGAGGTTGTGTGTGCAGTGGCTATATGCGTCGAGAAATGTTTTTTGTAGGCACGAAATCGGCTTAAGGACAGTGGTCCTTCTACGCCTCAGCTTCTATAAGTATTTGTATTTTTATTTAAAGCTTCTACAAGTATTTGTATTTTTATTTATATTAATTTTATTAATAAATATTTTTTGCTTCGATTATATTTCCAACAGAGGGAGATTGAAGTTGCAAAACAGTGGGGGGGGGGGGGGGGTTGAATAAAACAACTGTGGGAGAATTTAGAAGAAATAGAAGAGAGGAAGGAAGGGGAAGGGAGGAGAGAGGAGGTGGGAACTTACGTTCAATTCAATTTAAATTCATCAACAACTGCCTACATCATGGTTTTCACACACTATTTATAGGAAAGCCTAGAAGAAGAAGAAGAAGAAGCAGCAGCAGAGAGGGAGGGAGAAGTTACAAAATAGAGGAGGAGAAGGAAAGAAGAAGAGAAGGAGAAGAAGCAGCAGCAGCAGAGGGAGGTAGAATTTGCAAAACAGTTGGGGGGGTGGGAGGGAGAAGAAGATTGAGAGAAAAAGATGGGGGATTTGAAATGGAAGAAAGAGAGTGGGCTCTGATACCAAATGATGCAGAGGCAGCATCAAGGTTTCACAGCCATGGGAGAATTTAGAAGAAATAGAAGAGAGGAAGGGAGGAGAGAGGAGATACTAGTGGGGAGCTCATGTTCATTTGAATTCAAATTCATCAACAACTGCCTACATAATGTCTTTCACACACTATTTATAAGAAAGCCTCTAAACACGTGAAATTACACACGTATCCCTAAAACTACATTTCATTACAAATATACCCCTAGAATACACAATTACTACAAACAAGTCCTCAACATAAATAATCCCAATATAAGAAAACTGCACACACATACTTAAACAACTAACTAACTAAGCACATTTGGATTTCGGATCCAATAAACAATTCACCTATTCTTTGACATAGGCCTCCTAATTGGGTTGAAATGATCCATCCAAATAGCCGCTCCCCCCCCACCCGGCCTCCAGGGAAAAAAAAAAAAAAAAAAACAAAAGGGAACTGTAAATAGGACAGCAGCCAATCCAAAATACTACATCCACCATCGTGTCAACTACTTCCATGCTTTTATTGATAAAGGTCCCTGTGTTCTAAGTTGCTAGTTTAGCTTCTTTACCCACCCATGTCGAGAATCATGCTGGAACCATCATGTATTTGACACCACTCTGGGGTGCTGCACATGGCACTTCACTTTGGGGTGATGACCTAGCCCACACTCGCTTGTTTTTCAGTCACCTGGGTGGTGAAAGTGCAACGCATCACTACTCCTTGGGACCACAATGAATAATTGGTAAGGATAGATATTTGACAAGTTCTACGCTTGCTCTGAGCTACTTAATGCTTCTCTCTTATTTTAAGAAAAGAGTTATGACATTAAGTGCAACACAGGTGGAGTTTAAAATTAAAAAATTAATTAAAATGAGAGAATTAAAGTTTCTTAATATTTTTGAATTTTGAGTCATAGATAGGAATATGAATTTTGAGAAATTGGATGAATTTTTCCTGTTTGAGTATACTTTCAACTGAATTGGGGCACTTACTGAATTTGAATTTTTTTAAGTTGGATTATTGGATTAGAACCCTGGATACCATTAAGAGTGAAACACACTTTTATGCAGTAAAACAGCCATTCTTTCTCTTCAATGCACCTATGGGAGGACATTGTTTTGATTAAGAAAAATATTAGGGGTGATTGATTTGAGTGATTGAAGAGCATTAAAAAATAAACTATATAAATTGTCCCATGGGTAAATGGTTGTAATCACACACTATATATGAACAGATTTCTTAGTTCTTTATCTCTATGCTTTTAATTCTATTTTTTTTTAATTTTGTTTTACAATCAGGAAGTATTGAACTACAAGATAGCTGCTCACCCAGAAAGACGCCGCCAATTTGAAAAAGAATTAACTTCTGCAATGGAGGTTGCTCTTAATATCTTGACTGCTTGCTTGAATGTTAATGAGCTTAAGGAACAGGTAGGAGCCTTCTTCCAAATGTTAACCAGATGTTGTATAATTTACTTGTAGCCATAATGGTATTTATGCATTTTAATAGCCTCATTATATCACCCACTGGGTAAGCATGCTTGTGATCCTTTTGTGAGGTGAACTTGTGTGACTCCGGAAGTAGGTTTCCGTTTTCGAATTTGTGTGTAATTGAAAATGTTAACGAGTTGTATTTATTGCTAAATTTCTTTATCATCATGCACTCCTTAATTCAATAAAACATGGTTGTTATTCTTTGACATTCATTATCCATAAAAAATCTATAATTTTATTTATTGTTTGGATCTGGCACATTTTTGTGGAAAGGGGAAGTTGTTGGAGGGGAGTAACTGTCACCATGTATGGTTTACATCGGACCCTGATGGACTAGAAATGATGGTAGGGATGCATAAGGAGTTGAGGTTGTGGAAGCATATTAGGAGAGGGTGGGAGGGTTTTGCAGCATGTGGAAATTTAATTTGGGAATGTGGGCTTAATGCTTTCTTGACATGGCAGATGGTATATGGAGCACCCTTTGAAGCTTCACTTCTTTAATTGATCGCATGATAGGCTGATTGACAGTTGAAAGGAGGACAGAGTGAGATGGATGGAATCTTGTAAAGGAATGTTGCTTTAAAGTGAATTTGTGCCACAAGGAGATCAGAAGGGAGGACAGAGGTGTTAGGCAGCTAATTTTTCCTGGAAAGCGATATGGCAATCTGGAGATCCTGCCACAGTTAATTTCTTTGCATGTCAAGCATTTAGAGAAAGCATCCTGATGATGGATAATCTTCAAAAGAGGGGAAAGGTTCTGGCTAAAACATGTTATATTTTGAGGATGCATCTGAGACTGCTTGTCATATTCTTTTACATTGTAGGTGGACTGGAGCTTTGTAGCCATCTCTATATGGGTTTTTGCTGGGCAGTTGAGGCCTTCATTTTCCAGGAGCTGCGGGCTTGGATGGGTATAAAGGCTTGTATGGAGAGGGGATAGGTTATTTTGCTTCTCGCTATTTTTTGGGTTGTGTGAAGGGAAAGGATCAGAAGAGCATTTGCAGGAGAGGAAATGTCCCTTGCAAGGGCTGTGAATGTGGTTCAAGAGTAAATTTTTGGCCTGGGAAGTATGGGTGGAAATACATACCTTTTTTGATTTAGTTGGTTTTGGGATTGTAAAGGTGCTGTGCTGTCTTGTACTCAGCTGTCACTCCCTTTATAAAAGCATATATTTATTTTCTAATTGGGAGGGAAGAGGACTGGAAAGAATGTTGTTATTTGTTGGTGCAAGAGAGGTTTGGGAGGGAACATTCTAAGTTCTAACAATGGTTTGCAAATGAGGACAACTAATAATTATTTGTCTCTAGCTATGTGTTTTATGTGCAGATAGAGTAGTGAGGCGGATAATGTCCTATAGTTTATTTGGACAGCATCCTGTGGCCTGAAATTTATGGAACTTCTTTTTGATTTTTTAAAGCAGTCTTAGGTTGGTCCAGGTATTTCAGAAAATTTGTTTCTTATAAAGCTTTAGGGTGTTGGGAGCGGTAAGGACAGAAATTCTCTGGCACAGTGCATCCTTGTGGTAGTCCGATTATATGGTTGGACAGGAGTGCTAAGGTTTTTCTGGGATTTTTGTATTTACCAGAACAGAAATGGGAGGAAGTGATGCTTTTAGACATATCTTGTTTTTCTGCCTTCAGAACTTGTACAGGTCTTCCATTGACATATTTTGATGATAGTGGAAGACTTTAGTTTTGTATTTCCATACTTGTTTTTTATTGCTCTTTATATGTGGACTTATTCTTTTCTTAAAAAATTCTCCTGTTTTGTCAAAGAAATTTTTTTACCATGAACCTCATATATCCATGGAAATTATTAATGATCTAACCCTAACAATTGTTCTTTTATTTTTTCTCTAGTCCATTATGAGGCTCATTGGTGTTTGGGTTTCTAGATCATTATGAGGCTCATTTGGGTTTGTGCTGCACAAAACAGACTGTTTTCCTCTACCCTGGGGGAAAAAAGAAGGGGGGGGGGGGTGGTATCTCCCTTCCCTAACTCTATCCCATCCCCAATGGTTGAACCAGAGATATGGAAGTCATTTGTTCTTTTATTTTTGCGATGGGTATCTATATTTCCTTGCTTCATGACATCATGGAGATAGTGTGAATCTTTGACTGTGCAGAATTAAGGATTGAGGCGTTGACAATCCTCAAATTCATTACATCACATTGTTAATATTCAGATGTTGACTTGTGTTGTCCAGATTATTCTCTTTATTAAGTATTTTTTTTTCTTTCCTTGTAAAATGCTTCAATGACGAACTTTTGTTGTTCACATTCCTTTGGAGCACTCTAGACATTCAGAATGTGGTAAATTTTTTCTTACGTAGAACCATTCCCTATAGGACATGGTCAGCAAGAATTAATTATTGGGGACAGACAGACCGGTAAAATAGCAGTAGCCACAGCTATGATTCTTAATCAACAAAGTCAAAATCTATTTATGTCTAATTTATTAGTCTATTGTTTGGTATGTCTACAAAAATATCCAACTGGAGTTGAATTTTTGTGGCATACAAAGCACTTGTGCATGAGTATTACTTCATGTAACTTTTTTCCTGAGATTTTTTAACCCAACTATTTTGCAGGTTCTTGAAGCATTTGCTTCTTGGCTTCGGCTAAGGCATGGGTATGTATTTCCCTTTCTTTATTTTCTTCAGATATATGCGGCTTTTAAAATTCCATTCTGTCAGAGATGGACATGTTTGCTAGTCTACACCGATAAACTTTTGTATGTGGCTTTCTGCAGTTATAGTTGTGATATTCTCAATTCGAAGGAGATTTTTTGGAATGCCTTATATGGGTTTATGGTATTAGACATTCAGTGCTGCATCCCGCATGGGTGGAGGAATTTGCTGTCTCTGATTTCCTTTTGACTTGGGAGCTTGCGGTTACCTTAGCTTCTTCTTCTTCTCTCTCTCCCATCCCCCTCCCCCCCAAAATACAGAGAAATACACACATTGAGTTTGGGAGTTTTTTTTTTTGGAGCTGGGGGAGGGGGGGGAGGAGGGGATTTGGTGTCAATATTATTCAGTGTGGCAGCATAGAAGAGAGTTTTTTCCCATTTTATTATTATTTTAAAATAAAATATTAAATAATACTCTATTTGGGAAAAAAATTTCGCAATCTGATGCTTACATAATCTCGCAGGTTGGGGCGAGATTTAAACAAATCTCACAGGTTGGTCCTGCGAGATTTGCATGGACACTTGTGTTATATGGCTGATACACAGTTCTTTCCAAAAGCAGTAATGAGAGGAGATCCCCTGCGTGGCTGTGTCTCTTCTCTCCCTGTCAGTGTTCAATGAATGATGTATAGATGCGTGGGCATTGATGATGAATGGGGGCTGGGCTAGATTCCTGAAACAGCTAGAAGTAAGAAGCAGTATGATGTGGGGTTTCTACTGTTTTTTTTTACTGAAAACATCATGTCAGCCATTAATTTTCTTTTCTCCAACCTCCACCACCATCAAGGAAACTACATTATATATATATATATATATATATATATATATATATATATATATCCACCACTATCAAGGAAACTACATAATATATATATATATATATTTATATAAAGAAAGAATTTGTATGAAGAGTCAAAACAAAAAGAAAGGTATGTGGGAGGGAGTAAGGTGGAAGGAGCAGAAGGGAAACAGAGGATTTGCACCCACAAAAACAGGAGTGATATTAGGCGCAGTTTGATGCGGCAGCAACTATAAATATTATTTTCTCATTTTAAAATTATGATCTGATTCTAAAAATTATTTTTTAAAAAAATCTGGAGGATAATTAAACATACTTTCATTTTTTTACACAAATTTTAAAAATTTATGAAAACAAGTGACATTTTATAGTCATAGAAAAAGTGTTAAATGAAAAAAATTATTTTTTACAACTAGGTATTGAGTTGTAGAAGTTAACGTGATTGATATTGCCCAATTAATCATACTTTACTTTATATTTAATTAACAAAAAGAATTGAATTTTTGATCTAAGATATAGTATAATTTACTGATCTCTCCGTGCCACCAAGTATACTTAAAGATCCATTTGAATAAAAGATTTTATTTAAAAAAATAAAAAAAATACACCAAGCATTCAAACATCTAGCCTCCTACTCCATGTATTCATGAAAATTAATCGGGATAAAAAACCAAAATAAAAATGAAAACATGTAAGAAATATAAGAAATAGATGAAACTGTATACATATGTGTTTGTTGTAATTATAAATCATTAGAGCTAGCTAGAGTTAATTTAAGTCTGCATATGTTTCTCTACTTCTCTACTTCCGCTATTTTATAATATACCAACAAAACAGATACACACACACACACACACACACGTATATATATAGTTGAAGTATGTATGTATGTATGTATGCCTAAACTAATTGATAGATATATTAACTTTCATTGGATCACTAATCCTAGAAATTAAAATGCAGCTAGAGTTAGCAGGCATACATGTAAAATATATACTTAATTGACTAATTACTTGATTATTTATCCCCAAAAAATGATAAAATGATCATACCTTTCTTTTTGTTTTGACTTTTCATACAAATTCTTTCTTTATATATATATATGTGTGTATATATATATATATATATATATTAATTATGTAATTTCCTTGATGGTGGTGGAGGTTGGAGAAAAGAAAATTAATGGCTGACATGATGTTTTCAAAAAAAAAAAAAGTAGAAACCCCACATCATACTGCTTCCTACTTCTAGCTGTTTCAGGAATCTAGCCTAGCCCCCATTCTTCATCAATGCCCTGACACATCTATATATCATTCATTGTACACAGAGAGGGAGAGAAGAGACGCAGCCACGAAGGGGATCTCCTCTCATTAATGCTTTTGGAGAGAACTAACTGTGCATCAGCCATTCAACATATATCGGCCTCAACGGAGCAGGCGCAAGGAATGTGAAGAAGTGTTCATGCAAATCTCGCAGGACCAACCTGCGAGATTTGTTTAAATCTCGCAGTCCCAACTTGCGAGATTTGTTTAAATCTCGTAGCCCCAACCTGCGAGATTACGTAAGCATTAGATTGGGAAAATTTTTCTCAAATAGAGTATTATTTAATATTTTATTTTAAAATAATAATAAAACGGGAAAAAACTAGCATAGAAGACCTCTTCATTCTGGTTATGGGGGGGGGGGGGGCTTTGGTTGGGGGATCTGGTCTCTCCTACTTGTTCATTCTGGTCATGGAGGCCTTGACAGGTATGCTGAGATGAAAAGTCAAGGGATGTCTCATTAAAGGGTTTGGAGTCGCTTTGGCTGTGAACTCCGATCTTGAGGTGTTCCACTTGCTATTTGTAGATGTCACCATAATTTTATGTGGGGTCAGGAGCAACTATGCTACTTAAGATGTGTGTTTTTTCGGTTTGATCTGTCTTCAGGCTAAAGGTGAATGTGAAGAAAAGCGAGATTATCACATTGGACGATAAAAGTGAGATTGACACTAATACTAGTTACTGCAGTTATTTAGTGTTACTGCTGTGTTATTCCTGTGTAAGTAAGCGTGAGTTAGTAAGGGTAATGTGGTCATAGTTATGTACTTGGCATGTATTATAAGTAGTTTGAGAGACCTATCATTGTGATTTGGTCTCGCATTTTACTCAATTCTTTGACGAAGTATCAGAGCAAGATCTGAACTAAATTCTAAGCGTAAATCTGCTGCCAAACCGACCCCTAAACATCATAATCCTATGCAACCCTGCTGCTGTAGGAGGATCATCTACGTCACCAAAGACCAGAAGCAGGTGCAGGAGTTGCTGGAGAGAACTGCAATCACTAGAAAAATTCTGGATGCTGTTGTTCTTTTCAAAACCTCAAGAAACCTTTCATTTTTTGCAAAACCAACCACATAGCAAGCCACAGAACCTGCTGATTTGCTAGCTTGCAAAATTTCACAGCCAGAGGAGCTCTTAGGTGTTGCTACACACGTGCCGAAAGCCGGCAGCTCTGAGTCCATGTGCCAGAGCTTGAGAGTGTTTTGAGCAAATTTTTTTGCTTCAATTTCCTCTTGAATGTCTTGAATCCTTCCTTACACCATCATATCGAGTTGTTTCTCATGTTTTTTGTCCAAAGATCTCACCTTTTTAGTTGCTTATATTGGCACTTCCGGAATGATTGTTTGACTGCCTGAAGCTGCTTGTCAATGTTTATTGATTTCATTGAGGCATGGAACTGTGGTATTTATTGTGTTTGTGATTCATTTAAGTTGTTTGTCTAGTTTGTAATGTGTTTGCTCCAGTTGTTGAAGGTTGTGTATGTTGGGATGGAGTCCATGCATGGTTCGAAATCGCGGTCGCGGGTAACGTCGCGAAACGGTCGCGGGTGTCGCGGGTTGCGGGAGACGCGGGTGTTACGTAACGGGAAGCGGGCGTAACGGTCATGAATTTTTTTCACGCATGCACAACCATGCGAAAATTAAAAAATAAGCATGAAATCCATTAATACATGATTTTTAATGAATTTTGAAGGCTTTCATTCAACCTACAAATGCTTTTTAATAGGCATTATGATTTTTATATTAATTTTAGTGCGCTGTTTACAAAAAAAAGCATATTTTTTTATAGTTTACATTACTTTAATGAGTAAAAAGATGTAGAAATGTAAGAATCAATTAATTTAAGTCATAAAGTTACTAAAAATGAGTCAATACTCAATAGACTTAATACTCAATATACACATTACACATACATGAATTTAAAAAGTGATTAATATCAAATATCAATAAATAATTGAAAATACATAAATACAATATTACAAATTTATAATATAACACATGTCACCACTAAAAAGAATGACGTGGAGGGTCTTCATAATTTGCATCTGTATCTTGAGATTGGGATGGAAAATTATCTCCCTATCCTTGTGGAAATACATAGTTGAATGAACCCAAGTTTGCATCATTTTGTTGTTGCTCTTGAAAATGTACTGGTGATGAAAATTCTCCTGAATAATGTCTATAAGTTGGGGCAGGGGCTGGCTCTGGGTAGTGTGTAGAAGAAGACTCACTAGATCCTGAGATTCCTAATCCACTGGGATAAAAATGTGAGTCACGAGATGCATAATGTGGATATGCTGGATGAGATCCATATGATTGTGATGATGAACCATCTAAACCAAAGTCGCCAAAACTACGAACCACACCATATGAATCTTCAGTAGAATCGCTAGGGTCACCACGAGCACTCCTCCTTCTCCTGGGTTGTGAAGATTGGTTCCCTGGAGGAATACCCAAGTCATAATTTTCAGGTATGTCATGTAGTCCATAAGGATCAGAAGGATATATATCCCTTCCAAATGATGTCCCTGTATCATATCCATAATTATATTCTACACCGCCGCCTCCGCCACCACCACCACCACTGCCACCCCCCCAACCCCAGCTCCAGCACCACTATTACCATCATCATCACTTGGTGGGCTCAAACCAAGATTGTCATCACTTTGTGTACGTTCAGGGCTTGAACCTGAATCATCATGCGCGTTTATTGGTGGTTGATCACCTCCTTCTGTAGTACCACCAACCTCTTCATTTAACCAATTTGAATTGTCCTGACCGTCGAGTAGTGGTGTCTCTCTCTCCTCTAACCATTGACTTAAAGGATCATCTTCTTCGAAAATGTAGTCCAAATTGATAGGATTGAAACCCTCTTCAATTTCTCGTTGGCTTCTTCTCATTGTACGTCTTAACTTTAACCTCATGTTGTAATGTACGAAAACAAGTTTTTGTAGTCTCATGTACTTTAATCTATTTCTTGTTTTCGTATGGATGAGGCTAAAGGTGCTCCAATTATGCTCACAGTTCGAAGCTGATGTGTTCTGGCTAAGAACTCTAATTGCTATTCTTTGGAGCTCAGGAGCACACAAGCCATAATGAATCCACCATTCAGCTGCATGAATAATTCAGCTGCATGAATAATTAAAAAGAGTTTTATGTTAGTATAACGTATTTCAAAAGTCAAATTTGAACACAAAGAGAGAAAATAGAGTAATTCTCCATTATTTAGCTATATAGCCATATTTACCAGGATTTGTTTGTTTCACTGCCCTTTGAGCCAACGGGGTTCCAAAAGTTTCCTGCCTATCTCGATATAGCAACAACTAAAAAATGATGATTGTGAAATATAATTAATTAATTAGATGTATTAATAATTATTCTTGAAAGTATTACAGAATACTAGAACAATTCATTATTCAATTTAATGGAACCATTACTTACTTGATTAATAGCCCGAATTTGAGTATCTATATCGGGTACCAACTTGGTTATCACTTTTTTAACTCCATCCATGACTTCTCTAGCAACTTCAGGAGAGGGTGGGGCACCATAAAGAAATTGTGGGTTCAAAAAATACTCTACAATTAAATTTAGAAACATATTAATCAATAGTTTTCTAATGCAACTATGCATAATTTAAAAGTTAAAATAATAAGAAATTGTATTTGATTTACACTTACCAGCAGCGTGCAAATCTTGGTGCAACTGAAAACTCCACCGGTTGTCAATAATTTTCCAATAGTCTTTGTAAAACCGGCAATCTTTTTGAATGGCCAACTTCGCCCTATCAATTGCCTCGTATATGAAGCCCATGGTTGGTTTTTCATCACCATCAACCAATTTAAGAACTTCCACCAAGGGTTCTTGCACTTTAATTATATCAGAGGCCTTTTGCCAAAACTCTTTGCCTAAGATAATTTTCTTTGAATCATATGCTGGGCCTGATTTTGCCATTCCAAACCTTGAGTTTTTCCAAGCATCAGATGTAAACATTTCCCTTAGTGCTTGTTTATGCCTGACAATAGTCTCCAAAGCAATGAAATTTGTGGCAAATCGAGTGATGGCAGGGCGAAGTAACTCTCTATTATTTGTGAATTTCTTCATGAAATTCACTGTCCATGTGTGGTTGTAAATAAATGAGGTTACTGTTCTTGCATCTTCTAAGACCTTCTTCACGTTACTTTTCTTACCAATATCTTCAAGAATAAGGTCTATGCAATGAGCTGCACATGCTGTCCAATAGAGATTGGGCCTCTTCTGCATTAATAATTTTCCTCCTGCCTTCATTGCAGCTTCATTATCAGTCACTACTTGGACAACATTCTCCTTTCCAATTTCTTCAACCACCTCATCCATTAATCTGAAATGAAATTATATATTCAATAATTACTACTATTTAATTAAAAACATGCAAGTCCATAATACTATTTGCATATACAATTAAAATTAGAAAATTACCTGAAATAATATTCAGCTGTTCTGCTTGGCACATCAGAAGCATCAACTGATTTATGAAACACGGTGCCTCTATCGCAATAAATTAAAAAGTTTATAATGTGTTTTCTAGTTGGTCCTGACCAACCATCACACATAAGTGTTACACCTCTTTCCTTCCAAATTCCAGCAAAAGAAGCTATATAATTTTTCATTTCTTGATACTCTTGCTCCAAATAAATTTCAGATATCTCATAGGGTGATAGGCCCTTCACCCCCTTTCCAACCTCTGCAGCAATATCAAGCATAGGCTGCATAAATGGAGAGTCAGCTACATTCTCTGGAATCCGATTATAAATTAGGAATTTTCCAACCGCTTTTCCTAATTTACTTCTTAAACCTTTCAGTAACTTTGTGTTGAGTTTTGGTTGTTTCGCACTCTTGCTTCTTTCTAAAATAGGATCCATTGCCTTTAGTCTAGCTTCAGGGGCATCAGGATTGATCCATTGTCGTCCACTACCTCCAGCTTCTCGACCACTATAAGATCGAGCTCCTGCTCTATTGAAACCACTGGTAGCACCACTTCCAGAGCCACCTCCCTCTTCATAAATATTACCCCTTCCAGTTGTTCTTGCTCGAAATCTTTGTCTATCTTCCCATTGTTGTTGTGATCGCATGCTTTCTTGTCGAGCAAATCTCATACTTTCTTCTTCCAAGTCTTCTTCATCGCTCAAATTCTCAAAATCTCCTCTAATTTGGGCTTCTGCTTCTTCTTGCCTTTTTTGTTTATCTCTTTTCTTCTCAGCATACTGTTGTAGATGTTTCATCATTTGTTCTCTTACTTGTGTGGTCACATTTGAGCATCCAGCTACTTGACCCTTTTTATGTGCCAAGTGTTGTTTCAAGCGTGTAATGCCCCCTTTGATTATCTTCCCACATAACTTACACATAATAACATGTTTATTACCGTCTACCGCAGTACCAAAATGCCATCCAATATCTTCACTAGGTAAGTTTTCATTTCCTTTATCACATGACATATTGATAGACTTAATTTGATGATCTCTACACAAAATATAAAGAAAATACAAAGTTACAACTTACAACCTTCCTACAATGACAGGAATAATATAATTAGTAATTTAGTAAATATTAAATAATAAGTACTAAATAGTCCTAATTTTAAATACTTATTACGTAAAAATAAGTATAATATTTGATTAAAAATAATAAGTAATGTTTATTATTTTTATATTTAAATAAACAAAATTATAAAATATTAGATATTTTATTACAAAAAAAATATATTCCTTTATCTTTAAAAAGATATTTTCATTATTTTTTATAGCTTGATTTTATTTTCATTTATAACTATAAGAAATTAACAGGTGAAAAAGATTTTTACTCTACTTTCATATACATCATAGCATCACAAATAGAGATCCATACATTACAAATTGACTATTTAATTTTTTAAACATTTTCTCAGTATATGGATTAAAATTAAATTTTTCTACAAATTCCAGTAGTAATTAGTAAAAATCAAATTTATTAATGTATTAACTATTAGATTAATTTTTTTTTATTAAGTTATTAATTTTTACTTTATTTGATAACTAAAAACAAAAAATAGATGTAAACATTTATTTACCTAATTTTAAATTTAAGGTCAAAATAATGTTTTAAAACTTAAAAAATATTAATAAACAGGGTCAACCTACTCAAGAAATGGCAAGTAGATACACATGTAACATAAAATGGGTGACATATGTTATTTAATTTTTTTTTCTTTTATAATATGAATATTATTTAATATTTTTTCAATAGATGGGAGTGAATATGATATCTTCTTTATCAAAATGACCACTTTATCCAGCTGACATAAATAGTATGTTAGCCAATTGGTGCCATGAATTAATTTTATTTCTATAAGTTTGGCAAATCCTAAGACTAAATATTATAATAATTGTGCAGAGTATTCCTTGGAATTCTTTAAGAATGGTGAAAAATAGAGCTCAATTAAGCCTAGATAATATAAAATGCCATCACATGGATGTCTTGTGTACATACATTATTTTAATGCTTTGTTTAGATGGTGAATGCAGTAGTGGATTATTGATATTCAAATATTATTATAAAAAAGGCTTCAATTATTATTGGTAAATATTAATTATTTACTAAACTTAAAAAATATTAATTATATAATATTAATAATTGCTTGCTATGTCATGGAATTAATTTTCATAATTATCTTTCAAAAAATATAATACAATTAAAATATTTATAAATTAAGAAAATTTTATTTTACATAATTATTAATGATTTCTAATTTTTTACTCTATTAAATTACTTTTTTTTTAATTCAATTTAACAAACCTATTTTACAACAAAATATAATTTAAAAAAATAAACAGAATGAAAAGAATGAAAAGGGTTGTGGTATAACAAAATATAATTTAAAAAACAAAAAAAACATAATGAAAAGTGCTGTGGGTGTTAGAGTGTCTCATACGCTGAGGCCTGTAGTCGAGTCAGACCGAGAGAGGGGAGGGATTCGAGGGAACTCAGAGGAGCCTCGAACAGTCGAAGGAGCGAAGCACAAAGCAACGAGCCAGCGATGACTCCAAGCTCCGAGCCTCCGAAGCTGAAATCGAGAGGCTGGCTGGTGCGACTGCGACGACTGGCGGAGGAAGGTGCCGACTGCGACGACTGGCGGAGCTGCTGCAGACCTTTCGCCGTCGCCGGTGACTCGCCAAGTTGCTGGAACTGGAAGCCTGGAACTGCAAGTCTGCAATTCTGAGTAGATCTGCTCGGTAGCCTCGGTGTGCTCACTCTCAGGCTTCGAAGCCTTCTTATTGCCGAAGGCCAACAAATTTTCAAGGTTAGTTTGTAACTTTCCTTTTTAGCCTTTGAATGGCAGATGGGTGTGGGGACTGGGGAGAGGGGGAAAGCAGCGTTGCTGCCTGCTGCCCTTCAGCGAATATGCTACCTGTCGGCCATGTAACGGTCTGTAACGGACGTTACGACATGTAACGTTGGAGTATCGGCCGTTACGTGCCGTTACGGCCGTGAATTTTTTCCGAACCGCAATATCGGCCCGTATCGGTTTTGGGCCCTCTGATTTCCGTTACGTATCGGCCGTTACGCTACGTAACGGCCGTTATTTAAAACCATGAGTCCATGAGTCCCAGAAGTATGTTTTTTGCTGTTATTTCTGATTTGCTGCCATATTGAGGTTGTGTGTGTGTGTTGGGATGGAGTCCCCAAATTCTATAAGGATGTTTCCCTTGTTAGTCACTTGTCTAGGTGAACAACATACTATAACTGCCTCAAAGGAGTATTCAAGGTTCCTGCAGCATCAAAAATCCTAACAAGCATCTCATCACATTGCATCTTTTGCTCAAAAGGTGAACCTATAGTTTTGTTGTTGTTTGGTATCTCTCCCACTAGTTCTTGGGTTATCGACTCTGCCTAACCATATAACAGTTGTAACCAACTTCTTTTCTGCTCTCCTGTATTCCGAAAATCGACCTCGAGTTACTCTTGCTGATATGCCCATCACTGATGTTATGGGGATAGGAACAACAAATCCTACTCCCTTCATCTCTCTTTCTTCTATTTTGTACATTCCTAAATCCCTCTTAATCTCATGTATGTTTGTAAGATTACGAAGTAATTAAATTGTCATATAATCTTTTTTTATTATTCAAGATCTGAAGACAAGGAAGAAGAGTGGCACAGAATGTGGGGCTGGTGGACTTTGAGTCGCTCTCTCCTTCAAATGCTTGCAGTAATGCTACACCACTTCAAGTCCATTGTTGTTGTTGGAAGTCCCAGCCCGGGAGTATATAGTCTAGAGGGGGGGTGAATAGACTTTTTCGCAGAATACGTATTTTTCTACAAAATAAAAACTCTTGGCAAGATACAAGAAATTATATCACAATATAAATATAAATCATGCACAAAATATAAAATAAAGAGTGTAAGGGAGAGAAAGAATAACACCGGTATTTTTACGTGGTTCGGCACCAAGCCTACGTCCACGCCTTAGCACCAAGCCAAGGATTCCACAATCCACTATAATTGCTCCTTCCGCAGCGGAGCAAGCCTTACAAACTTGGGAACAAATCCCTACCGCTCACAAAGAGCCTTTACCGATTTGGTTCACAAAGAACCTTACAACTTGGTTCACAAAGAACTTTTCACAAGAAGATGTAAGATTACAAAGAATGCTCCTTACAATGAGCAAGTATGATTTACAACTCAAACCTCACACTATTCTCTCAAGAATTGAATCAAATACAATAAGTGAGCAAGAGAGAATGAGAATTAATATGCAATGTGCTAGGTTTTGTATAAAATGATGTTTTTTACTAACAATGATCAAAGACCTTCAAAACCATGTTAATACAAGTCTAATAGCTTGTATTTATAGCTCAAGAACCTTAGGAGCCGTTAACTAGCTGTTGGGGGGAAGAAAAAATATTTTATTTGGCAAACTAGCCGTTTTCCGCTCGTTGGAGCGCTTCTGCCCGTTGAATTCGTCGACGAAATCTGAATTTCGTTGACGAGGTCCTTGAATCAGAAAAAGTCACCAAAATGAAAGTTGTGGCATTTTGTCTTAGCTTTCCAGGGACACCAAGATCGTCCCATTTGGACTTTTCTAGAAAAAGTTATGCCCAAAATACTGCAAGGTGTTCAGGACTCAAGACTGCACTACGGCAGTGACGATTACTTTGTTTTTCCTTATCAAAAAGTGTTTTAATGACTCAAAACATTCTTGGACAAAATTATATGAAATATATTAAGTCTAATGAAGATTAAAACTTGTCCAAATGAGTTTCCTTTTGAATATAAGATATTTTAATTAATAAAACACGTTTGAAAACCCATTTTGATATCTTATATGCTTAGTATGTCCTTTTGTAAATATACTTGACTTGCTTTGAACTTTTAGGACATTAAACTTGTTTTAACACAATTGGGACTAAGTATAAAAGTGTTCTTAAAACTAGGATGTTAAAAACGTGTCCCTTTGAAAACATATTTGAGTTTTAGGATTCATTTGACAAACTCTTGTTTTAACTTAGAAAGCCATGAAAGGTGAGTTTGTGTTTATGTCTTTAGTGTAATCCTATAAACTCATGTGTCCTAGTATGCATGTGCTTTGCTCAACTCTTGCTCAGAAATCATGCAAGAAACACACTCACAAAAGTTACAAAACATACTACCTCACACAACCTTTATTACAAATAATTCTACAATTGGGTCATTCCGAGTACGTGTCCATTTGATCTTTCCTTCTTAACGTCTACTCGGTCCGATCTTTGTCTTCGATCCAATAATTCATGTACAAGTACTTATAGTAAACATGATATGCAAAGATAGGAAAACACTAGGAACAACATATAGGTTAATATCATCAAAACACATTAAACAATGATGGTGTAGCCACTAAGGCTAACAGTTGCCTTGGTCATCTATAGACAAGTTAAAACAGCTAGTTCCTACTTTGAGTTTTATGCCATAATCTTGAGCGTGAGTCTTGTCTATTGGGAACGCATTATCATTTTCCTTTTGCTTCCCAAGTCACTAAACGGGTGGTCAACCCTTTTATATTAGTCTATTCCGATGTTTGGTTTCTTAGTTGTGTCACATCAAAGTTGGGGTTCCAATACTTTGTTACATTTCCTGATGATTACTCTAGTATGAGTTGGTTGTATTTAATGAAAGTTCGTTCTAAGAAGTTGAATATATTTTGTGCCTTCTAGTTCCAAATAAGGACTCAATTTGATATATACTTTGCAATGATAATGCTAAGGAGTACTTCTGTACCCAACTTACTACCTATAGTCATCTTGTGTCTACAGTCCACAACAAAAATGGAGTTGCAGAGCGGAAACAAACATACTCTCAAAGTCACTTGCACACTATTGTATCAACTGAGTTTTTTTTTGGAGTGATGCTATGTTAATTGGTTGCTTTCTCATCAATAAAATGCCTTCACTTGTATCCTATTGTAACAACTGAATGTCTCCCAAATTTTGTGGAGTGATGCTGTTCTTGTTGCTTGATCTCTCATCAATAAAATGCCATCCTCTGTCCTTGGTGGTAAAATCCAATATTTAGTTATCTTCCCAAAGGCTCCTTTGTTCTCACTTTGTCCTTGTATATTTGGTTGTGTCCTTGGTCCATCAGTTAAATCCAAGAATGGATAAGTTGGATATTCGTATCAAATATATTTTTCTAGGCTATTCTTGTACTCAAAAGGGATGTCGATATTATAGCCTTATTTTACATCAATTCTTTGTCTCCACTGGTGTCACCTTTTTTGAGTCTACACCATACCATAGTTGGAAGATTTGAATGGAAACTCGCTCGTTGGACAATAATTTCTTGTCAAAATGTGGAAGACTCACGCTTATTAAAAGCACTTTAGCCAACCTTTGGTCTATTTTATGTCTCTTTTCCCTATCTACAGCTTAGTATCCAAGAGATTGGAAGGTATTCAAAGGAGATTCCTTTGGGGGAACACGGGCAAGGATTTTAAATGTCACATGGTCAATTTTTTTTTGGGGTGGTGGGGGGATGGGTGTTGGAACAACATATGCAAAAAGGAGGGCTAGGTCTAAAATTATCTTCCCACTTTCTATAAGCCCCTCCTGGGGAAATAGCTAAGGAGATTTATGGAAGAGAAGAAACATTTCTGAAGGAAGTCATTGCTTACCAAATACGGTGTTCGTCAAAATGGCTAGGCCACAAAAGAGCTGAATGGAGCCCACAGTGTTGGTGTTTGGAAATTCATTAGGAGGGGATTGGAAAATTCTTCTCTCATTCACTTTTATGTGGGGAATGGTGAGGATGTGTTCTTTTGGCTTGATGTCATGATGTCTGGTGTGTGGCAAGTCCAGCTCACTGTAAAATACCCTTTTATCTTCAGTCTGGCTCATAGTTACCAAAAAAATGCTGGCACCCTAGCAAACCATCTATTGGTACAAACATTCCAAAATATGGTACATTTTCATTCCAGAACACTATCTAGTGATCCGCAGTTTTAATTCAGTATTTTTCACATAAAAAAATATATATTTTTATTATTTAAGGTGGAGAACTATTGCGTTATAATTACATTTTCAGTCATTATTAATAAATTTAATAATTAAAATCTCTTCTAGATTTTGAAACACTTATACATCCTCCCCAAAATATGAAAGTTCCATAGCATATTTCTCACCAATATATCTACCTAAGTATACTTGTAGCATTCCATGTTTTAGAGCATGCGCCGTAATGTGATCCCATTCCCGTTCCATGAACCAGAATGTTCCACATTCTAAATAGCATTGGTCTGGCTTGCGACAAAATGCTCTTATTGGTCAGCACCTTGAGCTCACTGATCATGGGATGTTTTGGAATAGTCCGCCGGTTTGGAATGCCTTTGATTGGGAGATTGATAATCTAAGGCAGCCTTCAGTGCCGCACCACAACCAGTGACCCTTGATTTCCCTGACTCCCTTCATTGAGGATTGTTACTTCTATTTTTTGTTTTCTTCTTTATAATTGGGTGGCATCCCCTTGATGCCCTTTAATGAACTTTCTTTGCTTAACAAAAAAATAACCTAAAGGATAGCATGCTACATTGGCATGAACACTTACTTCACTACAGTATCATGAACAGTAATTTCAATAGCAATTCTTTTCCCAGATCTTGTCCTGCATCTGTAGGATGAGGGGAGGTTTTAAAATGTGAGACTTATTCAGATATGTTTTAACGTAACATATCACAATGGATAGAGTGGAACTGAGACTTGGTCTTGTAACTGGCCTAAAATGCTGATACAGTGGCTGATGGTATTGTCTTGAGTTATATGAGTATTTATCTGCTGAATTATTTTTACCTGGACGATCACTTATTCGAAATACCGAGAATTTCTCCCTTATTTATGTCTTTTGTATTCAGCTTGTGCATTTTGCTTAGCATGTATATGGCATACATATGTGATATGCTGTCCATACAGATACGTTGTGGCCATTTAGTATGATGTGTACTCTTTTCTCTATTTATCTGTATCTCTAGTGCAAAAATTGGGTTTTCTAATTTTGTAAAGTGTTTTCCTGTTATTACTGGTGTCTTCCTACATATCTTGTATTAATTTGTAGCTAGCTTGCTTGTCCATTCTGGATGTAAATTGCATGGAGCAGTGTGGAGCTTATATGAATCTTGTTGGTTTCAGAATCCCCGCATCAGTGCTTGCTTCTCACCCATTGGTGCTTACAGCTTTCTCTGGATTGAATTCTGAGCTACTTTCAGAGGCATCTGTAAATGGTATTACAGTTGTCACAAGCTAATGTTACACGTGGAGCTCGATTGGAAATTCTATGCAATTTTTTGTCTGCGTTAATTTATTAGAGTGACTTTGTCCTGTCGTCTGTTTAAGAAAGCTTTTGCCTTATATCTATTTACAATCATATTAAACATCTTTCCTTTACAGTATATATTATATTTTTCTTGTTGGCATAAAGGTAACTTTTTAACAAGGAGATTGATCACTGATGCAAAGAAATGAATGACAACTCGGGTTGAACCAGTGTCTATATCTGCATATTTGCTTTGCTTGTGCTGGCTATGCAGGCACTTAAAAGCTAGTGTAAATTATTACTCAGCCAACTGGCCAAGTTGGTAGGGACCAAATAGGAGTTTTTTTATCGTGTGGAAGTCTCCTAGAATAACTTTTGGTCATTGAGTTATTTTGGTTTGAACTTCTATTCTTACTAGTGTCTATTTAATGATTTTATTTTTAAATGTTTACCAGTAGAGTATAATAATGTTATAAAGCAACTGTATGTAGTTTCTTTTCCAACTTCACTTCTTCTTTGTTTGTTGGGTCACTCATTTCTCTGTCATTCATCTGCACTTTTGAGTTTTGGGGGAGTAGATATGTTCATCAGTTTTTTCCTTGCCTTTGCTCTTATTATAGAAATGCATTTCCAAACTTTCCATATGATTAATTAATATGTTGTCACCATTTGACCTGGAGGTCATGAGTTCAAGGTGCGGAAACAGCTTCTTGCAAAACTGAAAGGTGAGGCTTTATACTGTAGACCCATTGTGGTCTGCCCCTTCCCTGGAGCCCAGATATTCGGGAGCTTTGTGCACATGGCTGCCCTTTTTTTTTTTTAATTAATATGTTCTCTTCAAAATTTCTTTGAGTTTCTATCTGTTTCGATCAGAACTATATGTCAAATATACAAAATGATTCTGATATATTTCATGCTTTTGAAAATTACTTTTACAATTTGAGGCAAATATGATGTATTGCTTATGCTTTCCTTTTCATTTTTCGTATCATTTCAGTTATTTCTGAATTGATACACTGCACGGCAGTGGGCAGCTCTGGTGATGTTTCTGCTCAAATGCCCTTGATTCAAGTGATTGTTCCTCAAGTTATGAGTCTAAAGACACAGCTGAGAGATTCATCAAAGGTATTGCTTTGATAGAATTCTACATGTTTTTGCTGCCCTTAGCGCTCACATAGAATTATATGTTATCATCTTCAATTTTTTTTTTAAATTTTTCATGAAAAAGCACGAGGAAATTTTGGTTGGTTGACATTTTTATTAGTAATTTGTAAGTTTGTTTCTGTGTGACAAGTGCTGTCTATCATGTAATGTATCAGGGATCCATTATTTGCTAACTTGATTTCTGGATAACTAATAAGCATAGTCTTGTCTGGTGCTATTTTTTCTGAGTGATGTAATTTAATTTTGGTGTGCTCAATGCACTTCTATATGTTAGAACTCACTTGTTTGGTCAATGATACAAGCAGGTTGATGTAGAGTTTCATATTACAAGGCAATTGCAGAAGAGATATCGTAGTTATATGTGGTTCTTTATATAGAGAAGGATAAGGGTAGGGCAATGATAGGGGCTGGACTCTTGTCCAACCCTTGAAGATGTGATGTTGAACAATAGAGAGATAGAGCATCTATGGTTGGAAATATATGAGAGGAACACTTGCACTAAACTGAGACTAGAATGTGAGAGAGAAGAGGGGGAAGGATATGAATATCCTCACATTGGATTATCATGCCTATGCACATGCAACCAATTTCAATTCATAATTCCTTGCTACGTAAAATTCATTACAACTAAGTGTTATCGGCTCTAGTTACTTGGGACTCGAGCCAAAATCCTAGATTTTAATATTTTGTTAAAGCTTGATATACAATGTTGGCCAACAACTAAGGTGAAGTGGTTGCTTAACATGGCATCAGAGCTATGGTTGCTAGGAGGTCTTGGGTTCTAGTCTTCTTGTCTGCTTTTATTGTGTGGTGGTTAAAATTTATCTTATTCCTCATAATGAGTGTTATTTATCATTTGTTTATGTCTCTCCATGCATTCGAGTTGTACATGCGTTGGGGAGTGCTAAAGCTCGATATACATTGTTCACCCACAACCTGACAGCTTAAGCTTATGGGTGAAGTGGTAATCTAACATGGTATAAGAGCTATTGTGCCAAGATGTCCTGGGTTCTAGTCTTGTTGCCTATTTTTATTGTTATTTTTTAAGAATTATCATATACCCCATTATGGGTGTTACCATGGTCTTAAATTTCCACGAAATTGTCGAAATTTCTATTGAAATTTTCAATTTCTGTCACCCTCGAAATCGAAATGGCAGTCGATTTCAATCTTGCATAATTTTCGTCGAAATCTCAACAAATCATCTGAAATTTATCGAAATCTCGAAATTTTAAATCAAATGAGAAATTTAGGAGTGAAGTGAAATTTCTATCTTAATTAATTTTATTTATTTTATCAAAACAAAATATTATTACAAGTGCTTTTGAAATTATATGAAAAAATAAACATAGAGTAATATTTTATTTAACCATTCATGTCTAAATTATCATCATTAGTATGATAAATAATATTTAAATGATTTATGAATTTCATTTGTATTAACTAAATATGTTTAATGTACATGATCTTACAAATATGTTTGATACACATACTATTTTACAACTTTTACACCTCATACAAAACATAGATGAATTTAATTTGTAATATATTAATCATAAAACTTATATTATTATGTTTCTTAACCATTTCTAAAGTTTCACAAAGAATTCCATGCTTTGCTACTAATTTCCGTTATTTTTTCAAATCGAAATTCAAATTGACATCGAAATCGAAATTTCCGTTTAAATTTCTGTACTTTTGGAGCTTCAAAATTTGAGTCGAAATTGAAATTTAAGACCTTGGGTGTTACCCTATGTATATCCTTCCATGTGCAGTTAAGCTACATGTGCAGGGGAGTGTTAGGGCTTGATATACATTGCTGGCTCACATCTAACAGCTAAGCTTTTAGGTAAAGTGATGGCTTAACATTTCCAAACTTAAAACTATATCCCATTGATACGTTGGAATGGGGGTTGGGTGGAACGGATAATTAAATGATGAATATGTAAAATTACAGAGACCAATTCCATTCCATTCTTGTGTACCAAACAAATAATGAGTTTCTAGAAATATTCCATAAAATATTCCCAAAATAAAACCTAAAATTAGCACAAAACTAATTTGATAATAAGATTAAGTTCTATCATTTTTCTTTCAACCACCTCCCTCTCCACCCCCCCCCCCCCTCTAAAAAAAAAAAAAAAATTTGACCTCAAATTTGAAATCTGCGGAGGATGCACTTCAGCACCTATTAGTTTACCACTTTTCCTAAGAGCTTAAGCTATTAGGTTGTGAGCCAACAATGTATATCAAGCTTTAACACTCCCCCACATGTGCAGCCTGTTAGTATGCAGAGAGATAATTTATCACCCATTACAAAGGAACACAATAATTTTTAAACACCACACAACAAACATGGGCAACAAGAGTAGAACCCAGGACCTCCTTGTAACCAGCTTTGACATTATGTTAGATTACCACTTTACCTAAAAGCTTATGCTTGTTAGGTTGTGGCCAACAATGCATATCAAGCTTTAATACTCCCCAATGCGTGGAACCTGTCAGCACATGGGAAGATAAACACACGATAAATAACACCCATTACAGGGAATACAATGATTTTTTTAAACACCACACAATAAATGTGGGCAACAAGACTAGAATTCAGTACCTCTTGCTAACCATGTCTGATACCATGTTAGATTACCACTTTACCAAAAAGCTTAAGCTATTATGTATATCAAGCTTTAACAAGCCAACAATGTATATCAAGCTTTAACAAGCCCTATTGTTTTTGTGTGTTTTTTAAAGTAAAACTCTGGGTTGGTTCAGATCGGTGTAGTTGAAGAAGGATTCATCATCCATGGACTCTAACAAGGTTTTTTGAGACCTGTCACTTGCTGCAGTTGAAGGGAATTAAAAAAAGGGTGATGAGGAAAGGAAAAAAAATAAAAAATAGAAAGAATAGCAGATGAAGGAGGTGATGAACCATAAAGAGGAGAATGAGATGGAGAGCTGCATGGAGAAGGAGAAAGTAATTCGTGCCATATTTTGCTCTGATACAAACTTATGCCAAATGATAGATAGAGAGAGAACATCTATGGTGGAATAGAAAGCTGTGAGAGAGAAAAAGGAAATAGAGAGAAAAATGTGAGAAAAGAGAAAGGGGAAAAGGAGATATGGGGTAAGCATATGGATACCTTTGCAGGGGATCATAATCCTCGTGTGCGCACAACAGATTCCAATTCATCATTCCACCTACTTGAAATTCATTTACAGCTAGATGTTCATAGGTTCTCATGACTTGGCACTCAAGCAAAAACCCTATACACCTACCTATCTTCAGTGGTTTATTTTGAGTTCTTGTGAACATCGTGAGGAAAATATGGGCTGATGGCATCCTTGGCATGTGCTAAAGAACCAACATTTGAAATGGCTCCAAGTAATGGCATTGCCTCTGCTATGAAGGTACTTTTTCTGGATAAGCAGGAGTCTGATAAGAAGCATTGATCATTTGAAGCACTGTTTCTGCATTTTTTGTTCCTCTTAAGGTAGAAGACATGAACCAAAAATTAAAGCTTGCCGTTTAATTTGTCAGAACAGTTCTTTGATCAAAGTTCTGATGATAATGGGGTTCAGTTGAACTATAAAGGCTGATCGCTGACAGAATATTTTTAAGTTTGAACTTTTAGGGGATAACAGTATACTGCTTTCCATAACTGAGATTACAGGACAAGAATTGCCTTATATTTTGCTAGAAGAGATTGCTTATGGGAACTGAAGATTTTTTGGGCCAGGGAAAACCGTCATTGGTTAACATTTTCAGGGATTCATTTTTGATAGTGAGGCTTCTGGTGTATGGAATGAGCCATGTCTTGTGGATGAGTGCATGAAATCTGGTAGAAAAATCAAGTTGTAAGGATACCAGATGGTGCTGAAGTGATTGGTTGATGGACAATTTAATTATTGGTGCTTGGCACTGCTGGCAGAGGTATCTGATGGAGCATGTACTGCCTGGAGATGTGCATACTGTGGTTCACAAAATTTAGGTGAAGGTAAATGGAAGTCTAGTGAAATCTGGAAATCTGTTTTGGAAAGATTAACATTGGATCAGGGGCCTAGGTTTGCATATATATTGAAAAGGATGAAGATTTCTTGTCAACAATGGTGGACTTTCCAATAGAAGTCACTGGAGATGGGAGATGCAGGCTGGAGAAAGGAACCATTCCTGAAATGAGAGGTTGGAGGGATGTGATTCTTGGCCATGGGGAACTGATCTTTTTTGAATTGAAATGGATATGGGCATGTTACTATTTTCCAAAATGGTGGCCTGTGGACAAGTTTGAAGACATTGGATTGTGGCATGGAGTCTCGAAATATACTTAATATTTTAGCCTGTCTGGTTTATGAGTAAGGCCAGCTTGTCCAGCAATAATTTGGCTCATAGGAGTGGAGTGATGAGAGTATTGATAGTGAGCATTTACGTGGGTTAGCCAGATGCAAAAGCTCAACTGGATGCAAGAGTCTATTATTAAGACTGGAGGTCTGCATTAAACCAGCTCTAGTGCAGACCCTAGCAAGGATGGTCAGTCAATTTAGCATTTCTCCTGCAAGGAAGGTAATTTGGTGCAAGAAGTTCTTGTTGCTGATTGACCCTTGGTTGGCAATTGTGAACCATGCAAATGCGATGCAGGAGAATTGAAATTCCAATGGATAATTGTGAACCTGATGGAGGAAATCTATTGCAGAGGTTTGTGCTGCACATAAAGCTAAATATTGTTTTCTTGTTCTCAAAAAGGACTCTGGGTGCTGCAGATCAGGGAATCAGATGTGTTTCACCACAACTGAATCATAAGGTGCTATTGGCTGAAGAAAGAGTTTTGATTGAATGGTGGAGATGTGTCACTGGGGGGCAATCTACGGATTTGAGTAGAGATTTGGGGGTAATTCTGTTATTTGTGAGGCGGTGGGGGGTAGTAACTGCACCTTCAGGTTAGGGGTTTGAAATGAAGACAGTTGCTGCATATGATTTTTGGCCCAAACAGAATGGAGGATTGGTTTTCAGAGGGTTGGGGGGTGGTGGTGGTGAATATGAATTCCTTCTATTGGATAAATTAAGAAGCCACAGGGATGTAATCATGCAACTTCCTTAGTTCTCCAGCTTCTTGTTTGGCTCTAGTTTCTATTTCGGTTGAAGGCATAATTCGTGTATGGATAAGGGTCAAGTTGTAAATGGAAACGCCCAGATGATTCATGCGGCTCTAATTGTATCTCTAGTTTCTGGCCAGTATGTTTTTGATTCCTTGGATGAAGTAAATGTATTGAAGGAAACAGGGCTGGAGCTGGATTTTGTTTGGGTAGATGATGTTTGTCCTAGGAATCCAATTTCTGCTGATGACCAGAGTTGCCATTCAATAGTCCCATTCACCAAAATTTTGACTTTTTTTTTTTTAAATAAAGGTAACCTTGCTCCTGATTTTATTGCAGTGGATCCTAATCCTAGACTCTTTCGTTCTTTCAGTAGTTTAAAAGCAGTTCTGGATCCTGGTAGTTCAGAAAATTATTTTTTAAAAACCTGTTTTAGGATGATAATCCTAACAAAGGGGTCTTGAAGTGTTGACTATTGAACCTCTAGGAAGTGAGAGGGACACTACGGACTAGTGTTCTTTTCTTAAAGATGTAGATCTTCAGTTTGTTAGTCTTACCAAGAAAGAGCTGAAGGTGTCAGTGCTCTTTAGAGAGAATAGTGGGAGGAGGCTGTGGAAAAAAGAGAGAATTGAAAAAACTTGAACCACAGACTATGATGGGGGTAAAGATAGATGGTGAGGGGCTGTTAGGGGTAATCCTTGAAGGTTTTGAGTTGGAAAGTGAGAGGTTTAGGGTATAGGATAAATTGGAGGGCAGTTCGTGAGGCTTTAATAGGTTATAGCCTGGATACTATTTGGTTTTAGGAATTGAAGCGGGTGTTTGGAATGGTTTTTGAATAGGAATCTTTGAGAACCTATGTTTAAGTTTTGGGTTTGGTTGTCAGTCTTGCGATTCTTTAGGAGCTATATTTGTTTGGCATGATTCACTTCTAAAGTGGATTGTCTGCTTGGGTCTTTGTTTGTGTATTTTCTCTTAGATATTAGATATAGATAAGAGTGGTGGCTTACTTCTATTTATGGGGAGTGGGGGCGGCATCGGTAGGGTGTGATTTTAATGTCTTTAGGACTTATCAAGAGAAAGGGGCCCTAAAATCAGCTGTTTTTGAGGGGTTTTGTTGATTTTATTAGATATTGTGATTTTTGAGATATACCTTTCTCTAATGCTTGGTTTACTTGGTCTCTCTTAGGGAATAGGTAAGTGGCATCTGATTTCTTCAGAGTAAAAAATGGGAATATACTTCAGATTTAGTCCTAGAAGTCTACGCTGGAATTTTTTTCAAGAAGTCCATGCTGGACTAGTCTTTGATCATTTTCGTATTTTGTTAAGAGTCAAACTGTGGGAGTTGGGGCCTACACTGTTTTGTTTGAAAATATATAGTTGATTCAACATGACTTTTATAGATTAGTGGCTGGTTTGTGGAGTGATTGTCATATTTAAGGTTCAGGTAATTTTGCTTTTATGAAGAAGTTGAAATTTTTAAAAATCAGTTTAAGATGTGAAATAAGTAATTTTGTGGAGATTGGTGAAGAAAAATGACCATTTGAGGGAGATCAGGGTTTTGGTAGGATTCAAGGGAGGAGCTTTTCACAGATGAGCAGGAGAGTATAGGGAATAATTTAAAATTTGAGTTAGAAGTGCTTTATTGTAGTTGGGGACTACTAAGGGGTAAGTGGCTGGAGGGAGATCGTATTACTTTGATTTTTTTCATGTAAGTTTGTGAGTAGGAGGAATAGAAATAGGATTAGGGGTTAGAGGTGGAGTGTTATTGCAGAGGAGCATACTTTGTTTTATATGGTCTTGTTTTCTGAGGAGAACATTTCAAATCTGCTGATTGATCGATTGGATTGGTGTCCTAGCAGAAAAGCTGTTGGTTAGATGTCCGTTTACTGTGGAGGTGGTGAAGGAAGCAGTGTGTGGTATAAAAAGTTGGTAGAGCACTATATTCCAGTGGTTTACTATTGCTTTCTTTCACCATTGCTGGGATAGCAAAGGGCAATCTTTTGAAGGTTGTAGGAATGAGTGTTAAGTCTACTATCACTCATGCCCAAGAAGGATCGTTCTTTGTGGGTAAGGGTTTGTGGGCCAGTTATTTTGGTGACAAGTGTATCATATCTTGACAAAGATTGTGTACAAGATTGCGTGGCGTGTTGAATACTGCTATTGAACCCTCCAAGCAGTGTTTGTTGGAGTTTAGTTCATTCTAGATGCTGCCTTGGTTGCTAACTATGTTGTATAGGATGCTGGGAGGAGGAATAGGGAGTGTATTGTTGTTGTTACTGGTTACCTTAGTTATTTAGTATTATTGCTGTGTGTTATCAAGGGTAGTATGACTATTGTTATGTGCTTGGCATATATTATAAATAGAGGGAGAGACCTATTTTTGTGATTAGGTTTTGCAATTTACGCACTACTCTTTAGCATGGTATAAGAGCATGGTCCCAAAACCTAAACCCTAAGTGCTGCAGCCACCATTTAGCTAAAGCCTAAAGCCTTAAATCCTCTGCATGTCTACCATTATAGGAGAATTACTAGCATCACCATAGGCTTGAATATCAGTCAGCAGCTGTTAGAAGACGCAGCAGCTGCCGGAAATTCCATGTATGACATTGCCAGTTCAGGAACACTAAAACACCTTTAGATCTTGCAAGACCAACGCCATAGCCACTCACGGACACTGCCAATCTGTCAACCCCTGAAATCCATTGCCAGAGCTGCCTTCATGCGTCTGTCCGCTGGTTGAAGGCTGTCCTGACCCCACGCTCTGGTGTGTGAAGCTTCTCACAACCATGGTTTTGGCCTGGATTGATTCTATATTGTTCAAATCCTTGATGAATCGTAATATTGAGTTTTGGGTGATGGATTTTTGTCCAAAGATATCATCTTTTAGTTCATTTGCAACCCTCTGGGAGTGATTATGTGGTACTGCTGGAAGCTGTTTGTCGGTGTTTACTGAGTTCATTAGGCCTGAAATAGAGGAATGACACACTGATATTGCACTAAACAAGAGAAGAACACATCAATATTGCTTCAGAACATCACATAGGCGTTGCTGGCACATGCATGAGAATGTCATCAGCATTGAAAGAGCTATAGTCACCCAGAATTGCTATTTGTGCTCCTGCGATGCATCTTTGATTGAGTCATATGGCAGAACACTGCTGAGGATTCCATTAATACCTCTAGACAACTTCAATCAGGGAAGGTTGCAGCAAAGAGGCAGTAACAGCTGCTGATTTGGAGGAAATGAAAAAGTTGAGATGGTAAATTCCAGTCCAGAAAACTCCAAATTGGTGGACTGATGAACATTGAATCCCCAAGTTTTTTAGGGGTTTTGCTCACCCATGGGAGGGATGTAAATCTGTGGTGTCACTGTGACGTATCAAACAGCTGATTTTAATATGTGAGTTTAGTGACGAAAAGTATGTAAACAGTATGACAAACGTACTCATTGACAGTGAATAAAAACGAGGCTTAAGCATGAAGGATTGAGCCTTGCTTTCACACTATGTTATGTTTCATGACCCAAACATGAATGATCGAGCCTTGCTCTGACACCATGTTATCTTTCATGGCTCAATGTCACGAGCTAAGCTTGTTCAGGGCATTATGGTTGCCTGTGACCGCTTATCTCGTGTGTTTGAGATGGGTTTCCATCATGTAAATACTAGTGTAGGGTAATTTTCCAGTATTTATTTCATTGTAAGCCAAATAAGGCAGTATGACCCCTCGGTCACTTTGATGTTTCCTAGTGCCAGAGTGAGAATAGCCCAGAAAGCTCTTTAGGGGAGGGTGAGTGTTCATCAATCATTGTAAAACTCACTAGCAATTGTCAACGTGCTTAGCCTACTTGCCTCCCTCACTAAGTACAACATGTCAACGGAGGATTTGTTAATGAATTACGTTTGCTTCAATATTTACTGCTTGGTTGCCACGGCTTTCATGAATTGATTATTATTTCCGCTGCTATCTGATTGAATGTTAATGAAAGTGCTTCGTGGATGAATGTTGGTAAACAATAGGCTGGCTAGTTAAGCAAGAGTACTTTAGCTAGCGCCGCATGGCCCTTCACAACGGTGTGAAAAAGTCGGACCATGACATTTGGTATCAGAGCCAAGTCAGTGACACTTGGTGAGAGTCCAAGGTTGAGTTGCTACGTGAATTCGATTGCCTTCGTTGTTGGATTTGGGAAGCTTTGGTAAGTGACCATGGCACCAAACAATGCTGAGAGGATCAGCGTGCTGGAAGCACAGGTTGAGGAAACAACCAACACTATGGCCGCGGAGGTGGCCCAGATGAGAGAACTTGTTGATGAAGTGATGGGATCACAAAAACATCAAGCAGGTTTGATAGGCGACATGTCAGAGGACTTTCGCCACACTGTGGAAACTTTGCAAGCCTGGATGGCAGATCTGGATGCAAAGGTAAATGTGATGGTTCTTGCTATGGGGAACTCCAACACTCCGGGAGTTAGCAAAACCAAGGTGCCAGAACCCAGGACGTATGGGGGTGCCCGAGATGCCAAGGAGTTAGAGAACTTCTTGTTTGATGTGGAGCAGTACTTTCGCGTTGTGAGGATGACCTCAGAACAGGCAAAGGTGGATACTGCAATCATGTACTTGGTTGGTGATGCCAAACTGTGGTGGCGTAACAAGTACAGAGAAATTGAAAATGGAAACTGTGTAATTGATAGTTGGGCAGACTTGAGGAGAGAGCTCAAGGCCCAATTCTTTCCTGAGAACGTTGAGTATAATGCAAGGAGAAAACTGAGAGATCTCAAGCATTCGGGGTCAATCGGTGAATATGTGAAACAATTTTCTGCTTTAATGTTGGATATTTGGGATATGTCGGAGAAGGACAAGTTGTTCTATTTTCTTGAGGGGATGAAACCATGGGCAAGAATTGAACTTCATAGACAAAGGGTTCAAGCGGCTGCAGAACGCTTGACAGACTACGCTGGTGATGAGACCGCTTCGTCCAAACGGTTTGGTGGAGAGGGAAACAGTGGAAAGTCTTTCAAGAATGGCAAACCCAAGAGTGGGGGAGCCGACTCTAAATCATCAACCTCATAGGAAGCTTCGTCGTCTCAAGGGTTCAACACATCCAATGGAAAGGGGAAGAGTAAAATTGAGTGTTTCTTGTGTCGAGGTCCTCATAGAGTTTTTGAGTGCCCTCACAAAGCATCACTTAATGCCTTACAGGCTTCTATTGCAGAGCAGGCAGTGGAAGATGATGGGGAAGAGGATGATGCTCCAAGGGTGGGTTTAGTGCGGTTGGTGAACGCATTGGAAAAGCAGGTAAAAACACCGAAAGTTACACGGGCAAAAGGGTTAATGTTTGTGGACTCGAGGATAAATGGGAAGAGTACTCGCGCTATGGTGGATACGGGAGCTACTCATAATTTTGTTTCGCAGTTGGAAGCAGGAAGACTCAACTTATCCTTAGAGAAGGATACAGGACGCGTGAAAGTAGTTAACTCTGTAGCCCAGCCTACTCTGCGAGTAGCCAAGCAAGTGGCTATAAAGCTTGGACAGTGGGAAGGTCATGCGAATTTCACAGCGGTACAATTGGATGACTATCCAGTCATTCTAGGAATGGAGTTCCTAATGGGGACGAGGTCAGTGCTGATGCCTTCGGCTGGTTCCCTGTGTTTGATGGGAGATCACTCGTGCATGTTGCAAGTCGTTGCAACGAAAGGAGACGAAGGGAAGTCCCTTTCAGCCATACAACTCAATGAAGGATTGGGTAAGGGTGAGCAGACACGTCTAGCCACGGTGGTGGTAGACAAAGAAGTAGGCCAAGAGCTGGAGCCTACGACCATCCAAGCGGTGTTGGATGAGGATAAGGAGGTGTTGCCGGATAAGCTGCCTCAAAATTTGCCTTCACGACGGATTGTGGAGCAAGAGATCGAGTTATTATCAGGAGTGAAACCACCTGCTAAAGGCCCATGTTGGATTGCGCCTCTTGAGATAGTAGAGTTGGGGAAACAGCTTGATGAAGTGGAAGCGGGATGTGTTCGCCCTTCCAAAACGCCGTTTGGAGCATCGGTGTTGTTTCAAAGGAAACATGAAGAGCATCTACGGAAGGTGTTCGACAGGCTGAGGGGAAACAGTCTGGATGTGAAGAAGGAGAATTTCTCTTTTGCTCGGCGGAGCAACAAATTCCTTGGTCAATTTGTTGAACAAGGTCATATCCGGAGGGGTATGGAGAAGGTAAGGATGATTCAAGAACGGAAGATCCCCACGACAGTGAAGGAGTTGCGTTCCTTTCTTGGCCTTACTAGATACTGCAGGAAGTTCGTTAAGGGGTATTCGCGGAGGATGACTCCAATGACAGGACTACAGGGGAGGTATTATTGGCCGCACATGCGGGATGATGTGGTTGATTATACCAAAACTTGTCTTACTTGCCAACAAGACAAGGGGGAGTGGAAGAAGTATGGTACTTTCATGGCCACACCAAAGTACTGTTTGGCAGAGGGGACGACACAACTGTTCCTTGTGACTATTGTGAGATATTGGGGCGTTCCCCAAGTTATTATTTGTGACCAAGATTTAATGTTCACTGACAACTTCTTACAGAGTTTTTCAGGATATTCAGGTCACATCTTGACATCTCTTCGAGTTATCACCGACAGACAGACGGACAGATGAAGAGATTCAGAGAGCTACTAGATAAGTACTTGCGCCATTGTGTCAATGACAACCAGAAGAATGGCGTGCAACTACTTGATGTGGCTCCGTTCTGTGGCAACGCCCAAAGGCGCTCAACAACCAACAAGAGCCCTTTTGAGCTTTTTATAGGCCAGCTGCCGCTGTTACCTCACATAGTGGGCGAGCCGTACATACGAAAGAGTCTCAGGGCGTACATCTTCACCAGCGAAGGGAGAAAGAATGCAGAGTTTGCCCAACCCTATCTGGAGAAAGCTTCTAAGAAGATGAAGAAGTGGGCAGATCAGGAGAGAAGACCGCAATTTCATGTCAATTGCCTCAAGCCATTCAACGCCAACACCAACGACCTGAGCAGAAGTCAGTCAAAAAGCGCAGAGTTAAAGACAGTGCAACCTGACAAACATGATGTTAAAGAGATCCTTGCAGATAGAAAGTTCATATCCTCAAGGAAGAAGCGGCAGAAGTTCCTAGTGAAGTGGAAGTGCCTTGATGACAAAGAAATCAGCTGGATTTTTGTGGAAGAATTGAAGCCATTCGTGGACAAAGTTGAAGTGTACCTATCGCCAAAAGTCTACGAGGCCGTCGACCGGATAAGTGGGGGAGAATGTCACGAGCTAAGCTTGTTCAGGGCATTATGCTTGCCTGTGACCGGTTATCTCGTGTGTTTGGGATGGGTTTCCATCATGTAAATACTAGTGTAGGGTTATTTTCTAGTATTTATTTCATTGTAAGCCAAATAAGGCAGTATGACTCCTCGGTCACTTTGATGTTTCCTAGTGCCAGAGTGAGAATAGCCCAGAAAGCTCTTTAGGGGAGGGTGAGTGTTCATCAATCATTGTAAAACTCACTAGCAATTGTCAACGTGCTTAGCCTACTTGCCTCCCTCGCTAAGTACAACATATCAAGGGAGGATTTGTTAATGAATTACGTTTGCTTCAATATTTACTGCTTGGTTGCCACGGCTTTCATGAATTGATTATTATTTCCGCTGCTATCTGATTGAATGTTAATGAAAGTGCTTCGTGGATGAATGTTGGTAAACAATAGGCTGGCTAGTTAAGCAAGAGTGCTTTAGCTAGCACCGCACGGCCCTTCACAACGGTGTGAAAAAGTCGGACTGTGACACTCAAGCATGGAGGATTGAGCCATGCTTTGACACCATGTTATGTTTCATGAGACAGTGAGAGAGGCTCAAGCATGGAGGATTGAGCCTTGCTCTGATATTTTGGTATGTTAATGAATGAATGAGTGAGAGGCTGCCTCTGTCTACAGTGTACATTATGCTTTTACCAAAGTCGTAATCCGCCACCACTTACACAATGGAGAGGACTCATCCAGTATCCCCATGCAAAAAGGAACTATTCGAAATAACTGGGAAAATACATAAAGAAAGATAAGATGCGAACAAGCCTCTTTTCTTTCATAACAAAGCACAATATCTCAAGGAGAAAGAACTTAATCTAGGCTTTTCCTTTGAAGCAAATCATTAGTATCAATCTTATTGTGGATTGCAGTTCAAGTAAAAGCCTTCATTTAGAAGGAATCTTAGTTTCCAAATAAAAGAATACAAAAAAGGAAAAGCATTAGAAGTAGAAGTCAAATGTGTGAAAAAAGACTCGCAAGAAAAATCCCCAAAAACATCTAAACACTCAATCCCTTCTTCCTCCCAATAAAAAAGAACCAACAAATCAAAGCATTGGTCTTCCCTTTCATTTAAATTCCTTCTAGAATGGAAATTTCAAGAATTCATACTCCTAGAAGTTGTAAAGAATTCAGAAATAGGAGCATCGCAGAGGTTAGACAAGCAAAAAGATGGAGAAAAGGTTGAACCACAGGAGCCTCCCCTTCCCAACGATCCTATCGAATTAAATTCTCTCCTTACTAGCAATCCTAAGGGCTTGCAAACATAACATTTTTTCTATCTCTAATGTCCCACTCATTGTCCTATGTTCTAGGGAGTCCAGTTCTAAAAGAAATCACTGCAATCATGTCCCATCTTGGAAATGTTTTTGGACACCCAACATGGTTTTAAATAGCGGTATTTACTGTTACATAACAGATAGTGACCATTACGGAATGCCATTATGTAATGTTTTTCTTGGGTTCCCGATACTATTACACACTGCTAAATCGGTGAGAAAAATAAGTCATTATGGACTGCTGCCATTATGTAATGGCTATTAGAGTCCTTACGAATATGCTATAGGACTGTTACAACAAAAAATTACATTTATTTTTCTTCCTTTTTCTTCTCATTTTACTTTGTTTTCCTTTCGTAAGTCATTCTCGATCACCTGTGCAAGCGAGGGGGAGAAGATTATAATGAGGATGATAATGGTATAAAAAATTATTTATTTCTATTAATATTCACAAGAGATGCATTCATTAAAAATTTGATATGAACACTAATTTGTTAAAAAAATGTTTATTTTGACAATGCTAAAACTTTGATATTTCTTGTCGATATTTTTCGACTTCAACCTTCTTTTCCTTCTAGTTTATGTCATGCTCATTGTTGGCAGTTTATTTATTTGATGATAAATTTATAATTATATATTATAATTGTAAATGTTAGGTTATAGTTATACAATGTAACTCGTTGGAATAAATTTATAATATATTTGTTATTTTAACAGATAAAAAACTTGTTTTATTTATTGTGTTGTATGTCTTATGTGTCTAATAGATTAATACAACAACAACAACAACAACAACAACAACAACAACAACAACAAGCCTCGAGTCCCACTAGGTGGGGTCAAACTACATGAATCCTTTTCCACAAATTCATCCGATCGAGAGCGTTTTCCTCTATTAAATTAAATACTATTAAATCCTTCTTCACTACCTCATTCCAAGTTATTTTGGGTGTACCCCTACCCCTTTTAATGCCAGAAACAATAACTAACTCACTTCTTCTCATAGATGCTCCACTAGGCCTGTGTTTCAAATGTCTAAACCATCTAAGTCGCTCCTCCCTTATCTTGTCTTCAACTGGTACTATGCCTAAATTATTGCATATAGGCTCTTTTCTTACTTTATCTTTTAATGTTACACCACTTATCCACATTAACATTCGCATTTCAACACCTTAATACTAATAGATTAATGTGGTATATGATTATTTTGTTTTATTAATTTAACTTATCACATGTACGATTAATGAAGAAGTGAAATATATATGTTTGTACATATGTATATTTCTAATTTTTCTATAGCATTCTAAAAAATGAAGGAAATTTTATTGTGCTTGCTAAACAAGATTAGTAAGTTGAAACAAAGGATCAAAATGTATTAAAACTCTCTTTAAGAAGGCTTAAAAGATTAAAACATGCAAATAAACCACTATACATAAGATTGTGTGTGATTGAAAAAAATTTCTTTGCTGTTATAACTGCTTCCCATTATGTAAAATGCGCTACTCTTGCTTCTAGGGACACACGTTATTGTTACTATATGCTACCACTATTTAAAACCGTGGCACCAATTTTCCTAAACCAAACCCACCCTCCTATCTAGGTGTACAACCTATGTCCCAACTTGCAAGATGATGTTGAGTTCATACTATTCCCCATTCTATACCATGAAAAAATCCTTATCAACTTCTTTATCTTATGAGCCATTTCAATATAAATCCTAAAAAAGGACAAAAAATAAATGGGAATGGACATAATAATGTAACTTTTAGGACTAATATATTACAAATAAATACATCTATGCTGTGTATAAGGTGGAGAAGTTGTAATATAATATGTGCGTCAAACATATTTGAAAGATAATGTACATTAAACATATTTACTGAATCAGTTAATACAAATGAAATTCATAAATCCTTTAATTTATTATACAAATAATGACAAATTAGAAATGAATGGTTAAATAAAATGTTGTTGTAAGTTTATTTTTTCATATAATTTCAAAAGCACTTGTCATAATCATTTGCTTTGATAAAAGTAAAATAAATATATTGAAATAGAAATTTCATGTCACTCCTAAGTCCCTCATTTGAATTTTGAGGAAATTTCATTGCATAGTTCAAATTTCGACAAGTTTCGCTAAAATTTTGTGATTTCGATAGATTTTTGATCATTTGTTGAGATTTCGCCAGAAATTATGCAAGATGGAAATTGACTGACATTTCGATTTCGAGGGTGACGGAAATCTGAAATTTCAGACAATTTTGTTGAAATTTAAGACCACTGTATAATCAAGTGTTGAGTTATGACTTATTTTCAGAAGGTTTTACGCTTGAAGCTTGTTCCAAGTGGGAGGTTCCATGCAAAGGGCAAAGGGGCACGAAAGGCCTCCGAGGGTGTAATGTCATGATATAGTTATGTGAGGGCATTTGGGGTTTTTAGATGGGGGCTATTTACACATGTTTGTAGCTTAGGATTGAAACACATTTTTCATAGGATGGTGGAAATTGCGCAGGTGCTAAGTGCTGATCCATGTAAATATATATGGTCTTGTTTTCTTCTATTTTTTTTTGGATTTTTTGCTTTGTGTATCTGCATAACATTTGGGCATGTTTCCACAACATCAAGGCCAGCCCAAGAATAATGGCTTAAAATGTTGGGTCATGAACCAAAATCAAGATGGGAATAAGGTGGGTTTTGGCAATCTTTGAAGCCCATACCTGTTTACCAGTGTTATGTTTAGAAAAAAAAAGATTGTGGATCACAACAGCTCTTTTGTCTTTTTTTGTCCAGGGTTCTTCTTTCTCAAGACAAGCAACCCATGGGGGCAGGGTGTGGATGTAGGGTTTGTTGCTGTTAAGGATCAACGGCGATCTATCTTGGCATTAGTAGGAGATCTAAGGGAAAACACACAATGATGATCGACAGAAGGTTCATTGTGGCACCTGGAAGGTATCTTCGCAAATCAGGGCTGAGGGTTATGATAAGGATGCTTCTTGGAGGGAGATGATTCAATCTGGATAGGAGTGCTCCATGCTGTTGAGCGAAAAGACCATTCAGCAGAGTGGCATACATAAAAAGTGCTTAAAAGGAATAGTGATGATAGATCCTCAAATTGTGGGGATTGAGTCTTCTAAGGAGAAGAATGGGAGACTATGATGAATATGTTGAGGGGGAAAAATGGGTTGCTGTTATTAGATGAAGAAGTTGAGTTTGGTAATGCTTTTGGTGTCATGATGGATCATTGTTTGTGAGTTATGTGCACCATATGGTTATAACATGGATTGTTTTTTGGATGGTTTCTCTTGTGTGTTGGAGACACAGACAATGGATCTGGAAGGGAACCAAACTTTTAACGATGAAGTTACTGGTGATTTAGAATGATGAGTGGGGCACAAACAGGCCTTGGGAAGATTTTTTTGTATGGAAAACCAAGGCTGAAGATGATACTATTGCTGCTAGTTTTTTGCCCCCCACTCCTACCATGGAAAGATATTGTTTGTCTTCTGCCTAGGATCACCATAATAGTAGTGGTAGTGTTAATTACGATGCTTTTGATTTATTGGTCAAGATTGGATTGAAGTTGGTTGCTTTGAGAGGACATGAAGCAAAAAAATATATTTGAGAGAAACATTGCGTTGGAAGAAGAATTGGCAGGGGGAATTGAACACTGATGAGCTCTTTTAAATATGATCAGGTGGGGTTTTACCAAGGGCTTTCTTAACAAACAATCTTATTTTGTTTTGTTTTTTTGTTTTTTTTTAAAATTTTTATTTTAAGTTTTTTCGTTTTTTGGTCTTTTATCATTTATATTTTTAGTTTTCATTTTTTTCCCCTTCTGCTTAAGGACTTCTTGCCCGCTTATTGTTGTGAAGAGGTTGGGTGTGATGGATGCTGGTTTGTTGCTACTGCTGCTGTGTTGCTCTTTTTTGATTAAACTTTTGATTGGAAAAATAGAAAAGAAACAAGTAATTGCATCGTAGTAGTTGTTAATTTTTTTATATTCATTTTCCTCGCAGGATGAGGAAGATGTGAAAGCCATTGCTCGTTTGTTTGCTGACATGGGGGATTCTTATGTTGAATTGATTGCAACAGGTATAAATATATAATAAGAAGTTATTCTATTCTTTTTATGTCAAAATTTGATCTCATGTCTGCCTCTGAAGCCATAGACAATTTTCAAGTGTTTTGACTTGCAATCTCTATGATAATTTTGTGACTGTCTCCCTCTTGGTTTGTTATTTCCCCGCCTTCAGGTTCAGAACAATCAATGGTTATAGTGCATGCAATGTTGGAAGTTGCCTCACACCCAGAATATGATATTGCTTTAATGACATTTAACTTCTGGCACAATCTTCAGGTTAACTTGACTAGAAGGTGAAGTGTTCTGGAGTTCTTCTGATATTACTTGATCATGCTCAATAGAAAATGTTGAATATAATACTTCTAATTTTCCAGGGATTCCTACTTGTCATTTGGCAACGAAGCATCCATTGAAGCTGAGAGAAATCAAAGGCTTCATGTTTTTCGCTCATCATATGAATCACTTGTCTCGCTGGTGAGTATTCTGGGTTAGAGGTTCAAATATTATACATATGAGGCATCTGTGGTTAGTGGTTACACACTTATGTGATGTTGCAAATACCTTCCTGATTTATGATACTTGAATGGGAAATAATCCCTGACAAGTCTCTTATATTTCGGCTAAGGGGGGCTTAAGTCTCGTAAGAATAATATTCTATGAATAGTAATTTATTTATTTTCAGGCCAATCCATTTACTATCTATTATTTGAGTTGTAGAGCAATGCTACAGTCAGTCACCCCTTTCAATCGCCTTATCCTGCTTGCTCAAGGAAGTATGGGGTGTCTCATTTTATTTTATTTTATTTTATTTATTTATTTTTAAAAATGTAGAAGTGAGAACCAATAAAAGCTTATTGTCTTCTGGTTTTTAAACTCCATCTCCATCTAGTATTCAACCTGAAAAAGTTGAAAAAATGGCCATGGCCTTCTAAACCCATAACCGCTTCTTGCACAAACTAGCAAGGCAGATCGCCATCTCCGCCTACAAATCATAAAAAATCATTTCGTTCATAATGCTGGATTCATCAAGTCATTTTTTCATTTCATTCCTTCTCTTCATGTTCTTCTTGTTTTTTATTAATATATGGAAGACCTTCCCTTCTCTCTGCTTCGTCCTCTTTTCCTCAATTTTTCATTAGCTTTTTTCAAGAAAAGCTGATAGTGTTAGAAGAAATTGGTTGGAAGGGAGAAAAAAGGCATACTTATTTGGCCTTTACAATGTGCCTTGATATTATCCATTGTTTGAGTCTTGCTGTGAGCTTGAGCAGAATGACGGGTGAGTCTTGCTGTGAGCTTGAGCGGAATGACTAATTTTTTATTGAAAAAAATGATAGTTGCTACTGTTACTGGTTTGTCTGTGTTGGTGTCATATGATGTGGCCTACTGAAGAGACTGATTGTAGCATTGCTCCCAGTTGTATAACCTAGTCTCTCTCTGTCTCTGTTTTTTTTTCCTTGAAGGAAATCAATTAGTATTCATATAGACAATGTCCAGCTCTTGTAAGAAAACCTATTTGTTGTTATTTTTTCGTAGTATGGAAATTTTCATTTCCTTAAGGTAGTATTTGAGAGCATGGATTTTGGGCTTTGAATTTGCACTTGTGTGGATTTGGATGAAACTCAATACAGCCCCCGAAATCCATGCTCTCAAATACTACCTTAAGGAAACGAAAAATTCCATAATATGGGAAAATACACAACTAGGTTTTTTTACAATCCAAGGCACGAAATCCAAGCTCCTGAACCCTGGTAAGGGACTTTTTTGGCTCAATAATTTGGAAAGAAATTGTTTTGGCCATTCTTGTTTTGCATGAGGGGAAGTGAGTGTCCAGCATAAAAAGGGGCTCGTGTCAGCATGGCTTTTTGGCCCAATGTTCCATCTCTGGATCCCCTACCAGGGAGGCCAGAGGGTAGTATTTTTGCATCTGTTTGCGCATGTATTTACGAACAAGAGAGAAAAAAAACAAGAAAAAAATGAGGGGCTCATGCAATTGTTGCTTTATGTAACTGTGGAGTACGATGAATTATCTTGTAGCATGTCATGGTAGCTGGCTAGCTGCATTGTAATGAGTTGCATGATCATGGACTCTTATCTCATGTGCTTTATGTTCAAATTCTGTAGCTAAGATTATAATTTTATATTTGTGCACCATATTGCCTCGTCTAGAATTGTTTGTTTCTTTTAAAATATTTTTTTCTTGATTTTCCTGGTTTTCTACCATGTTTACTATTATTCCTTTTTGCAACTTTTGAATCAAATAAATTGACTAAGCTTCTGATTAGAAATATAAGCATTACTAATGCAAGGGAGATGAGGAACTGTTGTAAATATCATCACTCTAACTGAAATTTGACTTGATCAGCAGAGATTCCACTTTTTCTTTTTTCCTTCCTTTTTGGCAATGGCTGTAGAATCAACATTAGTTCCCAACTAAGTGATCATTCCTAGCATTGCACATGGCCCAAAGAATATCTCTTACTAACTTCTCTAGACAGGACTGCCTTTATCTTACTTATGATGCTATCTTCTTTATTCATTTACCATGATATTCAACCACAGCCAGGATGGAGAAGAATTTTGGCAGTTAGTACAAATCAAAGGAAAATCCTTTGATTTGAGACTAGAGAGGGCAATGGTAGAAGGTTCTGCAGTTTTGATTGAGAAGAATGTGACAAGAAATCAGTGTTTTTAAAATGGTGAAGGTGTGAGGCAAGGCATAAGTAAATAAATTAGATATATTTCAAAAATAAAGAAAAAATTAAGAAAGCTACAAAAATAATGAAAAAAAAAATTGCATTCTACTTGTTGCCCATTCAAAATTTGCTAACTTGAATTCATTATGTAAATCATGACAAGAGATAGCTATAATGTTACAAAGTTCAAATTATTTTCAAGAATAAGATACAACGCTCAATTATTTTGGAAAGGTTGAGGTTCCAGAGTTTTAAAAAGCAACTCATATTATGACATTCCTTTATATACACATGGAGTTGCAATTTTCTAGCGAAATCTAACTTGAGAACCACATGCCCAAAATGCATAAGCCTCAACTAAAAAGTGCAAGAGGCATGTGTAAGTCTCAGTTTGTAATGCATCGGCCTTCTTGGAATTTGATATTTTAGACTGAGCCTCAAGGCGTTTTAGGCATGCCTTACCTTGAGGTGACTCTAAGATGGGTTAGGCACCTGTGTTGGTGGTACAATGGATCTCGCTGGGTTTGACCTCAGTTTGGTCTCATTTGAGCAGGTTTCTGTAGAGGAAAGAAATTTGGTTGATCTGATTGTATTGTGGTGATTAGGCTGACTTAGAATGGTAGAATTTTTGAGTTCGGAATCCCATCTTATGAGAAGGAGTTTTTGATTTCTGTTCCTGAAAGGTTGAAAGGATGTAGTTGGGAAAGTTTCCCCAAATGGCTACAGGATGGTAGGGAAATGGGGTGTCGGATGACTCCAATCTTGAGAGGGTTGGGTATAGGAGAGGCAAAAATGGGGTACTGGTTAGTGGAGTGAGGTAGGGAGGATTTGCTTTGGGGACATCTGTTCATGGATGGAGGTGCGTGAGTTGCGGGAATAGAGAAGGCTTCTGTCTGAAGGCAGTCTGGCAGCTGCAAGACCATGCAATCAAAGGGAAAAGATGTCAGCAGTGGGGTTCGGTGGGATGCAGATCTAGTGTTTCCTACTAGTGAACCATCAACAAATAAGATGTGATGTTTGGGCTAGAGAGTTGTGGGCCTTCTAATCCATGTACACTAGGTTTAATGGGTAAAATATGTAATCAGGCTGTTGGGCTGAGGAAAGGTGGGCTTCAGATTTGTGGTCCATGAATTATAGAAATGCATCATGGGCCTGCTAAAGAGGGGGAATGGCTTGTTTTAGAAATTATAATAGAACTAGCCTACTTGGTGAACTGTTGTGATCTTTTGTTTATGTGGCAGAGGTAAAGTGGGCAGAAGGATCTGTAGGTTTGGATCTGAATTATAAAAAGGCTGCAGTGACAATTGGAGAGCCCAGTATAATTGAAGGTTATTTCTCTTACAGGGCAGGGATATGAGTTACAGTATGAAGGGGGCTCATGCTTTGACAATGTGCATGCTATGCAAATGGACAAGATGAAAGATTATGATTTGGCTATTTCTTTTTCAAATGCGGCAGCTCTTTTCCAGATGTTTCTTTTCAAAATTGGAATGATGGAAGATTAGGAGCAGGGGCCAAGCAACCTGTCAAGGGACTCAATGCTGATTGATCAAGTATGGATAATGATCATAGTGCTCATGATGTGGAATTGTCCAATGATTTTTTCAATAAAGTTGTTAATAATGTGGAATTGGCAGTAACAGAAGCTTTGTTAAGGGTCAGGAGAATCAGATTTGTGTTGAAAAATTGGATAATCAAGAGACTCTTTGTTATAATGGTGGGGATAAACTTGTTAATGGTGTGGAAAATCTTGATATGGATGGGTCTATTAAAACTAATATCTTGTCAGGTTGTGGTGAAAGAGGGAGTTATGGTGAACTCACTTGTGTTGTAATTGAAGTTAATCTGAGGTTTGCATTGTTGAAACTATGAAGGAATTGATGCTGAAAGCAGGTGAAGTGGAGAGCGAAAGCAGTCTCATAAAGGATAAGAAGAAACAAGGTGATGAGTCTGACAGTGGAATTGATCTTGACAGTGACTTTGCATGCGATGGTTGCTTTATATGATGAGTATTGTGAGCATTATGAGGGTGGTATATTTCAGACTAGTTGGAGGTATCTCCCAAGTATATGATGAGTATTGTGAGCATTATGAGGGTGGTATATTTCAGACTAGTTGGAGGTATCTCCCAAGTGCACAAGTCCTGTTGACGGTTTAGAAGGTGTTAATTTCTGGCAAGCATATAGAGCAGCAGGCAACTGAACATTTTCATAATTGAATTCTGGCTCCCCTATTTCTCCTAGGGAGGGGATTTATGGAAAGTATATTGAAGCTGATACTTGTTAAACAAGATGGGTATATGGTTCATTGATATTGGAGGCGAAGAAGTTCGTTTGGATTGTGGTCAAGGCAAGGGGAGAAAGTGTCAGCGTGAGCTAGCTAGTCTAAACTCTAAAATCTTCTATCAATTACTGGCTAGGATTAGGAAAGGGCGTTCTTAGTTTGTGTTAAATTATTTGATTTATATTTTTACATAATTTTTTTATTATTATTCTACTTTCTGATTTCTTGAGGATTTCCGGTCCTCTAGCTTGTAAATCTTTTTATTATCTCTAAGTATTCCTTTTCTGAAAAAAACTTTTCTGTTGTTCTATGATATGCTGTTATATTTATTGTCTCAATTGAATTATGATTTTCCTTTTCAGGTTAGCTTCCGCGTTCAATATCCACAAGATTATCAAGATCTTTCAAAGGAGGACTTGAAGGATTTTAAACAGAGTAGATATGGTAATATTAACTGTTAACACCCATACCAATCTGTAATACATTTTCAGAAATTAGATTGGATAGTGTTTTATGTGATTTCGGTAATTGTTTTCTCATTGTTGATGCTATACAAAACATCTTGCAATGTGTTGATTCCATTTTTTTTTCCCATGAAATAAAAGTAGAAACTGTAGAATTCAAGTTAAGTTTTTTACAACTCAAAATAGATACAGGTGTTTCTGGTGAATGATCACTCCTGTATGTACTAGAAGTGTTCATGTGATTATTTTGATTATTGTTAGTTTTATCAGCAAATTTTTTGAAGGGTTTTAAAAATGAGTTGATGGAATTATTTTGCTTCAAATTTTCTAATCCTTCTTGTTTGTTTGAATTTGTTAAGTTATATATTTTCTTTTTGTTTTGGCTTGAATAACAAATTCATGAATGGTTTGGAAACTTGGGGCTTCGCTGTTTTTTTTTGTGTGTGTGTGTGTGTGTGTGTGTATTTATGTAATTATTTTATGCATTAAGAAACTGTGAATGCACAAGAGAAAGTGGAATTCATTTCTTTAGGACAAACAAAATGGTTATTTTTAATGCAGTGTCTCTCATGCATAGTTGACTTTGTATCTTCCTAGATTGTTTGAGGACCCTCTGTATATTCAATACATTATTATTTGTTGTTAAACTACCATTTGGCTCCAAAAGCTTAAGCTGTTTGGAAATGGGTCAATAATAAATATCAGGTAAACACTCCCTTGTGGTATTCCAATTCGAAATGGCGAGTGCCATGAAGTAGAGAGATAAAATGAGCAATGTGTAATGCAAGAAAGAAAGGTGTGGCGAGGTTTGAACCCAAGTTACAGAGTCTAGAGTTTGCTCGTAGTTGTTTATTGTGGCCTTCTTAAGCTTTTCTTGATCTTACTATTGAGTTCTTTTATTGGTGGATGTTCACCTTTTTCCCCTCTTCTTATTCCTTTTATTTTTTTTTTTTTTTGGGGGGGGGGGGGGATAATGTAATTTTGGCCATTTATTTGCTGATGACAATGCCAATGCTGCTTGTGTGGATTAGTTGCATTACGACCTAGAGAAATTTATTTGAACGTGTAGTTGAAAATATGTGCTTGAGGAGTTGGTATTAAGGGATAGGTCTTATTTTGAAGAGTGTGTTGCAGGTTGGAGTTTAAGATTCTAAGTAAATTTGTGGATGCTGTAAGGGGAAGATGCAAGAGGAATTCCTTTGGTATTTGTCGCATGAAGGGATTAAGTCACAAAGGGCAGGGATTCCAGTTGAGGAGTTGATTCCAGAGGTGGCTAAGGATGTGTGGGTTGGGCCTGGGTCTCTGATGATTATTTAGACCTGGGCTGTATTTTAGACAGTAATGGAGGCCTCTTAAATTTGCTCATGAGCTGTTAAGATGGCTCATAACCAGAGTGAAGTTTTTAACTTGGGCGGGTTCACTGAGAAGTACAATCTTCTGGGTCATTTTTCAGCTCGGCCACCTTAATGAGCAGGCCCAAAAACCTAACCTTAGTGCCGAAAATATCCCGGTTGATTGTCAGATTCCCATTTTGATTGAAGCTAAAATTCATTCTTTAAAAACTCATGAGGTGGTTGGATTTCATCAGCCCTCTGAGCAGAAGCTCCATGATAATGTCCAGTGCACCACTCATCTTCAAATCAGTTCCATGATGGCCAACAGAAGAGAAGAAGCTGTTCTGGAAACAGAAGCGGGGAAAGGCAGAAAAGGTTAGGTTCTAAAATTCAACAAGTATTCTAGAGGGAGTCTTGTGCAGTGCAGGATAGTATTGTTAGTGGGTGGATTATCGAGGATGACAAAGGTGGAGTTTTCTTTAAGAATAATTATTCTTGCAAGGATGAAATTCAGAGTATTATTGATCATTTGGAGAGAAATGCATCTTATAAGGAACTAAATTCAGATAATTTGAGGAGTCAAAAAAGTTTCGTTCACTGTAAGGAAGTGCAAGTGGGTTTCAAAATGTGGAAATATTTTGAAGAAAATTGAGATTCTTCTGGTGAGTAGACAAAAAAACTCGTAAGTGAAATCCGGATGGTGTTTTAAGTATAGCAGAGGAGCAAATTGGTGAGAGGGCTAGCATTTGCAAGGATAAAAAAGAGGTGGGTAGATGTCTCCGATGGTGATAGTATGGGCAGTAATGGCTTTGAATGTGGTAGGGGTTTATTTTTGGATGAGATACGGGATTAGTAAAGCTCGCATAAATTGGCGTAAAATGATTCATATAGACGACCCCACTTAGTGGGACTAAGGCTTGGTTTTGTTGTTGTTGTTGTTGTATACGGGATTTGTAAAGCTACTCTTCCGACTCCTCTGCTGATTGTCTTGAGGATTTAACTTATGTGCTGCTGCCTCTGGTCAAAGCATTGGTTGGGATTAGTATTTTTGACGATGATGATTCAGTTAAAGAGCAAAAGGTCATTGACGGAATAATGCCCACCCCATGCGTATCCAAGTTCAAGAGATTTCTGGAAAGGACATTCAAGCTCTGCTTTTATTGGATAATTTGGGCCTTCAGTTGTCTGATTGTGGAGGAGCTAAGGTTTGGCTTGATGGTGGTAAATTTTAGGCTACCAATGGTCTAAAATTGAAGAGTTTAGTGAATTATGATAAAACAGGTTTAAAAGGGGTTTTCTAGGTGAATTTTAGTGTATTTATTTATTTTTTCTCTTTATTTTTCTTTTTAATTTCATTTTGTTTTATTGCTTTTGTTTTCTGTTTTCTTTTCTAGGAATTTTTTCATATCCTTGTAGTGTTGTAATTCTCTCTTCCTCTTATTATGTCCTTTTCTTAATGAAAAAAAAGTAAATTGGAATTTAGTTGGAGAAACATAGAGATTTAGGGAGAGGATAAATGACAATGTCACAGAAGAACTTAGCTAGTTGTTCTCAATATGATATGGAAGTTTCCCATTTTCGGCTTGCTGTACTCTGAACAGAGTATTTGGACATGAATCCAACACAATATGAAAATATGGAAGTAATTGGATGCTAGAAATAGGGTTGCTTATTGGGGGATGACATGGAGGGTCTAATTCTCAACTGACCCATTTATATTTATATTATTACAAGAGCACACTTGCAACACTACTGCCAACTACTCTTCATAACAAAGTTATTGGACAATATTTCCCACTTTTTTATTTTATTTTATTTTGTTTTTCTCACAAGGTTTTGAGATGGGGCTTGACTTTGGGATTGGCTTTCTTTGTTTCATGTAAATGGATTTCATAGATAGTCGGGGATAGGCAAAATCATTTGAATTGGAAAAGAAGCAATAGGAACAGAGATAGTGACAATACAAAGCCATGTGTGGGCAAAACCGATATGTTATAGGCCAACATGCTGACCCCAGCAAGGATGCGCTTAGCTATAAATCAATATTTAGTGCATTTGTTCAGGGAATATGTGGTGGAATTGAAAATGGGTTGCAAAATTACAAAGTTGTGACTTGTGAGTAGTTGTTTTTCTTCTGGCTTATTCGGTTTCTGTTTGTTTCATGTGATGGACTAGAAATGTAAAGCTCTAATTGATCAAAAAATGAATTGATCCAATGACCTCTTGCATGAGGAGTGGAATAGATAAGGGAATATGTTCTTTGGACGTACAATGGAACTGGAGAGCCGTTTGAGTTTGATTATGCTTTCTTTCTTATTCTAATAACATCTTTACTTTTCTATAAAAATGTCGATGAATTTTCATAAAAAAAATATACTGGAACTGTTTTTTTTTCTTTTTCTTGGGTAGCTGCTTGTCTGTTCTCTGGAATTCTCCCCTGAAATAAATATTTTAGGAGTTGTGTTTCTCTTTTTATGGTACTGAAGCATGGGAATTTTACTTTTCTTCACTGCCTTACCTTTCAGTACTTTGCTTATCAAGTTGGTTTTCTAATGTTTCTTGATGTGAAGCTTATTACATGATGACATCTGCCTTACCAATTTTGTTCTCTTTGTTGAACATGGTATCCAGTACTTCCACCATACTAATGGAACCTGTGATGTTGCTCAGCTGTTGCAGATGTCTTAATTGATGCAGCAATAGTTTTAGGTGGGGAAGCAACACTGAAAATTCTTTACATGAAGCTTGTTGAGGTGCGCGATATTTTTGTGGTTAGGGTTCTCTAATAGCAAAGTTTCCTTCAAATAGTGCAACTTGTTGTGATTAGGGTTCTCTAACAGCATTCATTGGTGACAAATACTCATAGCGCCCTTGTGAATAATATCAAACGTGCCTCTTTCTGTTGCGGATGTCCCATTTGATCTTTACTCAAGGCTTTTGGAAATAAATTGGCACATTGATCTGGTGATAAAGCGTATATGTGGACATCTGACCAGTCATAATGTTTTCACGAACAAAATGGATGACCTCTTCTATAAGTTTGGCCATCATGAAAAGCTGGAGTGGAGTTGAACTTTATTAGATTTTTATTAATTTAACTATTAAGATATAGAACTTGTTTAATTTTTGTGTGTTCAATGTGCCTACTGGATTGGAGGAGTATATCATGTTATAAGCTAACACATTTTGTTTTGTGAGCTTATTTATTACACAAGATTAATCAAATAAATAAATAAATAAACAAAAACATTTTCTATCAGTTGCAGTTTAAAACCAATGTAAAATTTATTACCCTTACTAAATAATGTTAGTAAACTAGACAAAATAAAAATAATTTTTAGATGGGTTAAGGGCATAAAACATGCAAATATACCAATATCGTTAGGGTTGTGTCATCTGTGTGATGGAACAAAATTCACTGCCATGACACTGGCTGTAAAATCTGCTACTCATGCTTTCCACTACACATATCATGGCTTTAAATCCCATACCCGTGACCGACCTGGTGAAGCTACTAGGTCGGTTCAACATGTTGGACCTGCAGGTCAAACTGGTTAAAATATGTGTGTGTGTGTATATATGTATCTGTGTATATTACATAGAGACTTTAATGATGATGTTGATGTTGATAATTGTTATCATTTCTTTAATGATGATTTTGATGTTGATAATTATTATCATTTCTTTAATGATGATTTTGATGTTGATAATTATTATCATTTTGTTTGGATCAAGAAATTTATTTTGGAGAAGAAAATAAAAGGAAAATAAGTAGGAAGTACATTTTCTATTATGTTTTTTATTAAATACCATTAAAAATAAGAAATTGTTCTAGTATGATTCCCATTAAGAAAAGGACAAAATGTTAATAATGTGAAAAATGAAAATTTTGTTAATTTATTTGTTGCATATTTTGTTTCCTTTTTCACTTACATAATCACGTATGAAAATTTTAGATTCTTTCATATTTGTAATCACTTTTGTTAATATTGTCAAACTTCAAACAACGACTTTAAGGTAAAAATTCTAAAATTTTATAAATTCTTTATTTTTTTAGAAATAATGTTATATGCACATCATATATTACATATATTGTGGATAATTTAAAAACAGAGCAAATGCGGCTCGCATGCTTGAGGTCCTGGGTTCTATCCTGGGCGGCTTCTAAAATGCAGCATTTTTCATTTTTAATTAAAACCAGGTTAACTCATTTGACTCACCAGGTCTGGCCAAGTTGGACTGAGTCACTAGGTTCTGTCTGGGTTGCTGGTTCATGCAATATCCAGTAAAATCTCTACCCAGTCAGGGTGAGTTGACTGGTCCATTGGGGTCGGATTGATCAGTTTGATCCGATTTTCAAAACTATGTGTTGTATAAATCTGCCAGCTACCACTATTTGAAAAGATGCCTTCACTAAGTTTCCTCATCCAAATCCCCAAGGATCAATATGGAATACCCCTTACCATTCGAACACAATCCCAATTCCGGAAGCTTACCTGTGCAATTTGACTAGATTGTCATCCGATACTGTACCCTTATAAACTTCCTTTAACGTATGAATCAATCCAATCTTGAGAATACTGAGGATAAAAAATGTCATACCCATCTTCCCAAAACAGTAATCCTGATCCAGAAGTTCCTATTTTGAGATTTCTTCTCCAGAAGGACAAAAGTCACTTTCCCAACTTGTTCTGTTCTGGGATTGAAAAATTTCCTTCTGATATGTACTTGAGGATCTCCTACATACCTAACTTTGATGAAACCCATCAAGAAAGAAAAAGAGCATCAGAAGGCAGAATGAGAGCCAGAACCATCATCATTTTCTTCCTAGGAAAATGTTTTTCCTTGTAGTTTCCATGAATTACTATGGGTTCAGTCGTTGTGGGCTTTTGCAGCTGGTTGTTCTAAAGGGTGTCATTTTTTTCTAATCTTCCGCTTGATTGGTTGGCAGTTTTGATTTAATGTTTTCTCCATTTTTTCTTTTTGGTTTTCATATCTTGTAAGGAGGATTTCTTATGCTCCTATTTCCTCTCATTTTCAATGAATTTGTTCTTCGACCAAAAAAATAAAAAATAAAAAAATAAATTATGGATTGAACATTGGAATCAAAATGGACCTATAAAAACTCTTACCATATCTTATGCTTGGACAGTGAAATTATCTACTAAACAATTTGTAGATTTAAGATATGGTCTTGTGAGCTGTTTGCTCATAGAGAAGGCAGATGATGATAAAGAAATTTGGAACTTGCGAAAGCATTAGTTATGATCAAAGGCCTTAAATTTCAGTTCGGACTAAATTTTTAACCTAAAAAAAAAATACAAAAATTTTGATTTCAATGCCAATTTGGACTTTGATTGAAAAAGTGATAGAAATTTGTAGAAACGCGGAATTCTTTTACAAAACTTTAGAAATGGTTAATAGACATAATAATGTTAGTTTTAGGACTAATATTTTACAAATTAAATACATCTATGTTATGTGTAAGGTGCAATAGTTATAATATAATATGTGTATTAATAATATTCGGTTAATATAAAAAGAAATTCATAAATAAATTAAATATTATCTTTTATATAAATAAAGGTAATTTAGACTTGAATGGTCAAATAAAATGTTGTAAGTTCAATTTTTCATATAATTTTAAAAGCCCTTCTAATACTCTTTTGATTCAATAAAAAAGGGCATCCCCAGCCACAAGGCTGGGGATTGTTTCTTTGTACTTGAGATTATGTAAGACGGAAATCGACTGCCATTTCAATTTTGAGGGTATTGGAAAGTGGAAATTTTGACAAGATTTTCAACAATTTCATGGAGTTTTAAGACCATGGTTATAATGTCAAATTGATTTGGAGCTGATAATCCAAAAATCTTGTGTAGTTTTGACCTGAGTACCACTTGCTTTTCCCTCTAGATGACGGGAGCTGTTGGGTTTATGTTATTCCAAAGACTTTTAATACGTACGAGATCTGTATTCTTTTTTATGTATAGACTATTTGACATTTTGATGATTTCTTTCTTGGATCTTTCAGATATATTTATTTATTTAATACATACACATCTCAGGCTATAGCTCACTGTGGTGGTGAGGAACATTGCGAATGGCGTCCTTCTGAAGCTGCTTTATTCTGTATCCGGGCTGTATCAAAATATGTTTCTGTTGTTGAAGCTGAAATAATGCCCCAGGTTTGAACGACCTTCAATATCCTCATATTCGTTCTTTCATTTCTTGGTTTTTCCTTGGTGGGGGATTGGGTTAGCACATTGCTCACGAGCTGTTTTTCGGTCAAATAATGACCAAGATGCTGTTGCTATAGTTTATTTTTTTGAGAAGTTTTCTTTTGTAATTTTGTCTTGCAGTAATATAATATGAAATGTGCTTATTTATGACTATGCAGTACAACTGCATGCTCTTGTGCACAATGTCTTAATTGCATGGTAATTTGGTTGAACCTTATGTTCACATTATCTATGTGGAATGTGCTTCTACCATATTTCATTGTGAATGAAAGTCCCAACATATTGCCTAGTCATGTGGATGCTATTTTAACTTAAAATTAACATGAATATTTCATATTTAAAGTATAACTAACTGCTGTTGCTATATTTTTTTTCAACTGATAATGATATGTGTTTTCTGGTATCCGTTCTTCTGTTCATTCAGTAAAATATGTGAGATTATTTTAAAAATAAACTTTTCTTTTGTCTGTCTTGTTTTCCTTTCACAGTTTATGGATTTGCTTCCAAAGTTTCCTCATCACCCTCAACTACTTCAGACAGGTGATATATTCTTCACAATTCTCAATTGAAATTTTTTGGTTGGTCAAAGGCAAGGAGTTGGAGTTCCAAGGCTTATCCACCGCTTGGCCTCAGAAAGGGGAATGCCAACTGCATAAATAGTTTATCATTGCTAAGTGAATCAACTGAACTTACCATGAGAGCCAATGGAAAAAGGAGGATCATACTATTTTGATTTTGCAATAGCTGAATCTTATGATTTTTCATTTCTAATTAATTTTTTCTTATGTGTGGTTGCTTTTCCAGTTTGCTTAACAATTGGGGCATATTCAAAGTGGTTTGATGCTGCAGCAAGTGGATACTCACATTTGCCAGCTGTGATAGACATTCTCATGAGCGGCATGCGCACATCTGAAGATTGTGCAGCAGCTGCTGCTTTGGCATTTAGGCACATCTGTGATGGTATTGATGTTTCCACCTGTGCAACAATTTTCGCCCATTTTGTTTGTTCACTTTGTAGCACTGAAGAAATAAATATTTTTGTATTATCAGTTATATTTTGGTTTTGATGACTTACTAGTTATGATGCCAAAATTTAGCATTACGTGTACACTAATTTCTTAGCGGCATTTTGATGTTTCTAACTTCATTTGCGTAGATGTATGAGAATACACAGTTATTTTTGCTACAAATTTGCAACTTTGGAATCATTCAACTTTGAGGTCTTGTTCGATTTGTCAGATCAGTTGGGAGCTTCTATTAGATTAGTCGGGTAAAATTCAAGGATGGTCAGAGCGGGGAAAATTCAGTTAGGATAAAGAATTATATGCTTATAAGATATTAATACTAAGAATATTTTTAATTTTGAAAATAGTTGATCTAAAAATTTTAAGAATACAAAAGTAATTCAAGAGCCTAATTGAATATGAGGATGTCATTAATTCTTCGCTAGTTTTTGAATACATACACTAAGATTAGGTTAGCACAGTTGTAGAAGCTGCAAATTTCACAGAGGCGGCTATGATTACGTTCTGGGAGGAGGTTGGGAAGAGAATTGGGCTCGGATGTTTGCTTCTTGTTTTGTACCTGGCCCAAGTAAAAGGAAGAACTTCTTTTTGCTTTGGGAAGAATGATTCGGGCTTTTATTTGGATCCAAAGGGTAATTCTCCTCATTCAGGCTTTTCACAGAAGGGTCACGGCTGTAATCAGGTCCATTCTTTGGGAAATGGTGACCTGAGCACTTTCTTGCTGGATCCTGATACTGGGCAGGCCCAAATTTCTGCTCCTAGATCTCGGAAGATGAGTATGGGGAAGATGGAATTTCAACCCTCTGTTAATGGAGTACAAACCCATTCTTCAGTTCTCCAAGATGTCTGTTGAACTGACCAAGGTTTGGAGTAAGTTTAGAACATTAGCAGCCTAGTTTCAAAACAAGATTGTGGTGTTATAAATGTTACTAGTTTCGAAGAAGGACTAGAAGGTGGTGTGGAAAAGAATAAAAGAGAAGATGCTGGTTTTAGGAGGGAGGGGGGATCTGATGTTTCATGTTTTAGTTCTGATAGATTCAAGGTTAATATGGTTTATGCTTGTCTCTGAAGGTGGCTCGTATGGGTGCTGAGATGAAGAAGGTACTTGAAGATCAGAGAGAAAATAATGGTGAGTCTATGCCAAAGTAAGTTATTAAGGAGAGATTCAAAAGGAGAGTAAAGTATTGTGGAAGACCTACATTTTAAGAGGGTGGTTGTATATAGTGATGGGGCTAGTAAAGGCAATGAGGTAAAGAAATGGGGGGGCCTTTCAGATCTAGAGAGTGATGATATTTGTGAGTTTTGACTGTGATGGCGGGTTGTTGGATGTTTCTGTTTCTTTTGATGGACTAGTGGCGATTTATTTTATTTTCGCATATCCCTGTTGAAATTGTTGGAGGAGTTCCTCTTTTTGATAATGATGGGTTGGTTAATGTAAGGATGGAATTCAGTTTACACCCTTGGAGGAGATTCATAAGAAGTTAAAGATCTTTTGAATAAAATGAATTTGAAGATGAGTGATTTTGGAGGAAATGAAGTTTGTATGGGTGGTGGTAAAAGTCAAAAGATGATGGCTCAAAGGGAATTAGCGTATTTGAAGAGCTTGGTAAACTACAATGGAAAGGGTTTAAAAAGGGTTAATATTGTTTAGTTTTATTTTGTGGTTTTTTGTTTTTTTATTTCTTTCTTTTTCCTTTCTTTTCTTTGTTGTGCTTTTTTTTTTCTTAATTGGACTACTGGTCCCTATACGTTTTACCTTCTCTTCTCTCTATCTAATATGTCTTCTTTTTTATCAAAAAGTTAAAATCTTTGTTTCAGTAAAATGAGTGAGCAACAGAAGGTTACTTCCTAGGTTTGGTTCTGTTGAATTCTTAGGTACCTTTTTTGATTCATTAACATAAACAAACTCAGTCAACCTGAGGGCCCACATTTCCTATGATTTCATATATTTTTCATTACATGCTAACAATATTTAGATTCTGATGACATGTATCAACCATTTATCTTTTGCTTTCAAAAAAATGAGTTCAAATAAATCTGTGAATTGATATTATTTTTAACATTAGGGGAATTTATGCAATCTTCTGTTACGATAAATGTGCAGGCCACATGGGTATTGCTAGCTATTTTTGGGTAGTCAGTCATGAGTCCTAATTGATTTTGGAAGCGGATTGTGGCTATAATATCTATGAATCAGTTCTAATCTCTCGTGGGGAGTCTTGGTATGTGAACTGTGGGAAGTCTGTAAAGGATGGACTGTCTAAATATAAATGAAGATCAGAGGAGGCAGACTTTGATTTGATAATAATATTCATTTATCAGTTCTCTAACTAACTTGTTATGACTCCTATTAGATTTTGGAAGCAGATTCTGGCGGGACTCCTATTAGATTTTGGAAGCGGATTCTGGCTGTAATATCCATGATATTATATCTAATCTCTTGTTAGGAGTCTAGCTAATTTGAACTGATGGAAATCTATAAGTATGAACTATAAATATAAAATGAAGATCAGAGGAGGCAGACTTTGGATTAGATATTATTCGTTATTATTTGTCTTATTAACTGGTTCAGTGGCTCTTATGTTCTAGAAGACATACAGTACGTGATTTTTGTATATACTTTCTCATATGTGATGCTCTGCTTCTTATATTTTAGATATACAGTCCTTAGCTTCTTCTTGTTTCCACTTGTGTGGCACAGTGGCACCCCTTCAATAGCCTCTGATGAAATCTTTCATTTGCTGATTTAAAAAAGAAAAAACTCATCATTGGACTATTGCAGGCTTTCTTTTAGCTGTCAAGTGTGATTTGTTTGCTGTTTTAAACTGTGGGTTTTGTTTGTTTTCTTCCTGCATTGTTTTTTACTGTGTATTTTCACATATGCTTTTGTAATTAGACGTCATAGGACTAGTAGCCTTGTAGGTTTTGCTATAACTGTTAACAACAATAGAAGCTGGATGTATAATGTATCTGATATTTATGGTTTCAAACATATCATGATACTGAGGTGTTTTGAGTTCTGAATAGCATATATTTTTGGCTCCTTTTCTTCCCAAAGGATTTGGCATCGTCAAATTTCATTCCTAGTTGCATTCTTCTTGTGGATTACATTGTTGGCAATAATTCACTAATTGGAGGAGTTGCTCCTTGTTAATCTATCAGCCTGAATCCTCTGCAGCGCAAAACTTATTTTGTTAGTGGCATGCAAAACGTATTGCAAATCAGGGCGGAACTCATTTGTACCTTCTTTTAAAATTGATTTGGACCTTTGGTTTGATTATATGCATGATTGTAGCAATGTGAACTCTGAAAAAAGTAGTTTACATATGGTTTACCTCAATTATTTACAATAAAAAATTCTAGAAATAATGTGAAATCATTTGTAATTTTTTAAAAAAATAAGGGAAACAGTTAAATTTTACGAGGTTGGACCATGGTTACCTAAAAATGCTAGCACCCTAGCGTACAAGAGGTATGAACGCTCCAAATGTGGTATAATTTTGATTCAGAACTCTAAATCCAGCAGTCCAAATTAATTCAAGATTTTTCACATAGCATATTTTGTTAGCTAAAGTGGAGAATTATCGCATTATATGTCCGTTTTCAGCCATTATTAATGTATTTCACAAAAGAAAATCTATTCTAGATTAATGAACATGTGCACCCCCTCCAAAATATACATGTGCAACTGCACATTTGTCACGTATGTATTTGTAAAATATCCCCTAATGTTCCTCATTTTAGAGTGTTTGTTACCATGTTCCGGTTCGATGAACCAGAATGTTCCACATTCTAGGTTACACTGATTTGGACATAGAAGGCTAGAAATTTTTTTTTTTTTGAGATTTACTGCATGGTAATGGTAGATCAATAACAGTATGAAAGTATGCATTTTAAAATTGTATAAGTTGTTAAAGAATTGTGATAGTTAGAGAATATGCATAGTAGTTATGTCACCTATTCTATTTATGATTTATTTAGTATACAATAATAGGTGATAATACCCTCACTAACATGCTAGCCTGCAACACAATCCCTCGACCCCTCAAGCTGGAGAACACAGACACAGACACAGACAAACACACATTGTCTGCTCCTAGCTTATTATAAATGAACTTAAATTTGTACCCACTAAGGGCTTAGCAAACAAAAATCTAATTGATATTTGTACTCCACATGAGTAATTATAATGAGCTTTGCTCTTGGCTTCAAGTTTTTTTCTTAAACAATATAACACACACACTCACACACACTCACACTCACACTCACACACATGTCATATGCTCCTAGCTTATTCCAAATGAACTTAACCTGGGCACCCCCTCAGGGCTTACTGGGTTAATACACAAATAGGCTGATTGATATTCCTACTTAATGTCAGTAGTTATAGTGAGCTTTCCTTCCAGTTCTTCAAAAAGACAATAAACTTCAATATGTGTTGTCCTCTCATGAAAAGCTGGATTTGAAGCAATATGAACAGCCATTTGATTTGGTTGAGGGGCTTTCGAGTATTTCTTCTATTGGTTTTGGGATGGATAAGGGTGCTGGGAGGTCATGGAGGTGTGCTGTTTTTGCTCTTTGTTGGGGATTTGGTTGAAACTGAATGCTCGTATCTTTTATGATTTGAGATTGTCTCTCTCTTTGCTTTGGGATTGGGTGCAGTATTTGGCATGATGGCATCTCTTTGGCCTTTTAGTGTTGGTTGTTTCTAGGGTTGTTGCTGGGTTAACTGTACCCTTGGTCACTGAATCATTAACTAAAACAATCGAGGTCTCTAATTTTTTTTTTTTTTCGTGTGCGCTGAGGTCTCTCAATTATGAAATTGTTGTAGTCTCCCTCTTTCTGTCTAGAAATGATGTGCCTCTGTTAGAATTGATCACGTGGCAGTTATGGGACCCACAGTTACCGATTTTTTTTTTCTCTTTGGAATTTTTGTTTATAATAATAATAATAATAAATTTAAACAAGGTATCTTATTTTTTATTTATTTATTTTACTTCCCTTCAAATCTACTGGCCAAACCTCCCATCTTGTTCATGGATTAACGAAAATGTGCAGAAGCTCTATTTTCTAGCCTCTTTTGCCTATCCCAATGTACACCTTGCCCGCCCTACGGGTTCGCACACGTTTTTAATTTAAGCGTGTCGATTAGGCAAGTCGGTCTAACGGAAGGCATGGCGTTTGTGGTAGAAAGTGAGACCAACATGGTGTTACTCGTAGAGAAGATGACAGTTTTGGAACAATGGGTGCTATTGGAGTTGGCGGAGATGGCATTTCTGGCGGTTTTGGAAATGAGTGTTATCACTAGGGAAGATGGCATTTTGGGTAGTTTTGGGACAATGGGTGGTATTATTGGTGGAGATGGGGTTTTTGGTGGTTTTGGAACAATGGGTGCGGGAGGTTTATAACGTGGAGAGGGTTTGAGTGGGAGTATTGGTGGCAGGACTAATGGAGGCAAATACGCTGGTGGCTTTGGAATGGTGGGTTTTGGCGGTGGATATGGGGTTTCCAGCAGCTTTGGAACAATTGGTGATTGCGGATATGGCGTCTTCAGTGGCTTTGAAATGGTGGGTGCTGGTTGTCTTTGGAGGTTTGGGTGGTTTATAAGCGGAGAGAGTTTGGTTGGGAATATTGGCAGCAACACTATTGGTGGCAAATGTGGCAGCTGGACAGGCAGATATGGGGTCACCAGCAGCTTTGGAACAATGGGTGCTGGTCACATACAAGGTTTGGGCAGTAGATCTGAAGAAGGACAAGAAGAAGAAGAAGAAGAAGGGAAAAAAAATACCTCCTTATAATTTATTAGGTAAGCATGGCCCCTAGAACTGCCACGTGAACAATTTTAAAAGAGGGATGCCTTTTTTGAATGGAAAGAGGGAGATTGTAACAATTTTGTAGTTGAGTGACCTCGGCGCACAAAAAAAAGAAGTTAGTGACCTCAATCATTTTAGTCAATAGTTCAGTGACTATGTGTGCATATAACCTATTGTTGCTTTAAGGATGTCAACCACAACTGAGTGGCATTATTGAGTTGATTGTTTTTAATTTTTTTATTCTCACATTTGGTTTGAGGACTCCTGGTTCTCTTCATTCTACTTTTTCCGCTTTGCTCTTTGGTGGTTTGGGCGTTTATAAGGAGGAGAGTGTTTGCTTGGAAGTATTGGTGGCAACACTATTGGTGGTGAATGTGGTAACTGGAGCGGCAGACATAGGGTCGCCAGCGGCTTTGGAGCAATGGGTGCCAGTCTCTTAGGAGGTTTGTGCAGTAGATCTGAAGAAGAAGGAGAAGAAGAAAACGAAAAAAAAAAAAGATACCTCCTTAAAATTTATTATTATTATAAAAAATCCAAATAAAAGAAAAAAGTGGTAAGCGTGGCTCCTAGAACTGCCATGTGAACAATTTTAACGTGAACAATTTTAACTTGCTGCAGATTAGGAGACCTTTGAAGGCTATCTCTCCAGATGTTTGCGTGTTCTGTTATAGGAATTCTGAAACAGCTTCCCATCTCTTTTTGCATTGTGATTTTGCATGGAGGATATCGAACAAACTGTTTGGTATTGTGGAAGAGAGTTGGGTTTGCCCGTATTCAGTGGAAGACCTGTTAGTCATCTCATTTGCTGGCCTTGGGAGAAGGAAGGATAGGGCAGCTCTGTGGAAGTGTGGGAAGTTTGCAGTCTAATGAGGTTTATGACTGGACCGTTACATGCCAATTTTTTTTGGGAAGAAGTTAAAATGGTCATTGGTGTGTGAAAAGATTCAGTATATAACTTCTCTATGGTGTGTTGGGTTTGGAATTATAGGGAGGCTAGTTTTCAGGATTTAAATAGGGATTGGAGGAACTGGTTGGCTTGATTTTTGTTGTTTTAGTTTTTATCTGGTTTGAACCAGATTTTCTTCAATAGATATGTTATACCTCCTCCTTGTAAATTCTTTCCCTAATGAAATTTCTTTTGCTATAAAAAAATAAAAATAATGAATAATAACTTTTTCAAGGATTTTCAGTTGAACATGCAGTTCTTATTTTCTTTGTATGTTTACCTTTCTGGAAGAGTGTGCTTCCTGCCCTTTCATTTTGTTTACCTTTCTGGAAGAGTGTGCTTCCTGCCCTTTCATTTTGACAGAAAGCGATTTTTTTTTTTAATTTTTTAAAATTTATATTTATGAAAATTTCATGTTAAGTCGATTGCTAGCCAGCTTTGAAGGGATTGACCAGGGGTAATGGGAATGGATGTTTGACTTTGCAGCTATGTTATTGGGCTTGCGTAGTTTCTACATAAAAGATGTGCGCACTTTTGGTCTTTGTTATGGGCATAAGTTGCCAAAGATGTGGGTCTGGCCCCTTGGCTATTTGAGGAGTGCATGATGATGTAGCTAATGTCACATTAAAATCTCAAATGCAATGACAATACATTGTTCCTAATGAAATCTTGATGGCTTTGAAACTAGTCAAGTTGCAATTTGTGAAGTGTTGGGCTGCTCAAGTGGGAGCCTAGAGGTGTCGGATTAGTGTGGTTTCCTGCTTTTTCATGCCCAGGGCTATAGATTTGTTCATTTGTGTTAGGGTATGTTATGGCAGTGATAGTGCTAAGTATTTTGCTTTGAAAACAATCGAGCTGGGTCATTTCGGGGATGAATATAGTGTTAGGAAGCTTCTCTTTTTGGGTTGTAACCTTCTTAAAGTTTATCACTTTGAGCTTGGTTTTCCTCCTGTTAGAGTACCACTTTACCTAAAAAGTTAAGCTGTTAGCTTGTTGGCCAACAATGTATGTCATGCTTTAACACCTCCCGGCAACGTGTCTCATATTGTGGAAAATTTTCTATTTTATATTATTCTTTGATCAAGTCACTGGTTAGTAGTTGTCCTTATTTTGCTGTGATGATTGCAATGCAATAACATGGTTTGCTTTATGTTATGCGATTAGAATTCACTTAATTTATAATGACTGTAGATTGCAGAAAAAATCTTTGTGGATATTTGGATGGTCTTTTCCAAATATACCAAGTAGCAGTCAGTGGGGAAAGTGTCTTCAAAGTTTCTGCTGAAGATTCACTGCATCTTGTTGAAGCCGTAAGGTATTCTTGTTGCGCAAAAGCTTCTTTTGTGCTATGTGCCTCTGCTAGATGTATTAATTTTTTCTTTAGTCGCATTTGACTTCTCTTAAAATTTGTTATTGCAGCATGGTTATTTCAGAACTTCCTCCAGACCATGCCAAGAAAGCCTTGGAGGCATTATGCTTGCCAGTTGTTGCTCCTTTACAGGTGCTTTCATTTTGAGAACTATTCTATTGATCTTCTGTTGGCGGATGATACTATTATTTAATACTGTAACCATCAGGAAGTTATAAATCAAGGTCCAGTAATATTGGATAAGAAAGCTGCTCGTGAGCTTACCGTCCATATAGATCGACTTGGAAATATCTTTAGGTACATGCCTTTTTTATGTGTATGTTTTTTCTATTTATTTTGTTTCTAAATGGATATCAATTGCATCAATTGAATCATTTCTAGATATGTAAATCACGCGGAAGCTGTGGCAGATGCAATTCAGAGGCTGTGGCCAATTTTCAAAGCCATCTTTGATCGGTAAGGATCTGTGCAAAAAAACCTGGATTTTAATACTTTTCCTGTCTTAATCTCATTTGATTTTTTCAGTTATGCTTGGGATATGCGGACAATGGAGTCTCTTTGCCGAGCTTGCAAATATGCTGTGAGTTTCTGAGCCATGATCTTCTTTATTTTAAATGTCATTTCTAACAGTGTTTTAAATACTGTGGTGTTGACTGACCTGCTAGTGAACTTTATGCTTATACAGCAGATTTTACACTTGAATTTTATAATGTATTTTTTGTCGTCGTTTTCTGTATTTGACCTGGTTTTATTATCATCATGTATGTGCATTGTTTTTGAAAAGGAAGGTGTATTCCCAGGGGGGGGTGAATTGGGATTTTAAAATTTCTTTATACCCTTTTTAATTTACTCACTCTTAACTCTTTTCGGTTTCAGCAAATGCACATACAAAGTTGATTTACAAACACAAGTTCAGCGGAAAATTTACATGGTTATAAACTTTTATGAATGAATATACCAATTTGAATATCCCTTTCAGCAATTTAATTCAATCCAACCAAGATAACCAAAACACAATCCACAATATAGAATGAATTCAGCACTGCTTCCAAGATTCAGCAATTGAGTAACTCAAAGTAGAGTTTAAGTATGTAGCTGATAAAAAACCCTGTATTAGTAAATTTGATTTCTCAGTAAGAAGCACAATTGAAATTTCTAACACTCTTCCAAAAACTCAAAATTTAAATAAACTTTCAATTAATGGGTTTTGGGTGTTAACCAATCAACGTACTCTCTTATGGTTTCTGCAATAAATATTGATCAACCAACGTACTCCCTTTTTGGTTTCCGTAATCCCAAAGTCAAATTAATTTTCAGTTTATTTGTAATCCAATCCATGTAGCTTATATGAACAGAAAAATTAAATTCCAACCACGCAATTTATATGAGCTGAAAATTAAATGAGAGTAGGGAAGAGAGTGAGATGCGAGTTTTACGAGGTTCGGCTATACCCGCCTACATCCTCGCCTTAGGCAAATACACCCAAAGATTCCAGTATACCACTCATTTACGGGTAGGAGCAACCTTACACACTCCTTTGATGGGCAGGAGCAGCCTTACAATCTCTCCTTCAATAGGCTAGAGTTCGCCTCTCCAAATGATACCTCACGCTTGGTCCAACAACTATTCAAAGACCTAAACTGTCTACAAAAAAACAAGAGCAAATTTGGTGTACAAAGACACCTCAACAAGAGCTGATTAGTACAACAATTAAGCATGATAATATACTTCAATTAAAAATAATAATTGAAAGAATTTGAAGCCTTAGAAGTATATCACTGTGAGCTTTCTTTCTTGATTGAAAGAATTCAGAATATACTCAAAATTTGTGAGAGCTTCACAGAACTTTAGGGAATTGGAGAGCAAGAGAGCTTTGAGAGTTTTGAGAGCAAGAGAGCTTGTTTGCTGTGTATTGCTTGGTTTGTGAATCCTTAGTCTTGGGGTGGGGGAGGGTATATATAGATGTTTAAACAAGAGTATTTCGTGTTCCCCTAGTAACTTGGAGTGTTTCCCAAGTTTTCATAATGTTTAGAATTCAAAAACTCAAATTTGGAAACTTCCCGTTATGTTTTAAATTTTGAAATCTCGAACATTCAGTCGACTAGAAACAAAGAGTCAGTCGCTTGGGTCATTAAAAACACAGAAAATTCAAAGGCAGTACAGTGTCAGTCAACTGGGTTGACAAGAGTCGGTTGCTTGGATAGGTTCTGTCTGCTGTTCAGTCGCCTGAATAGATATAGTCAGTCACCTGATAACTTTGACCACCCTTCAGTATTTTGGTCATAACTTTTTCTATACAACTCCAAATTGGATGTTCTTGGTATCAATAGTAAGCTAAGAGAAAATCTCACAACTTTCATGTTGAACACTTTTTAAGATAAGAATCAATTGATAGAGAAAATTGCACATCAACACGGATATAAAAAAAATAATAGAATTTGGAAAATCCTGTTTTAGTGCTTTTCATTTCAAAAATAATTTTAATCTTTTTGAAATAACTTTTGACCTTATAAAAAATATTTTCCAAGTATATTAAGAGGTATCTAGGTCCAAGTAATTAACCTAAGAGTTTCGTGTATCCATATTGAAATCGCTTGAAGTACTTACATGAGACTTCTTAAGACTTATACATTTTAAGCACTTAAGTCTTCATGCTTTTCCATTTGTTGAGTCTATCTTGACTTCCAACGTAAATTCCCTTTAAGCTTCATCAAATCATCTTTGAATCCATGCTTTAATAGTATAAGCTTTATGAGATCTTCTTTCTTTGGAGTATAAGCTTTCAATAATCCTTGTGTGCACTTGACCTTGTATTCACATACTTGAGTCCTGAAATATCATAACTTAACCAAATATGTTAAGTTCCTCTGATTTGTTATCTTCAAAATAAGATTTTAAGCCTTGTAAGGCCAACAGTTTTTCATGTACTCTTTTTAGTTCCATTCACTCAGTTTTTGGTGAAAAAAATGTATTAGTGTAGTTATAGCGGTTAACAGTTTAGGAAATGGTTAACGTTCCTAGCTGGTGAAAATGAACTTTTTCCCCTTCTTAAGGTGAGAACTTCTGGAAGGTTTATGGGAATCACAATTGGAGCAATGCTAGAGGAGATTCAAGGCCTATATCAGCAACACCACCAGCCATGCTTCCTTTATCTTTCTAGTGAAGTTATAAAGGTATGTGCTTCCCTTCCTTGAATATATGCAGTCTATGGTATTTTATTTTTTGATAACTTAATTGATCATCTGCAGATATTTGGGTCTGACCCATCTTGTGCAAACTACTTAAAAATTCTGATTGAAGCACTCTTCAGCCACACAACATGCCTTCTGACGAAAATTCAGGTATGGTTTCATTGTCCAGCCTGTTGCCTTTGTTCTCCAAGTTTACCAGTGTAAATCTTGGTGTTTGACTGTGGAATAATCTGCTCTGTAGGATTTTACTGCCAGGCCAGACATAGCAGATGATTGCTTTTTGTTGGCATCAAGGTGCATTCGTTATTGTCCTCAATTGTTTATTCCATCGGTAGCATTTCCGGCGCTAGTTGATTGTTCTATGATTGGGATAACAGTCATGCACAGGTATTAGCTTCTCTCTTTCTCTTTCTCCTTTGCATGCATGCATGCTTGGATGCAAGCACAGGTATGCAGTGATTCTAAATGAAGTTGATGCTTTTATGAATATTTATTTAATTATGAAATCATTTTTGCTTTACTAAGAAAGAGAGAATTTGTGCTGTTAAGGATATGTTGCTCCAATATTCACTACTATTTTATAAGGTTAGGCGCTTTTGTTTGGTAATTCATGTCCTGACATGCTGTATCGTAAAGGTTAAAATATATGTGATTCCAACATTCATTGCTTCTATATTTAATTCCATATAGGGGCATTTGGCTTCAGCTATCCTAATTGCCGTCCTGGAATCAATTTTCTTGGTATGTTACGCCCAGAAGTAGGGTTACTAGTGAAATACTTCTATTTGATTTAGGATTCCCGGGAATATAATGTTACAGTGTTTAGGTGACATGGATTTTCTAATCATATTGCAATAAGATCATCAGAATACCCTAAACCTGTGAAAATAATATGCATTCAATCTTGTAATATCCATGTGTATAATAATAACAATAATAGCGAACACGAAGGGGCAATTTTGTCCAGGATCATTGAATGGTAGTGATATTTTTGTCACCTGTAGATGGATTCCCATGGGAATCCAAGATTATCTAAGGGGTGGGCTTTGAACTAATATTTTTTTGGGATAGCTCCTAGAGAGTCCCAGGTACATGTAGGATTCCCATCAAATTCCAAACATGGGCATCTAACACAGAAAGGGCCACATTCCTGAGAATTATTCAGATAACCAGAGCCAAATGCCTGCTAATATTCTTGTGGATTCTTTTGTTCATTGTGTGAACGACTTGACCTACAGTAACTAAAAATATTAAACATGATTTCTTTGTTAAATTAAGGTTAGGAGTGTTGGGGACTTGGGACCTGGTGTAGATGTCATGCATTTTGTCAGTCAATCTTTCTTTTTTCGTTTTTTTTTTCTTCTTTTGGGTGATTGGGTTGGACATATACATTCCCTTGGTTCAGAGTAGAATTCGTTTTTGGTGGTTATTTTATCTTCTTGATTTGGGAGAGAAGAGGTGGAGTGTTTTGACCCAACTTCATTTTTTTTAGCAAATTTTATCTTTCTATCCTTTGTGGATTTAAGCAAATGGCCAAGCCACATATATTGTCACAGAACAACCTCAAGTGATTAAATGTGTGGTGAAGTCCTGGATGTATAGGTTCCTTGATTCTTCTTTTAGCCCGTTACTTCAAATAAAGTGGGATGAGGGGATGCAATTCTACTTTGTTCTCCCATCACTTAGATATCCTAGTATGAAGTGGTATGCTTGTGTAAGCAACTACCAAGCAATCTGCTGAAGCATTTTGGGTTGGTTGGCCAGCATAGTTTTTTAATCTAGTGAGTTTGTGTGGGTATTACAATTGGTTTCAAAGCCCTCTCACTCTGTCTGGAGCTGGAGTGGGTATTATCTTCTTGCCCTAGCCCCTGACTGTCGAATAGAAATGATGGAACCCTGGGTGTTTGGGCACTTTGCTTTTCCTCTGCAACCTACTTTAGGAGTGCCAGATACTGTGATGCAGGAGCATCAAAAGTCCACAAAGGCTGCATAAGCCAGATTTACTGCTCAGTTTCTGCAGCAATTACTGTTCATTATACTGTGGCAGTTCATTCTTTCCTGGGGCATTTATGCCTTTTGAGGCTTTTATTTGGGGTATTTTGTTCTAGTACTTCAGAACAGTGTGCAGCCGTTTAAAAGCTTTATACAAGATTTAGGGCTGGGATTGTAGGATTTTTTGTAAAATGGCATAAAACCCTTCCCTAAAGGCTGTAATTTAAAGCCCCCCCCCCTCCCACACAAAATATTGTAATAATATTTTAGTCATGAGTTATCTTTTTGGTCACAGATGCTAGAGATTCATCTATTTCCAAACATTCTTTGTATATTTTTATGTTTATGCTGTTGTTGGAACTATGTTTAGCTGACGGAAAGGAACTGTCTGGGTCCCAACCCTATATCAACTGCTAAGAGAGCAAAGTATCATGAATTGCATGATGGTTGAACTTGCAAGAGGTTGTGGAGTGGTGGAAGAGCAAATGCAAACTAGCTAGCAGATATGGCTGGGATGCAGTGTATTGAAGATTTATCATTAATTATGAGCAATGTATGTAGACCGATAATGGGAGCAAGTGGAACCCAATATGGACATCCCGGTGGCTGGCTGTGAACCCTTGAACATACTGGAAGGTTGTCTAAAGCAGAAAAAAATTTGAAAGCAATGGTGAAAACCCCCATCATAATCTTGTTCATCAGGAAATTGGAGATGCAGGTGGTTTGGAAGAGAGATTTGACAGTGAGGTTTCTGATTCATTTGCAAAGGTGCATGCTGATGATTATTTTGATTGGGAAGTGACTGGGAAACAATTTTGAATAGAAGCATATAGCAGAAGAAAAAAAAGTGCTGTCTGTAAACCTTAAGCTCCACGGTACTGCATTTGAATGTTGAAAGAGAGTTAAGAGCAGGTTGCCCAGAAAAATAAGTAAAAAATCAGCATGTGGGAGCACTTGAAGGCGAAACTGCAGAAGCAATTCTTACCAGCTGATTGTGCAATAGAGTTGTAAGAAAAATTTCATAAGTTGCAAAGAGGCTTCCATGGAAGATCACATTGTCAATGTCGATAATCTCTATATTCATTTTAAGTGAGAGTAATGAGCAACTAACAGCTTGTTACCTTGTAGCCTTGAATCAGTCCAAAATGAAAGAAATAAGAATTGGTTTTCAAAATTGTTTTGGTCCAAGTAATTCCAGGGCAGGTAGTGTGTTTCAAACTAGGTGTTTCACTTGTAAGGGGAGGTGCACATGTTATATTTTCCAACAATGAATAGTGAACCTAATTGAGGGTAAAGATGAGTTGCTGAAGGTAAGATACATGATATCATGATGAAGAGGAAGATATTGACATTTATCCAGTCTAAGGAGATAGTATGATGGTTAGGCACCTAGTAATGATACCTAAAGTTTGAAGATGAGTAGGATTGGAGGTGCCGCCATATTTGTTGGATATTTTAAGTTTTATTTTTATTTATTTATTTATTTATTTGTTTTTGTTTTTGCGGTGGTTAAGAGTGCAATGTAATCTAGATGGGGTAGCTGCAATAATGTTATTTCAAAGGAATTTCTTGACAAGCTAAAGTTGTAGACACAGAGACATCCTCGCCTGCAGAGTTGTTAGTTTTGAAAAGGAAATGCAGTAACAATCACTTCTCCTTGCATAGTGAAATTCACTTGGATTGAAAAAATAGAAAATGAGGCTGGGTGCCATTTAGGGGTGACCATATTGACACATAATCATTTACCTACAAATACCCATCTTAAATAAAGGGGTATGATTTAACCTTTCCATTTAAATGGTTCTCCCATTTTGACCCATTAATTTAAAAGGTTTAAATGGGTATACCACTATACCCTCTCAACCCACCACCCATTTATTAACCAATTTACCAACGTTTCATGCCTCTCAAAATCGCCAGATGTCCCCCCATGCAGAGCTAAGCTGCATCACGCCTCAAAAATATTAGTCCTTACCTTAAAGCAAGGTCATAAAGTACATTGCCACTTTTTTCCTTTTGTTGTGGCTGTCAATGGAAGTATATATTGAAAAGTTTAATTATTCCCACTGACAAGTTCCACTGGTTCACTGAAAACCCAAACATAGAACCAGATTCTCCTTCATTGAGAATCTTTAATTGTTTTCCTAATACTTAACCAAATCTAGTTAATTCATTTAAACACCTAATAACCAATTTTCATTCTCTAGAGAGAGATGGTGATGGAGGAGTTGTGTAAGAATATAAAAATAAAATAAAATATGATATATAGGAGCATGTTAGGGAGTTATCCTTGGAGGTAAGGTGCCCTGCATTGGATTGGCTGTTGTTTTTATTTAAGGGTTCCTTTGGGGGGTGATCCTAGATCTGCTAGTTTTTAGGATCTGGTTCTCAAAAGCGTCAAGCATTTTGATGATTGGAAGGGTGCTCTCTTTTATTTAGAAGGTAGGACTACTCTCATTCAAGCTTGTCTTTTTAGTATCCCACTGTATTTTCTTCCTATTTTCAAAATTCCTATGGGGGTGGCTAGTAGGATTGAGAGAATCATGGGAGATTTCCTTTGTTAGGGGTTCTAGGACCCATTTGGTGAGGTGGGAGGTGGTTTGTAGGTTCAAAATGGGAGGGCTGCTTGGGTCTTGATAATTTGGTGTCTAATAACACGGCTCTCTTGGCCAAATGGCTTTGATGGTTCCATTAGAGGTTTCTTCCTTGTGTCATAAAGTTATAAAAAGCAAGTTTAAACTTGATGAGAATGGGTGGGATACTAATTTGGGTCTTGGATGTTCATAGAAAAGTTTGTGGAAAGCCATCTGTCATATTTATTCTGTCTTTATTCCTCGTACTAAATTTTTGTTGGGCATGGGTTGCAATATTCACTTTTGGAAAGACCATTGGTCGGGGAATGTTGTTTTGTCCACCTCTTTTCCTTGCCTATCTCATTTGAGCTTGGGACAGGATGGATCCATCTCTTCTTTTATTGTGGAGTCGGGTGGTCCTTTACCTTGGAATTTCCACTTTAGGAGACCCTTGAATGATAGGGAGATGGAGGTATTATCTTCCTTGTTACTCTTGCTAAGTAATTGTCAGGTATCTTTGGAAGCTGATAGCTGCCCTTGCTCTTTGGATTCCTTGGGGTTTTATTCCTGCAAATCTTTTTGTGAGTTTTTGACTAGCTCTTATTTTCCTTTTCCTCTTCCTCTCTATGCTATTTGGAAGGCCAAATTCCCCGCTAAAATCAAAGCTTTTCTTTGGCTGGTTGTGCTTAATAGGATCAACACCAACAACTTGTTACAGACTAGGAGACCGTTAAAGGCTCTCTCTCCCCAGATGTATGTGTGCTTCATTTTAATTGCTCTGAAACTGCACCGCATCTTTTCATGCATTGTGATTCCACTTGGAGGATTTGGAATAAGCTATTTAATTATTTTGGTAAATGTTGGGTTTGTCCAAAGGCAGTGGAGGAGTTTATGGCAATTCATTTTGTCGATTTTGGTAGGAAAAAGGAAGGTAAAAAGAGTTTTAGAATTGTGCCCTTTTTGCTGTATTTTGGGATCTATGGATGGAATGAAATGTGCATATTTTCTCATAAAAGAAGTTGTCATTTTTATTGGTTTAGGAGAAGATTCACTATTTGGCTTCTCTTTTGTGTGTGGGTAATAGGATCTTCAAGGGGGTGTGCTTTTTGGATATTCAGCTTGATTGGCTTTCCTTGTTGAACTGGTAGTGCATGATTTTTTTTTTAGTGTTTTTTGGTTTCCCCTTTCTACATATGCTGCGGTAACCCCGAGTTTTGAAAAGAGATGTAGTATTCTCTCGCTTGTACAATCTTTTTCTATCAATGAATTTCTTTTGTTATAAAAAAAATAAAGAATTAGATAAAAAAAAGTTGGAAAATGTATGGCTTGTTTAGTTGTGGAAAACAATTTTCATTTTTCATTTTACTTTTCTAAATAATTATAAAAAATCAAGTTAAAATTTATAATTTACAACATTTATATAAAATAAATGAACAATAATAAAATGTTTTGACACTATTTTCTTGTGGAAATAGTTTTATTTTCCATTTCTAATTTTTCAAATAATTGCAAAAATACCACCTTGCATTCCATTTTTCTTTATTTATATAGGAAATTTTGTAAAACATCTTATTACCATTTTCTAGATTTTTCACTTCTAACTTTGAGTACCGGAGCATGGAATTTGGATCTTGGGCTTTGATTTGTATGAATTATGTATTAAGTTTCTTCCAACCTCATACAAATCCAAGCCCCAAAATCAAGGATCCCAAATACTACCTTATAAATTTTTTGGAAAATTGAAGTCTTAGTTGTTTTTTGATAATTTTTAAATCTAGAAATAGAAAATGAAAAGCTGTTTTGGACGGCTAAACAAACTATATTTTCCACCTTTTTTTATATGAATTTCAAAAACTAAAAGCTAAGCTAAAATTTTTATAGTTCTTTGGAAAATTAAAAGATGGAAAAGGGAAAATTTTTCCCACAACTAAACAGGGCCTATCGTTCTTTTAGAAATTTTTTTTTTGGTGTAAATGGACCAACCTGTGTATAAATGGGTATGGCAATAAACAGGTCAAACAATTTTATGTAAATGGGTGGTCATAAATGGGTAAATGGGTTATTGGTGACTGAACTGACCAACCTGTGTATAAATGGGTATGGCAATAAACAGCTCAAACAATTTTATTTAAATGGGTCATAAATGGGTAAGCGGATCATTGGTGACTGAACCCATTTTAACCCGATGCATCTGACCCATACCCACTCAGTTAATATGGGTGGTGTCATCTGATCCCTATGGCTGCATGTCATATCCTACTAGCAGAACTGGGAGTGTGCATGATTCATTACACTAAAGCTTACCCATACTCTTTCTGGAAGGAAGAAAAAATATTGACTGTGGACCCACATAGAGAGGAGGTCACTAATACATTTCCATGTTGCATCCTAACTGCCTGACAATTTGACACTGGTAGTGGGCAGTTGGGGTGTTATTCACGCACTAGCTTGTACAGCTGTAAATCAGGACCAGCATGTGGAGTTTGGTGACTGTCTAGTTGAAATCTGGCATCTATTGAGGGAGATCTATGAGCTGGTTGGTGATGAATTACTGCAGGCCTCACTTACCATGCTATCAACTTGGCGCCTTGTGCAGCTTTACCAAATTTGCCTGCCTCTAGAATGTGGTGCAATATGCAAGCAAGAGCTATTTTGCTTTTCTAATTTTTATTTTTCTTTTCATTTTTTTATTTAAGGGTTTCTATTATAAAAACCAAGAAAATGCTAGAAGAGTGGAGGAAAAGTAAGTTAGTAGCTCTATATAAACTAAGGCGACATTCAAAACTGTAGTAACTATCGTGGAATTAAGATTATGAGCCATACTATGAAATTGTTGGAAAGGGTAATTGAATATAGAATAAGATTAAAAACAAAGATTTCAAAAAATCAATTTGGTTTTATGCCTAGGAGATCAACAATAGAAGCTATTTATCTTTTAAGAAGTTTAATGAAAAAGTTTAGGGAAAAGAAGAAGGACTTGCATATGGTTTTTATTGATTAAAGAGAAGCTTATGATAGAGCACCTAGGGAAGTGTTTTGGTGGGTATTAGAAAAGAAGAGAGTTTGCAGTAGATATGCGGAGGTCATTAAGGATATGTATGATAGAGTAGTTACTAGCGTCAGGACCGTAGGAGGAGAGTCTAGAGAGTTTCCAGTCTCAATAGGTGTTTATCAAGGTTCTACTTTGAGATCTTATCATTTTTACTTTAGTAATTGATGAAATTACTAGGAATATCTAAGATGAGATCCTTTGGTGTATGTTGTTTGCAGATGCTATTGTGTTGATTGATGATAGTAGAAGCAGACTGGAATCTAAGTTAGAACTTTGGAGAGCCACATTAGAGTCTAAGGGGTTTAGGATAAGTAGGAATAAGACTGAATATTTGAATTGTAATTTCATTGATGTAAGGAGTAACAACAATGAGAAGATTAAACTGGATAATCAGGAGATTAATAGCACTGATAGATTTAGTTATCTTGGATGTATTATGCAAGGCGAAGGAGAAATTGAAGAAAATGTAGTACATAGAATTAAGACAAGTTGGGTAAAATGGAGGAGTGCTTTAGGCTTGTTGTGTGATTGTAGAATACCCTCAAAATTAAAAAGAAAGTTTTATAAGATGACTATAAGGCCAGCTATGCTTTATGGTTTAGAATGCTGGGCAACTAAGAAACCACATTTACAAAGAATGAAAGTTGCTGAGCATGTATGCTAAGGTGGATGAATGGTTTAAAATTAAAAGATAAGGTAAGAAATGAACATATACGCAAATTTTAGACATGGAACCGGTTGAAAACAAGATAAGGGAGGGGCGACTTAGATGGTTGGGCATTTAAAACACAGGTCTAGAAGAGCACCTGTGAGGAGGAGTGAGTTATGGTTTCTGGTATTAAAAGGGGTAGGCCTAAAATTACTTGGAATGAGGTTGTGAGGAAGGATTTAATAGCCCTTAATCTAATAGAAGAAAATGCTCTGGATCGGGTGAATTGGCGGACAAGGATTCGTGTAGTCAACCCCACCTAGTGGGACATAAGGCTTTGTTGTTGTTGTTGTTGTATTATAATCATGTCTTCAAGATTCTAGAGTTTTATTATTTATGAATCTAGATTCTAGGGTATTATTTTTTAGGAAATTAGTATGTAAATTATTTTCTTAAACTAATTCCCTTATCTTTCAAGCATAGTTAGTTTTTGAAAAGGCCTTATGTACTCATTTTGTTCATAATTCAAAAGAGAACCTTAGTAATTGACTGAATGGCTCCAGGAAATAGTGCTGGAATGCAAAAACAGGTTAAGGACTTGCTGAACAGAATGAGTTTTCCCAGTTCTGCTAATGCTAAAAAGGACGGAGCATGGAGGATGTGTGTGGATCGTTGTGCCATAAACAAAATTACAGTAAAATACTGTTTCCTGATTTCTCGTTTGGATGACATGCTTGATATGCTGGTGTGCTCTGAAGTGCTCTTCAAGATAGACTTGAGAAGCGGCTGTTAAATAGTGGTGATGAATGGAAAACAGCATTCCAAATGCCAGATGGACTCTATGAACCTGGCACACTCATGAGGATGATGACTGAGTAAAACCTTTCTTGGGAGCATAGTTTATTTTTATGTTATATTGATATTTAATTAGGAAAAATATTAGTTCATTTGCATCAACTCATGGAGGTTTCCAGAGTGTAACTCTGGGAAATATGAAAAAAATTGTTGTTTCTTGTGCAATGAGGTTCTATTTATTGGGTTTATTGATCCAAAAGATGGATTTTTAAATGCAACCTTTAGAAAGTTTGAGCAATCAGAGTGGCCAGCACCACAGTTCATCGTGTTGTTCACAGCTTTCATGGATTGCTTTTTCTGTTGCCTCCTGTAGGAGGTTCATATGGAAGTTAGCACTCTTAAGTTTCCAATTGCTGATTACTTGAAGAGTGAGACTTCAGAATGGTCAAAACCAGCCCACAAGGCCCTTGGCAAGATCAAGCAATTGATGACACCTGTCTTAGCCTTACCAAATTTTGAGATGATGGTGTGTTGCCTGGCATGAGGGAATTTGACTGAAAAATGCAATGGGTTTCCCCTCTGTTAAAATTTTGATTTCATCTATAATTCCAAGGCTTCAAAAAGTATGGAAAGTTTAATTGAAATATTGACGTTGATGTTAGTTTTGATTTCAACTGGATATATATATATATATATGTATGTATGTATGTGTGTGTATCTTTTTTACGAAACTTCAGGAACATTTAACAAACATAATTATGCAAGAATATGTAATACATCAATGACCAATATGCAGAGTATAAGATGCAATATATGTAATTCAATATTCATTTGAAACATATTCATTTAGTACAAATGAAATTAATAATCAGTTAAATATAAGTTATTATGCAAATACAACTTTTTTTGACATAAAAGCTTGAGTAAAATGTTGCAACTGATTTCTAAGTTCAATTTTATTTATAATTTTTCAAAATCCTGAAAGCATCATTCATCTTGTAATAGTCTTTAATTTTCATTAAAATAGAAGTTTTGTTAACGAAATAAGAATTTCAATTGTGGGTTTTGAATAAATTTCAATCTTTAGGAGTTTTTTTTCTAAATAAAATTTACAGCGTTTCATGGAAATTTCAATGAGTTCAGAAACTGACTGCTATTTTGATTTCAAGGGTGGTAGGGAGCAGAAGTTTTGACAATTTTGTGGAAATTTAAGATCCTGTTGGTGAGAACTATTCGGTAGTGAGAACGCTGTTTAGTATACTGTGACTTTGTGGTATTCCCATTACTCTGATCACCAAGCATTGCGGTACCTGATGCCTTGGATGAGGCTTAATTCACATCATGCCAGTTAGAGTGCCTATCTTGGAAGGTTTTTTTCACCCTTAAATATAAGACAAACAGGTGGCAGGTGCCTTAAGCAGGAGATCCTTGCTACCAACTGTGATGAGTGCACAGGTAATCGGGTTCAAATGAAGAATTAGTATGAAAATAATCTGTATTTTAGTATACTGTAGCTAAATTGCATGCAGCAGCAAGGAGAACTATGCTAATGTACAGGTTGCAGGATGATTACCCATTTAAGGGCAATCAGTTGTGTGTTCCAATTAGTTCCTTGCAGGAGCAAATTATCCGAGAACATGGTAATGGCTTGGGGGTTTATTTTGGAAGGGACATTATATGTATAAATATGTGGGCAGATATGTGAAAAGATGCCTAAACTGTCATTTTGGTGAAGGAGGATAATGCAGGACCAGTGTGCTGAAAAGTTTCAAATCTGTTTAGTCAACTTTCCTATTTTTCTAAGAGAATCTCGGCTGTAAATGTGTGAATATCCTAGAATATTTAGTTTCCTTAGAAGTTAGCATCTTTGGTTCTTTCCTTCTTGGTTTTTTCCTTATATTCTTCTGCTGTACGTCTATTTATAGAGACCTGTACCTATGTTACAATTAATGAGAATTATTTCCATAAGAAGCTATCTGATTCTAGATGGTATCAGAGCTAGGTCCGGCTCTTGGCCTTGTGTAAACCCTAGTTTCCCTTGGCGGCTCCAATTTGACCCTAATCTCTATAGGGTTTTCTTCCTTGTTCAACTCTACCCTAATCTCTTATGTTGCTGTAGCCATGGCTGAAACTTCAAAAAAAGCTAAATCCGTAACCAAACTTGAAACCAGACCTACCCATTCTGAACCTTACTTTGTCCAAATTACCAATATATGATTGAATGAGGCCAACTTCTTGCGGTGGTCACAATTTGTCAGGATGTATATTCATGGAAGAGGGAAGATAGGGTACTTGAATGGTGAAGCTAAGGAGCCTGAGAAGACAGACCCATCTTATGCTATATGGGATGCTGAAAATTCAATGGTGATGGCATGACTCGTGAATGCTATTGATGAAGAGATTAGTGCTAATTACATGTGCTATTCTATTGCAAGGGAACTCTGGGACAATGTGAGTCAGATGTACTCTGACCTTGGGAATTGCTCTCAGATTTATGAACTACAGCAGAAGATTAGCAATACTTATCAAGGCGACGGCAGTGTAACAAGGTATTTCAATGTTATTAAGGGCCTATGGCAAGATTTGGATTATTCAATGATTATGAATGGAAAAATCCTGCTGATTGCAATCACAATAAGAAGATCAAGGAGAATGTAAGAATTTTTAAATTCTTGGTTGGACTTAATGATGAGTTTAGAGGCCGTTCCTTGGTGCGACGGCAAGCGCCTCTGCCTCAGTACGGGTGGTCTGGGGGTCAAGACTTGGGAGCAGCATCTCCAAAAATGGGGTTAAGGCTTGCCGACATCCACCTCTCCCAGACCCCACTCAAAGTGGGAGCCTTGTGCACTGGGTACAACCTTTACTTAATGATGAGTTTGATGAAGTAAGGGGAAGAATCCTAGGGAGACAGCCTCTATCCCCACTCGGGGAAGTATTTTCTGAAGTACGACGAGAAGGTTGTCGAAGAAGTGTGATGATGAAGAAAAAGGAGGATGAGACTGGAAAATTCTGCTCTACTTGCTGCCAATAATCCTTCTCCTCATGCTGCTGGTAACACAGTTTTGGCTACTGCCAATTTTTCTGCACAGCGGCCTTACTTTAATCAAAGGAGGTTGGAAGATAAGCCTCGAGTATGGTGTGACTATTGCAATAAACCTCACCACACTCGAGAAAATTGCTGGAAACTTCATGGAAAGCCAGCAAATTGGAAGAGCAACAAATCTGGATCCTCTGGCAGCAATCATGCAATCCCTAAAGCCAATGAAGCTAATTTTCTAAGTGCTAAGCTGGTGGGTCATCTTCTTCAACTACCGAAATGTACTTCTACCGCTGGTCTTCCTATTGGTTCATTGGCCCAAACAGGTGATAGCTCTAGTGTCTACCCTTGTTGCTTAAATCTTGCACCATGGATTATTGTTTCTGGTGCATTTGATCACATGACCAGTACCTCACAATTGTTTCAATCTTATTCTCCTTGTTCTGGTAATAAAAGGATTAGAATTGCGGATGAAAGTTTTTCATCCATTGCTTGAACAAGTTCTGTCCAAATCTCTGAAAAAAATAGAACTCAAATCTGTCCTTCACGTCCCTAAACTTACTTGTAACATGCTGTTTGTTAGTAAACTCTCACGGGATTCTAATTGTTGTGTCATTTTCTTTGATTCCCATTGTGAATTTTAGGACCAACTCTCGGGGAGGATGATTGGCAGTGCTAGGATGATTGATGGACTCTACTACTTCGATGAGACTTTATTCAACAATAAACAAGCTTAGGGTTTGAGTAGTAATACTAATTCTCTTTTCTGTACATGAACAAATAATGCTTTGGCATCTTAGACTAGGACATCTTAGTTTTCTCTATTTAAGACATTTGTTTCCTAGCTTATTTAAAAAACTGGATTGCAATTTTCTTCATTGTGATGTTTGCCACATATCCAAAAGTCACCGAAGCACCTATCAAACAAAAGCTTATCATTCTTCCAAACCTTTTTATTTAATTCATAGTGATGTTTGGGGTCTCTCAAAAATCACTACCACTTCTAGTAAGAAATGGTTTGTTACGTTTATTGATGATCATACGCTTTTGTGTTGGTGTACTTAATGAGTGACAAATCTGAGGTTGAAATTTTTTTTCAGGATTTTTATAATATGGTTGAAACCCATTTCCAAACAAAAATCAGTATCCTTAGAACTGATAATGGTACTGAATATTTTAACAAATGTTGAAGAACGTTTCTTTTAACAAAGGGTATTCAACATCAATGTACTTGTCATGACACCCCACAACAAAATGGCATTGCTGAGAGAAAAAATCGCCATTTGTTAGAGGTTGCACGGGCTCTAATGTTTTCAATGCAAGTTCCTAAATATCTATGGGGTGATGCTATTTTAACTGCATGTTATGTCATTAATAGGATGCCAACTCGAGTGCTAAAATGCATCACTCCCTTAGATTGCCTAAAAAAACTGTTTCCTACATGTCGGATAACATTAGACCTGCCACTAAAAGTGTTTGGATGCATTGTTTTTGTTTATATACCTTCCAATCTTCGATCCAAGCTTGATCCTAGGGCAGAAAAATGTGTTTTCCTTGGATATGCTCCTAATAAAAAAGGGTACAGATGTTTTAACCCTTTGAGCATAAAAATTCATATTAGTATGGATGTTGTTTTTATTGAAAACCAGCCCCTTTTTGGTCATGACTATCTTCAAGAGGAGAAAAAGGAAACTGAAGATGAGTTTTGGCAAACCTTTAAGCCTCTTCCAAATGTTTTTCTTGACATTGACATCCACTCTTTTAAGGGTCAGGAAACCGATACTTTAACTGGCGAAAATAATGGAAATCCTAGTCTACCTATACAAGGCATACCTAATTCACAAACAAGGGGAGAAGTACTATAAAATATTCCCTCATCTGAGCTTCGTGTTTATACCAGAAGAAGAAATCATCAGAATAATAGAGCTCTTTCTTCAAATCTAGAGCAAGGCCAATCGTCATCACCTACACAAGTTGGTCCTCCTTCACATACTCCAGGTACTTTTTCTTCTCCAGATCCTTGTTTTGATAATTCTTCTGATCTTGACCTACCCATTGCCTTGAGGAAAGGAGTTAGAATCTGTACCACACATCCTATTTCCAACCATCTATCCTATCATAGACTCTCCGATTCTCATAAGGCCTTTACTTCAAATGTTTCTCATTTGTTTATTCCAAGAACGATTCAGGAATCACTAGATCACCCGGAATGGAGATTGGCTGTTCAAGAAGAGATGGATGCATTAATTGCTAGCGGCACTTGGGAAATTGGTGACCTACCAGAGGGGAAGAAGATTGTTGGTTGTAAATGGGTATTTATAGTAAAATTCAAGGCTAATGGGAGTATAGAAAGGTACAAAGAAATACTTGTGGCGAAGTGGTTCACTCAAAACATATGGAATTGACTACCAAGAAACATTGCTCCTGTAGCCAAGATGAACTCAATCCGTGTGTTGCTCTCTCTAGTAGCTCACTCTAACTGGCCCTTATATCAACTAGATTTGAAGAATGCCTTCTTAAATGGAGACTTAGAGGAGGAAGTCTTTATGGATCTACCGTCAGGATTTGAAGGGAAAGGTGGCAAAGGCAAGGTGTGCAGATTGAGGAAATCATTGTATGGACTCAAACAATCTCCTAGAGCTTGGTTTGAATGCTTTGGGAAGGTAGTAAAGAGTCATGACTACAGCCAAGGTCAAGCCGATCATACTATGTTCTATGGACACACGAGTGAAGGTAAAATGGCTATCCTTATTGTCTCTGTAGATGATATAATTCTGACAGGTGATGATAGCAATGAGCTAGAGAGGTTAAAGAAGATCCTTGCTTAGGAATTTGAGATCAAAGACTTAGGCAACTTGAAGTATTTTCTTGTTATGGAATTTGCAAGGTCAAAGAAAGGAATTTTTGTTTCCCTATGCAAGTATGTGCTTGATTCACTTGGAGAAATAGGTCTGCTAGGGTGCAAAGCAGCAGAAGCACCAATAGAGCCGAACATAAAACTCCAACCAACTAAGGCTGAATAAGTGATCAATTGAGAGCAATACCAAAGATTGATAGAGAAACTCATTTATCCCTCTCATACACGTCTTGACATAGCCTTTGCAACAAGCTTGGTAAGTCAATTTATGCACTCACCAAGACCCTACCTAAAAGGGACTCTAGGTAAAGGTTTATTATTTGGAGGACATGGGAATTTATAGGTTGAAGTATACACTGATGCAGATTGGGCTAGAAGTATCACTGATAAAAGATCAACTTCTGGCTATTGCACCTTTGTTGGAGGAAACCTAGTAACATGGCGCAGCAAGAAAGAAAATGTGGTGGCAAGGAGTAGTGCAGAGGCAGAATTTAGGGCTGCTGCTCATGGAATTTGTGAAGCACTATGGATCAAAAGGTTGCTGGAAAAATTAAAGATTACTAATTCACTACGAATGAAACTGTATTTTGACAATAAAGCTGCAATAGCTATTGCTTGCAATCTAGTTCTTCGTGATAGAACTAAACATGTGGAGGTAGACAAGCATTTTATCAAGGAGAAAATAGATGAGGGAGTAATTTGTCTGCCATATAGCTCGACAACTGAGCAAGTAGCAGACATACTGACAAAGGGACTGGTGAAGAAACAGTTTGAAAACTTCATTAGCAAGCTGGCCATGGAAGATATCTTCAAGCCAGCTTGAGGGGGAGTGTTGGAAAGTTTCAAATCTGTTTAGTCAACTTTCCTATTTTTCTAAGAGAATCTCGGCTGTAAATGTGTGAATATCCTAGAGTATTTAGTTTCCTTAGAAGTTAGCATCTTTGGTTCTTTCCTTCTATTCCTCTGCTGTACATCTATTTATACAAACCTGTACCTATGTTACAATTAATGAGAATTATTTCCACCAGAAGCTATCTCATTCTAGACAGTGTCCAACATAAAATAACTGAAATTCAACTATGAATAAAACTGATACCTGGGGCCTTTTTATAGGCTTACAGTGCTTGGAGAATAAAGACACTAATTTAGCGATGTAAATAAACTAGCATGCTAGATTCTTCAAAAATAGCATCCTAGAATCTTAATGGATTTTTCTAGTATGTTTGGGAGATATGCAGCGGCATTCTTTGGCTGTACTTTCTTGAGTTGTTGGGCTTTTCTACCTTTTGTATTTACTTTGTGTTTAGTTGCTTTCTTATTGTAACAAGAGGATATCTTGTCCTCCCTTTTTTACCTTTTTTCCTTTTCTGTTTTCTTGATTGTAATCCTTTGTTCTTCCTTTAATATTCTCTGTTTGTAAAAAAAGAAATGACAAAAACAAAAATTAAATAAAAATTACAAAATACAATTGATCTTGCTTGGGTACTGCATCATTCTCTCTTAGTTAGAATGAATTCGAACTCAAATTTTAAATAGTTAAAGAATGCAAAGACTGCAAGTGAACTTGAAAGGAACCAATGCAATTTGCTGGCTTCAAAATGAAAGAAGAGCGTATGATGGAAAAACCATTAGAAGTTTAGCTGACAGATTTATTGGGAATAATGAAGGCTGTTGGTTCCCAATTCTGATCTCAATTTGAGTGTCCTGGACAACTTCAGAATGGGCTACCCCCTCTTGTGTAGGCTCAACAGAGAGTCTTTCTTCCAGTCAACACTCTACTGACTCATCAACAAAGATTAAGAATGGATATGTATGTAGTCAAGTTTGTTCATCCTTTCATCAAACTTGTCATGCAGTGGTGAAGGTAACCACAATTTATTTATTTATTTTGCTATATTGCCAGTTGAGATCTCAGTTCAGTCCAGTTTGAATGGGCCAGTTCAGTCTAGTTTGAATGGATTGGTTCAGCCCAACTTGATTCAACCGGTTCATCTGTTTCTTTTAAAATCACCTTGTTTAAATTGAGGGGTAAGATATCTGTTGGCTTAGGTCTTCAAATGGAAGGACTGGATGAACTGTGGTTTGGCTTTGTTGTAGATCTTATCGCCAGCTAACGACAGGAGGGATATACGAGGCCCTGACAATATATAGATTTGAGGCTTGCTCTATATCTCGATGTTCAGCAATCCAAGAAGCGAAATTCTTTTTTGAAGCCACAGGTGGTAGAGTTGAGTGCAGCTAGCTCCAATGAGTCCGCAAAGTAGTATCAACGACAACGTGCTATCGTGAGTCAACAAAGATAATAAAGGTCAATCAGGTGAGTCTTAAAAATGATAGCAAGGGCTCACCACTGAGGTAGATGACAATGAGCTTTGTTAAATCAACAATGAGAGATAACAAAGGTCTTTTAAAGCCTTCGGATTAGGTGACAGATTTTGTGCCCAGATCTGGTTTTCTTTTGTGCTACATTTTTTTTTGGAGTTGCTTGGTCTGCTCAGGTTTCAGAAAGAGAGTGAAAAATTGAAAGCTCAGGATTCTCGTGGAAACTGGTGGGTCACATAGAGCTGCCGAAGAGGAAGAGCTTGGGTTTGGTAATTTGGATGGTTGGGTTGTGTGAATTATATGGGTATTTATATTGATAGAAGAGAATATGTTATTTGTGATTAGATTGTGTGAGTGGGGATATTTTTATTCTGATCATTATTATTAATAATATATAAGAAGGTGAACCTGGAGCTGTACATAGGCTTGAGGAAACTGCCACTGAAATTTTCCTCTTAATATCCTCTCTTTTGTTTCTTCTCTTCTTCTTTCCATCTCAAACTTTACAACATGGTATCAAAGCATTGATTTCCTCTAAATCTAATTTATCCGAATTGATTTTGATACTATGTTTTTTGTCTTTTATCTTATCGTTCCCTATTAGTTCTCAAGTATGACTTCTAGTTGGTTTGAGATTTGTTTAGAGACACTCTTCCTCTTGGTTAGACTCTGCAGCATCTTTTGTAGGAATTGTTTCTGCTGTTGTTTGCATATGTGAAGTTAGTTGTACCCTGTTTCTAGTATACTATTGTTGCTGTTCCTTTGTTCACATGCTGGTATCAGTTGTACTGTGTGGTTTGCTGCTTATGCTGTTTTGATGTTGCATGTTTGTGATTGATTGATTGCAGTCTTGTATCGATTGTTGGCTAGTTTTGATTGGTGTTATTTATTTCCTGTTCTTGCTTGCACTTGCTTCTGGTTGCTGCCAATTATAATGCCCGTAGCTGCTGCCAAGTTCTTTATTAAGTGCCTTGGGTACTTTGTTGTGGTCTGCCCTGTTCTTTGTGGTTAATTAATTCTTCCTAGGTTATTGAAACACCAGTTCTGTAATTATGGGTGCCTCTTGGAAGTTCTGAAGCGCTGTAAGTTCTGGATATTTGAAGTCCTGAAGTGTTGTCTCGTGTTAGTGTGTCCTTCCTGACTTCTCAAGCTTCATCCCAGGATAATCGTGTTACTCCCTCTATGGTAGGGGAAGTTTTGGAGGATGAGGATGAGGTTTGGATTGCAGTTGTGGCAGCAGTAATGTAGCAATTCCCACATTTGTGCACATTGTGCCATGGACACTGTTGATTGCTGTTGGGATCTCCTCAAGAAACCAACTTGAGCCAATAAGTCTATTGCCATGGGTAATTCCTCTCAACACTTCAAATGTACCTAGCCACTCTTTGGGAGTTGAATGCATCATTGACTATGCCCTGAGAGACATATACCAATCTTGTTTGCATGATTCAAATACCCAAACTCAGTCTTCTACATCTAGTGCTATTGAGGCCCACTCAGGTACACAACTAGGCTTCTTGCCTCTTCATCCTCGTCATCTTAGGTTCTAAATTTTAGTGCCTCAGCCCATATGGCAGGTAGTCCTATTTTGTTTCAATCCTTTGAACCCCACTACTTCACCCTTTAAGGTGACACTTCCCAACCATTTGGTTACACCGGTTTTTGGTTGTGGCAATATTCTTTCAATTCCTTTAATTTATTTTTCCTTTATTAGATCATGGGATACTCTGATGCTGATTGGGCTGGCTCATGATTGAAGGTTTACTACTAGATACTGTTCATTTGTGGGAGATAATCTGTTATGTGGTGTAGCTAGAAACAAACTCCTATAGAGATCTAGTGTTGGAGCAGAATATTGAGTTATGATAATATGAATGAGTTTTTTATGTGGCTGAAGTTTCTAATGTCAAAGATGGTATTCTTGGTAATGAAGCCTACTATGTTTTGTGATAATCAAGATGCCACTTATATTGCTCTAATCCAGGGTTTCATGAGAGGACAGAGCACATTGAAGTTGAGTATCATTTTGTGAGGGATGCTTTGTCGAAGAAGGTTGTTAGTAATCCCTTCATGAAATATATGGATCAGTTGGCAATTTTTCCATGAAGCTTTTATATAAGCCTGCCTTGTCGAAGACTATAGCTGTAACAGGATGGGGTTAGGTGCTCCAGCTTGAGGGGAAGTGTTCGAAGATATGTTATTTTAGTAATTAGGTTGTGTGAGTTGGGTTATTTTTGTTCCTCAGCTTATATTTTTTATTGTTATATAAGAAGGAAGACTTGGGACTGCTGCCCCAAATTTCCTCTTTTATTCTTACCCTCTTCTTCTCTTCTTCGCTCCTCTTATCTCTAATTTTAAGACATCTGTGTATATATGTATGTATATACAGTTGCTTGCCAAGGCAGCTCAATGAAGGGGTTCTGGGCTTATGCTTGAAGGAATTTTTAGGTATTCCTGTGGTTGTGATTGGTAGATTGAGTGAAAAGCAGCGGCGGTGAAGGCAGAGGCAGCGGTTGTGCACATGATTTATGTGGAAATCGCAATTCCTACTAGTTTAAGAGGATATTAGCAGACAATCCTGATAGCAGTGATTTGAGCTGAAATTGAGAACCATGTCAAAAAATACAGAGCTGTGTCAAATCATAGCTTGCTTTTTTATACCACTTGATACAAGACCAGTGTCCAACATAAAATAACTGGGATTTAACTCTGAATGAAACTAATACGTTGGGGGACGTTGGGGGGCCTTTTATATGCTTTCATTGCTTGGGAATTGAACAAACCAATTTGCTATCACACTAATTTCTTAGATAAAAAGATCCTAGAATCTAAAAGGTATTACCAAAATAAATTGACCTGAATAAAGAAAATGGAAATAAATTAAAAATTTAAAAAAAATGTCTTCCTTGCAGACTGCATCAGAGCATCAATATGCACCAGCTTAGTATGGATTTGTGTTGGGTCTTCCAAAAATATTCAAAGGGCGTGACTTTTTTTAATAGTGTGTATTTCTTTAAGGCACATTTCCTTATGTCTTCTAAGGCAGTGGATGCTACAAGTACTGTAGATTTATTCTTATGGAAGGTGGTAATTCTACTTGATGTTCAAACTTCCATTGTTTTTGATAAAGATATGAAGTTCATGGGCAATTTTTAGAGTATCTTGTGATGAAAGATGGCTCCAGTGAAGTATTCTAGCTTGACACCTACATACAGGCGGTCAAATGGAAATATTTAGCTGGAGCTTGGGCAACATGTTGAGATGTCTAGTTAACACATGAAGTTGTGGGATGCTATTATACCACCGGCTGAATTTGTGTAAAACTTTGGTGAACTGGACTATAGAAAATTCCTCATTTGAAGCCGTCTATGGACTAGAATCGTGACATATTCTTAATCCAGTTGGTGGTGATGACAGGGAGACTTTTGCAGAACAAATTTTTCGAGTTCATGAAGAAAAGCAACACTCAGAGCTAGTAATGAATCATATACTATTGCAGCTAATGAACATCGGTGGACGAAAATTTTTTGAAGAGGCAGATATTGTTTTGCTGCACTGGAAGGGACACATATTTCCTATGAGGAACTTATGACAAGTTAAGTCATGGAAGTTTTGGCCTGCTTGATTGAGCGACAGCTTGAATTACCCCAAGGGATGGGGAAGAAGTTGCAGGATTTGATCAAGAATGTGTTAGACCTCAGGGAGGTGGAAAGGTGAAGTGTGGAAGGGGTAATCAATATAAGTGAATCCTGCTCAAGTGGTTCAGAAAACCCCCCCTGCGAAAGTACTTCTCCTGCAGAAGAGTTGAAGAAGATTTATCTGGAGATCCATGCTGAGTTTCTGAAGATTTTTTTGCCAGAGTTGGGCTCCTTCCAAACACGGGATTAATGCACAAGCATCCAAGCACAAAAGGAAGGCCAAATAGGCCATATTTACTGCTCAGTTACTGTGCTTGTTACTGTAGGAGCACAATTCATGCTATCCCTCTCCAAGGAGACATCCTAGTGATTAAAGTATGAGACTTCTACGTTGGAGGTCTCAAGTTCGAATCATAGGAGAGAGGTCGGGAGGGTTATGGGTAGGAGATGGGCTAGCCCCCATTTTGTAGCCTAGGCCGGGGCTAGGCCTAGTGTTGGCCTCCACTTAAAAAAAAATTGCGCCAACTGTTTCGTTTATGGGCTGTGTTTTTGAGTCTCTTATATTTTTATTTTATCCTAGCCTTTCATAAATAAAAAGGGGTTGAGAGTCAAGTTCATATAGGAGATTGAAGAATCCTTTGGAACCATTTATGTAAAAGTATTTTTTCTGAAGAAGTGCTGAATTAAATAAGCACTGATAATAAATGTGTAAATGAAATAGTGCCAAGGATCATAAGTATTATTTGGTTGTGTTGATTATGCCTAACAAGAAAAAGTGTTGATTATAAGTGTTCATTAAATAAGTGGTGTTTGGATACTTGCTTTTATGTGCTGTATGAATCTATTCTAATAATAATTTTATTGTGTTTCTTTATATGTTTAACATATTATAGTATAGTAAAAAAAGAATATATGATTATTATATTACGTGAATAATAATATTGTTAAATAATTAGCATTTTAATTAATATTTTCTAATAATAAAATTAATTAAAAATATATTATTATCATATAAATAATATTATTGAGAGTTCTTAATATAATTTATACATTATATTGAATAATAAAATAATATATAATTGTGCATTGTGTTAAATATTACTAATAAATTATCATTTTTATTAATAATTTAATTAACATTATTATTTTCTAATTAACAATTAATATATTATTAATTAGAAAATACAATGAATTATTAACAAATAATAATTTCAGATTTGAGAGGAGGGTGCCAACAGTGGTTAATTATTAAACTAGAGCCGAAAATAGTTAATAGCAATGCCTAGGATAATTTTGTTCTAGTTTTCCTATTATTTCTAAAATATTTTTGAACCTTTTTATGTATTATTATTAGCAATCCTACAAATATTAGATTAGCAGTGAGAAAAAAAAAAAATGTTTTGTTTAATTAAAAATTTATGTAAGGATAATTGAGTTGCTGGTTTAATTTAATTTATGTCATATATATATACATGTGTGCGTGCGTGCGCGCGAAGCATGTTGTGATTTCATATTATTTGTCCAATAATACTTTCAAGTTCTCAAATGGGTATGGGGGTGACATTCCTTCCTGTAAACCATTTGATGATGGAGGCTAGCTGCTATGGGAGATCTAGGGTGCTCTAACAAAATCTGGATCTGGACTTTAAGGGCAGTTCTCATGTTGGGGTCGGATATATGCAAATTGAAGTTGGAGAAGACAGTGAAGCTGACTGTCCCTGCATTTAGTGTTATTTGCATAGTGGCGATGCAGGCATGCTCGTACTTACAGAACTTTGAATCAAGGAGAACAATTCTGGAGCTGACTGGAAGGCCTTTTCTTCACTGAAAAGTGAGATAGAGCTTAACCGCACCAATATGAATTGAGTGAACCCCTGATTGAGGTACTTTTATCTTACCTCAGGTTGAGTTGAATCTTGTGGGCAGCATTGCCCCTATTTTTGTTGAAGGGGCTGGGGTCAACCTAGGCAGGCCACCTGGTCCAGCCGAGTCGGGCTGAATTGCCCAGTTTTGGCTAGGTTGACGCTGGAAAGCTTCCAACCTGGTTTTCTATTATTACCTGGACCAGTAAATTGATTGGTTCCTTTCCAACTTGGTCCCATTGGCCAGTCTAGTCTGGGTTTTAAAATTATGGTTTGGGTTAGCTCGTTACCTAGCATTTTAGGCAAGTTGACCATCCTAGAAGTTCGTAAACTAATTGATTAGCTCAGGGCACTACATAATATTTTGTCCTTCTGTGACCATTCTTTATTTCCTTTATTGCTTTCTTGTTCAACCTTGCAGCTTGTGACAACAGGGGCTCCTTTCCAAGATTGGGACTCATATCCCAGAACTATATTTTAATATGGGCACCTTATTTTCAACTTCACTATGAAGAACGAGACAGCTTATCACAACATATTTCTAACAATTATCCTCATGATTATTATATTGATGAAACTGAACAATTTATCATAGCATGTGGTGATTGATAATTGTAGAAAGTTGCTTTGAAATTCCAAACTATCCAATTAAAAGCTTGTCACAGCATGCTATGATTGATAATTTCAAAAATCACATTGAAAATGCAGACCATATGATTAAAGATTAAAGCCATTCTTAGTTGAAGCTGCTGACAGCAGAAATCATGTCCTGGCGTGTTTAGTATTAATTTTTGTTTAACATATTGGATGTTAACTAATTGCTCTTGCCTCTGAGAAAGTAGGGATAAAACATGTTAAAAGTAAATGATGTAGATAGACTTGGATTTGTTCATTTAAAATGATTTATTGAACATTTAGCTGCTCATACTGCTGCTGCAATCAAGCTGTACATTCAGTGATTCTCCATGTATTAGATTCTCAAATGAATCAGTGATCTGTTGACATTTTTTAAAAGAACCTTTTTATTGCCATTTGCAGGGAGGCCTCCAATTCCATATTGACCTTCTTAACAGATATTTTTGATCTTAAAAACTCAAATCATGGAGAACAGTATCTATCTATCAGGGATAGTGTGATTATTCCACGAGGTCCCAGCCTCACCAGAATATTGGTAGCTTCCTTAACTGGAGCACTTCCCAGTTCTCGAATAGAAACGGTATCACTTCATGTTATTATGTTTAAAGCACCACTTCCCACGTTCATGTGGGAAGTTGGATGGAATGTATAAGAGTTGCATTTTTAATTTATGAAAGTATGTTTTTCACCAGGTAACATATACTCTACTGTCATTAACTCGGGCATATGGGGTGAAAGCATTGGAATGGGCCAAGGATAGTGTTCTGCTAATTCCATCAACAGCTGTGACGGAAGTGGAACGCGCAAGATTTCTACAATCACTGTCAGATGTTGCATCTGGTGCTGATATTAATGTCCTGACAGTTCCAATTGAAGAACTGTCAGATGTTTGCCGTCGAAATCGAACTGTTCAAGAAATTGTTCAGGGAGCTTTAAGACCACTTGAATTGAATTTGGTCCCAGTATCATAGTGCGAGAGCAACATAAATGGCCATTTTGGTTAGGCCATAGGCATCTTGATTGTGATCAGTCATATTTATTGATTGTATATTTTTTTTTTCTCTTGATTTTCTGCTAATATTTTGAGGTCGGGGGGGGGGGGTGAGGGAATGTTGTATTTTTTGTACGGTGAGATTGGGGATCATGAGTGGTTTCAATTCTGTTGGCCTAGTTCTTTGTTATTGGTTTTTTTCCCTTTCTCTATTTCAGTGAGGAGTCATTTGTTCCGGGCTCATGGTATGGATTTGTAACTTTGTAACATATAGTCAACATTTACATGTGTTACCTTTGTGTTTTATCTTCACAATATGATGAGAAAAATTTAGTCAACATTTACATGTGTTACTTTGTGTTTTATCTTCACAATATGATGAGAAAAATTTAAGGGTAGATAGAACTTCCTGTAGGGCTTCTGACAAGTCGTAATGCCCTTTACTTATTTTTGGTTAAATTGCAAAATAAATTGTGCTTGTTTGAAGATGGACAATGACCCAGTCACAGATTTATTGCGAATGTTGATCATGCATCATACAAAATTGAAACAGAATGATATATATTTGAAGGATCATCCTTGTGTAATAAAATAAAAATAACTTTCAGTGGCATTTGATTTATGGAGGGGTATGGAAGATTATTTATGCCAGGGCTTATTTTAATTGAGCTCACATCCAATGGATTAAATTTCAATGACAATTTATTGCCAAAGTGGCTGTATTGGGATCTTGAATCATTCCCTGCAGAAACACGAAATATTTGAAAGATTATGCTTGTGTGTTATGATAAAAGATTAAAAGAAACGAAAAGAAAATCTTCTAACGGAATTTGAATTAATGGTGTGGTACAGAAGGCAGTCCTATGCCAGGGGTTTATTCTAATTATGAGTGTTTACCCAACAGAATGAAAAATTTAATGACATTTTGTTGTATGCGCCTGCACATTGTGCCATTTTAATTTTTCCAATGTTTTAAAATCAGCCGAAGCATATAAGAATATTTCATAATTTCATTTATTTTCCCCAAAAAGATTTGATAAAAGTTAATTGATATTCTGAGATTATGAATAATTACACCATAGTTTTTTGCAATTGCATATTTTAGTAGTTTGAGAGTAAGTGATACTATTTATATGCCAACTAAATGGTTCGGTATAAATTTGCCTTAAAGTTTGAAATTCAACATGCATATTTCTCTTGAGGATACGTTCTCTCAGGATATATTTGTCAATAGCAATTAGTTTCTTAATATTGAAATACACTCATAATTCCCTCATTTTAATATTAAATAAAGAGTTTTCAATTAAAAGGGGATAATTGTGCATAATAAAATGCAATTTGCATTAAAATTTTAGGTTGAATACCAATAGAGAAATTTTTTATTTATAGGTGTTCGGTACAATGCCATTTGGACTTCAAAATGTCAAAAAATGAAAAAAAGTAAAATAGTGTTAGGTTCTTTGTTAAGGATATGAGATTTGAATATTGGTATAATGCAAATAGATTTTGAAGAAGGTAAGTCTATAATTCACTGTGGTTAGCGGTGAAATCTATATCTTGAACATTAATGTTTGTTGTCGTTTTTTAAGCAAACAACATTATTTTAAAATATTTCAAAGAAAAAATTGTAGAAGTTAAAACTCTTATTTAAGAAAGATCATAATCAAGTTTGAAAGGATGAATCCAACAATTTAACCACTTAGTTGTGTGACGAAAATTAAATTTTATATGAAAATTTGCCCACTATATTAGCAACAAGTCCTACGTAGCTTAGTTATTAGATAGTATCCACATTTTATGTAAAAAACTAAGACAAAAATAGCTAGATTGTTGCATTAAACAAAGGTAACTACGTTAAGTTGTTAGAATAATATTTTGGTCATGTGACTAAAAAATCTTTATGTTTTGGAGCATGTAGGCTTTGTGTAGAAAACGTATATAGCCCCTAGAGTTTTTCTCTAGGCATAGAGCTTTGTTAAACATAAACCACCAAACTATTTTTCAATAGATAGAAAATGCCATCATGATAACCAAGCCATGTGTCATTAACAAACATAAAAACCCTAGAGAAACCCATTAAGATAAAACAACTAGTGCCAACATCTTCCATATATCATCTTCTATAGTAGTACTAACATGGTCAACTAAAGGATTATTGTCAAGATACACAAACTTCGGAAACTTTATATTTTTAACTTAATGAGGAGGTTAACCTTACAATATTAAGTGCCAATATCAAACCTCATAACAAAAATAAACTTAGCTAAAACTACGTTACCATTGGCACCACCTTTTGAATTGAGATTTGTGGCAATGTGAACTCGAGAAGACCTCTTCGACATATTTACAGTTACTTTTGCACTATCACTAATAGATTTTCTAATTTGTTCTCTTGTCTTGTATTAGTAATCCTCCTATTAGATTCCTTCAATTTCTACTTGAATCATTCAAAATTTGACAAAACCACCTAAATGTTTTACCTATTTCATACTTGCTTCTATCAATTTAAGAGAGTCTTTTATACAAGGGAAAAAAGTTCAGGTCGTGCACAAAAAGAATGGTAATTATAGGTCAATGCTTGCATCTCAGCTCAAAGTTGATCACCTTTTTCATTAGACAATTTATTCTCACTTATAATAAGAGATGACACCCCTTGCTTTCCCTTCTTTAGAAATCTGATTTTGTTTCCTTTACAATGTTGCTTTGTCACAACTATAGTTACCATAATGTGATAATTATGTCTAGCATATGCTTTGGTAGACTCTGTTGAATAGCATAGTTTTGTGTCATTGACGATATCTTAAGGCTAAAAACAGTGGAAGCATAATTAATGGAATCAAGTGAGTTGTCAAAATCTTGAAACTGTAAAGGCTGAACACCAACCTTTTATGGCATGTTGTTGTTAATGTTGTTACTACTTCCTTTTGTCACCATGATTCACACTGGAAGCAATTTTTGAGAGTCTTGAAGAGATGATGCTTTGTTGTGGGTTGCTGCTATTGCCGTTGATTGACAATGGTGATTTTGATGCTGTTATGTTTTTTGTGATGGGTGGTTTTTGGGTCTTCAAAGTTTCTTATATTGTTGTTTAGATCTCAAACACACTTGAAACATAAATTAGAAATTAGTGTAACTAATGACATAATTTTATAAAATGAACTAATGAACTAACTATATATTTGGTACATGAGATTGGAATGAACATGTGGAATGAAATTGAATTTATTACTTAATTTCTTCTTGTTCCCATTCTGCATGCTTAATTTCTTCTTGTTTCCATTCTACATGCCAAATATGAAGGAGAAAAAGATAGAGTATGAGAAATAATATATCAATCTAGATTTTTGTAGTCTTAAACATATGTCAATGAAGAGGCGATGCTTTGTTTTGGGTTTGCTGCTATTGTTGATGATTAAAAACAATGATTTTGATGCTATTGTGTTTGCTGTGATGAGCGAATTTTCGGGTCTTGAAAGCCTTCAAAGTTTCTTATATTATTATTTGGATCTCATATACATTTGAAACAAAAAAAAAAATTAGTATAACTAATGACATAACTTTTTAAAATGAACTATGTATTTGGTACATAAGAATGGAAAATGTAATGAAATTGAATTTATTACTTAATTTCTTCATTTTCCCATTTTGCATGACAAATATAAAGGAGAAAAAGATGGAGTATGAGAAGCAATATATCGATCTAGATCTTTGCAGTCTAAAACATATGTCAATGAAGAGGCGATGCTTTGTTTTGGGTTTGTTGCTATTGTTGATGATTAAAAACAATGATTTTGATGCTACTATGTTTGCTGTGGTGAGCAAATTTTTGGGTCTTGAAAGCCTTCAAAGTTTGTTATATTGTTAGTTGGATCTCATATACATTTGAAACAAAAAAATTAGTATAACTAATGACATAACTTTTTAAAATGAACTATGTATTTGGTACATGAGAATGGAACAAACAAACGTAATGAAATTGAATTTATTACTTAATTTCTTAATTTTCCCATTTTGCATGACAAATATAAAGGAGAAAAAGATGGAGTATGAGAAGCAATATATCAATCTAGATCTTTGTAGTCTAAAACATATGTCAATGAAGAGGCGATGCTTTGTTTTGGGTTTGCTGCTATTGTTGATGATTAAAAACAATGATTTTGATGCTATTGTGTTTGCTGTGATGAGCGAATTTTCGGGTCTTGAAAGCCTTCAAAGTTTCTTATATTGTTATTTGGATCTCTTATACATTTGAAACAAAAAAAATTAGTATAACTAATGACATTACTTTTTAAAATGAACTACATATTTGGTACTTGAGAATGGAACAAACAAACATAATGAAATTGAATTTATTACCTAATTTCTTCATTTTCCCATTTTGCATGACAAATATAAAGGAGAAAAAGATGGAGTATGAGAAGCAATATATCGATCTAGATCTTTGTAGTCTAAAACATATGTCAATGTGTTTTGCTTTTTTAGTAGGCATGTTCAATCAAAATGAAATATATCTATGCCAGCTTCTAGACTGTTGTATGAATTGAATTGCACATCGGAATATTAGATCAAACAAACGCTGCACTCAAAGATGAAATTATAGAACAACACAACCACACAGATTATATGAAAGCAATAACAAGAGACACAAAGGATTATGTGGTTCGGCAATGCCTACATCCACGTGAGCAATCGACAATCTTTCTAACTATCTTGTATCAAAGACACAAACATTATTACAAATACATCATAAATGATATATAAATAGAGTTCCCAGAGGCTTCCCCTCCAAATCCCAACCAAATTAACGTCCCTCTTTCAAAATTCAAAAATCTGCGCTGGGTTCTCGAGCCAAACCGTCGACGGTTTGTGCCATACCATCGATGGTTTTAGATAGAATGTAAATTCTCTCAGACACTGCCCCAAATTATTGAAGGTTAGAGCGTTACCGTTGATGGTTTCCCTAGTTGCATGTTGATTTCCTTCATATTTTCCCTTTGTGCATGCTTTCCACTTAGTATGTGAGCCACATATCACAACAATCTCCACCTTGGCGAACATACGCCCCTTAGAAGAAACTAAAAACATAAACCTGTTGCTCCACCTTGACCTTGGGACATTAAGTTAGGACCGTCTCCCTTCTAGCAACTGAAGACATGAAGCAATGCTGCCCTAACAAGGCTTAATCTCGTTTTGATGATAACAAATCAAGGTTACTTAACATGTCTATGCAAGTTTGAGTTTCAGGACTTAAGTGATCTTAAGGTTTCAAGTGGATATGCTTGAAGAGTTTGAATGGACAATGAGACATGATAAACATGAAAGTTCAAGTCGTGTGAGACATGAAGCTCATTGAAGCAGTGCACAAAGCTCAGAAGACATATTGCTTCTTCACAACATGAAGACTTAAGCACTCAGATAGAATAGTCAAATGGATGTCTCATGTAAGTACTTCAAAACTCAATATTGATTGATTGAAGCTCATAGGATATGTCATTGGACTTAGATACCTGATTTTTATTCATGAAAAATGGTTTCTCAAAGTCCAAATTAAGTTTTCCAATATATGAATTAAGTTTAGAACCAAAAATATTGAAAAACAAGTTTTGCAGAAAGGATATGCGACTAATGTTAAGTCATTAGGCAACTGTGGTGCTTCTGTGTTTGAAAATATACAAACAGAATAGGCACAAGTGACTAACCTATCGGGCACAGTCGACTGACCCCATTCTGACTTTCAGAGTGTGCTAATTTTAAAAGAGCACAGGTGATTGATCCCTCCAAGACAGACACTTGATACTTATGTTTAAATGTTTAACAATGTTGATCTTGTTTCCAAATCTTGTGTGATTGGTTTAGAAATTGAGAGAAAATTCAAGGGAACATTTTTGAAACCCTAGTGCACTATTTAAACATATTATTCTCGCACATTAGGGTAAGAGAATACATGAACGATACGCAAAAACTCTGAAAATTATTTTGGTTATACTCTTCTAAAAAGCTACTGTGTTCCTACTGAATTCTATCTAGAAAACTAATCTAATCTTTCGAATATCACATGTTTAAATCAGTTTTGGTGATATACTTTTGAGCTTCAACTTTCATATTATTTATTTGAAGTATTATTTTTGGATTTAACATGTACTAATATGCTCATTTGAGGAGCTTTTCATTGTACAAGCAATTCTTTATTGTTTATTGTATTGTTTGACGGTTCAAGTATTGAATCGTTGCCTAGAGAGAGGGGATTTGTTGGAACTTGAACTCAAAAAATAAAGGAAAATAAAAGACAAATAAGGAATTGGGCAAGTTAGGGCCCAAACCGGCGACGGTTTTGCAAGATGGAAGAAAATTGGCGCCGATTTTGGGTCAATTGGGCGAGTCAACCACAAAGTCGGCGATGATTTTGTGGGAATAGGGGAAACCAACGTTGATTTTCTCCTGGGCCTGCTCACCTATAAATATAAGTGAGCTCATTTTTTTTTTATTTTAAGAAATTCAAAAACTCCTCTTTTGAGCTCTGCTAGGGTTACGAGATTTCTTTGCTAAAAGACTTCTACGGGACCCCCAGTGCTTCAGGATCAGTCTCTCTTCTTTCGGCTCACTAGATCTCGTAGTTTCATCAGTTCAAAAAGCTAGGTTTTTCAGTTTTCGGTTCATTTTAGTTTTTGTTTCGAAAACAAGTAAGGGGATTATGTTCATGTAGTGTTTTAGTGATTTTGAACCAATGAAAATGTTTATGGAGTAAGTATATTTATGTTTTCAGTTATTCTTTTTAAAACCAACCGTTCAAAAGGCTCGTTTTCAAACCTAGGATATATGGTATTCTATTTTAAGTATAAATGAACGATAGGAATACTGGTTTTATATTTTTAAACCATAAATGCTATGTTTTCATGGTTGCCTACGGGCTATGTTTTAGTTATGGAAAATTGTGTGGCAGGTGAATACTATTTTGAGAGTTATGGTAATTTTGGAAATGAGATTTTTTGTGTAATACTGAATTATTTGCGAAACATACTGGAACGGTCTAAGAAATGTAGGGATTTTTATGATGGCCGTGAGGGCCGAGTTTTACCAGATGGCCAAGGGCCGAAGTTTTATTCAGTGGCTAAGAGACGATTGTAACAGAGGGCTGAGGCCTGAGGTTGAATTAAATGGCGCGAGGCTAGGGTTTATAAAATGATAGATTTTATGTGAAATAAGTTTAAAGTATAATTTTAATTACTTGAATTGCGTGATATGCTCTATGAACCTTGAGGACCTAGTTGTTATGAGCACGGTACCGTAGCTAGAGAGAGTTTCACCATTTGATCATGTGCGCCCACAATGTACTGCGAGAGTGGTGTTGGGTTGTCCTAACCTATTGACATTGGTAGAGGTGTTACCTTCCTTGGAAGTACGTACCAGGAAGTGGTAAGGCAATCAGATCCGCAAGCGAGTTGCGAAAGCCTGTAGATGTAGTTAGCAGGGAGTGACTTGGTTTGGGTTGATCCCTCAAGTTTTAATCCAATCTTCAGGCAGCACAACCCTGACCACGGTGGTTTATACATGACATATAGTTCAAGGGGGAGTTTTTATGCATATCGGTATATTTATGTAAATGATGTAGTTATTTTCAGTACTGTTTTATGAAAGTGAAGTAGTTATCCCAAGATGGGGGGGGGGGGGTGAATTGGATTATTAAAGATTTTAGTTCTTTTTATGAATTCTTGACTTACGTGTTCAATACACAGCAAAACTTTCAATAATTCAATCAATTCACAACCAACACTAAACACACTACAGGTTAAAAAAAAACTTGACCCAACAATCAATCAATCATTAACTCAAAATAACCAATCACAAATACCCAATAAACCACAATTTGCAGTACTTTGTGGAATTTTAGCTTTTGAATATTTTTTGCTTTGATAGCAGCCTGGTCAGTAATTGCAAGCCTTGTGTTTGGATGAAATTATTTGCTTTCGATTAATTAAGATTTTTGCAAACAATTAACCAATGTACTCCCTTATGGGTTCCGCAAAAGGTTAATTAAAACGTACTTTATTATTTTTATTAAGAGTCTTCTTTTTAATTTAGTTTTGATCCCTACATCCAACACTTAGCATACACACAATAATATATAACGTGATGAAATTTAAAAGAGTAAGGAAAGAAGAACACCAAGATTTTTACGAGGTTTAGCTTATCCCTAGCCTACGTCCTTGCCTTTGGCCAATTCCACCAAAGGATTCCACTATTTGCACTCCTTTCTGGGCAAAGTAAACCTTTTACAAATCCCTATTTTTCAAGTAGAGATACCTCTCCAAGTGATCCCCCACACTTGGTCCAACGATCCAAATCAACCATGAACCATCAAAGAACTACAAAATAGGAACAAGAATGGGTGTATAAAGACACTCTCACAATAGAGCAAGTTAGTACAAATCAGAGCACTAATATACTTCAAATCAAATACTAAATAAACAATATGAAGCTCAAGATGAGATATCACCGGAGGTTCTTTCTTAGGATTTGAGAAATCTTAGTAGCACACTTAGAACCGTAGGCTTTTGATCAGCAGGAAATCAATGGTATTCTTCCAGCAAGAATTTGAGTAAGAGTGAGCTTTAGAAGAGTTTGAAAGTAGAGTGCTTGAATGCTGATTATTTGTTTGGTCCTCTAATTCATTAGGTTAAAGGAGTATTTAAAGAGTTTTTAAAGTGAGTTTCCTTGATGCCCTAGTTGCTTGGAGTGTCCCCCAATATTTAAATTTGAAAACCTAATTTTTCAAAATTTTCTCGTGGAAGTTCGAATTTTAAAATCTCTGTGGGTCAGTCGGCTGAGTCACTTGGCTGGACATGTTTTTGTATAGGTTAGTCAGCTGAGACCATTCTATCTATCCAGAAATTTTAGGAATTAATTGTCAATCGGCTGAGTGAACACAGTTCAAATTGGTCAGTCAGTTGGACAGTCCAATTTGTTAGTCGGCTGAGTGAACATAGTTTATTCAAGTCAGTTGGTTGGACAGTTTAATTTATAGTTTTAATTGTCAGTTGGCTGAGCAAGTACAGTTCATTTAGGTCAGTCAGCTGAACTATTTCAACTTTTCAAAAACTTTCATTTTTAAGACTTTGATCCCTTTTTGTTTGAAAAACTCAAATGTGACTTTTTAAAAAGCATTTTCCAGGGTTTTGAAAAATTTAGTCTCCAAGTCTATATAACATCCTAAAGAGCTTCATATGTCTAAATAATATTAAATTGAAATACTTACATATTACTTTCTAATTATGAACACGTTAAGCACTAAGTCTTCAAGCTTTTTCCAACTCTTGAGGTCCATCTTGACTTCAAGTCCCAAAGAGCTTTAAGCTTTTGCTTGTCTTCTTCCATTTAATGCTTATATTCTGGTAAGCTTTCATTTGATTGGCATTAATTGTAAGCTTTCTCTCATGATAACCATGTTAGCATTTTGATCCTGAAACATTGTCACTTAACAACACATGTAAAGGTATCCTTCATTTGTTATCATCAAAACAAGATTGAAAAGTCATGTTAGGCCAACATTTTATACTATGAGAAATGGGAAGTGAGTATACATACTATTTTCAATAAAAGAGAGATGTATGATTTTATATACATTGAAACACATGCTGACCACACACTGTCATTAACTTAATCATCCTTACTGAGAGGTGTCTCACCTCGTATACAGCATATCTTTTTAGGAAATCATAGAGATCGAGTTTAGCAGAACCAAGGGGTGGAGACTAGTTTAGTTTCTTTTTGTGAGTGTCTGCAAGAACTCAAATATAAGATGTTTTTGTTGTACGCCTCAAGGCTTGTATTATGGTCGCATGGACCGAGTTAGTTTGACTTATTAGTTTGAGATGTAATATGAGAATGGAAAGACCTTGATGTATGTTGATATTTAGACTTTGATAATAGATTGTGGAGAAAGTTTCATTTATTCTGCTACATATTTTATATTATGAGATGGTATCAGGTACACAGACGTCACTAAGGTAGCACATCGGGCCCGCGAGGGGTTCGGGGCGTTACAGGATTCTCGTTAGAGAGGCGAACTCTGCCTTTGAGGGAGGGAGGTTGTAACTTCACTTGGTAACAAAGTTGGTAAAGGAAATCCTCACAGAAGGTTGCTTGGGGCAAGGATATAGGCTGCGGCTAAATCTTGTCAAAATAACGGTGTTCAACTTCTTCTTCCTTACTCTCTTTACTTTCTGCAATATATAACCTGTGTGCTTGAACATATTTTCTTTATCATTTTACTGAATATTGAGTAGTAATATCGAATCATATTAAATATTGAATCTTGTTGAATACTAAATACTTGTGAATATTGGATACTTTCATCATCAACTTGCTGAATATAAAAAATCAAATGAACATCCATTCTTCTTAAACATCATATTGTGCTAAAATTCTGAACTTGTTAAATACCGAGTCTTGCTGAATATTGGTTGATTGTGATTGAACTTGTATCTGCTATACGATTGAGTTATTGAATTAAAATTTCAGATAAAAATATAACTCTGAATCTGCAAGTAATATATCTGAGGAGGAACAAGTTGTAAATTGATTTTCAAATTAAAGCAAAAGAGCCGAAGCTAAACAAGTGATTTAAAAAATCTGTTTTGGAAGAAAATTTATTTGTTGATGAAAATTAGTTCTTAATCTCTATCACATCATTGAGACATAATGTAACACCCTAAACCCTTAAACTCGGGTCTGGTGCATTATACCTGATAAATCATAATCCATAACATACACAGTGGAAAACATAAACATAATCTCCATATAACATATACCATAATACTGTAATACCAAAGTTTTCTATTTTCTATCTATAAATCCATAAAAACCATCCAACACCTGCATTTCCATAAATACATACATCTCCAGAACATTTCAGTATTTTCGCAATCATTCCATTCTCAACAGACTTAAAACGTAAAGAAATAAAACATAAATATTTACATTCCCCAAAGTTTAACAAAAATATACCCTTTCTCTTTTACAATCCTCAAAAAGACTAAAAACCTTCGAGCTCTCTAAGCCCAACCTCGAGGATGTCCTGAAGAAGAAATAATCATATTTGGGTGAGACACATTTCAATAAGGGCAGAAACATACATATTAAAAAAGCATGTGGCTAACATGAGGTATAAAGATATCATTTTAAATACATTTACAAATCATTATCATAACATTGAAATCGTTTTCTGAACCTAAACAATCACATGCAAATATTTAACCCACGAGATTATCCAAGGATAGGGGTGATTACCCGCCCATACAAGTAGCACCCCTCTGCTCTGATACTTAGGTAACCCTAAGGTTACAACTAAAACATACCAGGGCACTCACCTTACTCAGTAAGCCCTTAAGTGTTAACTTGATCTTGTACTCACGCATTCAACAATAGTTTACCGGCAAAGGCCCTAAGGATAGGGAAATCTACCCACCCATACAAATAGGTTCCCTTTGTTCTAGTACGTTATGTAGCTACTGTCACATCTGAAGCTACTAGTGTACTCGCCTTTCTTAGAAAGCCCTCAAGCAAAGAGTTCTCCTTGCCTAATCGTAACATATTCTACGTACATAAATACTTTTAATAACATAATACTTTATTCCTTTCTGTCATTATTCATTCATACACATTTGTTCATGTTCATAGCTTTAAACATTGCATTTCATTTCACTTTAAGTGACTCTTTCCCATTTATATCATTCACGTTTCACATTTCATTTCATTGCATTGTCATTCCATTTTTTCATTTCATTGCATAACATTTTCATTTCATTCTTTCGTACTACAGCTGGTCTTTAGCCATCATTAGTTAGTCCACATGCACTAGAATCTGCTACAGTTAGTCCATATAGAAATGCGTTAGAATCAGCTAACATGGTTGTATTTTAACTGTTTTACATTTACATGGTTGCATTTAACATACATAGGCAACATTGTCCATATCATATTTGATTCTCAATACTTTACTTGCTTAGCCTGCATCTCATACATTTAACATATATTTGCACAGAATCTCATGGCACACAATTTAACAGTAAAATTCATGTACATTCTTAAAAAATAAGCCAACTCATAATTAACATTCATATACTAAAAATACATTTCATTTCTTACTTAATTCCTCAGAAAATTCCTTTTACTTTCATTCATTTACTTTCACATGTACATAGCTATATAAACAATCTTAGGCTCAGAAAACATAAATTTCATGGTTGGCATTTTAAACCCACATAAGAGCATATATACACGTAAGTAACACATAATTCTTTTTAAATCATGAAAAATCTGATTTAATATATAAACTTCCCCCTTACCTGACTTTCAAACTACGCCTGTAGGATCCCCGAACCAATACCCACAGCGTTCACTTGGACTCTGAATCCAAAAATCCTAGCTTAATTAAAATAAATTCCAATTAACTCAAATCTTAAGGAAAGCACTTATTTACTATTTCCTAGGCTCCATACAACATTATTCATTAAAGAAATCCCAAAATAATTCACTTACCCTGATTTTGGGATGTTTCCCAAACCCCTTAATCCAACGATCAATTCCTACAACTTTGCAGAGAACGATCCTACGAACCTCGTGGCGGTTTCGGATCGTCAAACCGAGTAAAATTTGGCCCAAAATCAAAGAGAGAAGGTAGGAAAACCATTTTAGAGAGAGAGAGAGAGAGAGAGAGAGAGAGAGAGAGAGAGAGAGAGAGAGAGAGATAGGAGAGAGAAAGTTCGTGGATTTACATTGAAAATGAAGAACAACCTATTTACAGGCAGGGCTTCGTCAACGAGACACGTTGATTCGTCGACGAGGCATTATAGAGGCTTCATCGACTAGAAGATACCTTCATTGACGAAATTCAGAGTTCCAAAATATACTCTCTAGGGATTCCTTCGTCGACGAGGAACTGGATTTGTCGATAAGCTTTGAAGGACACTCGTTGACGAGGAAAGGACATTCGTCAACGAGGCCTACTGTTCCTTCTAAAAAATCCTTCCTTTTCCCCTTATTATCCTTTAATCCATTCTATTCATTATATTTTCTAATTATTTAAATTTTCGGGTCATTACACATAAATTGAATCACTAAATTTATTCTTGAATACATTATTGTTCATAGTTGGAAATCATGTTCCAAACAAAGGGCTTATTTGATTGTATTAATTTTTATTTCACTTTATAAATTCATATCGCGCATTGATATTCACATTCATACTTAGGACTTCTTACTTGTATATCTTGTATAGCTAAATAGAAATCTTGGTTGAATTGGAAGATAATATAGTTAAGGGTTGAAGTACTTAAAATTCTGCAAATCAATTTTTAAATAACCCAATTCAACCCCCTCTTGGGAATACATCCTAATTTCAATTGGTATCAGAGCGTAGGTTGTAGTATATCCTAACAAGTAGCTACAAAAAGATCCCTATGGCAAAGTTAGGAGTATCCCCTTTTGGCGAAGGCCAATCTTCATCTAGACCTCCAATCTTCTGCGGTGAAAACTACACCTTTTGGAAGCAATGAATGAGAATATTTTTGCTAACCATGGATTATAAAGTATAAAAAGTAGTCACACATGGTGACTTGATTCCCACTTAAACTATAGACAACAAAGAAGTCCCTAAAGAAGAAAAGAAATTAACTGATGTAGACATGAAACAAATACAAATTAACTCTAGTGCAATGAATGCGCTATACTGTGCCTTAGATGCTAATGAATTCAATAGAGTTATGGATTGTAAATTAGCTAAGGAAATTTGGGACAAGTTAGAGGTTACCTATGAGGGAACCGTAGATGTTAGGGACAGTAGGATTGACATGCTCACCAACGAGTGTGAGGCCTTTAGGATGGACCCAGAAGAATCCATAACTAGTATGTATACTAGGTTCACCCATATAATTAACTCCCTTAATGCACTAGGTAAAAGCAATTCTACATACGAGATGACTAGGAAAGTTTGGAGAGGACTTCCTCCTATTTGGGAACCTAAGGCCATTGCCATAACTGAAGGCAGAAATTTGAAATATACTTCCTTTAATGAATTAATAGGTTTGCTTCTCACGTATGAGATGGCGATCAATGGAAGAGCTGCCGAGGGTAATAAAAAAAAATAAAAAAAAAAGCCCGAAAAGCTTCAAAGGATAGTTCCAATGAGGAAGAGGATAATGAGGGAGATGATGATGATCTAGCCTTGTTCACTAGATGCTTAGGCAAATTCTTTAATAAGAACAAGAGATTTGCTAGAAAATTCAGAGGATCAAAAATAGATAAGGGTAATACAAATAAGAGAGAAACAAAGAATGAACCCCCTACCTGTTATAATTGTAAGAAAGTAGGACAAATAAAACTTGATTATCCATAGCTCAAGAAAGATGCCAAGAAGAAGAAAAAGAGAGCAATGAAAGCAACTTGGGATGACTCAAGTTCAAGTGACTCGGAGAGTGAATCAAGTGATCATGAGATGACTAACCCGTGCTTCACAGTTAAAGACAACGTGGTAAGTTCCTATTCAACCTCATCTTAGGAAATTGGTGATGAATCTTGTAATGAATCATGTGAAAGTATGCCTTCATATAGGGAAATCCAATTTGAATTATTTTCATTACATAATAGATTCATAAAAGTGTCCAAGAGGAATATAGCTCTAAGACAAAAAAAATGAAACACTTGTGAACCACAAGAATCTTCTAGATTAATTGAAAAAGAAAAGGACTATTGATGAACTCATGGGTAAAGTTAATCATATATCTCAAGAACTAGTTCAATGACAAGTAAATGGTGAAAGTTCAAAAGACTCAGAAATTTGTAGTCTTAAAAGTAAAGTTGAGGACCAAACTAAATCATATACAACTTTACTAAAGGAAAATAGAACTTTGACAAACTTGTTGGAGTTCAACGAATGTCCTTGGACAAAGAAGGAATAGGTTTTAATGGAATTAAGAACACTAAGAAAAAAAACCTCTACATGGGGTACTTTGTAAAAGCCTCCAAAAATTATGTTGATAAATCCTCAGTCAATACATATGAAAACACTATGTGTTTCTTATGTAAGGAAAAGGGGCACATAAAATTTGAATGTCCATACAAAAGAAAGAATGCTAAAATTAAGAAAGTATGGAGAGCAAAAACTGAAAATACATCAAATTTAAAAAGACCTAAGAAGGTATGGGTACGAAAAGTAACACCTTGAATCCTTTCTTGTAGGTATGCTTTAGGTCCACACCAACAAAAGATAAATGATACTTGGATAGTGGGTGCTCGAGGCATATGATTGGAGATGAGTCCAAGTTCACCTCATTAACATTAAAGGATGGGGGTGGATACGTCACCTTTGGAGACAATGCTAAAGGAAAAATTATTGGTATCAGAAAAGTTGGTAAGAAACCCTCCTTGGAGATTGATGATGTGTTTTTAGTTGATGGGTTAAAACATAATCTGCTTAGCATTAGTCAACTAAGTAATAAAAACTTTTAAGTAACCTTCAAACAAGAAAAATGCATAGTCGAAGACAATAAAATGCATAAAACACTATTTATCGCTAATCGGGTTGATAATGTATATTGCATTAATTTTAAAAACCTGATATCTCAAGAAGTTCAATGCTTCACAGCCGTGAATGAGATCATTTGGCTATGACATAGGAGATTAGGACATGCTAGTATGGATCTGTTGTCCAAATTAGCAACGAAAAAGTTAGTCAGGGGCTTTCCTAGCACTAAGTTTGTTAAGGACAAAGTGTGTGATGCTTGTCAACTTAGGAAGCAAACCAAGACAAGATTTAAGAAGAAAAAGCATATCTTTACTGGTAGAACACTAGAGCTTATTCATCTAGAATTATTTGGTCCCACCATAACTCAAAGACTAGGAGGAAAGCAATATGCATTTGTTATTGTTGATGACTACTCCAGATTTACCTGGGTGATCTTCTTATCCTCCGAAGATGAAGCATGTAATATGTTGATCAACTTATGCTAGAAGCTTCAAAATGAAATGGGATATGACATTCAAAACATTAGTGTTGAGAATTTAGCTTGTGAGTTTGTCCCACATTGGAAAATTTGAGTGGATGATGGGTACTCATATACATGGTTGGGTCCAAGACCCAATAGGCTTAAGATTTTGGGTCGAGTTGGTGTTCACCTATGTGTATCAAGCCCACCCATGGGCTCCTTTGGTCTTAACAAGTGGTATCAAAGCCGATGGTTCGTAACTCTAGGTGAGCGACATCATAAAAAAATTTGAGACATGAAGCTAATTCTCATGACGTGCTAACACTTGGAGGACCAAGTATGTGGTCGAGGCCAATAACGATCAACTAGGCTGGGGATGGATCTGAATAGGGTCAAGACGTGAGAGGTAGGGTTGGTTTGGAGGCATATGGAATGCAATCCGATACACGTAAGGTGCCAGTGGTAAGGCCCACTTGAGCAATTGTTGGGGAATTGGGCTTACTCCTAGAAGGGAGACGTTTTCCATTCAAGGGGGAGCAGTTGGAACTCACAATTGAGGGGGAGATTGTTGAGAATTTCACTTATGAGTTTGTCCTACATTAGAAAATTTGAGTGGATGATGGATGCTTATATACATGGTTAGGCCCAAAACCTAATAACTTTAAGCTTTTGGGTCAAGTTGGTGTTCACCCATGCGTATCAAGCCCACCCATGGGCTCCTTCGGTCCTAACAATTAGGAATGATCGAGGGAGAAAATTCAAAACTAGAGATGTTGAGGATTATTGTACTGAACATGGAATATCACACAACTTCTCAGCTCCCTGTACACCTAAACAAAATGAAGTTGTTGAGAGGAAAAAAAGGTCACTTCAGAAGATGGCTAGGACCATGCTGAATGAGCATAACTTGCCTAAATATTTTTGGGCTGAAGTAGTGAACTCTGCTAGCTATGTAATGAACAGAGTCTCACTTAGGACCATCCTAGAAAAGACTCCATATGAACTTTGCAAAGGAAGAAAACCGAATATATCTTACTTCCATGTGTTTGGATGCAAGTACTTTGTCCTAAATGACAAAGATAACCTAGGAAAGTTTGATGCTAAATAAGATGAAGGAATCTTCCTAGGATATGCTGAAAATAGCAAAGCTTTTAGAGTCTACAATAAAAGGACTCTTTTAATTGAAGAATCCATTCATGTGACATTTGATGAGGCAAATCTACTTTCTCCTAAACCTATTGATGTTGATGAAGTTGAAGTAAGAAAAGGTTAGAAGACTTAACAATTCATGAAATAAAAGATGAGAGTAATGAAATGAGCACACCTTCAAATGATAACTCTCACAATCAATCTGAATTGCCTAAGGAGTGAAAGTTCGTAAGGAATCACCCCAAAGATCAAATTATTGGTGAACCTTCATGAGGAGTATCCACCAGATCATCATTAAAGAATCTATGCAATCATTGTGCGTTCCTGTCTTAAGAGGAACCCAAGAACATATATGAGGCAATTAATGATGAGCTGGATAGCTGCCATGTAAGAGGAATTGAATCAATTTGAAAATAGTAAGGTTTGGAAGTTAGTTCCTAGACTCGTTGATTATTCTATAATCGGCACTAAATGGGTATTTAGGAATAATAATGAAATTGTAGTTCGTAATAAGGCTAGACTAGTAGCTCAAGGTTACAATCAGGAAGAAGAAATAGACTATGATGAGACCTTTGCTCTAGTAGCTAGAATGGAAGCAATAAGAATATTTCTAGCCCATGCATCCCACAAGAATTTCAAACTTTATCAGATGGATGTACAGAGTGCATTTCTAAATGGATTCATAAATGAAGAAGTGTATGTTGCACAACTCCTAGGGTTTGAAGACTTTCACTTTCCTAACCATGTATTTAGATTAACAAAAGCCCTATATGGGTTGAAACAAGCTCCTAGAGCTTGGTACGAACGATTAAGTGGCTTCCTATTAGAACATGGTTTCTTTAGAGGGAAAATGGATAGCACCCTATTTATTAAGTCTAAAGATAATGATATGCTTATCATACAAATTTATGTTGACGACATTATCTTTGGTGCTACTAATGAGGATTTATGTAAAAACTTTGCCAAATGCATGCAAGACGAGTTTGAGATGAGCATGATGGATGAGTTGACATATTTCCTTGGTCTACAAATCAAGCAAGCTAAGACTAGCATGTTCATCAATCAATTAAAGTATATAAGAGACTTGATAAAGAAATTCTACATAGAATGTGGAAAGCCATTGGAAACTCCAATGAGTACTTCCATTAGTCTTGATAAAGATGAGTAAGGAAAGCCAGTGGATATAAAATACTACACATGCATGATAGGTAGCCTGCTCTATTTGACTGCTAGTAGACCTAACATCATGTTCCGTGTCTACATGTGCGCTCACTTTTAAGTAGATCCTAAAGAATCTCACCAAATAGCTGTGAAGAGGATATTGAGATATTTGATAGGTACTATTAACTTAGGTCTTTGGTATCCTAAAGACACGACATTTGAAATGATCGGTTTATTCGGATGCAGATTATGTCGAATGTAAGATAGACAGAAAAAGTACTAGTAGTACTTGCCACTTTTTAGGACGATCTCTAGTGTCTTAGTTCTCCAAGAAACATAATTCTGTGGCATTGTCTAATGTTGAGGTTGAATACGTTGCAGCAGATAGTTGTTGTGCACAAGCTTTATATATGAAACAACAACTTAAGGATTTCAACTTGGAATATTCAGCTGTAATGATCAAATGTGATAATACAAGTGCCATAAATATTTCAAATAATCCTATCTCTCACTCAAGAACTAAGCTCATTGACATTTGACATCATTTTCTTAGAGATCATGTGCAAAAGGAAGATATAATTCTTGAATTCGTAAATAAATGAACAATGAGCTGACATCTTTACTAAATCTCTTTTAGAGGATAGGTTCATCTCAATATGATGAGAATTATGTTTATTACATAGTAGAGAGGTGATTTAAGAAAAATACTTTATTATGTATGAGTGGATAAGCTAAAAAAAATATGCAAGTCATAAGCCCTGAAGGACAGGCGACTAAAACTTTAGTATCAGTTGACTGAAACTACACTGACTTACTAAGTACTTCAGGTTCAGGCTCGTTAGGCGACTGACTCCTTAAGTGCAGTCGACTAACTCGCTACTGACTTGTGAAATTCGAGGAAATACATATGTCAGGCGACTGACCCTTTAAGCACAATCGACTGACCTGCGACGGTATAAATATTTACTATTCGTAAAAACCTTAACTTTTCACATCTCAGCCAACTGATTGTATACATCCACTCTCCCGAAGTCTCTCTCTTTCGACTTCAAGTCATATTTCTCAAAGATTAAACCATTTAATCTTTCAAAGATCCTTCAATCTTTAATCCCCACTTCATTTTAGAAGATTTCACCGGTTATTTTTCTCTAAATCATGCCTAGAACCAAGCATGTGGCTAACCGAGGTTGTTATTCTAGGAAAGATGGTTCCAACGATATTGAGAAATGATTGATGATGCCTAAAGCAAAGCAAATCTACAGGAAGCATCTTCGATATACCAAACCCATATTCAGTAAGGTTTTGGATCTTGAGTTCTTTATAGATGATTTTCCTGATATTTTACCATTTTTAATGCTTTGGGTTGGGAGAGATTCATAACCTATCAAGGTAAAGGAATGTATTCTAATCTGGTTAAGCTTTTCTATGCAAACACGATAAAGAGAGAAACTGTGATCTTCACTCAGACTCTGGATAAATTGTTTGCCATCACTCCGCAAACTTTGGCTATTAGATTTCGAATTCAAATGGAGATTTCGAATGTCCACTTATTAGTACATCTTGGATAATGGAACAAGGTTTTACTCTTGAGGAATTTCTGCCATTGATAATGAAAGAAGCTCCTATTTATTTTGGTAATCCTCCACTGTATCATCAGTTAAACCTTCAAGCACAAATTCTTTAGAAACTCATCACGTACAATATTCTGCCTAGGATAGGATCACATGATCACATTTCCTACCTTGACTGTTTTGTGATGTGGTGTCTACTTAAAGGAAAGAAACTTGATCTACCTAGTCCTATTTTAAAATGGACGATCACACGAGAAGAGGCTAGATGAGTTATTTTACCTTATGGAGGAGTGTTCAATCGTATTTTTGATCATTTAGGAGTTACCACTTCATCTACCCTATTCACAACTCGTGACTGTTATGACATATTTTTGTCTACTACCATTAAGAAAATCGGTTACGAAAAATATGAAGGGCATGGTTGGTTGCCAAAGGGCAGAAGGAAATGCAGACAAGCTCCAGGACCTCAATAGGCTCATGAACCCCAGCATGATGCTTAACCAGTTGATGCTGCTTCATCATGGTTTGTAGCTTATCAGAAACAGTAGAATGTCTTCTATGGTGAAGTGCGTAGTAGTTTTAGTTCACTTTAGTCATGTTATAATTCCTTGAATCAGCGTATTGGACGCATTGAACAGTACATGGAAAGTTCTTCATCACGTGGCAAAGCTCCTATGGAAACAAACTCTGGAGATGAAGATGATGAGGAAAGCACCGACTCAGATGATGGAAATAAAAATTAGCTTTCTGAACTTTTAACTAATTTAAGTTGTAATATTTGAGCTGTTTACAACTCTTTACAATTTCTTTATCTTTGCTTATTTTGAACATTACTCTTTTCATGTTGAACTTTGATTATATTGAATATCTTTTGCATGAAACCTGAATATTTGATGAATGCTTGCTTTGAGAAATGGCATGCTAACTACTGGACTATGATATTGTACTAAATTCTGATTTTTGGTCCTATGTTGAAATGCATGTTCATTTTTTTTCGAGAACCCTTTTTGTTAATGTCAAAAGGGGGAGAAATAGTTGCAAAATGATATACATGTTTGAGAAATACCAAAATGTTTGAACATGAGATATGTTGACATGGTTGAGAAATAATATATGTGCCAAATTTTATTATTGAGTATATTAGTCACATATGAACATATATTTAGGGGGAGTTACCATGGATGATATGAGTAATGAAAAGCATGATATACATTGAACATTCTGAATGCTTGCTTGACATGAGTTATTGAGAAGTATGATATACATTGAACATTCTGAATGCTTCATTGACATGAGTTGCTGAAAAGCATGATATATGTTGAAAATTCTCAATGCTTGAAATTGTTCTGATGTGAATGTTGAAAGCATGATATTCTGAACACTTGAAATATTATGATATGCGTGTATAACTTGTTAAGGGTATGCTTATTGTAAGGGGGAGCCTTCTAAGGCTTTCTCATTTTTGCCCCTTATTTGTCATCATAAAAAAAAGGGAGATTGTTGGCCTAACAAATCTTAATCTTGTTTTGATGATAACAAATCATGGTTACTTAACATATCTATGCAAGTTTGAGTTTCAGGACTTAAGTGATCTTAAGGTTTCAAGTGGATATGCTTGAAGAGTTTGAATGGATAATCACACTTAAGGCTATGAGACATGATGAACATAAAAGTTCAAGTCATGTGAGACATGAAGCTAGTTGAAGCAGTGCACAACGCTCAGAAGACATATTGGAAGTTTCACTACATGAAGACTTAAGCACTTAGATAGAATAGTCAAATGGAAGTCTCATGTAAGTACTTCAAAACTCAATATTGATAGATTGAAGCTCATAGGATATGTCATTAGACTTAGATACCTGATTTTATTCATGGAAATTGGTTTCTCAAAGTTCAAATTAAGTTTTCTAATATATGAATTAAGTTTGGAACCAAAAATATTGAAAAACAAGTTTTGCTGAAAGGACAGGCGACTGATGTTATGTCATCAAGCGACTGTGGTGCTGACTAGGCACAGGCGACTGACCTATCGAGTGTAGTTGACTAACCCCATTCTAACTTTTAGAATGCACTAATTTTAAAAGAGCATATGTGACTGAACCTTCGAGGAAAGGTGACTGATACTTATGCTTAAATGTTTAACAACGCTGATCTTGTTTCCAAATCTTGCATGAATGGCTTCGAAATTGAGAGAAAATTCAAAGAAAATTTTTTGAAACCATAATGCACTATTTAAACATATTATTATCGCACATTAGGGTAAGAGAATACATGAACAGCATGCAAAAACTCTAAAACATCTTTTCGTTATACTCTTCTGAAAAGTTGTTGTGTTCTTGCTGAGTTCTCTCAGAAAACTGATCTAATATTTCGAATCTCACATGTTTGAATCAGTTATGGTGATATACATCCGAGCTTCAACTTTCATATTGTTTATTTGAAGTATTATTTTTGAATCTAACGTGTACTAATCTACTCATATGAGGAGCTTTTCATTGTATAAGAAATTCTTTGCTGTTTGTTGTATTGTTTGATGGTTCGGGTAATGAATCGTTGCCTAGTGAGAGGGGGTTCTCGTTAGAGAGGCGCAATCCACCTTTGCGGGAGAGAGGTTGTAACTTTACCTGGTAACGAAGTTGGTAAAGGAAATCCTCACATTTGGTTGCTTGGGGCAAGGACCTAGGCTACGGCCAAACCTTGTAAAAATAACAGTGTTCAACTTCTTCTTCCTTACTCTCTTTACATTCTGCAAGATATAACCTGCATGCTTGAATATATTTTATAAACATGCTGCTGAATATTGAATAGTGCTGAATATCGAATCATATTAAATATTGAATCTTGTTGAATATTAAATACTTGTGAATATTGGATACTTTCATCATCAACTTGTTGAATATCCATTCTTGTTGAACATCATATTGTGCTGAAATTCCGAACTTGTTAAATACTGAGTCTTGATGAATATTGGTTGGTTGTCATTGAACTTATATATGCTATATGGTTGAGTTGTTGGATTAAAATTTTAGATAAAAATATAACTTTGAATCTGCAAGTAATATGTCTGAGGAGGATCAAGTTGTAAATTGATTTTCAAATTAAAGCAAAAGAGCTGAAGCTAAACCAATGATTTACAAAATCTATTTTGGAATAAAATTTATTTGTTGATGAAAATTACTTCTCAATATCTATCACATTATTGAGACATAAATTGAATCACTAAATTTATTCTTGAATACATTATTGTTCATAGTTGGAAATCATATTCCAAACAAAGGGATTATCAGATTGTATTAATTTTTATTTCACTTTATAAATTCAGAGTGTGCATTGATATTCACATTCATACTTAGGACTTCTTACTTGTATAGCTTGTATAGCTAAATAGAAATCTTGGTTGAATTGGAAGATAATATAGTTAAGGGTTGAAGTATTTAAAATTCCACAAATCAATATTTAAATAACCCAATTCACCCCCCTCTTAGGAATACATCCTAATTTCAAGCAAGTCCAAGCAATGCTTGAACTTATATGTTGTAACCAGTTTTGTCAAGATATTTACTATGTTCTCAGATTTATGAACTTTCTCAAGTACAAGTTCACCAGAAGAAATCAACTCTTGGATCCTCTGGAACCTTACATCTATATGTTTGGTTCTAGAATGATACACTTGATTCTTTGCCAAATAGATGACACTCTGACCTTCACAACGTAGTTCAACTCCACCTTGCTGTATGCCCAGCTCCTTGACTAAACTAGTAAGCCACAATGCTTATTTTGCAGCTTCAGTGACTGCTACATACTCCGACTCAGTTGTCGATAATGCCCCAGAGACTGTACCATGGACCTCCAACAAATAGGTCCTCCCACAAGGGTAAATACATACCCTGTTGTAGACCTTCTGTCATTCAAACCCCTGCATAGTCTACATCAACATACCCCACAACTGACGGGTCACTTTGTTGCTTGCTGAGCATGATGCCATAATTAGAAGTACCCCATAAGTATCTAAAAATCCATTTAACGACTTCCTAATGCTGTCTACATGAATTTCAAAGAAACTTACTCACCATACTGACTGCATGTTCTAGGTCCAGTCTTGTACATACCATGGTATACATTAAACTCCCCATAACACTAGCGTAGAGGACCTTTGACATGCCCTTGATATCATCATTCGTCCTTGGGCATTCAGCGGTAGAAAATTTAAAGTGATTCGCTAAAGGTATACATACCAATTTTGCATCAGCCATGCTAAACCCCTTTAACACCTTCTCCACATAACCATCCTAAGATAACCACAATCTTCCTACAGGTTTATCCCGACAAATTTCCATCCCAAGTATCTTCTTAGTTGCACCAAGATCTTTCATGTCAAACTCTTTATTCAACAGAGTTTTTAACTGATTTGCCTCAGTTATGTCCTTCGCAACAATTAGAATGTCATCAACATAAATCAATAAGAAAATGAGAGAACCATCATCAAAATTCTTCACATACATGCAACAATCATACTCACACCTCTTGTAGCCTATCTGGATCATATAGGAATAAAACCGTTTGTACCATTGCCTTGGAGACTATTTCAACCCATAAAGAGACTTCTTCAGTTTGCAAACTAAATGCTCCTACTCGGGTTGACTGAATCCCTCAAGCTATGCCATATAGATCTGCTCCTCCAAGTCACCATGGATAAATGTTGTCTTCACATCCATTTGTTCCAAATGCAAGTCATAACGTGCCACTAATCCCAACACTATCCTGATGGAAGTGTGTCTGATGACGAGTGAAAAGATTTTATTATAATCTACTCATTTTTTCTATGAGTACCCCTTTGCTACTAACCGTGCCTTGAATTTCTCTCCTTACTTTTCTAAAATTGTTTCTTTCTTCCTATATATCCACTTGCAACCTATCACCATCTTCCCATCTAGAAGCTTTACCAAATCGCAAGTTTGATTCTTATGCAACGACCCCATTTCCTCCATCATAGCACCCATCCATTTACTTTTCTCCTGGCCATGCACTGCTTCTTGAAAAGTAGTTGGATCCTTGCAACTAGTAATGAAAGCATAAGATACCAGACCATCAAATCCATACTTGGGCGGTGGTCTAATAGTGCATATGGATCTCCGTATAGAAACACTATCAACTTACTAGTTTCCTGAGCTAGAACTCCCTGCAATTGGGGGACCATTATCATTGCCATGAGTTTCTAACTCCACCTACACAACATGCTCATATCTGCTCCAGTTTTATGGCTTATGTTTCTCTTCATCAACTTCCTGAGTACGTTTCACCATAGCTTTCTCATTGAAAATTACATCTCTACTGATCACCACCTTGTTTTCCATTGGATCCCACAACTTAAACCCTTTCACACCTTTCTGATACCCTAAAAAGATGTAGCATCTAGACTTTGCATCAAGCTTCGATCTCTCCTCACTAGATATATGCACATAGGTTGGATAACTGAATACCCTCAAATCGGAGTAGTCTATCACATTACCTATCCATACCTCCTCTGCAACTTTCCCCTCTTGTGATGCCTTTGGCAATCAATTTACCAAGAAACAAACCATACTAACTGCCTCAACCCAAAAGTTCTTTGCTATCCCTGCAGTCAACCTAAGACATCGAGCTCTCTCAACTAGAGTTCGGTTCATCCTTTGAGCCACACCATTTTTTTGTGGCACTCAACGAACAATGAAATGTCTTCTTATACCCTGTTGCTCACAAAACTCCATGAATCTCAAATCAGCGTACTCAGTCCCATTGTTTGACTTGAGGCATTTAATTCTCCTCCGGGTATAGTTTTCCACCCAAGCTTTCCAAAATTTAAACCTGAAAAATGTATCTGACTTATGCCGCATGAAGTACACCCAGACCTTACGTGAGTAATCATCAATGAAACTCACAAAGTACATGTCTACCTCGTGATGCTACTCTCACCTGCCCCCAAACATCAGAATGAATGTAATGAAGAATACCTTCTATCTTGTGAATAGTTGTTTTGAACTGCACCTTGTTCTACTTCCCAAAGACAAAAAAAACTTGCAAAAATTTAGCTTGTACATTTTCATACCCTTCAAGAGTTTTCTCTTATGAAGTTCCTTCATCCTATGCTCACCCATATGCCCTAACCGCATATGCCACAAAACGGTGTCATCAAATTCAAAATCTTTGGCTGCAGCTTTACCTACAACTGTAGTGCCTAGCAGTGCATAGATATTTCCCTTTAACTTCTACCCTTTCATCACCATTAGGGCACCTTTACACACCTTCATAATTTCACTTTGGGACTTGTAACTGAATCCATTACAATCCAAAGTGCCTAATGAAATCTAACTCTTTCGTAGGTCCGATATGTGTTTTACATCACATAAGGTTCTTACAGCGCCATCAAACGTCTTAATTCTTACATTTCTTATTCCAATGATTTTACATTAAACATCATTACCCATAAGGAAGAAACCAGAATTAACCAATCTGTAAGTTCAAAACCATTCCTTATTTGGAGTCATGTAGTAAAAACACGTTGAGTCTAGGATCCAAGAGTTTGTGAGGTGATCTAACCCCGACAAAACTGAAATTATATCACCATCACTGCATTCTGAATTTCCTTCTTCAACTACATTTTCTTATTTTGAAGTAACTTCTTGCTTTTTAGCATTCCCATTCTTCCATTCTGAACACTCTGATTTTATGTGCCCCTTTTTACTACACTTGAAACACCAGATATCCTTTTCTTCTTGGTCTGCAATCGAGAATTATTTTGATTCGATCCATTCCTAAAATTTCCTCTCCCATGTTCATGGTTACCCTTTACCATGTGAAATTTCATCGCTGATTTTATTTCTTTGATGAAAGCCTAGCAACTTGCTTGTTACCTCTTCCAAATTCAGGGTTTCTTTACCCTATGTCAAAGTCGTAACCAAGTTTTTATATGTGTAAGACACTGGCAAGGAATTTAGTAGCATCAACACCTTGTTTTCTTCCTCGAATTTCACATCAACCTGCATTAAATCACTTATGATTTGATTGAATGTGTTGATGTGTTGGTTCAAATCTGAACCTTCCACTATCTTAAGCCAATATAACTTTTGCTTAAGAAAAAAGTTTATTTGTAAGAGACTTAGACACATACCGGGTTTCAAACTTTTGTCAAACAGCTGTAGGAGAATCCTCTTCCATGACGTGATACAACACGTTATCGGCCAAACACAATTTGATAGTAGCCAGATCCTTTGCTTCCAATTCGTTCCAATTTGCCTCATCCATGCCTTTTGGTTGAACTCCGTATAAGGCCTTCACCATTCCTTGCTGCACTAACAGATTCTTCACCCTTCTTTGCCCCAAACTGAAATTTGCATCAAACTTGACAACATCAAATTTTGAAGACGAAGTTCCAGAGGTCATTACAAAAATGCTAAATGCTATAATACCAATTTGTTGTATAAATTGAATTACATAGTGGAATATCAAATCAAAAAAGTGCAGCACTCAATGATAAAATTATAGAATAACACAACCACGCAGATTATATGAAAGCATAATAAGAAACACAAAGGATTGCATGGTTCGGAAACGCCTATATTGTAACACCCCAAACTCAAAAATAGGGTCCAACGCATTATCTACTTAAATCATGCTCTGTGGCGCCCCGAACCCGCCTGATAGGACCCGGGTGCCACGTAATCCATTTTCCTGTACCTGTTATTCTATTAACAATTGTGCAGCGAAAAACATAACTACAATCCTCAACCAATATAATACCAGAGTTTTCTACATCTATCTACATTCCAAAATAAACCATTCATCCACCTGTATCCACATATATATATATATATATATATATATCTCCAAAAACATAATCTACAACTTCCAGTATTCACAACTCAGAAGACTTAAAACATAAAACATAAAACTTATACATCCCAAAAGTATCATAAAAGTTTATACCCTTTTTCTTTCTATATCCAAAAATGCTATAACAACCCTGAACTCTCTAAACTCGATCACGTGGAGGTCCTGAAAAAGATAAATTTGTATTCGGGTGAGTCACATCTTAGTAAGGGAAGAAACAATATATTAAATCAGTGTGTGGCTAACATGAGGTTTTAAATAACATATGCCCGAGCCTGATCAAATACATGCAAGGTATCTTACTCATGAGAATACCTAAGGATTAGGGTGATTACCCGCTCATACAAGTAGCACTCTTGTGCTCTGATACTTTAGGCAACCAATGGTCACAAATGAAGCATATCAGGGCACTTACCTTACTCAGTAAGCCCTTAGGTGAAAAAGTAATCTCGTACTCACACAGTTTATACAATGGCTTACCACCAAAGGCTCCCAAGAATAAGGAAATTTACTCGCCCATACAAGTAATTTCCCTTTGCCCTAATACGTTATGTAGCCTACTGCTACATTTGATACCTACTAGGGCACTTGCCTTTCTCAGCAAGCCCTTAAACGAAGAGTTTTCCCTACCCATATAAATACATATCATACTAGCATGAATACTGATACTACAATAATACATTACTTTATCTGTCATTTATTCTGTATTTCTCATCTGTTCATGTTCTCAGCTTTGACATTTCGTAGCATTTCACTTTACATGGCTCTTTCCCATTTTACATTATTCACATTTCAAATTTCATTTCCATTTCATTCACCTTTCATTTCATTCTTTCCATTTCATTTTCTGCATTCATTACTACAGCTCCTTTCAACTGTACATCAGTTAGTCCACATAGATATGCGCTATTCTGCTACTACAGCTCCTTTCAGCTGTTCATTAGTAAGTCTACATAGATATGCGCTATTCTGCTACTATAGCTCCTTTTAGCTGTTCATCATTTATCCATGGTTGAATTAACAATAACATGCAGTATAATTCATAACACATCTTCATTCTTATTGCATTCCCTGTATAACCTGCATTTCATACATATAACATAATTCAACACAAAATTTCCATTTTACGTATGCCACACAATTTAGCAATATATTTTAAATATTTTCTGTAAAATAAGCCAACCCTCATTTATCATTCATATACTAAAGTATGCCTTTAATTTCCTACACAATTATCCTGAAAAATCTTTCACTTTCATTAGTCCATTTTTACAAATACATATCTAATAAAATAATCCTAGGCTTAGAAATCATAATTTAAACGATTGGCATTTTAGACCCATACAAAAACATATATATATATATATATATATATATATACATACATAACATAATCCATTTATACGTTTAAATTCATAAAACCTGGTTTAATATATATTCGCCCTTACTAATGTTCTTGAACTATGCCATCGGGGACACTAAAAAGATGCTTGCGGCGCTCACCCAAACCCTGAATCAAAAATCATAGTTCCATTAAATCAAGCCTAAATAAAATTCTATTTTAACATTTCCTAGGCCCATCAATTCCCAAATATAACCAATTTATTGAATTCCCTAAATCTCACTTTAGCTTTGGGGTGGTGCTTAGGAAACCAAAATTGAAAATTTATTTCGACCAAAATTATGACGATCGAGACTAGGACCCTGTGGTGGTGCCCGATCATCGATATAGCTGAAATCTAAGGAAAAATTGAGTAAAAAGTGAGGGTTTACCTTACCCCAGGGGTAGTGCCTACATTGTTCCCATGACAAATCCACTCCAGTAGAAATGTCGGTGACGGAGATAGGAATCCAATGGTACCTTCCGTTTTTTGATCAGCTGAATATTCGCCGAGAAATTTTAGAGAGAGAGAGAGAGAGAGAGAGAGAGAGAGAGAGAGAGAGAGAGAGAGAGAGAGAGAGAGAGAGAGAGAGAGAGAGATGGCCGTGGAGGAGAGTTGGAGAGAGTGAGGGCATGAGCCTTCTGGCCGTCCAGAAAGATCAAAATGAATTTGATCTTCAATTTGCATGAAATGCACAACCACTAACCTACTAACGCACTGACATTATTATATTATTATCCTATATAATATCTACTTTAACTTATATTATATAATACCTTACATATATATATATATATATATATGTACATATATAACTTAATATCTTTATATCTTTATTTCAATTTTTTCCCCACTATTCCTTTTTATTTGCTTATTTATTATTTTATTTATTATTTTTTCCTAATTATTTTAATCATTTTAATTTTTCTTGTCTTTACATTCTCCACTCCTTTAGAAAATTTCATCCTCGAAATATCTTTACTAATCAATCATTTCCTCATTTCAGACATTCATTAACTCACTATATCCCAGTATTTATATCAAAAGAATTCGTACACTATCCATAATGAAATAAAATCATCATATAAACTTCTTAATCATCCATAGCCGAATTAAATCATTATTATCTTAATCATAAACCGATATGTTGACTTTGTTGTATTACCAAGAGGGGGGGGGGGTTGAATTAGAATTTTAAACTTTCTTCCTAAGTTAAACTAAATAGTAGCAGAATATCCACAACCTAGGGTCTGTCTATGTTGTTCCAAATGCGCAGATAAATAAAACGTGTGGAAATTAAATCATGCGTAGCATTCACAATAGAACATACACGTGTAGTAAATAAATTATATAAGAATAAAATACATACACAATATGTTATCGGGGTTCGGCCAATACTGCTTGTGTCCCCACCTCTAGCTTGCAAGCCCAATGATTCAACTAATGCTCACTTAACGGGTAGAGCGGTACAGTTTACAACTAGGTCAATTCACGAGGCTGACCTCAACCTACAACCGAACCTTACCAGGATAATGCACCTAATTTTCCTAATCGGGTCTAAGCCAATTCAAAACTATTCAATAGGTCTAGTCTCCCTCTTCAAGCCCAGGCCTGGAATATAACAAATATAAAATTTGTGTACATGAAAATATGCTTCCCAACTAAGTAGACTATGTACCACAATACAACATAGTATAATCAATGCACGTCAACAAGATAGGATTTATAAGCTCAGTGCAGTTTGTGTGCTAACACTCAAAGTAATGTCTATATTCAACCAAGCAAAAGGGTGTATCAACAAGCTAATCTTTGAAACTTTGTATAAAAATATATCTCAATAACAAGCTTAGGGTTTCAAAGATTTTCAGCAATTGAAATCAAATAATCTCTAAAAACATTTTCTCTAGATACTAGCATAAGAGATGTTTGAAAATAAGCTTAGAAAAAATATTTTTGCACACACAAAAAATCTAAGCTTTAGGTGTCTTGCAATGTGAGTGCAAAGACCCACAAGCTACAAAGTTTCCCACACAATGGATTTATTGAGTTAAATTGGGGAAAAACTTTGGTAGACTCTCAAATCAAAATCAAACACATAATAAACAATGAGAGTTTTGGCTAAGTAGGAATAATATGAAATCACTCAAAAACACTTTGATTTTGCAAGGGAAGAGCAAATGGATGAGTGTATGGGATTAGTATTGAAAAAATAAGCTTTGAAAATTTCAGAGGATTTTTCTCCTAATCCATATGTTAATTGCTCACTAATTGAGCAAATGATCCCATATATATAGACTTAGGGAAAATATAGTCGTTGGGGACACCAGGCTCTTTTTTAAATTTGTTTTAAATGTGTTTAATAAAATTAACCCTGTTTAACCCCTCTTAACCACAGTGAAAATTTGTGCAACTTGAGAGTTTTGGGCGCCTGACCTGAAGTTCGGTCGCCCGAACAGACATAGCAAAAAAAGTTATTTTTGAATGTTTGGGTGCTTGAATTTTGGTTCGGTTTGCTAAACCGAAGGCGATTTCAAAAGCCGTGGTTCGGTCGCCTGGTGACAAGTTTGATAAACCAAACTTGAATATTTGGTAGCCCGAGGTAGAATTGAATGTGAGGGTCTGGGCTGCCAAGTTGGTGAAAAAGGTGGGAATGGACATTCGGTTGACTGAGGACAGTGGTACCCTTTTCGATTCGGTCGCCCAAATTCTGGTCAACACTTTGACCTTTCAACAGTTCGATTGCCCGACATATTTTTGAACATGAAGTTTCGGTCACCCGAATTAGCCTTTTAAGTCTTGTTTTAAGCCAATTGATCCACTAATATTATATGTGATCTTGGGGACTATTTAACGTGTAAGTGCAAGGACCTAGGGTCATTCTAAGGTTTTAGGCATTTTAACTTAGCCTAAAAAACCTGGCATATCCCTAAGGTCTTTCTAAGGTCTTGAGCTTATAGTCCTTCATGCATGCCTGATTATTACAAAGCTTTCAATAAATAATTATTACAGACCCAAATGAATAAGAATTACAATAGTAAAGATCAACTAGGGTTGTCATTTTCCTTCGGGTTTTCGAGTGCCATAAAATGATATGGTCATTGCAAATTTGCACAATAACTTGGCATATATTAAATACTAGAGTATTTGTCATAATCAAAACAGGGAATGACCCATAGGGTCAACAATCTCCCCCTTTTTGGTGATGACAAATACTTGCCTACTTCTACCCCTTTTGGCAACAACAAAATGGGTCTAAATAAACATTTAAGTATATATGCAAATAAAAGATAATTATTATTCATATAGAGGATATGGTTTGGGAAGATTTTTAGAAATTTTAAGTTTTGAGAATATTTCTTGCCAAAAAGTATATGTAAATAAATATAGATGTATATGTATATAAATATATAAATATATATATCCCCCTTTGATGTTTGCAAAAAGTACTGGGGGGTGCTTGCCAAAAATTTAAAGATCATGCAAGCAAGCAACATTCTTTTGGTTTTAGAATTTAATTACAATTTCATAATATAACTAGAATAGGAAAACCATATGGATTCTAAAAGTTTATCAATCACATGCAAGATCATATGGCAAAATAGATGACTGTGGAAAAAAAAAATTTTCAACATAAGATTTTCAATAAAATCAATTCATTTTATCACACACCACAGCAAGTTCAGATAAGATCTAAGCTAAACAGGTTGGTGAGCAAAACAAGATAGAAACTTTTCAATTTAGATGCTCCCCCTTTCGATTTGAATGATAACTTAGACGCTTCTAAGTGCTTATACATATAAAAAAAATACTTTCATTTAGAGGGTTAAGTAGTATAAGCAGTTAATTAAAATCTTTTAACATAACCATACTGGATATTAATTAATTCATTTCAATCATGTAGTCATTATAGTCTTCTTATAAACATGTATGCATAAAAAAGAAATATATATTAAGGCATTGCAAAAATGCTCATAACTTAGAACAATCCATATCAATTCATAAAGCTTTAAAAGCTGGATATGATGTTCCAAGTTTTTCAGAAGAGCCTCAATATACAAAAAGAAAAGCACTGATGCATATGAGTCTTTTACGTTCCTTTTCTAGGGATGGAGCTCAGTTCCCCTAAGTGTTTACTTAAGCATGCATTTTCATATAAGGATGATGATTAAATGCTCAGTTGACTTTCACACATCCTTTCAAGAACATTTTAGCATGCATTTTATCCTTATCATCTTGGCACATGGTTTTAATTTGGGAAAATCCTAATGAAATTTTGGTAGCATGCCGACTGTAAATTGAACATTTCCCAAATTTTCATGTACCAGCACTTGATAGATTCAAACAAAAAATTTTAATTTTAACCATGCAAGAACCTATATCCACTACTAGCATGCAATTCACATCAACTACATCCACCATGCAGGAGACATTATAAACAAAGCACGCAATTAGGTAGCAATCAACAAATGATATAAAAGATAAACTATCCATTAGAAGATATACTCACTTAACGCATAATGAATAGTAGGAATTTAGTGCTTTTCATATGAAGGCATATGAGCATAAAAGATAAAAATCATGAGAGCATTTAATGCATATATATTCATGAAGAGAAATGCTCCCCTTGAGTTATGCACTTATTCAATTTATGCCTTTTCTTAATTATCTACTTTCTTTAGCCAAGGTTAATAAGATTTTCAATGAATTTAGAATTGGCATGAATGCTTTAGGCTTTAACGGATCAAAAAGTCACAATCAATATTCTTTCAATGTACAAAGCCTATAACTATCTCTTCTTATGATCTTCAAAATGTGAGAGGCACAAGTTAGAATGACTTTTAAATTAATTGATCATGCATAGGTTTCTTCCAAATTTCATTTCATCATCTAGATTTGAAACCAAATGCAATTAGTTTAGCCATTCAACTTCATTTAAGATATGAAGCTCTAAAGGATTTGACTTGAGGTTTGAGAACTCGTGAAAGAAGTATAGGATGAATACTAAAAAAAAAAAAAAAAATTTAAATTTCTATTTTGTGCATAGGAGTATTCTGGTGAAGCAGGAGATTTTTCAAAATCATTTCGTGCTTAGTAATCATGTCCAGGCTTGGGCAAAAAGCATATAGGAGATGTGAATGTTGTGAACAATGCTCTTTAGAGAATGAAAAATATCCTATAAATATAATCACAATTTAAAGCAAGGATACGAACCACGGGATAGGTGACTCTTTATCGAATGTGATCGTGGTGTGTAAAGAGTTCCTATGGAGGAGATAAACTAAAATTAGAGGATTTTTATATTTTAAGCTCAAAGAGAATATTTTGATTTTATTAGATGAGGAGCTTGATTCCCTTAGTGGACGCCTCTAATTTTGATTGAGAATGATGACTTTTAATAAACACACAATAGATATGGAATTTTAATAAACAGTGCTTATACTTAGAGTGATGACTAGATTTTGGTTGATGAGATTAGGGTTAAAGATATATAGAATAGGATGAAACCCTAAAGCTCATTTCTATGCAATGGACAACAGTTGCTTAACTTAATGTTTTATCTTTTAAGCATGAGTTAAGCATTTAGAATTATTTACCAAGCAAGAATGCCTTGTCCATTTGGAAGTGGAATTCATTCAAGTATGCTACAACCACTGTTTTTATATTTTATAAGATCATTATGATATATATTCGCATTAAGTTCAGATTGGATATATTACAGATATTTCTAATAATTATAGTATTCAATATAGTGTACACGAAATGCATATACTAAAATTTGGAATTTTAAGCACGCACCACTTCCCGTTCCTATAGTCATCACAACCCTTAAACCTAATCCTAAGATCTAAGGAAGCATAAAATAATTAGGTTATATCTATTTGACTCCAGTTTTCCTCAAGTCCTAAGGGGTTTGCCTTCATAACAACCCACATCATTTCTTTGTCTATACTTCTGGCATTTCTATGTCGGATATGCCCTTTCATTTTACAAGATAAGCGAAATTTATATGCATGTACCAAATTATGCTTACTTGTTTTATTTTTATTTGACAACGTATGACTGTGGGACTTATAATATGAACCATTTTTGAAAAATTTATTTCTTTTCACTCTTAAGGGTTTATTATGATTATTCTTTTCATATTCAACTTTGATTATAACTCTAGAATAATCATCTGTTTCTTCTTCTAAGTAGATAATTTTCAATATCTTATTAATTTTTCTCTTTTCTGAAGTGGTATGATAATCTTTTAGATTTTCAAATTGTGCTACCAACTTTTTACTTTTGTTTTCAGAAAGATTTTCTGCTTAGACATCCTAACTATAATCTTATGAGCATTAAGGAATTTCTTTTTTGGTTTCTTATAAGATGTCATGCTTGCAAAACTAGATGCACATGATTCAACATTATCAAATTTATCACCATAAGTATCACATGAATCATTGCATGCATTCATAGCAACATCATCACAAGAAACATTTGAAGATTTATCAAAAAAGATATTGTAGACATCAACAGAATAATCATCAAATGCATCATTAATAGAGACAGAAGATAAATCATATACCTCTTCACCAATTTGCGTTATTAATCCATGATTTACCTCTTCTTGATCATTTGAGGTTGGAGCAACTGGAGTAATGGTCTCTTATTTCTTAGGTACTCCATATTTCTTTTCCAGCTGTTCCCAAATCTCCCTCGCATTTGTACATGCCATGATCTCATGAAAAATATCAGTCTGTAAAGCACAGTATAATAAATCCATGGCATTAGAATTAATCATATTAAAATCATTTTCATTTATTTGTGCACATCTTCCTTTAGCAGTCACAAGCCATACCCTCCAGTCCATAGATGTTATAAATATGCTCATTCTAATTTTCCAATGAGCATAATTTACACCACAAAAGAAAGGAGGGTTAGAAGGTAACTGTCCCTTGCCAAATGGGGATACACCGATGAGAGCCATTGTGATATTTTACAAAAGCTGTTAAGCCTAGTGCAACAAGGCTTTGATACCAATTGTTGACTTTGGTGTATTCCTAAGAGGGGGTGAATTGGAATTTTAAAATTTTTTCCTAAGTTAAACTAAATAGCAACAAAATATCCATAACCTAGGGTCTGTTTATACAGTTCCAAATGCGTAGATAAATAAAATGTGCGGAAATTAAATCATATGCAACATTCACAATATAACATACACGTGCAGTAAATAAATTATGGAAAAATAAAATGCACACACGATATGTTATCGGGGTTCGACCAATACTGCCTATGTCCTCGCCTCTGACTCGCATGCCCGAGGATTCCACTAATGCTCACTTAATGGGTGGAACGGCACCATTTACAACTAGGTCAATTCACAAGGCAGACCTTAACCTATAACCGCACCTTACTAGGATGGTGCACCTAGCTTTCCTAACCCGGTCTAAGCCAATCCGAGACTATTTAACAGGGCTATTCTCCCTTTTTAGGCCCATGCTTGGAATACAATAGATATAAAATTTGCGTACATAGAAATATGCTTCTCAACTAAGCAGACAATGTACCACAATACAACACTGTATAATCAATGCACATCAACAAGATAGGATCTATAAGCTCAGTGCAATTTGTGTGCTAACACTCAAAGTAATGTCTATATTCAACCAAGTACAAGAGTGTATCAACAATCTAATCTTTGAAACTTTGTACAAAAAATATATCTCAATAACAAGCTTAGGGTTTCAAAGATTTTCAGCAAATGAAATCAAACAATCACTAAAAACATTTTCTCAAGATACCAACACAAGAGATGTTTGAAAATAAGCTTATAAAAAAGTATTTTTGCATACACAAAAAATCTAAGCTTTAGGTGTCTTGCAATGTGAGTGCAAAGACCCACAAGCTACAAAGTTTCCCACACAATGGATTTATTGAGTTAAACCGGGGGAAAATTTTGGTAGACACTCAAATCAAAATCAAACACATAATAAACAATGAGGTTTTTGGTTAAGTGGGAATGATATGAAATCGCTCAAAAACACTTTGATTTTGCAAAGGAAGAGCAAATGGATGAGTGTATGGGATTAGTATTGAAAAAATAAGCTTTGAAAATTTTGGAGGATTTTTCTCCTAATCCATATGCTAATCGCTTACTAATTGAGTAAATGATCCTATATATATAGACATGGGGAAAATATAGTCGTTGGGGACACCAGGGTCTTTTTTAAATTTGTTTGAAATGTGTTAAATAAAATTAACCCCATTTAACCCCTCTTAACCGTGACAAAAAATTGTGCAACCCGAGAGTTTCGAGCTCCTAACCTGAAGTTCGGTCACTCGAACAGACACAACACAAAAATTTATTTTTGAACGTTCGGGTGCCTGAATTTTAGTTCGATTTTCTAAATCGAAGGCGATTTCAAAAGACCACGGTTCGGTGGCCCGGTGACAAGTTCAGTAAACCGAACTTGAATATTCAATAGCCCGAGGCAGAATTGAACGTGAGGGTTTGGGCTGCCGAGTTGGTGAAAAAGGTGGGAATGAATGTTCGGTTGACCGAGGACAGTGGTGCCCTTTTTGATTCGATCGCTTGAATTATGGTGAACACAACAACTCGATAGATATAAAATACCAGAGTATTTGTCATAATCAAAACAGGGAATGACCCATAGGGTCAACATCATACCTGCGCCCCTGTCATTATCTGGCTCAGGCTGAATCAACAAGTAAACTCATGCTAGACCATCTCTTCCTAGTGGTACTTACTATTTCCCTTGGTCTTGGTTCGGTACAGGTAAAACAGGCAACGGTTCCTGACAATTCTTCTTGATATGCCTCGGTTTACTGCATCTGAAACAATTAGGAGTCCCAAACCAGCATTCACCCCTATGTCTCTTGTTACATTTCTAGCATATAGAGTAAGACTGATTACACTAATAACCAAGATAACCCTAATCTCCTGTCTCCTATCTCAAACCCACTGCATCTTTCCCTTTCTTCCCTGATCCCTGACTGATCTTAGCCTGAAAATTGGATGGTGCAGGCCTCTTCTTCTGATCTGTAGGCTCTGTGCTACTCTGGATGCTCTTCTTCAGCACTGAAGCCTTATCAACCAAGTTTGAGAAATTTTGGACCTAGAATACCACCACTAGCTCGTAAATTCTGCGTCTCATGTCTTTTTCAAATTTCCTAACCTTCCTTACGTCGTTTGGGATCAGAAATGGTGTGAAGCGAGATAGCTCCACAAATTTCATTGCATATTCCCCAACGGTCATATTCCCCTGGGTCAGGTTAGTAAACTCTTCAATATTTTCCTCTTTGATAGATAAGGGAAAATACTTATAAAAAAAAAAGCTTTTTGAATCACTCCCAGGTCAGTGCTATCTTTACCAGTCTCTGCTCCTCTAGTAGCTTCATAGAAAGTAACCGGAATTTTGCATCTCCGGTCATTTTAAATGCGGCATAATAGACCTTCCATTCGTGTAGTCGAGTACAGCCATGATCTCCTCTCCTATATCCAATTCTCTACAACCACTAGATCAGGTCCTCTTATGAAGGCCGAAGGGGTCATTCTCATGAACTCTTTGATGTTGCAGCCCTAACCTGCAGGTGGACACTTTTGCTCTCTCGGATTCTTCCTCATTTCTGACCTGACCTATCGGGCTATACCTCTTAGCATCATAGAGATGTCCAAGTCCTCCTCACTATAAGTCTCCACATCATCTCTTCCTTCAGCCTCTACATCCTCATCCCTAGGATCCATCCTGAAAATAGGACAGGAAAAAGTTAAGAATCCCATATCATAACTCTAACAACACAATCACTAAATTTAAATCCAATATACATTCAAATTCTCCATATAAGGACCAGTATCACAGTTCAGAAATGAAATCATCTAAGGTTTACCGTGACTTTTTTGAGGCCATCAACTGCTTCAAAAAAATCACAGGAAATTGTCGACTTATTTTCACGTCTAAACTACAAAACAAAATCCTATACTTCTCAACACTTAACCTATCCATCTAATATCCTCATCCTAACTGATTCCTACACTCTGGTATAAATCACTCCTAAGTTTGCATAACTCAAAACCTATTGCTCTGATACCAAATTGTAACACCCCAAACCCGAAAACAGGGCCCAACTCGTTATTCTACTTAAATCATGCTTTGTGGTACCCTAAACCCGCCTGGTGGGATCGGGGTGCCACGTGATCCATTTTCCAATACCTCTTATTCCATTAACAATTATGCAGTGGAAAACATAACTACAATCCTCAACCAATATAATACTAGAGTTTTATACATCTATCTACATTCCAAAATAAACCATTCATCCACCTGTATCCACATATATACACATCTCCAAAAGCATAATCTACAACTTCCAGTATTCACAACTCATAAGACTTAAAACATAAAACATAAAACTTATAAATCCTAAAAGTATCATCAAAGTTTATACCATTTTTCTTTCTATATCCAAAAATGCTATAACAACCCTGAGCTCTTTAAACTCGATCACAAGGAGGTCCTGAAAAAGATAAATTTGTATTAGAGTGAGACACATCTCAGTAAGGGAAGAAAGAATATATTAAATCAGTGTGTGGCCAACAATAGGTTTGTAAATAAGATATGTATATGTATTCATCATTTGCAAATCATTATCATAATTTCTAAAATCCTTTCCTGAGCATGATCAAACACATGTAAGGTATCTTACCCATGAGAATACTAAAGGATTGGGGTGATTACCCGCCCATACAAGTAGTATCGTTGTGCTCTGATACTTTAGGCAACTAATGATCAGAATTGAAGCATATCAAGGCACTTATCTTACTCAGTAAGCCATAAGGTGAAAAAGTAATCTCGTACTCACACAGTTCATACAATGGTTTACCAGCAAAGGTTCCCAAAAATAAGGAAATTTACGCACCTATTCAAGTAATTTCCCTTTGCCCTAATATGTTATGTAGCCTACTATTACTTCTGATACCTACTAGGGCACTCACCTTTCTCAGCAAGCCCTCGGGTGAAGAGTTTGCCCTACCCATATAAATACATATCATACTAGCATGAATACTGATACTACAATAATACATTACTCTATCTGTCATTTATTCTGTATTTATCATCTGTTCATGTTCTCAGCTTTGACATTTTGTAGCATTTCACCTTACGTGATTCTTTCCCATTTTACATTGTTCACATTTCACATTTCATTTCCATTTCATTCACCTTTTATTTCATTCTTTTCATTTCATTTTCTGCATTCATTACTACAGCTCCTTTCAGTTGTACATCAGTTAGTCCACATAGATATACACTATTCTGCTACTACAACTCCTTTCAACTATTCATCAGTTAGTCCACATAGATATGCGCTATTCTGCTACTCAGCTCCTTCAGCTGTTCATCATTTATCCATGGTTGAATTAACCATCACGTACAGTATAATTCATAACACATTTTCGTTCTTATTACATTCCCTATATAACCTACATTTCATACATATAACATAATTCAATACAGAATTTCCATTCTACTCATGCCACACAATTTAGCAATATATTTCAAATATTTTCTATAAAATAAGCCAACCCTCATTTATCATTCATATACTGAAAGTATACCTTTAATTTTCTACACAATTATCCTAAAGAATCTTTCCCTTTCATCAGTCCATTTTCACAAATACATATCTAATAAAACAATCTTAGGCTCAGAAATCATAATTTAAACGGTTGGGATTTTAAACCCATACAAAAACATATACATATATGCATAACATAATCCATTTATCCGTTTAATTCATAAAACCTGGTTTAATATATATTTTCCTTTACTAGTGTTCTTGAACTACGCCAATAGGGACCCTGAAAAGATACCTGTGACGCTCACCCGAATTTTAAATCAAAAATCCTAGTTACATTAAATCAACCATAAATAAAATACTATTTTAACATTTCCTAGGCCCATAAATTCCCAAATATAACCAATTTACTTATTTCCCTAAATCTCACTCTTACTTTGGAGTGGTGCCTAGGAAACCCAAATCGAAAATTTGGTCCGGCCAAAATGATGATGATCGAGACTAGGACCCCATGGTGGTGCCCGATCATCGATTTAGTTGAAGATCTAAGGAGAAATTGAGTAAAAAGTGAGGGTTGACCTTACCCCAGGAGTGATGCCTACGTTGCTCTCACGACAAATCAACTCTGGTAGAAATGTCGGTAATGGAGATAGGAATTCAACGATACCTTCCGTTTTCCGATCGGTCGAATATTTGCTGAGAAATTTTAGAGAGAGAGAGAGAGAGAGAGAGAGAGAGAGAGAGATGACTGTGGAGGAGAGTTGGAGTGAGAGAGGGCGTGAGGCTTCTGGCCGTCCAGAAAGATCAAATTGAATTTGATCTTCAATTTGCATGAAATGCACAACCAATAACCCACTAACCCACTAACATTATTATATTATTTTCCTATGTAATATCTACTTTAACTTATATTATATAATACCTTACACACACACACATATATATATATATATCTACATATATAACTTAATATCTATATATCTTTATTTCAATTTTTTTCCACACTAATCCTTTTTATTTGTTTATTTATTAATATATTTATTATTTTTTTTCCTAATTATTTTAATCATTTTAATTTTCTAGATCTTTATATATATCCACGGGAGGAATTGACAATCTTTCTTACTATCTTGTGTCAAAGACATGAACTTCATTACAAATACATCACAAATGACATAAATAGAGTTCTCGGAGGCTTTCCCTCTAAACCCTAACCAACTTAACGTCCCTCTTTCAAAATTCAAAAATCTGCGGTGGGTTCTCAAGCCAAATTATTGACGATTTGTGCCATACCATCGACAGTTTCAAACAGAATGTAAATTCTCTCAGATGCTGCTCCAAACCATCAACGATTAGAGGGTTACCGTCGATGGTTTCCCCTGCTACATGTTGATTTCCTTCATGTTTTTCCTTTATGCATGCTTTCCACTCAGTATATGAGCGACATATCACAACATAAACATATTTATAAGAAATAAATTCAATTGAGTTGTGTGGGAAAAATGAAGAAGTTAGAATAATTTATTTTCATGTGTGTATTCATGATGGACAAACCTTGTATTAAATACCATATTGGGTGCATACACAAGGAACTTTTAATCATGGTTAGGAGATGAGATTCCATTAACATTAGCACGTAAAGATGAATGGCTAGATAGAAGGCACATCACTATTCAAAGGAATATTATTATCATAATTTTTATTTGTATTGAGTAGTCTTTAGTCTAATTCTAGAGTCTAAATTTTTAAAGAAATATTGCTATGATCAGAAACACTGCAAAGTATACTATGCTCTTTTTTATTTTCATATACATAATATTATTTTGATGGTTACTTGTGGTTGTCATTGGTGTAACATTTTCCTTTTGCACACCTTTCAATTTAAATTTTAGGGGATTGTCTCCTACATTGAATAGGAATTAGTGATGGCGCCTTCAAGTTGAGAACAATCAAGATTAAATTGCTCTCTTGAGGATTCTATAGACAATTTTCAAGTAATAAAGTAATTTATTCCCACCAAGCAAGGTAGCACATAAGTAGTTTTGAGGAAGGAGATGAGCTTCCAAGGAAGCTTAGAGGCATATTGAGACTTGATAGTCTTGGCTTCCCTAGCATTAGGTGTTAGGTTGTGTAGTTTGCTTTGCTATTGGATTTAGGTAGGGTTAGTTTGGGCCATGTGGTTACGCTTGTTTTGATTTGGTTTTGGTTTTGGTTTGTGGTTAGTTTTTAGTAGGGCTTTATTGATTATTTGGAATCTCCTAGAGACTTTGTTTGTAACTACGGTATTCTTCCACCATAAGTGAGAGTTATTAATAAATTTGGGATAGGACTGCTATGTGGATAGCTACCGACTCTTTTTAAAAAAACAACTAGCAAAACAATCTAAATAGTATTAGCCAAATTCTCACTAAAGCCTTGTGCTTAAAAACAACCTATACATCCAATATGCCTTGATGCTGAGAAGGGTGCAATAAAAATGTCCCTTATTGCATTTGAGGTATTAGAAGTATATTCTAAATTCTTTCATATACACTTTAAGATGCAAATTTTTTTCTATTCTCTTCTCTTTTTCTCCTAGAAAAGTTTTTCCTTCTTCTCTATACTTCTCCTTATCCAAGTAGACTAATAAGAAAGAGAATATATATATATATATATATATATATATATATATATATATATATATATATATATATTAGCAAACACACACACACACATAGTATGACAGTTCAAAACAACATTTAACTTTTTGTCCTTTGTATCTTTTAATCAACTTTTGTAATCTCCTCTATACTTCCCCCTTGCTTTGTAGCAAATAATTAGCCTTTTAATTTTTTTTTAACTCAAACTAAATGTGTTTTACACACGTAATCTATATATTTGTTAATTGCATGATTAAAAGAATTTGATATATAAAATACATTTAATCATGCAATTAATAAATACATAAAGTGCAGTGCATGCATGCATGCCAAATACTAGAAACAAACTGTAAAAGGACAATCCAGATTACAAAGAACTTGAAATTCTAGATTCTAATGAACTTTAAAATTGAAGAACTTAAATCACTGAGGTATCTAACTTTTGGTATGCAATTCGAAAATCAATTTTTATGTTTGATTCCAAAAGAAATTTGTACAAGAAATTAGAAAATAAAATAACTTGGAGTAAGATAATAATGATTTAACAGTCTTAAAATTATCAAATGATATAGTATGTATACAAGATCATATAAATTGGTGAAAAAAATATTCATATGCCTAACTCCACTTAAAGTTTGGTTATTGTATAAGATTAGTAGTTCTTCTCAATGCATGAGATATCTGCAAATAATTTATTAATGTAAAATTATGTGTTGCATTGCGTTGAAAATTTTAAAATGCTAACTTTTTTTTTTTTTTTTTGACTTCTTAAAGAACATTGAGAAAGGGTAGACTTTTTTGAACGGATGAGAAGTGTTAAAATTATGAACTTCAATGTTTCCTTTTATTCTTTTATTTAATTTGTATTGATCATTCATGTCATTAATAAATGTGCCATGCTTTATTCAGGGACAATATCATAATTTACTTGCATTATTTGTTACTTGTTCCATTTAATCCAATGACAAGATGACAGTTTGGCTTGACTTTCAAACTAGTTTATAAATGCATGGACACATCTTTGGAAGCAGAAATGTAAAAAATAAAATAAAATAAAATAAAATTGGAGATTCAGAATGTTGCGATGGACTCAAATTCTTCATTTGAAAATGTAAGCAAAGTGAACATTCCAAACTATCGCAACGTCCCAGAGAAGGGTTTAGAATGGTGAGAGGTAATAATAATCGAAGGTTCGATGGAATTGCCACTAACCTGTTATTTTTCTAAGCGTGTTTTGTTCACCTAATTACTATTCACCGATTGATTTCTAAACTAATCCTATGGCCAAAGAACTAGTAATCTCAGTCTGCTTTTACCAAAATTGGGATCGGGAGTTCAATCATGTAAGAAAAAGGTATTAACAAGAAAAAGGTACTAAGAGAAAAGGTATAATAAGGTACAATTTAGGAATGTATAATAAGATTTCCAATGAGGATGATTTTATTAGATAAACCCCCCGAGAACTAATATAAGTGAGGTCTTAAACATTTTTTTACCATTTGTTTTATCATTGGGACACATGCACACATAAAATAAGATATATACAAATACTAGATACCTAAAATGGTCAAGCAAATTTGTCAAGTTTAAGCAAAAAGGGTCCTTAGAAAAGATTCCCATATTTTTAGAAATTTTCAAGAAATTTCTGAAAATTTCTAGATTTTTTTTTAATAAATTTTCAAGGATTTAAAAAAAAAAAAAATTTCTCCATTCTATTCATTTTGGTATTTAATTTTTTTCATTTTTTTATTATTCAAGTAAAGAATGACTCAAATAATTTTTTGTAATTTTTTTTATTTTTAATAAATTTTCCTATTTTTTAATATTATTTTTCCTAATATTAAAAAATTAAAAATTAATTTTAAAATTCAAAAATAAATGGGTGGTTTAGGGCCGATTCAACCAGTTTGAACCGGTTGACGGGTCAACCTGAGCTGACCCGAGTTAGACTGGGTTGACCTGATTCAGGGAAAGAGCAAAAAAAGGCCAGTAGGAAATATTTTATTATTATTTTTCAAAAATTCATAGTAGGGTGATGTTAGCATTATATCATCTATCAAGTGGTAGAGAGTGATGGATGTTGGATATTTGACACGGATTGTTGACGTGGTAGTGATCCACCAATCCAAAGGAAACACAATCTGGACGGCTAGGATTACACCACGTCGCCCCAAAAGGGGTTGTCCTGGTTGTGCCATGTGTGACCATTCATATGATGACACGTGTCCCACTAACTTTTTTTTTTTTTGAAAAATTTAATATATATATATATATATATATATATATTTCTTTCTTTCTTTCTTTTCTATTTGTTTCTTTTCTTCCCTCTGGACACTCTCAAATCTCTCTCTCTCTCTCTCTCTCTCTCTCTCTCTCTCTCTCTCTCTCTCTCTCTCTCCCCCTTTTTGTCATCTCTCTTTCTAATTCTCGTTTCACTCTCTCTCATAGCTTGTTTTCTCTCCCTATCTTCCTCTTTCTCTTTGTTCTCTCTCTTCTACTCTTTCTCGCCTCTTGTAGCTTACTCTCTCTAGCTCTCATCTCACTATCTCTTACAGTTTTTTTTTCTCTCTATCTTCCTTTTTCAATCTCCTTCTTTCAATATTGAAGGAGCTTTGCTCCTAGCTTATATGGATGGAGATGACCTATCACACTTTTTCATATTTTTCTTGGTGACATATGAGCCTTCTTGATGAAATCAATGTACAAATTTAATTGACTTTTTGTTCCTAAGTGTGGTTAGTGTTTTAAAGGTATGATTGTGTTTTTATCAAATGATGTTTCCAAAAGAACCAAACAATGGGTTTATCACTTGATAACCCATTTGAGCCTGAATTTAAACCAACTTTTTCTTAAAGTAAGTTTACCAAAAATTTAACCTAGGTCTGGGTACCCTGGTGTTTGGCAATTCATTTAAGGCAATGGTTATTGCTAAAAGGATGACATTCCATACTTTTGCTACCTAAAAGAAAATCAAATTAAAAATCCCTTGATAGCCCTTTTGATCCTGAAAAATCTCTTTTTTGAATACACCGTCAAAGGATCACTCCCCACACTAGGGAAATTTCAAGAAGATCAATATAAATCCCCAAGAGAATCTCAAATAAAAAGAGGGGTCAAGATTCTTTCATATAAGGAAAAGCAAAGGTTGTAGTAAAAAAGGAAATAATGAAGAGAAAATAAGGAAAAAATGATGAGAGACATATTTTATAGGTGATCATCGACAAATGTTACCCTAATAAAATTGATGAATTTGAGCCTTATTAAATCTCGTTCTTCTTTAGCCTATACCCTCGACTTACATTACGGTCCAAATGAAAGTCTTGACCTAATTGGTATGTACTAACACCTCAATTGAGTTAATAAGTTTATTAAGAGTTCGAAGTATGTTACATCCTGATCCTAATAAGGTACATAGGCAACTTCTTTACAGAACAAGTTTGGCAACTTTTTCCACCACTAGGGGCATAAATGTCAATTTGGGGAGGGGTTTTTGAGCCATAGTTTTCTTGTTCTTCTAGAAACCCATTGCCTTAGCCTACTGTTAGCTTTACCGTGAATCCAAGAGGGGGGGTGAATTGGTATTTTAAAATTGATGCCCTAGGTCAATATCCTAACAATAGTATTTTCACAACCCTAAAGTCAATCTAGTGCATGTAAATTAAATCAATTGTAATATGTAGCAGAAATTTAAATAGCACAATTTAATCAACCAAGCATGCACTAGAAAGCAGTAAAAGTAAGTGACACCTAGAAGTGTTATTGAGATTCGGCAAATTGCCTACGTCCTTGCCTTGGCTAACAAGTATAAGGATTACCACTATAATGCTCACTTAAACGGGTGGAGCGGCACCTAAATAGCCAGGTCAATTAGCACATAGCTGACCTTAACCTTTACACAATCCTTACCGGACTGGATTACCGCTCCCTCAAGCCACGCTTGGAATACAACAGTATTTTTCTCAATCAACTAGTACAATAATTATGCTTTCATGTAAAGAAGATATGTACCCAATACGCGCAATCACATACACATCAACAATATGGATATAGTGTAAATTCAGTGATGCAAATAGTTGTGCTAACAACACTCAATATGGTATTATCAATGTAATGCTCAAGAGTGTTCAATAAAAACAATATCTTGGAATTCAAGCAAAGCACATTTCAATAGCAAATCACGATTCCAAAGATATCAATAAGATATTCAATCTAGTTCAAGAAGATTTTCTTTAATGAAATAAGCACACTACTAGTTTGAAAAATATTTTTTCACAACAAAAATCAAAGTTATGGAAGTCTTGCAACAATTATGCAAAGACCCCAAAACTTGCTAGTCTATCCCAACAATGATTTATAATATGAAATTAGTGGGATAAAATTAAGCCAAACTCCCCCAAAATAATATCAATAATCATACAAGAAAATGGGAGTTTTTCGCAAAATTTAGCAATCACAAGCACACTATATACGCTCTCACAACCTCAAAATGTATCAAGGGAATGAAAATTTGAGAGTATTTGGACGAAAATAGTTTTTTCAAAAGAGAGAATTTTTGGCTCATGAATTTGCTAATTAATTGCTAATCCTCACAAATAAGCCTATATTTATAGGCAAGGTAAAGATTATAACCATTTGGGACTTATTTGGAATTCTTAGAAAAATTCCAAAATGTTAAAACACAATTAACCTAAAATAACCCGTATTTACCTCAGTTAAAACATTTTTAACTTGGTGAGATTTGGGTGGCTGAACCGTGGTTCGGTCGCCCAAATAGACAAAGTTATAAATGTCCTTTAAATTAGTTCGGCAGCCTAAGTTCTAGTTCGGTGGCCCGAAAAAAAGTTGGAAACATTTCTTTGGATTTTCAGGTGCTCGGTAATAGGTTCCGCAGCCTGCACTCATGTGTTTGGTTGCCCGAGGCTTAATTTGAACTGAATCCCTTAGTAGACTGAGTTGGTAAGAGGTCCTTTTTAGGTGGGTTGGGCACCCGTGGAAGGTGTGCACAAAATAGTTTGGTCGCTCGAGAGCCTAAGTCAACTGTTAACTTCTCAACAGTTCGAGCGCCCGTGGAGTTTTGAACTCCTAGGGTTCGGTCGCCTAAGCTCTCTCAAATTCCCTAATAATATTCAATTAAGTACATTTATAACACTCTTGTATTTTGTATGATATAAGTGCATGAGTATTGGTACCTAGAGACATACTAGGGTCTTACTGAGCTTACCATATATCCTATATGCATGATATGCAAGTAATTATTACAAACCATATCCCTAGTTATTATTACAGACCCATATTACATTAATTGAATTTGCAATATGAATTAAAATCTTTAGAGTCTTTATATCTTACTTCAAGTGTTATTCCTTGAGATGCTCATCTAAGCCTGCACAAACACTTGAAACCATCAAATACCTAAGTATTTGTCATTATCAAAATCGGGTGTGACCTATAAGGTCAACATTCTCCCATTTTTTGATGATGACAAATACATCATGCAAAAAATGGGTATAACTTTAGAAGGCTCTCCCTAACAATGTACATTATGTAAAACTTTTAATAATTTTCCATTTAAGTTCAATTCAACCCATTTTCAAGTCAACCCAATTGTAAAATCAACCCAATTTTTGCCCTCTTATCCATCTCCCCCTTTTGGCAATAGCAAAAAGGATCATGAAACTAATAGCCTTAGGCATTGGGTATAAAACATTAGTACGTAAGAGAATTTAGGGAATTTAAAAAAAAATTTGGCTGTGCCGTTTGAAAATAAGACATTTCCCAAAAATTCCTGTATAAAAATGACTTGTTTTGAGTTTTAAGATCTAACAATTTATCCACAACTACTAAAATCAAATAGTTCCAGTATGATCAATACATAAAACATAAGTACAATTATCATCATACAGCAGATATAATAAATGTGCATTGTAAAATATATTCAATTTCATAAAGTCCAAGCCAATGAAAGGTATCAATAGTTATATTAGTTGTTAGACTTTAAAATTATTTGACAACTCCCCCTAGATTTATGCAAACTGTGAAATATCTAGGAAGCATCTCTACTATGCATGAGACCTAATTCACGTCTAATTTGTATGAACCTATCTTCTGGAAATGGTTCAGTGAAAATGTTCGCCCACTGCTCACTAGTGCATACAAACTAAAGAGCCACATCCCTTTTCTACACATGATCACGAAGGAAGTGATGTCTAATTTCAATATTTTTTGTTCGTGAATGTGAAATAGGATTTTTAGATATGTTGATTGCACTAGCATTATCACATTTAATTGGTACTGTATCGTAGTGCAACACAAAATTCATAAGTTGTTGTTTCATATAAAGAGTTTGAGCACAACAACTTCTAGCCACAATATATTTTGCTTCGGCTATGGATAAGGCAACTGAGTTTTGTTTCTTAGAGAACCAAGAAACAAGAGATTGTCCTAAATAGTGACAAGTGATGCTTGTACTCTTTCTATCAACCTTACAACCGACAAAGTCAGTATCAGTATAACTCACAATCTCAAAGGTAGTATGCTTAGGGTACCATAAGCCTAACTTTATAGTTCCAACTAGATACCTAAGGATTTGTTTAACTGCTATTAGATGAGATTCCTTAGGAGCGGCCTGAAACCTAGCACACATGCACACACTAAACATAATATCAGGCCTACTAGTAGTGAGATATAAAAGACTCCCAAACATGCCACAATACAATTTCATATCAACAGGGATCTCTTACTCATCTTTATCAAGTTTATTGGAAGAACTCATAGGGGTACCAAGAATTTTACCATCTTCCATATTAAATTTCTTTAGCAAGTCCTTGACATATTTAGATTGGCATGTGAAAGTTCCATATTCAGCTTGTTTAATTCGCAGCCCTAAAAAAAAACTAAGCTTACCCATCAAAAATTCACTTTGCATGCATTTGGCAAACTCATTACACAACTTATCATTAGTTGCTCCAAAAATGATATCGTCAACATAAATTTGAACTAGGAGCATATCTTCATTTTTGGATTTGATGAAGAGTGTAGTGTCAATCTTACCACGGGTAAACCCATTTTCTAGAAGAATACCACTAAGCCTCTCATACCAAGCTTTAGAAGCTTATTTCAATCCATATAAGGCCTTAGACAATCTATAAACATGATCTGGATATTTATGATTTTCAAAACTGGGTGGTTGTTCTACATATACTTCCTTATTAATATAACCATTTAGACAAGCACTTTTAACATCCATTTGAAACAATTTAAAAATTTTAAAAGTGGCATAAGCAAGTAGCATACGAATGGCTGCTAACCTAGCTATAGGAGCGTATGTTTCATCAAAGTCTATTCCCTCTTCCTGATTATAACCTTGGGCAACTAGTCTAACCTTATTCCTAGTTACTACTCCGTTTTCATCTTTCTTATTTCTTTATACCCATTTAGTTTCAATAATTGTATGATCATTAGGCCTAGGAACTAGGGTCCACACTCTGCTTCTTTCAAATTGATTAAGTTCTTCTTGCATGGAAATCACCCAAGACTCATCCTCTATGGCTTCTTTAATACTTTTAGGTTCTTCTTGGGACAAGAAAGTAGAATGACTCACTAGGTTCTTCAAGGAAGATCTTGTGGCCACACCATGAGATGGTTCACGAATGGTTCCTAATGAATCTCCAATCTCTAGGCAACTCCTAAACTTCATTTTCATTGTCATTATCTTTAGATGATTTATCATTTACTTATGAATTTTCACTTGCACTGTTTTCAATAGATAACTTGTCTAAGCATTTTCTAATGTCAATATCATCTTCATCATCTTTCTTAGAAAATGAATTAGATTCATCAAACACGACATGGATAGATTCAATGACAGTCAATGTTCTTTTATTGAAAACCCTATATGCTTTACTATTAAGAGCATAGCGTAGGAAAATGCCTTCATCAGATTTAGAATCAAATTTCCCTTGATGTTTATTATCCCTAAGCACAAAGCATTTACAACCAAAAACATGAAAATAGGAAATATTAGGTTTATACTTGTTCCACAATTAATAAAGGGTTTTATTAAGTGACAGTCTAATCAACACCCTATTCATGCCATAACAAGCAGTATTTATGGCCTCGAACCAAAAATATTTAGGTAAGTTATGTTCATTCAGCATAGATCTACCCATTTCTTGTAATGACCTATTCTTTCTTTCTACCACACCATTTTGTTAAGGGGTCCTAGATACATAAAAGTTATGTGATATGCCCTCTAGGTCACAATAATTTTCTATGCCTTCATTTTTAAATTCAGTGCCTCTATCACTTCTTATATGAGTTATCTTATAGTCTTTTTCATTTTGAATTCTCCTATAAAGCTTCGTAAACTATTGACATGATTCATTATTGTGTGAGAGAAATAATGACCATGTGAACCTAGAAAAACCATCAACAATGACAAAAGTATATGATTTACTATCAAGACTTTGCACGGAATTGGGACCAAACAAATCTAAGTGAAACATTTTAAGTGGTCTAGTAGTAGATATAAATTTCTTTTTCTTAAAACTTGATTTCTTTTGCTTACCCATTTGACATGCATTACATATTTTATCTTTTACAAACGATGTTTTAGGCAAGCCTTTTACTAAATCGTTTCTTACTAGTTTTGACAATAAGTCCACGCTAGCATGTCCTAAGCACTTATGCTACAACCAACTAGTTTCATTTATTGCAAAAAAATAGGTTACTTGTTGTGAAGCTAAGTTATCAAAAGTGGTAGTGTATACATTTTCATGGTGATCTATAGTTAAAAGCATTTTATGATTTGATTTACTTTCCACTATGCAATTATCATTTGCAAATGATACCTTATATCCTTTATCACACAATTGACTTATGCTCAATAAGTTATGCTTCAACCCATCAACTAATAGAACATTATCAATAACCAAGGAAGGATCCTTACGAACCTTACCTACGCTGATGATGCGTCCCTTTACATTGTCGTCGGTCATGTGCCGTGAGCACCTGCTATCCAGGTACCACCTGTCCTCGGAAGAGGACGATCTCAAATATACCTGCAAAATAGACTAAGTAACTAATGATGGTCCCGAAATTTTGTTGGGTAACTGGATCACCCTTAACTACCCACACATTTCTAATTTTTGCATACTTATTCCTAAGTGGATAATCAAATTGAATATGACCATTTTGTTTGCATTTAAAACATTTCATTCTACACTTAGTATCTTTAGGTGGGACTTGAGATTTTCATTCGTGTTTGAAATGTCCCAAGTGAAGATTAGGTCGTCTAACATTTTCAATGCCATTAAAACCTAGATCCTCTTTACTTAGAGAATTTATTTAGGCACCAAGTAGTTTTTCAAAATTGCGTTTGCCCTCTGTGAATTTAAAAACAATTTTGGAGCTATCCTCCAATTTTCTCTCAAGCTCAGCAATAGTCACATCTTTTTTCTCTCAAAATAAAAGCATGAGAGGTTTTTTGCAATTCCAAACAATTTTGACTAATTTTCACATTTCTTTTTCAAATCATCATTTTCTTTGATCATTTTATTCAACAGTTTAGATACACGAATATATTTAAATTGTAATTCTATAAACGTAGGCAAGCAATCAGAATCACAATCATCAGACGAATAATATGAAGATAAAGAACACGAGGACGATACCTCATCACCATGTGCCATCAAGCATAGATTAGCAACTCTGAGTCGCTGTGGTCCGGGTCTGAGTCACTGTTACTTAATTTATCCCATGAAGTGCCTGCTTTTATCGCTTTCTCTTTTTTCTTAGCCTCATTTTTTAGTAGTGGGCAGTCCGGCTTGATGTGCTCAACTTTGTTGCAATTGTAACACATGAGAGCATTTGATTTTTTTTTTCTTTTACTAGACTCTCTCTTCTCAGATGTAGACTCCCTATATATTTTGTATGACTTTCTATTCTTCCTGAAGAATCTGCTGAATTTCCTAGTTAGCATTGCCATATCATCCTTAGAGTCAGGTTCGCTGCATTTACTAGATGTATTAGTGGAGGTTTTCAATGTAGTCACCTTTTTCTCCTTATTATGTTCATTGAGTCTCTTATTTATGGCTAATTCATAGGTAATCGGGGGACCTATCAATTCATCTAGAGTTATGGCCTTAAGGTCTCTACCCTGAAAAATGGTCATAGCCTTAGCTTCCCAAACAAGAGGCAAGCCTCTAAGGATCTTCCTAATCATCCCATGTGTAGGATAGGTCTTACCTAATGCATGCAGTGAGTTTATAATGTGTGTGAATCTAGTGTACTTGCCTTGAATGGACTCACCGACATTCATCCTAAAGGCCTCATATTCACTAGTCAGCATATCTATCCTACTATCTTTCACATCCCTAGTACCCTCATATGTGACTTCTAACTTATTCCAGATTTCTTTTGCAGTAGCACATGCCATTACTCTATTAAACTTATTCACATCAAGACCACAATACATAATATTCATAGTAGTGGCATTTAAACTAACAGCTTTCACATCATCATCATTATATTCTTCCTTAGTTTTAGGAATTCTAGTTGTACCTTTTGTTTTCATGGGAACATAATTTCCCTTAGAGACGATCCTCCACACATTCCAATTTGTATTTTGAAGGAAGATGAGCATCCTCTGTTTCCAGAAGGTGTAATTAACACCACTGAAAATCGGAGGTTGTGTGGAAGATGGTCCCTAAAGGAAAGGGGTCACGGAGCTATAAGCCATCTAAGATCTTTTGCAAAAATAACTATTAGTCTATGCTACGTGGCTCTGATACCAAATATTAGCTTTACCGTGATCCCAAAAGGGGGGGTGAATTGGTATTTTAAAATTGATACCCTAGGTCAATATCCTAACAATAGTATTTTTACAACCCTAAAGTCAATCTAGTGCATGTAAATTAAATCAATTGTAATATGTAGCAGAAATTTAAATAGCACAATTTAATCAACCAAGCATGTACAAGAAAGCAGAAAAAGTCAGTGACACCCATAAGTGATATTGAGGTTCAGCAAATTGCCTACGTCCCCGCCTTGGCTAACAAATACAAGGATTACCACTATAATGCTCACTTAAACATGTGGAGTGGCACCTAAACAACTAGGTCAATTAGCACAGGGTTGACCTCAACCTTTACACAATCCTTATAGGGCTGGATTACCGCCCCCTCAGGCCATGCCTGGAATGTAACATTATTTTTCTCAACTGGTACAGTGATTATGCTTTCATGTAAAGCAAATATGTACCCAATACGCACAATCACATGCACATCAACAACGTGGATATAGTGTAAGTTTACTCATGCAAATAGTTGTGCTAACAACACTCAATATGGTATTATCAATGTAATGCTCAAGAGTGCTCAATACAAGAAATATCTTGGAATTTAAGTAAAGCACATTTCAATAGCAAATCAAGATTCCAAAGATATAAATAAGATATTCAAGCTAGTTCAAGAATATTTTCTTTAATGAAATAAACACACTACTAGTTTGAAAATATTTTTTCACAACAAAAATCAAAGCTATGGAAGTCTTACAATAATTATGCAAAGACCCCAAAGCTTGCTAGTCTATATCAACAATGATTTATAATGTGAAATCAATGGGATAAAACTAAACCAAACTCCCCCAAAATAATATCAATAATCACACAAGAAAATGTAAGTTTTAGCAAAATCTAGTAATCACAAGCCCACTATATACACTCTCACAGGCTCAAAATGTATCAAGGGAATGGACATTTGAGAGTATTTGGACAAAAAGTGTATTTTCAAAAGAGAGGATTTTTGGCTAATGAATTTGCTAATTAATTTCTAATCCTCACAAATGAGCCTATATAGGCAAGGTAAAAATTATAACCATTTGAGACTTGTTGAGAATTCTTAGAAAAGTTCCAAAATGTTTAAACACAATTAACCCAAAATAACTTGTATTTACCTCAGTTAAAACATTTTTAACCTGGCGAGATTCGGGTGGCTGAGCCATGGTTCGGTCTCCCGAATTGACCTAGTTATAAATGTCCTCTAAATTAGTTCAGTAGCCCGAGTTTCAGTTCGGTGGCCCGAATAAAAGTCAGAAACATTTCTTTGGATTTTTAGGTGCCCGGTCATAGGTTCGGTCGCCCGCGGCTTAATTTGAACTGAACCCCTAGTAGCCTGGGTTGGTGAGAGGTCCTTTTTAGATGGTTCAGGTACCCGTGGAAGGTATGCACAAAATGGTTCGGTCGCCCGAGAGCTAAAGTCAGCTGTTGACTTCTCAATAGCTCGGGCACCCCAGGAGTTTTGAACTCCTGGGGTTCGGTCGCCCGAGCTCTCTCAAAATCCTTAATAATATTCAATTAAGTACATTTTTAGCACTCCTGTATTTGTATGATATGAGTGCATGAGTGTTGGGACCTAGAGTCATACTAGGGTCTTACTGAGCTTACCATATATCCTTTACGCATGATATGCAGGTAATTATTACAGACCATATCACTAATTACTATTACATACCCATATTACATTAATTGAATTTGTAATATGAATTAAAATCTTCAGGGTCTTCATGTCTTGCTTCAAGTGTTATTCCTTGAGATGCTCATCTAAGCCTGCATAAACATTTGAAAACCATTAAATACCTAAGCATTTGTCATTATCAAATCGTGTGTGACCTATAAGGTCAACACCTACGTTTCATCCTTTATCTTAAAGTCTACCTTGATATTGGAATACTGATTAAAATACTTGATAAGACACGGAATACAATTCAGGATGGAAAGGCTAGAATGGGTTACAAAACACAAATCAAGATAGTAATTTTGGAGGTTGGCATTAGATTTATAGTGAAAATGTATAGAAGTGGGTGAAATATATGGGTTATGCTTGTTGCTATAAAAGGCTAGTTAGGGGTAAAAAAGCAAGTTTGGTGTGAAAGTAAAAAATTAGGGGTGTTTGCCCATTGATTTGATTCTCTAAGTTAACATCAAAAGTGCATAGCAATAGAGTAAGGGCTATTTCCTGTTAAACAAGCACAAAAACAAGGTAAGTAGACAGGTTTGAGCATTTCATTTGCATCCTTAATGAGATTGTATTATTTGATTGCATATTTGTTCATTTAATTTTAAAATTATTTAAATATTAAGAGTGTAGTATTTTAAAGAATGCCATTGTCAGGAAAATTCAATGAAGCATTTCAATATTTTCAAGATAAATAGGTCCAGTTGAATAATATTGATCACAAGCAGCCTGGGGCAGATGCCATGTCAAGTTATGGGTAAAATTCAGGGGCAATTACATCAGATATGTGATTGGCACTTTTTCCCTCAAAATTATTGGGGCATCATTGACGAAGCATGGGTTTCCTTTCCAAATTAAAATTTTAAAAATGATGAGTGAAATGGAGATATGGCAAAGTTGGGTTTCAAAGTATTGTCTGTTGATTCGATAAGGCACTGGTATATTTGAAGAGGGAAGTGCATGCATTTTCATGCATTGCATCAAATGAGATAGGAAGCCATTCACTTGCATTTTGTAAAAATCATGGCATGAGTGGAGTTAAGATGTAACATCATATCATGTACCATCATGTTCATATCATACATGTTTCTAGCGTAAATTTTGTAAATAGTGTTCATTCCAATTCTCATCCATTCAATTCATTTGTCTTTCATAAATTGGAATGGTGGGAATTTTACTTAGGATATTGGGATATTAGTTCCTAAATCCAAGTAATTCCTTTCAAATTATTCTATCTACTTCGAATATCTGGGACGTTGGTTTCCAAGTCTGAGTAGTTCCATTCAAGTTGTCTTGACTATCTCGGAAATTCGAATAGTCACATTCAAGTTATTTTGACTATCTTGTTAACTCGAATAGTTACATTCAAGTTGTTTTGACTATTTCGTCAATTTGAGTAGTCATATTTTAAGTTATTCTAACTATCTTGTTGATTTGATTAGTCATATTCAAGTTATTCTAACTATTTCGTTAACTCGAATAGTCACATTCAAGTTGTTTTGACTACATTTAATTTGTTCTGATTAACTCGTTAACTCGAGTAGTCACGTTCAAGTTATTCTGACTATCTCATTAACTCGAGTAGTCACATTTAGTTGCTCCGACTACATCATTAATTTGAATAGTGAAGTCTCAAGAAGCGCCGGGGGGGGGGGGGAGGTGAATTGGGTTTTAAAAGTTTCTTTTAACTTTCTTTACTAATTCACAACTTTTTGTAAGTTTATTAATCACTAAGATAATTTGAGTTATAATATCAGTTAAAAAACAATATTCACTTTTAAAACTTTAAGAATGAGTAAATCAACTTGATCTTGCAGCAATGTCAATTAACACCCAACCAATGAATTTAATTCAATCAACATAAACCAATGATTCACAATGTAATACTCTCAGCTTTTGAACAATTCAATCCTCTCAACAAGATAACCAAAACAAGATTCACACTAAAGAATGAATTTAGCAGAGCTTCTGAGATTCAGCGATTGAGTAACTCAAAGTAGAGTTAGATAAAAGCCCAATTTTAATGAAGCACAATTGAAAATTCCAACACTCTTCCAAAACTCAAATTTTAAATAAACTTTCAATTAACAAGTCTTGGGTGTTAATCAATCAACGTACTCCCTTATGGTTTCCGTAAAAAGTATTGATCAACCAACGTACTCCTGTTTGGTTTCCGCAATCCCAAAGTCAAATTAATTTTTTGTTTATTTAATATCCAATCCACATAATTTATAGATTTGAAATTAACAACCACGTAGTTATATATGTGCAAAGAATTAAAGAGAGTTTAGGGAAAGAGAGTGAGACCAAGTTTTTTAAGAGATTTGACTTATTCCCAGCCTACATCCTCGCCTTAGGCAAGACCACCTAAAGATTCCACTATAGCATTCCTTTACGGGTGGGACAAACCATTACAATTCTTTCTTTAGGGTCGAGCCCCCTCTCCGAGTGATACCCCACACTCGGTACAATGATCTAACAATCCTAAATGGTCAAGAAATCTCCCTAGCAGGAATCCCCTCTCGCTAGTCCAACGATTTAATAACCTGAACCGTCAAAAACAACAAGAAACAATAAGAGCCTTGTGTACAAGTAACACTCTCAAAAGAGCTGATTAGTACAATTTAAAAACAATATACTTCAATCAAATAACAATATGAAAATATGAAGCTTAAGTATATATATCACCAGGATTCTTTCTTAGGTTGAATAAATCAGTAAAAATGCGAAGACCCGTGAGCTTTTCTCAACAAAATCACAGCAAGTAATTCAACAAGAGTATAGGCAAGGTAGCTTTGAATAGTAGAAAGAATTTGATTGATTTTCTGCTTGTAGGTTGTTGGTGTCTTTGATCCTTGGGTTTAATCATGTATTTATAGATTTTAAAAAGTATTTTTTGTGTTGCCCAAGTTGCCTGGAGTATTCCCCAAGTTTTCGCAAAGTTTAGGGCCTAAGCAATCACTTTTGAAAACTTTTATTAGCTGTTAAAAAATAGTTGTTACGAGGTTTAGGCATATGAACTCACTGGGTTAGTTACCTAAAGTTGAAATTCAGTGTATTTTTGAAGTTAGTACAAGGTCAGGTGCCTCAGGTAGCAAGGGTCAGGCGCCTGAAGTGGTTTTGTCTACTGTTTAGGCGCTTGATCAGTTGCCTAAAGTTCTGTCAGCTTCGACCACCTTTTAGTATTTTGGTCATAACTTTTTCTACAAAACTTAAATTATAAGTTCTTGGTATCAATAGAAATCTAAGAGAAAATTACAAAACTTTCATGTTGAACACTTTTTAATATAAGGAGTTTTTGATAGATAAAAATACACATCAATGTAGATATATAAAAAATAACAAAATTTGGAAAATCTCATTTTGGTGCTTTTCATTCCAAAAATAATTTTAACCATTTTGAAATAACTTTTGACCTTATAAAAATATTTTCCAAGTATTTTAAAAGGTATCTAGGTCCAAGTAATTAACCTAAGAGTTTCATGAATCCATATTGAAATCGCTTGAAGTACTTATATAAAGACTTCTTAAGACTTTGACATTCTAAGCACTTAAGTCTTTATGATTTTCCATCTTTTGAGTCTATCTTGACTTCCAACTTCAATTCACTTTAAGCTTCATCAAATAATTTTTGAATCCATGCTTTAGTAGTATAAGCCTTATGAGATCTTCTTTCTTTGGAGTATAAGCTTTCAATAATCCTTGTGTGCACTTGACCTTGTATTCACATATTTGAGTCCTGAAATATCATCACTTAACCAAATACGTTAAGTTCCTCTGATTTGTTATCATCAAAACAAGATTTTAAGCCTTGTAAGGCCAACAAATAGTTTCATTTAAGTTGTTTTGGCTATCTTAGAGGGATAATGTCTTAATAGTTCCTAAATTTAAGTGGACCCATTCAAGTTATTTTGGCTATTTCGGAGGTATGTGGCATTGATAGTTCCAAAATTCGAGTAGTCACATTCAAGTTATTTTGGCTATCTCGGAAGCATGTGGCATTGATAGTTCCCATATCCAAGTAGTTGCGTTTAAGTTATTTTGGCTTTTTTAGAGGCATGTGGCATGAGGTCCCAAATATGAATAGTCGCATTCAAGTTGTTTTGATTGTCTCAGAGGCATGTGGCTTTAGTTCCCAAATATGAGCTACCTTCATGGTACATGGCATAGTTTCCAAACCCGTCGTAGTAATTTTTCCATAAACTAGGACAATTTACGCCTTACTTTGTAAGTTTGTTGAGTTGACGTAGATGGCATTCAACTTTGTAAATCCATGCATTGTCTTTTGTTGGGATTTTGTTATATAAGGTCCAGTCCAAAATTTATGTCTTTTGTATTTATAGATTTGTTACTATAGGATGCCAAGAGAGATAGATTTGCCTATTATCCTAAGGAAAGAAACCTATAAAAAGGGGTAGTTATAGACACCTCAAATTATTTAGGGCCAATATATACAAAATTGTACAGATTTTATTCCATAAAGTGGAGAAAATACAAAAAAAAAAAATGAAGTACGGGGAAATAAATGTTTACATTGAAAATGAAAATTAAAAAAAACAAAAAATGAAAAATAGAAATAAAGAAGTGGGCTAGTAGTCTTTGATTTCAAGATCAAACAAGCAAATAAAAATAATCATGTGTGGAAAATGTGCAAAAATTAGAGATAAATGGTATTTGATGAAATTAAGTATTGATTGATTAAATTAGCATTAAGCTAATTGAATCTCAAAGCCTATAAATAGAGGCTTCTGAAATTGAGTCGGGCATTCGCACATTCATAGAGATCATAAAGAAATCATACATGCAATTGTGAGAAAATTAGAGAGTTTTGATCGAGGGTGAGCTAGGGTGCTTGAGAATTGGAGATACTGTGAAGGAAAGGGAAGAATTTAGAGGAGCTTAGGCAGAGGCAGCTGGAGTTCATGAGTCAAAACTTAAATATTTGAGGACTATAGAAAAAATCAAAGAAGAATTGAAGGATTGACATTAAACCTGAAACCAGAGGAGTTGAAGACTAAGGTTGGCTTCATTTTTGTTTTTGAGTTTAATTATGCTTTTAAATTACACAAAATTTTGAAGTACAATTATTTTAAATGCCAAATTTCGACTCGTTGACCTATCCATGACCATTGGACTGGACTTGACCCATTAACCCAAGAACTATGTCCAATTTGGACTTGGATCCATTGACTGTTAACCCAACATTTAACCCAATACCCAAATTGAATTGGGCCCAACCCAATAAATTAGCCTAAGCCCAATACTGAGATTAGGTTCATCCCAACCCAGTAAATAATTCAAGCCTAGTTAGTCCAAGCCTTAAAGTATGGCCTAGTAGATAATTCAAGCCCAGTGTCCAAACTTAGTTTAGTTCAGCCCAACTTGGTAGAACCCGTTAAATAAACAACCCAAACCCATTTGAATGAAGCTTCTCTGATTAAGCCAGTTAGAGCCCATTTTAAGTCTAGCTCGTTTAGGCCCAATGAACTAGATTTATCCCCAAACCCAACCCAAGTAGGTAAACTCAGGTTAGCCTTGTTTAGCTTATAGGAAAAACTCAAGACATATTCTTGAGAAAATCCCAACAAAAATTGAAGAAAAAAAAAAAGGGTAAATAAAGAACACTCAAAAAAAAAAAAAAAAAAAAGGATAGAAACTCACTTCGATTCTGAGTTAGACCACCCGAGGCTCTCTGTTCGCACTTTTCCTTTTCTTGGTTCATATTTGCAAAAAAAAAAAAAGGAATGAGATTTAAGAGAGAAGAAGTTCATGCGTAAAGAAGAAAGGGAAAAGACAAAGGAAAATAAAGAAGAGAGTTTGCGAAAGAAAAAGAGAGAGAAAAGAATCAAAAGGAAAAAAAAGTGAAACAAAAAGGAGAGAGAATAAAGGAGTGTGAGAGAGAGAGAAGAAATTCATATAAGAAGAAGAAAGGGAAAAAGAGAGGAAAAGAAAGAAGGGAGAGAGTTTGTGAAAGAAAGAAGAGAGAGAAAATAAACAAGAGGAAAAGAAAGAGGAGAGAGGAAAAAAAGGATTTTTATATGGGAGATAGTGCGACACGTGTCACTATCCATATGGTGACACGTGGAACAACCAGAGCGATGTGTTTGAGGGGCGACGTGGAGCAATCTTGATAGTCCGATTTGTGTTTTCTCTGAACGGCTAGATTGCTGTGTTGTCAGCAATCCGTGTTAAATGTTTGGAGCCAATCATGGATATATGTATAAGATGTTCCTTTATGCTCCCTATGAAGGTGAGAAACCTTTACGATGAAATATTTTTTTGAAATATTGGGTTGATCTGGTAATTAACTTTGGGATTCTTTCCTATTCTAGAGACAATGTAGTTGTCTAATCATTATATGTGTACCTTGATTGTAGGAACAATAGCTTAATTATAGGATACCCATCTTTAAATGTACATTATGAATTCATTGAGAAAAATATAACAAAAATATTATTCTCAAACTGTGTTTTTCAAGTTGGTATCAGAGCAAGGTTTGTAGGACTTCTGCTCCATATCCGTTGGTTTAAAAAAAAAAAGTTATGTTCATCACTGAGAACAAAGTGTTCAATATCATATTCAGCAGCACAATGAACACTGCTCCACCCACATCCACGGTGGCACTGTCGCAGCTCTTCTCATGCAAGTGCTCGGGCAACTGCAGCACCTTTTTCAAGTGGAGGTCCTAGCTAGCGTTGAGGTGGTAGGTCACGAACATTTGCACTATCAAGATCTTGCGGAGGTTGTGCCAGTTGTCGGACATGGGAGACCATATACTTTTGCACGAACAGCTTCAATTAATTTGCAAACCCACAACTTGGGTTGACCAATCAAGAAGTGGGTGAATTGGATTTGCATGGTATAGCTTTGGACCAAAGTGGTGATAAACAATGCTTATGACTAGGTTTGAGAAGGTTTTCACTAGTAGAATTTGACAGGGTAAATTATAAGTGATGACTAATTTTTCATTTTTGAATGTCCTTGAATTTTGATTAAGCATTAAAAGTTCTAAAATGAGTTTAGGGTTGGATGGTACACAGTACTTACGTTGTTATGATTGAATCCCCTAAAGCTCAATTTTCTATGATGAACAAGATATGATAAACTTTAGATATTCATATTTAAACATAAAGCATTTAGATTCTCAAGCTAAGGAAGTCACCTTTGTCCATCGCAAGTGGATTTTCCAGAGCATGCTTTTGAGATTTTATTTAAGAGTAGATGATCTATGTTATTCATCTCATAAATAAAAGGTTCCACAAAAAAATTTCTATTGTAACCCTGAAATAGTCTAGTTAAGCCCTTAACCTTTACTTTGGACATTTTGGAGGAATGATATAGATTTATGTGGAGACAAATGTCTTATTAAAGCAGATACTTTTTGCATTCCTTTCTAGTCCTAAGCAAGCATGCTAGCTTATCCCTTGAGCTATAGCCAATGATATATGCAGTTAAAAGATCATATTGGATTTATCATTTGAATTTTTCATATTGGCTTAATTCTCTAAAGTCCTTAGTATAGTAAATGCATATACTAGGATTTGACATCTTAAGCACTATCCATTATTCAATCATTTAGTCATCACTATTCCTTTTTATTTTAATTCTTATTAAATAACTAATCCTAAGATCTAAGGAAAAAACTATTCTAAAAACTAAGTAATTCGTTTTGGTACATTCTTCCTTCAATCCTAAGGGGTTTGTTTTCTTGACAACCCATACTAGCTTCTTATCTTTGCCTCTAGCACCTCTAAATGGGCAAGTGTAACGAATGCACCATTTTCTTTCACAATATGAGCATGTTTTGTTTGAGGGATTTGACTTGTTAATCCTATTTTATAAAAATAATTATCACTATAGGATTTAAAAGACCCAAATCCTTTCTGAAAAAATATTTCTTTTAACTCTGACGGGTTTCTTTGAGTTATCATTTTCACTTGTCATTTTACAAATTATTTCAAAATAATCTTCCACTTTACTTTCTAGACTCGCAATTTTCAAATATTTTTCTTTTTCAAGAGTGGCATGATATTCCTTTAAATCTACTAATTCCTTTGCCAATTTTCAAAATAATATTCTTTTTAGACATTTTTACTAGAATCTTATGTACCTTAAATAACTTTTTATGAAGTTCTTCGTAAGATGGCATGCTTTCATCATTAGATTCATCACATGATTTATCACAATAATTAAATGAGGTAGATGGAGAAGTGTATACCTCTTCATCGTTTAATGTCATCAAGCAACAATTTGCTATTTCTTGATCACTTGAGTCCGAATCATCCCAAGTGGCAGCCTTTTTCTCGTCAGTTCCTTCATATGTATTTTTTAACTCTTCCCATATTTCCTTAGCACTTTGACAACTCATGATCCTATTAAATTTAGTAGTATCTAAAGTACAATACAATATGTTCATAGCACTAAAAGTGATTTGTATTAATGTAATGTCATTTTCATCCAATTTATTTTCTAGTTTGGGAAATTCTTTATTATTAACAATTTTCATAGGAACATAGTTCTCTTGAACAACCACTTTCCAAGCCCTCCAATCCATTGTTTGGATAAAAATGCGCATTCTTTGTTTCCAAGAGGTGTAATTAACACCACAAAACATTGGAGGCTTTGTAAAGGATTGACCATCACAAAATGAGGATACACCAATATATGTCATGTGATCTTTATACAAAAACGGTTAAGTTTATTGTAACCAAACTCTGATACCAATTGTTAGAAGAGGTGTAGTCCCAAAGAGGGCGGTGAATTGGGTATTGAAAAATTTAAATTAATGCTTTAACAATTTTAATCACAAATTAAGCATGTGATCTAAATGAGCAAATGCAATTAACAATCATAAAAAATATGAACAAATATAAATGTGCTTAATTTAAAAAGATTAGGGAAGAGAGAATAAAACTCGTATTTTTACAAGGTTCGACAATTCTTGCCTACGTCCTTTCCTCAAGCAACTTATTTTAGGATTCCACTCTATGCTCCATCAATAGGCAGAGAAACTTCTTTATTTCAGTAGGTAGAGAAGCTTTTACAATCTCTCCTTCAATAGGCGGAGATGCCTCCCTCCTTCACTAGGCAAAGATGCCTCTTTCCTTCAATAGGCGGAGTTGCCTCCCTCCTTCACTGGGCAGAGTTGCCTCTCTCCTTCAACAGGCGGAGTCACATTTACAATGTGGAATCAACAAAAATATATGTACAAAGAATGCTCCTCAAATGAGCGAATAAGTACAATGAAAATAGAAAGCTAATACACTTTCAATATGATTATGAAATGAAGCTCAAGGAGTAACTAGAAGGTCTCTCTTCAATGACTGAATTTCAAGAAAGATTTATGAGCAAGAGAGTAAATGTGCACTTGAAAAATGAACTAGAAACGCAATGTGCTTGAAAAAGATTTTCAATCAAGATAAAAAACTTGGATGTGTATAATGTATGTATTTCTCTCTTTTCTTAGGCCTAAAACAAGTTTGGAACCTTGTATGTATAGGAAAGATGGTCTACTAGCCGTTTTATGGCCATTTGGGCATTTAAAAATAATTTATCTTTTGAAAACTAGCTGCTTTATGGCTGTTGCAGCAATCTGCCTTGATTTTCGGTTGACAAAAATTGAGAATTCGATCGTCTGAATGTCCTGGAGATATCAGCCACGAGTACCCTTCAGTATTTGGGGCATAACCTTTGTTAGAGAACTCCAAATAGGGCGAACTTGGTATCAACTGAAAGCTAAGAAAAACTCCCACAACTTTTGTGTTGAACATTTTTTATGATGAGAAGTTATTGATCGATAAAAATTGCTTATCAATGCGGCGGCAAAAAAAAAAGGGGATTTAGAAAATCTTGTTTTGGAGTTTTTCATTCCAAAATAATTTTAACACTTTGAAATATTTTTTGCACATTTATAAAATGATTTTCAATGAAATATAGAGTGCCTATGGTCCAACTATGGTCACCTATGAGCTTCTTCACATAATCAATGAAAGTGTACTCATATGGTTGTAAAATACATGAAATAGATTCTTTAAATTCTTCAAGATTGAACTTCATGAGCTCCATAAACATCGCCATAGTCTTCAAGCTTGGTCTTAATATGTTCTATATTCATAGCCAAATAACATCGTCTTATACGCTTCATGACTTTCTAATTTGCATATTGTATTGTACTTAATGCCTTAATACATTAGATGCCTTGATTTGTCATTATCAAAATGGTATTAAGCCTTGTTAGGTAAACACTCACTGGTTTTGCATTATCCATGCTGAACCTCTACAATACCCTCTCCATATAGTTACATTGAGATAATCTCAATCTCCTAGAAGCTTTGTACCTAGGAATCTCCATCTTGAGAATCTTCTTGGACGCACCCAAATTCTTCATGTCAAATTCTTTGCTCAACATGGTTTTCAACTTGTTGACCTCAGTTATACTCTTCGAAGCAATTGACATGTCATCCACATAAATCAATAGAAAAATAAATGAACCATCATTAAGGCTCTTCATATAATCACAACAACAATATTCCCATCTTCTGTAGCCAATCCGGATCATGTAGGAGTCAAAATGTTTGTACCATTGCCTCGGAGACTACTTCAGTCCGTAAAGTGATTTTCTCAATTTGCATACCAAGTGTTCTTGTACAGGCTAACGGAATCCTTCTGGCTATACCATGTAAATCAGCTCTTCCAAATCACCATGGAGATATGCTGTCTTTACATCTATTTGTTCCAAATGCATATCAAAATATGCTATTAGACCCAACACTACCCTGATAGAAGTGTGTCTAACCACAAGGGAGAAGATCTCATCGTAATCAACCCCTTTCCTCTATGAGTAACCCTTTGCTACTATACGAGCCTTGAATTTTTCTCCTTTTTCTGATACTACTTCCTTCTTCTTATACACCCATTTGCATCCTATCGCTCTCTTCCCTTCAGGAAGCTCCATAAACTCCCACGCCTAGTTCTTATGAAGAGACTCCATCTCCTCCAACATAGCACTCATCCATTTACTTTTCTCTTGGCTGTGCACCACCTATTGAAAAGTAGTAGGATCCCCGCTACTAGTTATGAGTGCATAAGAAACCATATCATCAAAACCATACCTAAGGGGTGGCCTGATAATGTGCTTGAGGTTGTTTATAACTATACTGCGATACTACTGGTCTCCTGAGTTAGGACTCCCAGCATTCTAAACATTGTCATCTCTATTATGAGTCTCTAGATCCACTTGAATCACATGCTTATTGCTGCTGCAATTTCCTGGCACCTATTTCTCTTTGTCCTAAGTATGCTGCAACATGGCTTTCTCATCAAAAATCATGTCTCTACTAATCACCACCTTGTTTGCCTTTGGATCCCATAACTTGAAACCTTTCACACCATTTTGATACCCCAAAAAGATACAATGTCTAAACTTCACATCAAACTTCGGTCTCTCCTCACTAAAGACATGCACTTAGGCTAGATATCCAAACACTCAAAAACCAAAGTAGTCTCCCGCGCTGCTAGTCCAGACCTCCTTTGCTACTTTCCCATTGAGTGCTGACCTTGGTGATATGTTAATCAGGAAGCATGTCATATTTACTGCCTTTGCCCAAAATTTCTTTACAAGCTCTGCATTCAACATGAGACACTAAGCTTTTTAAGCTATTATTCGGTTCATCCTTTCCGCCATACCATTCTGTTGTGGTGTCTTGTGTACTGTGAAATGTCTCTTAATGCTATGCTACTCGCACAAATCCATGAATCTATATACTCAGTACTATTGTCAAACCTGAGGCATTTGATCTTCCTCCCGATCTAGTTTTCCACTTCAGCTTTCGATAATTTGAACTTGGCAAACATCTATGACTTGTGTTACATGAAGTACACCTAGACCTTTCGTGAGTAATCATCAATAAAACTCCCAAAATACATATGTCCTCCTCATGATGCTACCCACTCTGGCCCCCAAACATTTGAATGAATATAATCAAGAATTCCCTTTGTCTTGTGTGTGGCTGTCTTAAACTGCACCCTATCCTGTTTTCTAAGAACACAATGTTCAAATTCGAGGTGTAATCCCAAGAGGGGGCTGAAATGGGTATTTTAAAATTTTATGCACGGAAGCTTAATCAATTTTAAAATTGTTTTTACACCTCTTTCAATTGGTATTAGAGCTCATTCTAAAAGCTTCATACTCATTAGTGAGCATGTCTATCCTACTATCCCTAACATCTACGGTTCCTTTGTAAGTTATTTCTAACTTCTCCCAAATTTCTTTGGCACTCTTACAACCCAATATCCTATTAAATTCATTTGCATCTAATGCATAGTATAGGGCATTCATTGCACTAGAGTTGAATTTAATAAGCTTCATGTCAGTCTTATTCATTTCACTTTCTTCCTTAGGGACTTCTTTATTTTTAGTGAATTTAGTAGGCATGTAATTTCCTTGGACAACTATTCTCCAAGCCCTCCAATCCATGGTTTGTAGAAAAATTCTCATCCTTTGTTTCCAAAAGGTGTAGTTAACACCGCAAAATATTGGAGGCCTTGTGGAGGATTGACCTTCACCAAATGGTGACACACCTAGGTTTGTCATTTAGATCTTTGTGCAATTACTTATTAGGATTTATTGCAACCTAAGCTCTGATACCAATTGAAGCACCTGTAAATACACCTGATAGCACAATTAGATGTCTTGGTTTGTCATTATCAAAAATGAGATTAAGCCTTGTTAGGCCAACAATCTCTCCCTTTTTTATGACGACAGACAAAGAGCAAAATGAGGTTGCCTTGATAAGGCTCCCCCTCACAATAAACATAAACATAAAAAATAAGTAATGCAAAAATATTTGTTTAAGCTCATTTTTGATTAAATTCTCCCCTTTTCTAAAAAATAACTTCTCCCCCTTTTTACTTGGAATTTAAAAAGGTATAAAATTTTTTGCACTTAGTTAAAAAAATTTCTCCCTTTTACGTAGAAATCAAAAGTATTATTTTGAAATTGCATTTTGCTTATTATTCTCCCCCTTTGGACATCAGAAAAAAGATCGCAACAAAAGTTCAACATTATAATACAACCATGCAAATGGACAGCAAGAGCAAACATATGTTTTCCAACAACAAGCATGCAGTTCACAAAGATATGACCACCAACAATACGTGATAAGCATACATCAATAAGTTAAAGTCTGCCAATATGTAACATTTCATCACAACCAACATTCGGTAGCCAGCAAGCATACATAGTTAGCATTTCAACATAGAATTCATAATGGTTGCAAATAAAGCATATATACATAAATATCAAGAATCATACATAATTAAGTTGTTTTCAACCGAACAAGAAACAAAATAAGTACAATCAAGATACAACCGGTTACAAATAGTTTCGAATATCTCTCTCTCAAATAACTAGTAAGACTCTCATCTAGTCCTCATCGATATCATCTCCATCGGATGAGCTCTCATCCTCCTAATCATCATCTTCGTCCTCTTCCCTCAAACTTTCTTCCATCGATGCTTTTCCTTTTGATAAGGAAGCACTACCTGTGTTTCTTTCAATCCTTGCAAGACACTGATTGAAGGAACTAAAGTTTGAGTGAATATCTCGTTGCAGAGTATCAAATCTGAAGTCCATATGCTGGCGAAGATCACAAAGAGTTCCTAAGATGGAGGCATAATCAGAAGGAGCAGTAGCTGGACCAGCTTGAGCAGATGGCTCCTTATGGTGTGGATCATCTTGACGTGCATATTCACATTCCTCCTCTATGCGTACATTCACATCATCACGCGGAGGATGGCAGTATTTAGGGATCCAACCAAGTGCTCTATCTAGCTCATAACCCATTTGTTTGATTGTGGTATATGTGATTTACCAATTTTTTTTTTTTTTAACGAATAAAGTGGAAAGACAAGCAAGACCAAGATGTTCAAAAATGAGGTTTAGAGCCCCTCCATAAGGAAGAATAATTGCTCGGGTTTCCTCTTTGGCGATCATCCACTTGATGATGAGAGAAGGAAGATCTAGACGTCTTCCAGTATACAAGCACCACATCACAAAACAATCCAAATTTGACATGTGATCTGTAGACCTGGTCCTAAGACGGATGTTATAAGTGATGAGTAGGTGTATTTTTTTGGCTTCAAGAGTGAAATTTTTGTATAAAGAGGAATGCCCGTAATTATTGGTTGGCTTAGATAAAACAAGAGACAAAAATGATTGGGGAGTGAAATCGTGTTCCATTCTTCAAATGAGTCCTATTCTAGGACACTCAAAGTCTCCATAGCGAAGGTTAAACCTTGCAACAATGTTGCTGGGGGTGAGCGTAAAGGTTTTGGTTATGACTTGCGCAGTATATTGGTTACCTTCCCATCCTAAATTAGCATAGAATAGGTGAACTAAGTTTGGATATACCCCTTGGCATTGCTAAGTTACAAACCTATCCCAACCTAAATTAGCAAATCTACGAAGAATATTTGGAAAGTGTTCTTTCATAAAGGGTATGTCATGAATCTTACCTATTTTAGGTTCCAAAGATTGAAGATGTTCATTTTAGATTTTCTTAGCTCCTAGAGTCAAAAGTCATCTATGAATGAACTCAGTGTCATCTTGACCTGAGGAGGGAGTCTTTCGTGCAACGTTTATGTTTCTAGGCATGATTTTCATGTTGGAAAGTTGAGAAGTCGTGAATTTGAAAGGTAAATCGAAGATTTAGAAGTGAAATTAGATCATAAAGAGGTAGAATAGGTTGAGATGAACCCTCAGGTGAGAGAGAAATAGGGTTCAAGGAACTGAAGAGGTTAAAGTCAAGGTTTTTCCGTGAGGTTAAGTTTTTATATTTGTGCGGTTCGACCAACTGAACGGGCAATTCAGTCACTTGAACATCTTATATTTTAAAAACACCTAACACAGTAGGCATTCCGTTGATTAGAAGGGGAATTCAGTCACTCGAAGCACTTAATCCTCTCAACGACCAAGTTAAAATGGGTTCGGTCGATTAACCTTTACCCTTCGGTCACCCGAATGGTCTAAAGAACCCAAAACACTTAAGATAAGAGTATTTGGTTGACTAGACACTTCATCCGGTCGTCTGAATGTCCTGAGATTTGCTAAATTATTGGAAATTACCTCGAAATCCTTAAGTTAATGAATTAATTCTCCTCAAACAACTTCCCTAGCATGCAATAAGCTTAATTCATGTCTTATTAAGATGAAATGATCTTTTTGAAGGGGTTTTGCGAATATATTGGCCCATTGTTCATTCGTGTTCACAAATTCAAGATTGATATCCTCCTTTTGCACATGATCTTGAAGAAAGTGATGTATTATATCTATGTGCCTTGTTCTTGAGTAGGATATCAAATTTTAAGAGATGTTTATGGCGCTGATACTATAACACTCAATTGGCACATACCCATAATTCAATATTTAGTCCTTAACTTGTTGCTTCATGTTCAATACTTGAGCACAACAATTGCCTACGACAACATATTCAACCTCAATGGTAGACAAAGCCATATAATCCTATTTCTTGGAAAACCAAGATACCACAAAACTTCCTAGGAAGTGAGACGTACCACTTGTACTCTTGCGGTGAATTTTGCACTCGGCATAGTCCGCATCGAAGTAGCTGACTATTTCAAAGGATGTGTCCTTTGGATACCATAAACCTAAGTCTATAGTACTAGTCAAAAATTATAAAATCCTTTTAACAACTATTTGGTGTGATTCCTTAGGTGGTGCTTGAAATCTAGCACACCTTGTAATGACCTGCTTTTTCATGCCATTTTTTTTCCTTTAAATATATATATAAAAATATATAGCAAATCTCTTTGTATAACCTATTGAAAGTATCTCAGACCCCAAGGGAACACTAAGGAAACTCTGTTCACATTACATTCCTAAGCAGCGGTAAAGATAAAACTGTAAACAATATTTACAATACTAGAAATCTAAGAGTCCCAAAATATACATCACAAAGTACCTAGTGACATCATAAAAAACCATAGGATTTACCCAAACAACCAACACTTAGGAAACACTCACCCTTCAAAAAGGGTAGCGCAAGAACCTCTCTACCTACAAGCTTGATCTGCTCACCTAACTGGATTACTTGAAAAATGTTAAGTCACTGGGATGAGACGACGCTCAGCAAGAGAAGATATGTTATCACTAGTGTGTGGCAACTCAGTTACACATTTAATATACTAATGTAATACTGAAACTATAAAACTAATAGTCTAGTATATCGTGCAGATTACATTTATTATAGTTTAAAACACAACCGTATATATGAGTTTTCTAGTTATACATAATTCTAATATTATAATAAAACTACTGCTACACTGTAAATCTATATATATAGAAACAACTGTGATAAGACCCTGGAAACTGAATGTCATGATTTAACCCCTCATGACAGGATTGTGTAGCCTGTAGGCAGGACATAACTCTGGTTGGCCTACCAAGTAAGTCAATCTAAATCTCTACCAATCAACAATCTGGCCCACTGCAATCTCTCCGGGCATGACACTACTTTATCTCGTCAAACTGGCCACCTCAACCCAGCTCTCTGGGGAGACTGCAATCTTTCCCGGCACGGTAGACGGAATCCACACACTATCTGAGATATGTGGTTGCACTCTAATATGAAATAGCAACGGTACTGTGCTCTACTGTCTGAATTTGACTGAATATTTCCTTAGGGTCTGATACTATTTAGTACTTATATATATAATTATCTTACTATTTTTACCATGATATTGAAATAATCATAACATTTCAAAACTCATCTGCATAATCTGAATATCAGGCTAAATAACTAAATAACTGAATAATCTGAATATCTGGCTGAATAACTAAATAACTGAATAATTGAGTGTTATGGTTCTGTAGTCGTGACATTCTGAAAAATACTACAAATCATATTTTCTAGAAATTGCATATTGATATCTTTTGCTAGTATACTGTAAAACATGATATTTGTAAAACTGTATTAATACTTTACTAAATTGTTATGAACTCATGCCACACAATTAAGCAATTAGATTCTCATGCTCTAAAATCTGTAACTCCTACTGTAATAATAATAATAATAATAATAATATTCTAAAAAACTGAATAATAAGCTGATATATATATATATATATATATATATATATATATATATATATATACACACACATAATCTTTTGACATACTTTCTAAAATTCCTAACATAGCATATTTCCCTTACCTATTTGACTGGGAGGCTGGCCTCCACTTTACTCCACTCTCACACCCTTGGTGTACCAACCTCAAAAACCTGCATTTACATATACATATTCTCCAGTAAATCAATACACCCATAATTCCTAAAATTTCCTATTCATAAATTTCATTTACTATAATTTACCTGGGTAACAGATACTTGCTGGGGTCCTCAATCCATGACTATAGGGGTCCAAAACAACCTATTCCTAAAAATATAACACCCTAAATTTATTCTACAAAACACCAGTATATTTTCATGGTATACAAAATTTGGCCTAAAATAATACTGGTAATAATGAAAATACTAAAAAATCTAATCTTAATTTTAGGATGGTTTCCAAACTGCTCAAATCGAATTTTTGCTTCATTTAGGTTGTAAAGAAACTCCCCAGGATCATCGTGGTAGCTTCTGATCGTCGAACTAGGGAGAATCAAAGCCAGAAATCTAGAGAGAAGTGAGAGGATGTGTTTTCTAGAGAGAGAAAATGAGGGAGAGAAATTTTTTTTGTTGAAAAACCCATTTTTGCATATTTATAGGTGGCTGGTCTAGTGGCCTCATCAATGAGCCATGTCACCTTGTTGACGAGTCCATGAAGGCGGTTCATCAATGAAGATAATGCCCTTGTCGATGAATTTCAAGCCTTAAAAAACAGCCTCTCGGTAAATTCTCATCGACGAAACACGCGTCCACGTTGACAAGCCCAAGCAAATGATTCATCGACGAACGCGGAGGCCCTACTGTGTCCCCCTTTAAAATTCTTTTTCCTTCTCTTTTCTTTATTATTTAATTCCAAAAATTTTGGGTTATTACACACCTGCAAACGCTGAACATGATATCTGGCCTACTAGCCATTAAGTAGACCAGACTCCCAATCATATTACAGTAGTACTTGACATCTGTTATTGGCCTGGGTTTTGATAAAGAGAGTACTATCCATCTTTCCTCTCAAGATTTCATTTTCTAGCAGAAAGCCACTCAGTCTTTCATACCAAGCTCTAGGATATTGTTTTAAACCATATAAAGCTTTCGACAATTCAAACACATGGTTTGAAAAATGGAAATCTTTAAACCCTGGGGGTTGTTCAACATAGACTTCTTCATTTACGGACAACAATGCCATTTTCATCCTTTTTGTTCTTGTTACCCATTTAGTCCCAATGATTGAATGATCATCTGGTTTAGGAACTAACTTCCAAACTTTATTTCTTTTGAATTGATTTGGCTCTTCTTGCATGGCTAACACCCATGAATAATCATTGATTGCACCAATTATGTTCTTAGGTTCCTTTTGTGTTAGGAATGCAAAATGATCACACAAGTTCTTGAGTGAAGATCGAATTGACACCCCTCATGAAGGTTAACCAATAATTTGATCCCTAGGGTGGTTCTTCATGAGTTTCCATTATGTTGGCAATTCAGTGACTTCAACTTAATTTTGAGAGTCATCATGAGATGGTTCTTTAATTTCAATACTCGTTTCTTTGCTATCACGAATTGCCAAGTCTTCTAAACCTTTTCTTACCTCTATATCTTCATTGACAATGGTTTTAGAAGAGAAGGGGTTCGCTTCATTAAATGCTACATGAATAGATTCCATAACCAACATCGTTCTTTTGTTGTATACTCTAAAGGCTTTACTATTTAGAGCATATCCTAGAAAAATTCCTTCATTGGATTTTGCATCAAATTTTCCTAGGTCACCTTTGTTATTCAAAACAAGATATTTACAACCAAAGACATGGAAGTATGAAATGTTTGGTTTTTCTCCTTTACAAAGTTCATAAGGAGTTTTATTCAAGTTTTCCCTAATGGAAACCTTGTTCATGATATAACATGTGGTATTTATGGCTTCAGCCAAAAAATAGTTGAGTAGGTTATGCTCATTTAGCATAGTCCCAATTGTTTCTTTTAAGGATCTATTCTTTCTCTTAACAACTCCATTTTGTTAAGGTGTTCGAGGTGATGAAAAGTTGTGTGAAATGCAATTTTCATCAAAAAAGTTTTCAACATATTTATTTCTGAACTCTCCATCTTTATCACTTCAAATGTGTAAAATACCATAACCCTTTTCATTTGGAGTTTCTTACAAAAGTTAGTAAGCATTTTACACACTTTATCTTTGGAGGCTAAGTATAATACCCAACACCTAGGTGAACCTAGTGTAGTCATCTACTATGACAAATGCATATTATTTTTCTCCTAGGCTTTGTATTTTCGTGGGACCAAATAGATCTAGATGAAATAATTCCAATGGCCTACTAGTGAATATTAATTGCTTCTTTTTGAAGCTTGTCTTGGCTTGCTTTCCAAGTTGGCAAGCATCACAAATTTTGTCTTTTATGAATTTAGTTTTGGGTAAACCCTTGATTAAATACTTCTTAACTAACTTAAATATGAGATCAATGCTTGCATGTCTGTAAAGACCTGAAAATTTTGCTACATTTTTTTTTCTTTTTTTTTTTTTTCAATACTGCTAAAAATATTAAATTACTCTAATACTAGTAATAATATCCACAATGTCATCCCGGACCTAAAGTGGGTACCAGGGATACTTGTCCATAAATACATACTATCTATGTAGCGAAAAACATTATATACCTGAACCTTATATACAATACCAAAGTTTTACTATCTCCATATATATGCATGTGCATCCCCAAAAACCATATATCATCATAGGGATTATACAAAACACATCTCCCAGCTCAACACTTACCCTGAATCTAGGATTGTAACCACACCTCCTCTATCTCAGAGGTCGCTCTGCTCACCTGTTTGGATCTCTTGAAATGTTTGAATTCTGGAGTGAGACATCTCTCAGTAAGTGAGATAGAGTATCATCAATGTGTGGCAGCATAAGTTCTAGTGTGTTATAAATTTATATATATATATATATATATATATATATATCAAATGTAACTGATAAATCATGGAAATCTGTACTTTTAAACATAAGCATACTATATCATATTAAATTTCTGTAACATGTAAATCATCTATTATAATTGTATAATACTAAAATTTTCTCCTGGATGGATAGCTAGCCAATATCATGTATTACCCCCACATGATTGGGTTGTGTGCCCCATAGGCCTACCATGTTAAGCCAAAACTAACTCATCTATAAGTACGATTGGCTTGCCCATCCTAGTCTAGACTGCCAGGGGGCACACTACTCTTCTCTGGACTCAATCAACTATCCAATCACCAACACTCTATCTAAGAAGTGTGGTGGCACTAATCTGAACTGATAGATACGCTATTGTGCTCTAAAACTAAACTAAGCCATCAGGGTTCTGCTATCATATAGTACATTTCATAAATAGCTGTAACCTAACTCGTTTCATGTTTTCGTGTAAAATATGTCATATTAAAATTTATGAATAAACTATTATAAATATTTAATCACAACACTGGGCCGGCTGAACTGTCATGACACTAGGCCAGTTGAAATATCACGGCACTAGGCCGACTGAAATATCAAGGTAGTGGGCCAGCTAAAATATCATAGCACTATGCCGACTGAAATATCACGATACTAGCTTGGCTGATCTGTAATAGTATCTTGTATAATATCATACTTTTTGGGATGTCTCTGTCAATTTGAAAATCATTATCAAACTACATTTGTTTTGTATATCATAAAATACTCTGGTTTGTTTATACATACTGTAAAATAATCACACTCATGCCACACAATGTGTAATAACCCGAAAAAATTAGAAGGGTTCTTGTTGACGAACACAGGGGATTCGTCGACGAGGATATAAGAGGAGCTCATCGATGGGGATAGGTTTCATCGACGAGGAAATACCGAATGAGGTTTTTGAGGTAGTCTAAAATTCGTCGACGAGGGAGGAAATTCATCGACGAAATTCCTTAAGGACTCGTCGACTAATCCAACTCTATAAATAGTGAAAACCTAGATTTTTCAGCACAATTCTTGGCGCAAAAGGTTCTTTCTCTCTCTAAAATGCATCTCCCACCTTCTCTCTTTGATTCTAGGTCTGTTTTATGCCTAATCGATGATATGAAGCCACCACGACTCTCCTGGCGAAGTTCTCTGCAAGTTTGTTGGAACTGATCGTTGGTAGAGTTCGTCCCAATCTCAGGGTAAGACATTTTATTCGGTATTGGTCTTTCCCTTAGTTATAAGAAATACAATACACGAAGAAATACTGATGTTTTTTTTCTAGGGGTTGTTGTTTTCAGGGTGTTGAGTGAAGAACCCTGTGGGTGTAAGGCTAGAGTTCAGTGAGGGACCTTTCAAAGATAAGGTAAGGGAAATATGCTATGCTAGGAGTTTTACAATATTAATAGAGATTCTACATATATATATATATATATATACCAGCTTATTACTTAATTTTTATAGATTGAGTTTTAAATACTTGTGTGGCCCGAGTAGATATGTATTTGATGAAGAACTTATACAGTTTTTACAGTATATCATACTATACAGAATACACAGATATAGACAGTATATTACAGATATTTATTCAGAAAAGTATATTACAGTTTTACTCAGATCAATATGTTATAATTTTATATAGATCAATATATTACAGATATTTATTCAGAACAGTATATTACAGTTTTACTCAGATCAGTATACTACAGCTTTATTCAAAACAGTATATTCAGCATTTACAGTATGCCATGTTTCCTATTACCATAACATTCAGAGTATGCAGACAGAGTATATAGACATACTATACAGACAGATATACAAAGATAGCATCAAGATGCTACAGATATATGATACAGAAATTATAGTATTTACGGTACAGAATGATAGCATTATGGTAATTTTGGAAACATGATGAAAACAGTAAAATTGTATATATATATATATATATGTATGTATATATAGTATCAGATTCCTGAGGAATGATTACAGGCAGATACAAATAAAGAATGCAGAGCATGGTACCGTTGCTATATATAGATAGAGTGCAACCACATATCTCAGATAATGTGTGGGTACCGTCAAACTGTGCTCAGAGAGGATGCAGCTCCCAAGTTCATTGGGTTGAGGGGGCTAGTTTAATGAGGTAACAATCAGTCCCATGCCTAGGAGAGTATGCAGTTTGGCCAGTCTGAGGTAGTGTAGAGTATATTGACTTATCTTGAGGGCTGACCAGATTAAGTCCTGCCTACGGGCCACACAACCTCGTCATAAGGGTGAATCATGACATACAGAGTTCCAAGGATAAAGCACAGTTATGTATATGTATACAGTTTTACAGTATTTGATGAGTATAGTATGATATTATCAGTATAAAAAGTAAAAAATACAGATGATACAGTTATATTTTAAATTGTGAAAATGATGGACATGCTTCACAGATTTACTATTTCATTATAGTTCAGTAGTTATTTTAACAGTATGCAACTTAGTTGATACACACTAGTAATAGCATATTTCCACTTACTGAGCATCGACTCACCTCATGACTTTAACTTTTTTCAGGTGAGCCAGCTAGGCGAGCTGACTAGGCTCACGGATAGAGAGTTTATTTGATTACCCTAGATTAGAGGGTAATTTGTGCAGGGTTTTGTGTTTTGGGATAGATATTTTGGAGAGAGATGTATTATATAGTATGGTTTGGAAATAAAGATCTCTAGTATTGTATGATGTGTATGGATGTATAGAATAAATTTTCGCTGCATAGGTATGATTTGATATTCAGATTTACGCCGATGCCTTCCGAGGCTTGTGTTCCATAGCAGGGGGTATCAGAACAGTTAATATATATATATAAAAAAAAATTATGTAAATTTTGAGGTCGTCACAATTTAGTATTAGAGCCTAGGTTGCTAGGTTCTGCAGACTTTAGAGTGCAGCAGGAAACAATACCAAGATATAGGAAAAGATTTTAAGGTTTTGTTTTGTGATCTAGATACAAGATTCTGTGGTGGTTTCTGTGTTTTTCCTGGGGTGACGACTTCAGGAAAGCCATAGCAAACTATCGACGAGTTATGTATTTAGGTTATGGGATGTGATTTGGTGTTAGGATCAGGAGGGATGGTTAATAGAGAATTTAGTGTTTTAGTTGAATAAGTTGGGTCTGTAGGAAAATAGAAATCTAAAATGATGTTCTATGTGTTTGCAAGATGGACCCAGGAGGCAATAGCGCTCACACTAGTGGGGATGATGGTGCTGGTCCTTTTGGCGTAGCAGACAGGGATTCAGATGATGTGCTACGTAGTGTGTCTTAGCAAGTTATGGCTAAGATTGCATGGACCTCTAGAGAGCAAGGAGGTCCATCTTCAGCTTAGAGATGTACCATAGAGAAATTTATGAAGATGAATCTGTTGGCATTTTTAGTACTTCATTGTACCAACAAGCAAAGAGTTTTATATGCTATGTATAGGCTAGCGGGGGAGGCCGAGAGATCGTGGTCAGCCACCCAACTTTTGGAGGAGCAGAGGGCTATACCAGTGCCGCTGACCTGGGCTCAATTAAGGGGTGTGTTCTCCGATAGATATTCCCCTGCCACAGTTCAGAGAGGCTCGAGTACAGGAGTTTTTGAGCTTGTCCCAGGGATCATTGACTGTCCAGCAGTATGCGGTGAAATTTATCGAGCTCTAGCGTTTCTGCCCATATATTGTCCCCGATGAAGTGAAGAAGACCAGAATGTTTGAGAGGAACCTTGGGCTGGATATTTACAAGCAGGTGGCAGTACTAAGGGTCCAGGATTTTGCAGAGTTGGTTGACAAGGCTAGTATAGTAGAGGAGAGTCTATCTAGAGAGACGAAGACATAGAGTCAGAAAAAGAGGATTGCGCCGTCAAGTTTTCAGGCGGGTCCCAGTCAAGGCCCTTGGAGAGGAGGTAAATATGGCAGAGGCCAGAGGCAGATAGTAAAGCATGAGGAATTTTAGGGTGGATATCTTCCTGCTATTTGTCCTAGATCTAGACAGAGACATCCTGGTGAGTGCTGACTAGGGAGAATGTCTGTTATTGTTATGGGAGGCCCAGCCATATAACTCGATCATGTCAAATGCTTTCGAATTATGCACCAGATCCTAGAATGTTTCGAGGTGGATATCAGGCACCTTGCGGAGGTCAGCAGAGGAATACTGCACTGGCGAGGGTCTATGCATTGATGCCAGGAGAAGCTAAGATGGCTAAAGACGTGGTCACAGGTATCATTATTGCTTTACCATATAAAATTATTATTATTTTTTTTATACAGGTGTCATTCACTCTTTTATATCGACGACATGTAAAAATGACTGAAGTAGAGACACAGCCATTAGACGTAGAATTATTTGTGGGTACGCCGATGATAGGATCTGTAATAAGATGCAGGAAAGTGTTTCGAAATTTCCTAGTGAGTGTTCAAGAGAGAGTACTACCCGTGGATCTCGTGGTGCTAGATATGCAGGGTTTTGATGTGATATTAGCCATGGATTGGCTAGCAACTTATCACACCAATACTGATTGTCATTAGAAGGAAGTAATTTTCAGACCCCCGGGCGAGCAAGAGTATAGATTCATAGGATCACGTGTACGTGCGTCACCATAGCTGGTGTTGGCTATTCAGGTGAGGAGGCTGCTGCAGGGTGGTTGCAAGGGGTATGTCGCTTACCTAAAAGAATTTCCAAAAGAAGAATTGAGACTAGCTGACATACCAGTAGTGAGTGAGCTTCCAGATGTATTTCCAAAAGAATTACCTAGTTTGCCACCTGATCTTGAGATTAAGTTCACTATAGACCTGTTGCTGGGATCTACGTCAGTATCTAAAGCACCATACCATATGGCTCCAGTCGAGTTGAAAGAACTGAAAGATCAACTACAAGAGTTACTAGATAAGAGTTTTATCAAGCCCAGTGTGTCGCCCTGGGAAGCACTAGTTTATTCGTGAAAAAGAAAGATGGAACCATGAGGTTGTACATCGATTATAGGGAGATAAATACACTGACAGTTAAAAATAAATACCCTCTCCCTAGGATCGATGATTTATTTGATCAACTTCAGAGGACCCAGGTTTACTCTAAAATTGATCTGTGGTCAGGCTACCATCAGGTGAAAGTTAGAGCAGAAGATATTTCGAAGACCGCATTTTGTACTAGATATGGGCATTACGAGTTTTTAGTAATGCCATTTGGGTTGACTAACACACCAACAGTATTTATGGATCTAATGAATCAGGTGTTCCATCAGTATTTGGACCAGTTTGTGGTTGTGTTTATTAATGATATGCTGGTCTACTCAAGGAGTTTTGAGAAGCACAAGTATCATTTGAGGCTGGTGTTGCAAATATTAAGGGAAAGAAAATTTTATGCAAAATTCAAGAAGTGTGAGTTTTGGTTAAAACAGGTTACTTTTCTTGGCCATGTGATCTCTAAAGCAGTTGTATCAGTTGATCCAAGTAAAATAGAAGCAATGGTGAGTTAGGAAAGGCTAGGAAATTTTCAGGAAGTCAGGAGTTTTCTGGGATTAGCAGGTTATTACTGGCGCTTTGTGGATGATTTCTCCAGGCTATCAAGTCCATTAACACGACTTACGAGGAAAAATATAAAGTTTGATTGGACCGATGACTGTGAGTAGAGTTTTCAGAAGTTAAAGCGGTAGTTAGTTTCAGCTCCAGTATTAGCTATTCCATCAGGGGAAGATGGGTTTGTAATATACAGTGATGCCTCTTTGAAGGGTCTTGGATGTGTGTTGATGCAACACGACAGGGTTATTGCATATGCGTCTAGGCAGCTTAAAGAATATAAGAAGAATTATCCTATCCATGATTTAGAGCTTGCTGTGGTGGTGTATGCTCTAAAGATTTGGAGGCATTACTTATATGGTGGAAAGTGCGAGATTTTTATAGATCACAAGAGCCTAAAATATTTCTTTACCCAGAAAGAATTGAATATGAGGCAAAGAAGGTGGCTAGATCTTATTAAAGACTATGATTGCACAATTAGTTACCACCTAGGAAAAGCAAATGTAGTGGCAGATGCTCTAAGTAGGAAATCAGAGGGACCTGTACTAGCAGTCATGGAGATTCAAAACTCAATTTTGATGGATTTGGCAAGGCTCAACATAGAGTTAATAGAAGAGAGTCCTCAAGAAATCATTGCCAGGCTAGTGGTTCAGCCTACGCTATACGAGAGGATTAAAGCAGCTCAGGGTGATGATGCAGAGTTAGCAGAGGTGATGGCTATAGTGCGGGATGGTCAAGGAGAGGAGTTCAGCATATCAGATGATGGAGCCCTATGATTCCATGCTAGGATCTATGTTCCTGCAGATACCGAGATCAGGAGAACTATATTAAAGGAGGCTCACAGATCCCTATACACTGTACATCCAGGTAGCACTAAAATATATCGGGATCTATGGGAGTACTTTGGGTGGAGTCAAATGAATAGAGAGATAGTTGAATTTGTACAACAGTACTTGACGTGTTAGTAGGTTAAAGCTAAGCACCAGAGGCTAGCAGGGTAGTTGCAGCTGCTATTTATTCCAGAGTGGAAGTGGGACCACGTTTCTATAGATTTTGTTACGGGGTTACCACTAGTGCGACAGGGGTTGAGTGCGATTTAGGTGGTTGTTGATCATTTTACGAAGACCGCTTATTTCATCCCTATCAAAATCTGTTATTCCATAGACCGGTTGGTGGAGATTTATGTTTAGGAGATAGTTCAAGTTCATGGGGTACTGGTATCCATAGTTTCAGATCGAGATCCTCGGTTTACTTCACGATTCTGGAAAAGTTTTCAGGAGGCTATGGGTACATAGTTAGCTTTTAGCACTGCTTTCCATCCCCAGACAGATGGTCAGACTGAAAGAACAATTTAGACACTAGAAGATATGCTTCATGCTTGTGTGCTTGCCTTTATGTCGTTAGTTGAGTTTGCTTACAATAATAGCTATCAAGCTAGCATCGGCATGGTACCTTATGAGGCATTATATGGCAAGAGATGTCGTTCTCCTCTTTTCTGGGATGAAGTAGGTGAAAGGCGAATTTTGGGTCCAGAGATAATACAACAGGCATCTGACAAGGTCCGATTAATTAGAGAAAGAATCAGTACAGCACAAAGTTGGTAGAAAAGCTACGCAGACACTCGCTGCTGAGAACTAGATTTTGATGTGGGAGATCGAGTATTTTTGAAGATAGCTCCTTTGAAAGGAGTTATGAGGTTTGAAAAGAAGGGCAAGTTGAGCCCTAGGTATATTGGCCCTTTTGAGATACTAGAGAGAATAGGGTTAGTTGCCTCTAGGCTAGCTTTGCTGCCAACTTTAGCTTGAATTCATGACCTGTTTCATGTTGCTATGTTAAGTAAATACATCTCAGACCCGTCCCACATAATCAGCTATGCATAGATAGAACTCAAGGATTCACTAGCTTATGAAGAGACGCCAGTACATATTTTAGACAAAAAGACACAAGAACTACGTATTGAAGAAATTCAGTTCATAAAAGTTTTGTGGAAAAATCATGATATAGAGGAAGCTTCTTGAGAACTCGAGGAGCAAATCAGACAAAGATACTCGTAGTTGTTTCAAGAGGTATTAAGGTAATCAGGTAAAGTATAATAGTTAGATAAGTTTCTTTTGTAGGTACATATATGGATTCAGTGAGTAGATAGTTTCAGTTTTATATATGTAATCTCCTAGAACATAAAATGTAACTACGGTATTCCTCCGCCATAAGTGAGGGCAAGTAATAAAATAAGTAGACCATTTGCCTATATAGGATGATAGATGATGATACAGATAGTAAATTTTGAGGAAGAAATTTTAGAAGGAGGGGAGAATGTAATAACCCAAAAAAATTAGAAGGGTTCTCATCGACGAACACAAGGGATTCGTCGATGAGGATATAAAAGGAGCTCGTTTACGAGGACAGGTTTCATCAATGAGGAAATACCAAGGCAGGTTTTTGGGGCAGTCTGAAATTCGTCGACGAGGGAGGAAGTTTATCGACGAAATTCCTTAAGGACTCGTCGACGAGATGACGTGTCTCGTCGACAAATTTGACTCTATAAATAGTGAAAACCCAGATTTTTCAGCACAATTCTGGCACAAAAGGTTCTTTCTCTCTCTAAAACGCATCTCCCTCCTTCTCTCTTCGATTCCGTGTCCGTTTTATGCCGGATCGATGATCTGAAGTCACCACGACGCTCCTGGTGAAGTTCTCTACAAGTTTGCTGGAGCTAATCGTTGGTGGAGTTGGTTTGGATTTCATCCCAATCTTAGGGTAAGGCATTTTATTCGGTATTTGTCTTTCTCTCAGTTATAAGAAATACAAGACACAAAGAAATACTGATGTTTTGTTCTAGGGGATGTTGTTTTTGGGGTATTGAGTGGAGAACCCTGTGGGTGTAAGGCTAGAGTTCAATGAGGGACCTTTTAGAGATAAGGTAAGGGAAATATGATATGCTAGGAGTTTTACAATATTAATAGAGATTCTACATATATATATATATATACTAGCTTATTACTCAATTTTTATAGATTGAGTTTTAAATACTTGTGTGGCCCGAGTAGATATGTATTTGATGAAGAACTTATACAGTTTTTACAGTATATCATACTATACAGAATACACAGATATAGACAGTATATTACAGATATTTATTCAGAAAAGTATATTATAGTTTTACTCAGATCAATATGTTATAGTTTTATATAGATTAGTATATTACAGATATTTATTCAAAACAGTATATTACAGTTTTACTCAGATTAGTATACTACAACTTTATTCGAAATAGTATATTCAGCATTTACAGTATGCTATGTTTCCTATTACCATAACATTTAGAGTATGCAGACAGAGTATATAGACATACTATACAGACAGATATACAGAGATAGCATCAAGATGCTACAGATATATGATACATAAATTATAGTATTTACAGTACAAAATGATAGCGTTATGGTAATTTTGGAAATATGATGAAAACAGTAAAATAGTATATATATATATATATATATATATATTTATATATATATGTATGTATGTATATATAGTATTAGATCCCTGAGGAATTATTACAGGCAGATACAAATAAAGAATGCAGAGCATGGTACCGTTGCTATATATAGATAGAGTGCAACCACATATCTTAAATAGTATGTGAGTACTGTCAAACTGTGCTTGGAGAGGATATAGCTCCCTAGTTCGCTGGGTTGAGGGGGCCATTTTGATGAGGTAGCAGCTAGTACCGCGCTTATGAGAGTATTCAATTTGATCGGGCTAAGGTAGTGTAGAGTATATTGACTTCTCTGGAGGGCTGACGGGATTAAGTCCCGCCTACGGGCCGCACAACCCCGTAAGAGGGGTCAAATCATGACATACAGAGTTCCAAGGATAAAGCACAGTTATGTATATGTATACAGTTTTACAATATCTGATGAGTATAGTATGATATTAGCAATATGAAAAGTAGAAAATACAGATGATACAGTTATATTTTAAATTGTGAAAATGATGGACATGCTTTACAGATTTACTATTTCATTACAGTTCCGTAGTTATTTTAACAGTATGCAACTTAATTGCCACAAACTAGTAATAGCATATTTCCACTTATTGAGCGTCGACTCATCCCATGACTTTAACATTTTTCAAGTGAGCCAGCTGGTGAGCCAGCTGGGCGAGCTGACTAGGCTCGCAGATAAAGAGTTTATTTGATTACCCTGGATTAGAGGGTAATTTGTGCAGGGTTTTGTGTTTTGGGATAGATATTTTAGAGAAAGATGTATTATATAGTATGGTTTGGAAATACAAATCCCTGGTATTGTATGATGTGTATGGATTACGTTTCTGCTGCATAGGTATGATTTGATATTCAGATTTACCCTGGTGCCTTCCAAGGCTTGAGTTCCATAGCAGGGGGTATCATAACAGTTAATATATATAAAAAAAATGATGTAAATTTTGAGGTTGTCACACAGTGAGTGTTGCCCTATAATATTCTAACTATCTAGGAAAAACATATTTTTGCTGAAAACTGATATTAATTCTGTTTCTAGAGTTTACTTAATCCCCACATTAGATTTTCCAAAACATACAATAATTCAAAAATTCCATTCCCATATACCTAAATATCCAGAAAATCATATAAATATTTTCTATAATAAAATACTGTATTTTGAATCAGTAAATTTTTAAAAAATACCTGACATAATCTATCCTCTTACCTGATTCCTGAAGAAAAGCCTGTAGGGATCCTAAAATTGTGCCTGCGGCATACACACAAAGCCTTATAAACATAAACCCTAATTTAATCAACTCAACCCCATAATAATAGCCATTTAACACTCCCCAAGCCCACTCATTCAAATAATTAACTAAACTTGAAAAAAATAGCTTCCTTACCCTAATTTTGGAGTGGTGCCTGGAATGCTCAACCAGCCAATCAGCCCCTATTAAAGTACGGAGAAACGTCGTTAGGTTCTCGAAATGATGTTTATTAGCTGATTCAGGCTTGTTTCGGAAGAGAAATCAGAGAGAGAGAGAGAGAGAGAGAGAGAGAAAGAGTTTGATTTTTAACAATTGAAATGAACTTAAACCCTTTATATAGAGCTGTTGGCGCAGGGGAAACTATCGATGGTGTGGAAACCCAAAGAATTATAGTATTAACTAATAAAATAAAAAAGGAAAAGAAAATTTTAAAAGGGGAAAAAGTAGGGTTCGTTGACAAACCCTCCATCTTCGTCAACGAACTCCCTATTGGATTCGTCGCGCGCCACGTGTCCCATCGATGAAAGATTACCGAGACCAGTAATTACAGGGTCTGAAATTCATCGACGAAGGTTGTGAGTTCATCAACGAACTCCCTTCTTGGCTTCATCGACGAAGTGATGTGTCTCATTGACGAAGGCAAGTGTATAAGTATGCTAAACTCGGATTTTTAGCGTAGAAAATTTTCTGTAGCCCTTTTTCTCTCCCTCTAACTTCATCCCCTTTACCTTCTCTCTAGCTTTCTAGCCTGGTTCTTCACCGGTTGAACAATCGGAAGCCGCCACATTACTCCTGGGAAGATTCTCTTCAAATCTGCTGAAGTAATTTGTTCGTTAGGCCAACTTAGGCACCATCCCAACTTCAGGGTAAGTAGATTATTTGGGTATTTTAAGTATTACTAGGTTGATTTGAGTTAAGATTTTGTATTCTATGAGAATATACTTGTGTTTTGGGGAATAAAAACTAGGGTATTATATTTTCAGGAGTATGGTGTTTTGGGACCCTGCAGGTAAGGGTGAGAACCCTAGTGGGTGATATTTTAGGAACCCAGGTAAAATGATGCATGGTGTATAGTCTAAACATTGTGCATATGTGGATTTGGGGAAAAATGTATGTGATAATTATTTAGGTGAATTCAGTTGTTTGATTGGGGAATTATATGTGTATTATCTCAGGATATTGAAATGATAAATTCCGCATGCGTGAGAGTGTAAATAAGAGTTAGTGCTCAGATAGTCAGGTAAAGGAAATATGTTTTGATAAGAATTTTAGTATAGTTATCAGCAGAAATTACATGTTTTATCAAATTATTGCTATTCAGACTATAAATATTTGTATAGCAAAAAAATACAGATTTCGAAGCATGTGAATCTATTTATTTAAATCGTGTGGCATGAGCTCATAGAAGATTAGTACAGTATTTATACAAGTTACAAATACCATTTTTACAGTTTATTAGTAGAAAATGTCAGGGAATATATATGCTCTATAGAATGATAAATTTTCAATATTCATACAGATAGAAATTTTACAGAATATTCAGAACCCTGATTTATATAATTGTCAAGATACCATGATTTACAATATACGTATAAAAACATGTATTTTCAGCATTTTTTCAGAATACCATGATTTCAAAACCATAACACCCAGATTCTCAGATACTCGGACATATATTCAAATATACAGATATTAAATATTCAGTCAGTTATTAAGATTTTTAGATAAGTTTTGTAGTGTTATGGTTATTTCAAAATCATGGTAAAACAGTAATATAGATATATCAGTCACATAGTATCAGACCCTGATGAACCAGATTCAGTCAGCAGAGTACGGTATCGTAGCTATTTTCAGTTCAGAGTGCAACCACATAACTCAGATAGTATGTGGATTTTCAGCAGTCGATCGTGCCTATGTTGTTGATAGGCTTCCCATCAGTTAGGGTTGAGGAGGCCGATCTGACTTTTGGAGTTCAGTTGACTTATCTTGGTTGGCCAGCTAGTGATAGGTCCCACCTTTGGACCGCACAACCCTATAATGAAGGGTTAATGACTTTCAGTTATCCATCCGGGGAATTTTCTCAGTTATTATAAATATTCAGATTTACAGAAACCATAGACATACCTATAAATACTAGAAGTATTATGAATTGAATATTCAGAAAATGAGTTTATGTTAAGCAACATAGGTATGAGCTATATTGTAATATTTATACGTGTTTTCTCAGATTCAGTTATTTATGATATTTCTAAATTAGATTTTGAAAATATGTAAACTCACTTGCCACATACTAGCAATAGAATATTTCATCTTACTAAGTGTTGTCTCATCCCAGTGATATAACATTTTTTAGGTGATCCAGTTAGGTGAGAAGATCAGGCTCGAAGATAGAGGGGACTACAATACTACCCTATTTGTAGGGTGAGTATTTTGGGAAGTCATTTTTGAGTAGTCCCTAGGTCTAGATGAGGGTATTTTGGGGTATGGTTGTGTATGCATATTTTGAGAAACATTCTAACACTCTGGTATTGTATATATTGATATGGTGTTATGTATTCCGCTTCCCGCTGCATAGGTAGTTTATTGTGTCTTAGGTTCCACGGGTCTTACCAGGACCATGATGATGGTATGATTTATATTAAAAGATATCAGAGTAGTGAAATTTCACAGTATATATTTATAAAGGAAAAAAAAATGGCAAGAAAAATTAGGTCGTTACAATTTGGTATCAAAGCCTAGGTTGCTAGGTTTTGTAGACTTTAGAGTGCAGTAGAAACAATACCAGAGTATAGGAAAGGATTTGAGATTTGTTCTGTGGTCTGGGTACAGGATTTTCATGATGGTTTTTGTGTCTTTCCTGGGGTAATGATTTCAAGAAAGCCATAGTAAACTATTGTCGGGTCGTGTGTCTAGGTTACAGGATTGAATTTTGAAATAAGATCAGGGAGGGTAGTGAATAGTGAATATGAGATTTCGGTTGAATGAAATAAATTAGATTGGTACTGGAGATAGGGTCCTTAAATTGTATTATTTATCTTTTTAGGATGAATCTAGGGAGCAGTGGTACAAATGCTGGGAGTATAGAGCAAGACCTTCCAGTATGGGAGGTGGAGATACTGATGCAGTATTACATAGCATCACCCAATAGGTGATGGCTGAGATAGCCAGGAGCTCGGGTGAGCGTAGCTGCACGATCGAGCAATTTACATAGATGAAGCCCCCATTTTTTCTGGAGGAACTGACTTGATTATGGCTGAAAATTGAGTCCAAGACATTAAGGAGACATTGGCAATGTTTCCATGTACAAATGAACAGAAGGTAGTATTTGCAACGTTCAAACTGACAGGAGAGGCAAAACGCTAGTGGAGTTCAGTAAAGTTGATTGAGGAGCAGAGACCGGATCCTATGCTAGTGACGTGGTGTTGATTAAAGAGAGGCACCACAGCTTAAAGTTAGAGAAAGAGGCCCATGCCTCAAGGTTTTCAGGTGGGTTCTAGCCGGGGTCTATGGAGAGGAGATCGTTTTAGTGGAGGTCAGAGACAAATGATGGGACCTCGCAAGAATCAGGGTGTGCAGACCTACCCTATGTGTCAGACGAGCGGAAGAAGACATTTGGGAGAGTGCTTAGCTGGGAGAAATGTCTGTTATCTTTGTGGGAGACCCGGCCACATGGCACGAGCATGCCCAAGACCGTCGATCTAGGTCCCAGCTCCTAGACCCTACCGGGGAGGTTATCAGGAACCTCGTGGAGACTAGCAGAGGAATGTAGTCCCGATAAGGATTTAGGCTTTGACACCAAGCGATGTTGAGACTTCCGCAGATGTAGTGATAGGTACCTTTACTATTTTACCATATCAAGTTCAGATGCTACTCATTCCTTTGTCTTTGTAGCCTATGTTAAATTGTCTAGAAACGAGACTCAATTATTAGATGTGGAATTATCAGTAGCTACACCGTCAGGGTCAATGATGAAGTGTCGTAGAGTGCTCAAGGGTTATCCAATAGAAATTCAGGGGAGGGTGTTACCAACTAACCTGATTTTGCTAGATATGCATGAGTTTGATGTAATACTGGGTATGGACTGGTTGGCAACTAACTATGCTATTATTGATTTTCATCTGAAAAAGGTGACATTCAGACCACCAGGCAAGCAAGAATTTAAATTTGTGGGATCACGAGTGTGTTCCCCACCTCAGTTAGTGTCAGCCATACAGGCATGAAGACTGCTCATAGATGGGTGTAAAGGTTTATGGCTTTTGTAAAAGAGGTCTCAGAAAATTAATCAAAGTTTGATAGTACACCAATGGTAAGGGAATTTCTAGATGTTTTTCTAGAAGAGCTACCTAGGTTGCCTCTTGATCGCGAGGTAGATTTTGTTATAAATTTACCTCCAAAGACAGTGTCAATTTCTAGGGTTCCTTACCGTATGGCTCCAACTGAATTAGGAGAATTAAAAGACCAATTGTAGGATCTATTGAATAAAGGGTTTATCAGACCAAGCATATCGCCCTAGGGAGCACTAGTGCTATTCATAAAGAAGAAAGACGGATCCATGAGGATGTGCATAGATTACAGAGAAATAAACAAGGTAACTATTAAGAACAGATATCTTCTACCCCATATAGATGATTTATTTGATCAGCTTCAGGGTACGCGAGTCTATTCTAAGATCGGCCTTAGATTAGGCTATCATCAGGTGAAGGTTAAAGCAGAGGACATATCAAAGACAGCATTCCTAACTAGATATGAGCACTATGAGTTTTGGTGATGCCAATCGGGTTGACTAATTCACCAGCAGTATTTATGGATTTAATGAATAGGGTATTTCGTCAATATCTAGACCAGTTCGTTGTGGTTTTCATTAATGTTATATTGGTCTACTCAAGGAGTTTTAAGGAATATGAGGCACACTTACGGCTAGTACTTCAGACGCTCCAAGAAAAGAAATTGTATGTCAAGTTTAGTAAATGTGGACTCTGGTTAGAGAAAGTTGCGTTTTTGGGGCATGTTATATTAGGGGATGGAATTTCAAGGGATCCTAGTAAGATAGAGGTAGTGGTAAATTAGGAAAGGCTGAGGAATGTTCAGGAGATTAGGAGTTTCTTAGGACTAGTGGGATATTGTCGTCGGTTTGAAAAGGGATTCTCAGGATTATCAGGGCCTTTGACGCAATTGACCAAGAAGAATGCTAGATTTATATGGGAGGATGAATGCAAGCAGAGCTTCCAGGAATTAAAATAGCAACTCGTCAATGCACTAGTGCTCATGATTCCATATGGAGGTGATGGCTATGTAATTTACAGTGACGCGTCTTTGAAAGGGCTGGGTTGTGTGTTGATGCAGTATGGTAGGGTAGTTGTTTATGACTCCTGATAGTTGAAAGAGTACGAAAACAACTATCCTACTCACGATCTGGAATTTGCTGCAGTGGTACACGCATTAAAGATTTGGAGGCATTACTTGTACGGTGAGAGATACAAGATATTCTCTGAACACAAAAGTTTAAAGTACTTCTTCATCCAAAAAGAGTTTAATATGCAGCAAAGGAGATGGTTAGAGCTCATCAAGGATTAAAATTGCACCATCAGCTACCACCCAAGTAAAGCAAATGTGGTGGCTGATGCACTGAATCGTAAATCAGAGGGTACAGCGTAGTTAGCACCTATAATTCAGCACCCAATTCAGATGGACTTGGAAAGGCTCAGCATAGAGTTAGTGGAAGATGGTCACTAGGCATTTATTACTAGTCCGGTTGTGTAGCCTACACTATATGAAAAAAATTAAAGATGCTTAGAAAGAGGACCTAGAATTAGCAGAGGTAATAGCTAGAGTATAGGATGGTCAGGGAGAGGAGTTTAGCATTTCTGATGACGGGGCCTTGAGGTTTCGCGCGAGATTGCATGTGCCTGTAGATGATGATATCAGGAGAACGATTCTAGAGAAGGCTCACAGATCTTAATACACGGTTCATCCTGGTAGTACTATGATGTATAGGGATCTACAAGAGTATGTCTAGTGGAGTGGCTAATTATGCACCAAAACTGCGTAATTGGGCATCTTAACCGGGTCTTTACGGCTTATATTTTTAATTAAATTTCCAATTACATCCAATATTTTGATAAAGTTCCGAATTTATCATTCTGGAGTTTTATTATGCAATTTATGAATTTTGAGTAATTTTTTTATCATAGAAAAATTCTCAGAAACCAAAACCGGCACCTGTTCGTATTTCATGCATACCTTTTTCGTCCGAGCTCCGATCGAAACAATTCAAATTTTTGGAGAAATAGGAAAGGATTATCTATAATTTTAATGTTTCAAGTTTTGTGAGAAACGGGTTTCAAGAAGGTCAAACTTAGCTGTGATTGTGGAGAGCAAAAATGAAGAAAAAAGAAAAATAAAATAAAATTAATATTGATGTGACCCGACCATGGACAATCCAGGTAGGGCAGCTACCAATTCCCTTTAAAATCCCCTTAACTGAGCGCAGCGCAGAGCCCCCCCCCCCCCCCCCCCCCCCCCCCGCCCCCCTTCTTTCCTTCTTCCCTTTTCTTTTCTCTTTTCTATTTTCTTTTCCTATTTTCTCTTGGCTCTCTTCTTCTCCTCTCTTTGTTATTTTTTCCTGTCTCTGTTTTTTTTCTCTCCTTCCGACAACTCCCTCTTAATGTCCCTCTCTTACTCTCTCATTTTCTCAGTTCTTCTCCTGTTCTCCCTCTTCCTCTACACACGACCACCCTCCTCTGTCCCGAGAACACTCATAGCCTTCAACCTCCACCTTCTCTGCCTCTCGACCACAATTTCAGCAACCGAGCATTCAAGACCCGAGGACCATACTTGCACCAATCCGAGTACCAGCCTGCAGCAGCTTCTTACTCCAGCCCTGCTTTTTGCACCCTGCTCCAACCTCCACAACTCCATACCAGCCTCCCAAGCTACACATAGCAGTAGAGGCCATCCTCTTCCCAGGCTTTCCAAGAACAAACCGAGCCACCCTCTGTTTTTCTCTCTCTCTTAATTTTTTATGTAGTTGATTGTTATTTTAATTTTTAAGTTATCAAGTTATTTAGTTCTGCTTCTCTATAGTTTGTTCTTTTTTATTAGTATTTGACTGAATATTAATATGATGTTAGTGTGTTTTGCTTTAGAATTTAGTTTTTGTTGTTTAAGTTATTTGTTTAATCAAATTAAGTTTGGGTTCGTTATGAAATAAAAATAAATAAATAAAAAGTTTTTTTTTCTTTGTTTTAAAGAATTTAATTAGTTGTTTTTCAAGAAAGTTTAATCTTTTTGTCGAATCCCGGTTTAGTTAGGGTCGGTTTGTTAAAGTTCATTTTTTTCCCGTGTTTCGTTATCATTAGAGTGTTTTCTTTTCGTTGAAGTTCATGGTTGTGTTTAATTTGTGATTGTGGTTCGAGTTCTTGATTGTGTTAAAGTTCCGGTCTTTATTATGTATTTTGAATCTAATTGAGTTTTTTCTGCGTGTTTTTAATTCCCTATTTTAGGTTACCAATTTTGATTAACGTGTGTTTCAATGTTTCCTTGAGTAAATTAGGGTTTTGAATTTTGTTCGTTAATTCGGTGCTTGTTAGGCTTAGGGTTTTTAATTGTGTGTCATTTAATTTGCCAAAAGTGAAATCAAACAACCTTGAAATCCCGAATCTGAACCGAGTTCAGTATCTTTTGTTTTCGATTAGAAGGACGTAAAATTTGAGATTAAAACGCATTCTCTGAGGAGATGATCTAGCCCTTGGGCTTAATATTACACGACAAAACTCCTATACTTGGGATAGCTTCCGAACTGCTCATTTTTTTAATGAGTCAAGTTTCTGGCACCGTTGCCAAGGATTGCTAGTTTTAATTTTGAATTTTTTGTTTTCCCAATTATTTTCTGATTTTTTTCTTCAAATAAATAGAAAGAACAAAAAAAAATTTTGAAAATTGAAAATTTGAAGAAAAAAAAAAAAACAAACAAACAAATTTGTTTGTTGTTGAGTTAGTGGATTTCTACTGGCTATTATAATGTTTGATGCCCTAGGTTCGAGATAGTTCGAATCGATTGTGTAGACTTTCACCTAGCACCAGTAGGGATACACATAGCACCGAATCTGACTGTTCACCTGTTAGTCTTGAGAGTGATTCTGAATTTGAGCTGAATAATTTGTTTGGCCACTATTTTGAAGAAGCTATGGCTGCACATGCACCACATACACTTGAAGATTTTCTACAACCTACACACACATCTATACCTTCATGCATTGTGTTGCCACAAGATGCACCGAATTTCACTCTTAAACATGACATGTTATCTGTGATTCCCCAGTTTCACGGGATGGACTCTGAGAGTCCGTACGAACACTTAGTAGATTTTGAGATGGTTTGCACCACTTTCATTAATAGGGTTGGGACTGATGAATTCATTAAACTGTGTTTGTTTCCCTTTTCTCTGAAAGACAAGGCAAAATTTTGGTTTAATTCTTTGCGCCCTAACTCTATTACTAGCTAGGCTGAAATGCAACGTGAGTTTTTATATGCAAAAAGATGGTGAGACATTCCAGGCATGTTGAGAGAGATTCAAGGACCTGATGAACATATGCCCGCACCACGGTTTCGAATCCTGGAGGTTAGTGAACTATTTTTTTACTGCTTTAACCCCTGTGTGCAAACAATTTGTCCAAACTATGTGCAATGGGATGTTCTTCCATAAGGAACCAAATGAGGGCTTATCATTTTTAGACTATCTCGCTAAGAGTGCCTAGCAGTGGAACACACGACCTGAACAGGTGTCGATAGCTGCCCAACCTATCCGTGCAATTAGTGGCGGGGGCAGATACAAGGTCGAAGAGGAAACCAGCTTACAGGCCCTTGTAGCTATGTTATCTAAGAAATTGGAAGTCATGGAATCCGAAAAGTCGGAAGCTGAGATTTGCACGATTTGTGAGACTTCAGACCACAGACCTCAGGATTGTCAATTCTTACCTGTGTGGCAAGAGAGCAGATCTGATTGGGTGTCATCGAAAAATTGGGTCAACAAGACGCAGAATCAGCCGCTCTCAAACACTTACAACTCGGGGTGGCGGAATCATCCAAACCTTTAATGGAGAAATGATCATCTTCGTCCATCATCTTCGCGATATCAGCAGGCACCTCAATTATATACACCGCCTCCGCAACTGACATATAATCCAGCCGTAGCTCCTCAACCGCAGTATCAACCGCAACAGTTTTCTCAAAGCTACGCACCACCAAGATTCCAACCAGCATTAGCCCCCATTCCAGTAAAGAAAGCTTCTGATGATAGTATAGCACAGGTGGCAACCATGCTTCAGTAATTCATGCAAATGCAAGTTACGACCAATGGAGAATTGAAAGATGTCATAAGCAAGATAAGTACACAGCTCAATACCCTGGAAAAAGGAAAATTCCCTACACAGCCTTAACCTAATCCCCAGGTATACAGACAGCAACAACAGTCAGTGCATAATGTTTTGGGGGATGCTTATAAGTTAGAAAAAGCAGTTATTACTTTGCGAAGTGGAAAAGAAGTTGTCCGTCCTGAAATACCTATTGATCAACAACCAGCCGCGCCGACACCTGAGGCGGAAGATGAGACTAATAAAGGAAAGAAAAAATCAGATGAGGCTAGCTCGAGTTCTACAAAGCCAAATACTAGGAAGGAAGAGCCAATTAAGGAATATAAACCTGTGGTCTCATACCCTCAGCGTTTGACATCTGGTCAAAAGAACAAGTATCATACGGAGATTCAAGAGATATTCAAGCAAGTAAAAATCAATATTCCACTCTTAGATGCCATATAGCAAATCCCTGTATATGCAAAATTCCTAAAAGACCTATGCACTGTAAAAAGGAAACTAAACGTGAAGAAAAAGGCTTTCTTAACTGAGCAGGTAAGTGCATTGATTCTCAGTCAGACTCCACAGAAACTTAGAGATCCTGGGTCCCCCACGATTCCAATCATGATTGGTGAATCTCGTATCGAGAGAGCTCTACTTGACCTTGGGAGTAGTGTGAATTTGCTTCCCTCTTCATTATATGACCAGCTGGGTTTAGGTGAATTGAAGAGAACTACTATGATGCTACAGTTGGCAGACAGATCCGTAAAGGCTCCACGAGGTATTGTTGAGGATGTTCTGGTTCAAGTTGACAAATTTTATTACCCCATGGATTTCGTTATTTTGGATATGCAACAGCTTGTTTCACCATATATCAAGCTCCTGTCATTTTGGGGCGACCATTCCTTGCTACTTCGAACGACCTAATTAACTGTTGAAGCGGAGTCCTAAAGCTCACATTTGGGAACATGACACTAGAAATGAATGTTTTTAATGCTCACAGGATGTCAAGTGGGTGTGATGACACAGATACTCATGCAGTCGATGTGATAGATGACTTAGACACTTCAGAGCTACTGTCAGTACTCGACGTCAATGTCGCACTTGAAAATGACTCTTTTGCATAGTTTGAAGAGATTGATGAAATATTTCCAGAATCAGAGGAGTAGATCCCGGATCATGTTCCTCATATGTTTGATGCAAGTTATACAAGTAGTTGGCATAAGCCTACATTTGAGGCAATTTACCTACCAGAAATTCTTTGTCCGCAGAAGAAACTCCCACACTCGAGTTGAAACCATTGCCTGACGAGCTGAAATATGCTTTCCTGGGTCCAGTAGACGACACATTCCCTGTGGTAATTTCTTCACACCTTACTCTTGAACAGGAAACTAAACTATTGCAGGTACTCCGAGAGCATCGAGGAGCGATTGGATGAACTATTGCTAACATCAAGGGTATCAACCCTTCCATTTGTAGTCATAACATCTTCCTCGAAGGAGACGCTAAACCAGTTTAAGATGCACAAAGGAGGCTGAATCCAACCATGAAAGAGGTGGTAAAAAATGAAGTGCTGAAATTGTTAGCTGCTGACATCATCTATCCGATCTCCGACAGCAAATGGTAAGCCCAACACAGGTGGTTCCAAAAAAATCTGGTTTGACTGTCATTGAAAATGCTAATGGAGAATTGATCCCTTCTAGGAAAGTAACAAGTTGAAGAATGTGCATTGATTATCGTAAATTGAATTCGGCTAACCGAAAAGATCACTTCTCGTTACCTTTCCTAGATCAGATATTAAAGAAAGTAGCTGGTAATTCCTTTTATTGTTTCATGGATGGATTTTCTGGTTACTGTCAAATTTCCATAGCACCTGAGGATCAAGAGAAGACTGCCTTCACTTGTCCCTTCAGTACCTTTGCCTTCCGTAGAATGCCATTCGGTCTATACAATGCCCCTGCTACTTTCCAGTATTGTATGATGAGTATTTCTCTGAAATGTTAGATGATATGTGTGAAATTTTTATGGATGACTTTTCTGTGTTCGGTAAGTCTTTTGATAATTGCTTGATACATTTGATTGTGATTTTGAAAAGATGTGAGGAAAAGAATTTACTTTTGAACTAGGAAAAATGTTAATTTATGGTACGTAGTGGTTTAGTACTTGGACATTTGGTTTCTGAGCATGGTATAGAGGTTGATAGGGCCAAGGTGGAGCTGATTTCTCAATTACTTGTCCCTAAGACAGTCTGGGATATTTGCTCCTTCCTTGGTCATGTTGATTTCTATAGACGTTTTATTCAGGGTTTCAGTAGTATTGCTAAACCATTATATACCTTGTTGCAAAATGAAACTGAATTTTTGTGGACCGATGATTATCAATAGGCCTTTGAAACACTAAAGCGACATTTGACTATTGCACCTATCATGCAACCTCTTCGGTGGGACTTGCCATTTGAGATCATGACCGAAGCGACTACACTCTTGGTGCCGTTCTAGGTCAATGAATTAATAACAAGTCATCTGTTATTTATTATGCCAGTCGAACTTTGAATGATGCTCAGAATAATTATACTACCACTGAGAAGGAATTGCTAGCTGTAGTTTTTGCTTTAGAAAAATTGTGTTCTTATGTCATTGGTGCACCTGTTATTATTTTTACTGACCATTCTGCTTTGAAATATTTACTAGCTAAGAAGGAAGCAAAATCTAGGTTGATCAGGTGGATTCTACTCCTCCAGGAGTTCGACATCACCATAGGCGACAAAAAGGGCGGGGAAAACTTTGTAGCTACCATCTTGCTCGGTTGCAGCTACCCGAGGTACTAGTGTCGCCTCCCTTGAATGATGACTTTCCTAATGAATGCCTCTTTGCTGTGTCATGCTCTCCATGGTTCGCCGACATTGTGAATTATCTCTTCACCGACCGAATGCTGGACCATTGGCTCACCGAGGACAAGCGTAAGTTCTTAACTGAGGTAAGACATTATTATTTTGATAATTCATACCTGTTCAAATATTGTTCTGACCAGTTGGTGCGTAGATGTGTTCCAAATGATGAGTTTAATTCCGTGATGCATTTTTGTCATGGTGGGACATATGGAGGCCACTTTGCTGCCAAGAAAACTATTTCAAAAATATTACAAAGTGGAGTCTACTGGCCTACCATGTTTAAAGATGTTGAAAATTTTTGTAAAGCATGTGAGGCCTGTCAAAAGTTAGGAAAAATTATTGCCAAGAATGAAATGCCTATGTCCCTCATATTGACTCTTGAGATTTTTGACTGTGGGGTATTGATTTTATAGGACCTTTCCCAATTTCTTTCGGGAATTCTTATATTTTGGTTGTTGTGGACTATGTTTCTAAATGGGTGGAGGTAATACCTTGTCGAACCAATGACCACAAGGTTGTCATACGTTTTCTCAAAGAGTTATTTGCACGCTTTGGCATGCCCAAGGAAATAATTAGTGATGGAGGGTCCCATTTCTGTAACAAACCTTTTGAAAAACTCATGTAAAAATATGGTGTAACCCACAAAGTCTCTGTCCTTTACCACCCTCAAACCAATGGTCAAGCTGAACTGGCCAATAGAGAGATCAAAACCATATTTGAGAAAACTGTGTGTCCTAATCATAAGGACTGGTTAGAAAAACTTGTTGATGCACTTTGGGCCTACCGAATAGCTTTCAAGACAAACTTAGGGATGTCTCCCTACATGTTAATATACGGTAAGGCGTGTCATTTACCTGTTGAAATTCAGCATCATGCTTTATGGGCTATCAAACAGATTAACCTTTCACTTGATGGTGCCACAGGTTTAAGAAAATTGTAGGTATGCGAGCATAAAGAATCTCGAAGGGATGCTTACGATAATGCTCGTTTGGCTAAGGAGCGGATGAAGTTGCTACATGATAGGAACATCAAAGACAAACAACTTTTCCCTTCTCAACAAGTGCTACTCTATGACTCCTGACTGCATGTGTTTCCTTAGAAACTGAAATCCCGGTGGGGTGGTTCATACATCTCTAAAAAAAGTTCATTCTCACGGTGTGTTAGAGATTGTAGATCCAAAGAATGGCAACTGCTTCACAGTCAATGGACAGCGCCTAAAGCCTTTCATGAGCCTATTTGATGTCAACAAAGAGGTCTTGCTTTTGCAAGACCCTAGGGGAGTCCTCTGACCTTTCTATGCTACTGTGTTCTTTTTATTTTTCTTCTTTTCGTCTATTTGTTTTAGTTGCGTTTTTCCTTTTTCTTTCATGTTACATTAGTTAGTAGTACTTTTCCATTAGTTGTTTATCGTGCACAATTTTATTTCCCCTACGCTTTCACATTGAGGACAATGTTCGACTTTAGTTTGGGGGGGGGGGAGGGGTAAGCATTCGCATGTGACACTATGCACATACACATACCGGGTTTATATAAAAAAAATAAAAAATAAATAAAAAATAAAAAATAAAGAGAGAAAGAAAGAGGAGCATTAAGGTATTACACTGCATTATGCGCATTATGCTATATGCTTAACACTGACTCATACCGTTCACATACTTGCGTATAACTTAAGAATGACACACTTGAGTCAATCATAAGTAGTTTCTCTTTATATGATTTTCTGACTCCACGAAGAATTGATTGGTAGTATACTCGTGTTAATTTGGCTATATAATTTCTTGTATCTACATGTATCTCACGAGGCTAAATAAACACATTCACGTGATTCATTGCACTTAGGGTTTCCTGGGAGCACTGAAAAAAACACCCGTGGCGACTATGACACCTTATGAGATATCCTTGAGCTATGTATCGTTCTTTTGAGCGCTAATATCAAATTAAAGTTCATCGAACTCAATTCTCTTTTCTCTGGATGATTCCTTGTACACTAGGCTCTGTCTTTGATTTGCTAGGCTAGAGGTGACACCTAGTGGGGAGATAGAAACCTAGGTCTTGTAGCTTACTCAAAATGTGAAGGCTGAGCCACCCTTGGAGATAGACTTAATTTATGGACCCCTATTCGAGCTCAATTCCCATTGATGGTATGAAGATTACAAAAGAAGTGTTATAATTGTCCTAATTGATCAAGAAAATACAAAGAATGAAGAATGAGCAAAAAAACAGAACAAAAAAAAGGCATGCGCATGAAATGAATGTCAATGCCGGTCCAAATACATATCACAAAAATTCAAGGAAACGACACATATTTTTCACGTATGAAGATTCTTCAACCGATTAATGTCTCAGACGTATTCATGACAAGTTTGTGAATAAGTTGATTTAGGGTGGTCTCGGTTGGATATGGTGAGTAGGTGAGAAGATGCTAGGGTGAAGGACCCGACACCTCATAGATAGGTTAGATCCTTTCTAGACTAGTCCACTCCATATACTTAGCGTTTGTTCCTTTTAATATGTGGGATGTTTGATCATAACACTCCTCCTCACATATGATGAGTGAACCCATTTATTTGAGTGTTCTTAAGGGTATACCAGTTAGGCCAAGTTAAAGAGACCGTTCTGTAGGTGTCCACTGGTATCGTAGATGTACTGAGTCACACACATCACACGGATCTCGAGAGTTTACTTGTTTATACTCATACTTATATGACTGCTTAACTCTGAATTGTGCCGCCGGTTAACTTCATGGGAGTATATTGTTCTTAAACGACATATAAACTATGAAACTTACATGAGTGACGTGCTTCGGAGTATGTGCATTGAATATGAACAAGCTTGTGTGAAATTCGGTTATATTCTTGTATGTGAAACTGTATGGTAGTATCGCATGTGCACTAATTTCATGTTCACTAGAGTTTGTAGTTGTAGGCACCACCCTAAAATAAAATGTTAGTTGGGGGTGCGATTACGTGCCAAAACTGCGTAATTGGGCATCTTAACCCAGTTTTTACGGCTTATATTTTTAATTAAATGTCCAATTACATCCAATATTTTGATAAAGTGCCGAATTTATCATTCTGGAGTTTTATTGTGGAATTTATGAATTTTGGGTAATTTTTTATCGCAGGAAAATTCTCGAAAACCAAAACCGGCACCTGTTCGTATTTCATGGATAACTTTTCCGTATGAGCTCCGATCAAAACGATTCAAATTTTTAGAGAAAGAGGAAAGGATTATCTATAACTTTTATGTTTCGAGTTTCATGAGAAACGATTTTCAAGAAGGTCAAACTTAACCGTGATCGCGGAGAGCAAAAATGAAGAAAAAATAATAATAAAATTATATTGATGTGACCCGGCCATGCATGGCCGGGTCGGGTTGGACAATCTGGGTAGGGTAGCTACCAATTCCCTTTAAAATCCCATTAACCGAGCATAGAACAGAGCCCCCCTTTCTTTCCTTCTTCCCTTTTCTTTTCTCTTTTCTATTTTCTTTTCCTGTTTTCTCTTGGCTCTCTTCTTCTCCTCTCTTTGTTTTTTTTTCCTCTCTCTATTTATTTTCTCTCCTTCCGGAAACTCCCTCTCTTACTCTCTCAACTTCTTAGTTCTTCTCCTATTCTCCCTTTTCCTCTACACACAACCACCCTCCTCTGTCCCAAGAACACTCACAGCCTTCAACCTCCACCTTCTCTGCCTCTCGACCACAGTTTCAGCAGCCTAGCATTCAAGACCCGAGGACCATACCAGCACCAAACCGAGTACCAGCCTACAGCAACTTCTTGTTCCAGCCCTACTTTCTGCACCCTGCTCCAGTCTCCATAGCTCCATACCAGCCTCCCAAGCTACACACAGCAGCAGAGGCCATCCTCTTCCCAGGCTTTTCAAGAACAAATCGGGCCACCCTCTATTTTTCTCTCTCTCTAAATTTTTTTATGTAGTTGACTGTTATTTAATTTTTAAGTTATCAAGTTATTTAGTTCTGCTTCTCTATATTTTGTTTTTTTTATTAGTATTTGAATGAATAATAATATGATGTTATTGTGTTTTGCTTTAGTATTTAGTTTTTATTGTTTAAGTTGTTTTTTGAAGATGATTGAGTTTTTTTTTTTTTTTTTTTGCGTGTTTTTAATTCCCTATTCTAGGTTACCAATTTTGATTAACGTGTGTTTCAGTGTTTCCTTGAGTAGATTAGGGTTTCCATCTTTGTTCGTTAATTCAGTGCTTGTTAGGTTTAGGGTTTTTAATTGCATGTCATTTAATTTTCCAAAAGTGAAATCAAACAACCTTGAAATCCCGAATCTAAACCGAGTTCAATATCTTTTGTTTTCGATTGGAAGGGCGTAAAATTTGAGATTAAAACACATTCCCTGAGAAGATGATCTAGCCCTTGGGCTTAATATTACACGACGTAACTCCTATACTTGGGATAGCTTCCGAACTACTCATTTTTTGAGTAAGTGAGTGGCATGAAGAGAAAGATTGCTGAATTTGTACAACAATGCTTGACGTGCTACCAGGTTAAGGCTAAGCACCAGAGGCCAACAAGGTAGTTGCAGCCACTTTACATCCCTGAGTAGAAGTGGGACCACATATCCATTAATTTCGTCATTGGGCTACCGTCAACGCCACATGGTCAGAATGCCATCTAGGTAATTGCTGATAGGTTGACGAAAACAACTCACTTTTTACCTATAAAAGTTCGCTACCCTATGAACATATTGGCAAAGATCTACATTCAGAAGATTGTTCGACCCCATGGAGTGTCAGTATCTATAATCTCGGATCGTGACCCATGCTTTACATCACGGTTTTGGAAGAGCTTGTAGAAGGCTTTGGGGTCTCAGTTAGCATTCAACACTGCTTTTCATTCTTAGACAAATGGTCAGATAGATAGGACAATTCAGGCACTTAAGGATATGCTGCGAGCGTGCATATTGGATTTTGGGCTACAAAACCTCAAAGCTCCATCATCTGAAATATTAAATCGACTTCTTGTCTACTCTATACTTTATCCCTAATCTTTACCAATTCAGCATCTTTCATCTGCACAATCTTAATCTTTTCTAGTAAAGTGGGCTATAATACTAGTTTAGCAATAAATGTTTGGTGATTACCCTCTACCAGCTCCACACCAAGTCTTTCTAAATCCACTCTAATATGATGCTGTGCCACCACTACTGATACTAGGGCACTCCCTGACTTCCAGCTTAAGGTATCAGCTACCACATTAGCCTTCCCTCGGTGGTAACTGATGGTACAGTCATAGTTTTTAATCAATTCAACCCACCTCCTCGGCCTCATATTCAACTCCTTCTGTGTGAAGAAGTACTTCAAACTTTTATGTTCTGTAAAGATCTCACATTTTCCACCATTCAGATAATGTCTCCAGATCTTTAATGCGTACACCACTGTAACCAACTCTAAATCATGCTTAGGATAGTTCTTCTCATACTCTTTAAGCTGATGAGAAGCATATTCTACAACTCTTCCCTGCTGCATCAAAACACACCAGAACCCTTTCTGAGCCGCATCACTGTAAATCACAAATCCACCATCTCCTGATGGAGTAGTCAAAATCGGTGCAGTGGCGAGTCGCTGCTTCAATTCTTGGAAACTCTACTCACAATCGGCATTCCACTCAAACTTTACATTCTTCCTTGTTAACTGGGTCAGAGGTCCTGATAACCTAGAAAATCCCTCTACGAACCGGCGATAGTATCCTGCCAGACCCAAGAAACTTTTAATCTCTTGAACATTCCTCGGTCTCACCCAATTCACTACCGCTTCTATCTTGTTCGGATCTACAGAGATACCATCCTCAGATATCACATGCCCAAAGAAGGTAACTGTTGACTCTACGAGTCCAATCCGGTTTTGATAATGACAAATCACTTGGTATTTGATATGTGCATTGAGTTTGTGAACATGAACTATATTAAGCATGCACGGAAGGATAACGAGTCATGAAAGCCTGAAAGTAAAGCATACATATCTTGGCAAGATCCATGGAATTCAAAGAGTATGAAAATCAAGATGCAAGCGGTAAAGTTCAAGCACATATTGGGAATGGGTACTTAGACCTCATGTATTTACATTTTCATATGATTTAATTTGAGGCTCAACATATACATTAGAATGACTTTAGGACTCATGCCTTTCATGAACATCATTAGGGGACATTCATGGACTTAGAATGAATGTCAAAACCCTGAAAAATGCTTTAATAAAAGAGCCAAGAAAGAAAGCAAAACAAAATTTTGAACTGGAAGGTAAATATGGAAAAATTAGGAACTTCAGATGACTGAACCTTAAGTTCATTTGACTGAAGAATTTCCTCAGACGTCCGAAGAATAAGTTCAGTCATCTGAAGATTTTTGGATGAAAAATAGAAATTGGCAAAAGCACCTCAGATGACTAAACCTTGACCTCAGTCGTCTGAACTCGACACTTTGGTTGTCTGACCCTTGACCTCGGTCATCTGACCCTATATCCAAGCTATTTTTTTGAAGGATAAAAATGACTTCAGTCATCTGGGCCCTTGACCTCAGTGGTTTGAACTTGTGGGAAAGATTAAAAATGTAATTTTTATTGATCAAACACGTAAGCTATCTTATGATCCAACGATTAAGATCAATTCTAAGGGTAAGACACTATATATACTGAATATCTAAACCCTAGTTTGCATGCCAAGAAAAACAAGAAGAAAAGAGAACACCTTTTGAAAGAAAATTGAGAACGTTAAGCACTTTGCTATACAATTGCCTGCACTTCAACTTACTCTTATCAAGCTTGGGCAAATCTAATTTGGAAATCAAAAGGGTTTTATTCACACAACTTTATTTCCTCTTAGTATTGAGGTTTGGTTGATTCATTTAGCTTTTTCAAGGTATTCTTATATCAACGTCTATCATTGAATATCTTTATAGAAACTTGATATTGAGTTTTGTTTTCATATTCATATAAAGATCGTTTTTGACTAGTGAATACTTGAGAAAGTTTTTATTTGGCCATTGTTTAAAGAGTGATCGTTCAAGTGTGTTCAAAGTTAAATATGTGATTTTTGGGTTACTTCTAAACTAGTTGATTGGATATCCTAAGAAGTGCATAACTAGATCTATACATATTGAAGGATATTTTCTGAAAATCATATATTAAGTATTTGATACTTGGTATTCTCATCACATAGATACATACATACATATAATATATATATATATATATATATATGTATGTATGTATATATATTAGGGCAAATACTACCAAGATCACATTGAGATCGAACTCTTAAGAGAAATATTGTTTTGACAAAGTGTGTGCCAAATCTTTGCAATCTTCAAAGCTATTTTTGTTTTCAAAGATTTAACCTAAGTTTCTCCAAAATATTGATTCATACAAACATTTTGGGAGATTTGATAAAAAAAGAATTGTGTGTTGAAGCATATCATACATAAAAGATTATATCGTTTCATACATTCTGAGCTTCAAGTTATATCATATGTTAATGTATTAGGAATTTGAATTGTACTCATGAGCTTTTGTTTGGAAGCATTTTTGAGTGTTTTTACATATTCTATTGTATTCACGGTTCGGTGTGTGAACCGGTGTTTGAGGAGAGAGTTGTATCTCTTGTAAGCAGCGGAGTAGGAGAGAGTTGCACCTCTTGTAAGCAGTAGATTCTAAGGGAAGCTCCTTCCCAATTTAAGGAGCAGGGATTTTAGTGAAATTCTTGAGTGGTTGCTTAAGGCAAGGACGTAGGCTGAGTTGGCTGAACCTCGTAAAAACTGCGTTTGTCTTCTCTTTTCCCTTTACTCTTTATTTTCAGCACTACATTTAAATTGTTCATATTGCATGTGGAGGTTGAATAACATTGCACATAATTAATTGGGTAATAAGAACTCATTGGTAAATTGAATTTGTTGTTTTCTATAAATCCCTAAGATTGGTTTGCTTAATGTATAAGTAGGGATTAAGTGGTAAATAGATTCAAAGAATTTTTAAAATACCCAATTCACCCCTCCCCCCCCCCCTCCCCCCCCCCCCCCCCTCCCCTCTTAGGATTACACCTACTTCAATAGTTACTTTCTCTATCCAGAATTTGCACTTTCTAAGTTTAGCGTACAATTTCCTTTCTCTCAACTCCTGTAACACCATCCTCAAATGATGTTCGTGCTCATCAAAATTCTTCGAATAAACCAGAATATCATCAATGAAAACCATAAAAAACTGGTCCAGGTACTAATGGAAGACCCTATTCATCAGGTCCATAACTATAGCAGGAGCATTCATCAGTCCAAATGACATAACTAAAAACTCATAATGGTCATACAAAGTTCAAAACACTATCTTTGGAACAGCATCTACCTTGACCTTCAATTAATGGTACTCAAATCGAAGATCTAGGAGCTAATCGAACAAGTCATGAATACGGGGAAGAGGATATTTATTTTTAACTGTTACTTTATTTATCTCTCTATAGTTGATACACATCCTCATCGTCCCGTCTTTCTTCTTTACAAACAAAATTGGTGCTCCCCAAGGCGATACACTAGGTCTGATAAATCCTTTGTCTAATAATTCCTACAACTGATCTCTAAGTTCTTTCAACTCTACTAGAGCCATTCTATAGGGTGCTTTAGAAATCTGTGCCATTCCTAGAAGTAAATCAACGACAAATTCAATTTCACAATTAGGAGGTAATGCAGGTAACTCCTCTGGAAAAACATCTAAAAATTCCCTCACTACTGGAATATCAATAAGTGTCAATTTTCCCTCTAGCATTTCCTTTACACAATCTATCTACCCCTGGCACCCATCCAACAGTAGCCTCCTCGATTGAATAACCGACAATAACTGTGGTGAGGAGCACACACATGACCCCACAAATCTGTACTCCTGCTCCCCATAAGATCTAAATTTTACCTCCCTCTAATGACAATTGATGCTGGCATGATTAGTAGCTAGCTAGTCCATCCCCAGAATCATGTCAAACTCATGCATATCCAACACTACAAGGTCGCTTGGTAGCACTCTCCCCTACATATCTACTGGATAGCCTTTAAGCACTTTCCTACAAACCACTACTACTCTTGTTGGCGTGGCCACAGGTAATTTGACATCCAATACTTAAGGTTCTATCCAACATAGTCTAATATATTCTTGAGAAATAAACGAATGTGTGGCCCATGTATCAAATAAAACAGTAGCTTTAATTGAAAACATAGGAACCATACCTGTCACCATATCGTTGGCCGTCTCGGCGTCTCCTAGTATCAGTGCCTAAACCCGTGCCTGTGCAGTATTCCTCTGCTAGCCGCCTCAGGGTGCTTGGTTCTTCCCCCAGAATTGTCTAGAAGCGGGAGCATTACTCAGCTATGCACGACAGTCTCGTGCCATGTGACTTGGTCTACCACACTGATAGCAGACATTCATTCCCGCTCGACATCCTCCCACATGCCTCTTGCCACATCTAAGGCAAATAGGATAAGTCTACTCTCCCTGATACCCATGACTCCCCATCTCCCGTCTCTGAGCCCCGCTATATCTGACTCCTCTCCAAGGGCCCTGACTGGTTCCCACTCAAAAATCAGAAGGCGTGGGCCTCTTCCTCTAGCTCTGCACTTGAGCACTCCACTACTTGCTCACTTCCACTATAGCGGCCCTATCACCCAGTTCTGTAAAGTTTTGCACCTTCAAAACTGAAACTTATTCATAAATTTCCTGCCTCAAGTCTCTCTCAAATTTTCTTTCCTTCTTCGCCTCATTTGGAACCATGTCTAGGGCAAAGCGAGACAGCTCAACAAACCTTGTCGTGTACTGCTGAACCGTCAGGTGCCCCTAGGTCAAATTCAAGAAATCCTCCACCTTAACTTCTTTAGTGGTGGCAGGGAAGTATCATTCGAAGAATATTTCCTTAAACTAGCTCTAGATCATGGCTACTAGTACTAATCTCTGCTCCTCTAGTAATTTCACAACTATCCACCACCGCTCGGCCTCACCAGTCAATCTAAATGTAGCATAGAGAACTCTCTATTCATCAGTGTAGTGTAGCACTGTTAGTATTTTCTCAATTTACCGAATCCATTTCTCCTCTATAGTTGGGTAAACTCCACCTGAGAAAACTGGAGAACTCATACGAGTGAACTGTCTAATCGTACAACCTTGATCAGTAGGTGGGCGGTCCCATTCTAAAAAAATTCATGCTATTTCTACCATTACTTGCTGGGTGACACTACGCAGCATTGCATCAATTCATTGCCACCCACACTGGAGAATTCTTACATCATTACCACCACCAACGTTCGTATTGTCATTCCCAGGGTCCATCCTGAAATAAAACAAAAATAGTCTAAGGTTCCTAACTTCATAACACAACTAATACATTAATCTATCTAAGAATCGAAAAATATTCTCATACCACCAATCAACTAATTTAAGATTCAGTCATACCACTTAGAAACAAAAACTGACGATAGTTTACCATGGTTTTCCTGAAATCGTCATTCTAAGAAAATCACATAAAGCACCTCAAAGTCTCTGCCTCTAGGCTGTGAGACAAAACCCTAAATTCTCATCTTAATCTTCCTTATTGACTTACTAAAATCTCAATCTACCTGTTTCTTACCCTTATTAAGATCCATTCCTATATTCTGGTCTTGTTTTGCGTTGTACATTAAAGTCTACAAAACTTACCAACCTAGGCTCTAATACCAAACTGTAACGACTCGAAAATTCTGCTACATTTTTTTTTTCTTTTTTTTTCATACTGCTAAAAATATTAAATTACTCTCATACCAGTAATAATATCCATAATGTCATCCCAGACCTAAAATGGGTACCGGGTATACCTGTCCATAAATACATACTATCTATGCAGCGGAAAATATAATATACCTGAACCTTATATACAATACTAGAGTTCTACTATCTCCATAAGTATACATTTGCATCCCCAAAAACCATAATTGGCCTAGGGAATATACAAAACACATCTTTTAGCTCAACACTTACCTTGAATCTAAGAGTGTAACCACACCTCCTCTACCTTGGAGCTTGCTCCGCTTGTCTATCTGGATCTCCTGAAATGTTTGAATTATGGGATAAGACACCTCTCAATAAGTGGGATAGAGTATCATCAATGTGTGGCAGCATAAGTTCTAGTGTTATATATATATATATTGCAAGTAATTTAGCTATAATATATGTATCAACTATAATTGATAAATCATGGAAATTTGTACTTTTAAACACAAGCATACTATATCATATTAAATTTTTGTAACATGTAAATCATCTATTATAATCATATAATATTGAAATTTTCTCTTGGATGGATAACTAGCTAATATCATGTATTACCCCCACATGATTAGGTTGTGCAGCCCGTTAGCGAGACCTTGCAATTGTTGGCCTACTATGCTAACTCAAACTGACTTGTCTGCAAGTACGATTAGCCTGCCTTGCCTGATTCGTACTACTAGGGGGCATACTACTCTTCTTTGGGCTTAATCGACTATCTAATCGCCAACACTCTATTTGAGACGTGTGGTGGCACTAATATGAACTGATAGCTACGGTACTGTGCTCTGAAACAAAACTAAGTCATCAGGATTCTGTTATCATATAGTACATTTTATAAATGGCTATTGTAATGACCCGAAAAATAATGGTATTTAAATAATAAGAAAAAAGAGAAATGGAAACATGAACAAAAGGAGGTAGTCGACGACGTTGCATTTTGGATGGGATAATCCCAAGGAATTTTCCTAGCCTCGTCGACAAACATAGGGGCTTCGTCGACGAGGGTTCTTCAGGATCTCATCGATGAAGTTCCGTCTCATGGACGAGAAGATATCAAGAAAGGATTTTTGGAAGCCTAAAATTCATCGACGAGGGTTGAACTTCGTCGACGAACTTTCTACAAGACTTGTCGACAAGGTGACGTGGCTCGTTGATGAACCCCATAGTATAAATAGGGTTAAATATGATTTTTCAGTTCATTTTCCTATGCAGAACCTCTCTCTCTCTCTCATCCTTCAGTTTCTCCTCCTTCTCTCTAAGTTTTTGGGCCGAATTTCTTCTAGTTCAATGATCTGAAGCCACCACAACGCTCCTGAGAAAGTTCTCTGCAAATCTGCCGAAGCGGATCGTCGGTGGGGCTAAGTTAGAAACCATCCCAAATCCAAGGTAAGACTTTCTACTCAATACTTGTGTATTTGACAATTGTAAAAAGTGTAATATGCGTAGAAATACTAAACTTTAGTTCTAGGAAATGTTGTTTTCAGGGTGTTGAGCAGGGAACCCTGCGGGTGCAGGAGTATTTCTCTTAGGGTCTTTTCAGGACACAAGTAAGGGGATAAACTAAGCTAGTTCTTTTATGAAAATATATGTGTATTATTACAACAACTGATTTCAGGGAAATAAATATATTTATATATAATTTATATTTGGGAAATACTGCTGAAAATGATGGTATGTTAAAGATAAGAAAAACCTGTTCGTGTGGCATGAGTAGAAATTATAATGAAAAACTATTTTCTGGGAATGTGTTAATGATAAGGATTTTTATAATGGAAACCAGCGTACGGACTGAGATTTTGATATGATTTGCCGGCGTACGGGCCAAGTTATGTGTATGATTTGCTGACGTACGGGCCGAACTATGGATATGATTTGCCAGCGTACGGGCTGAGCTTTGTATATGATTTTCCAGCGTATGGGCCGAGCTATGAATGTGATTTGACAACGTATGGGCTGAGTTATGGAAATGATTTACCGGCGTACAGGCCGAGCTATGGTAAAATGTGAAATACTGGCTTACGGGCCGATGATTTTCATGATATATGTATATATGAAAAATGATATGATTGATTTGATAATTAATGATAAGAAATATCCATGTATCACAGTTTCAGTATATGTTATATGATATCAGAACCTGGTTGGCTTGGTCTAGGCTAGCACTTGCACGGTACCGTTGCTATGTGTCCATAGTCATCATGATCATGATATCTATGTTAACGCCATTGTACAAAGTGGTGTGAGATTGGATAATCAATGTGGTTTTAAGAAGTGTGTGATCACCCCTGGTGTACGGACCAGGTCTGGCGACCCATTAGACTTACAAACTGTACTTTTGACTTGGCAGTGGTTGGCCAACCATTGTCAAGTCCCACCTTCGGGCCACACAACCCAGTCATATGGGGGTAATACATGACAACAGCTAGCTAACCTACCATGATTGTTTTCTTATTATGTTATATGAGATGAATTAGATTTATGAAAATCATGTATGTTCTACAATGATTTGAAAATATATGTTTCCCAAATATGATACAGACTATTATACTGATATGTCTATGTATGATTTTATATATAACACGAAAATACTCATGTTGCCACACACTAGTGTTAGTTTATTTCCCTTACTGAGAGGTGTCTCACCCCGAATTTCATGAACTTTTCAGGAGCCCCGGATAGGAGAGCAAATAAAGCTCTACTAAAGTAGATATAGTTGACCTACCCTTTCTGAAGGGTAAGTCATTTGCTAGGGTTCAATGTTGGGTTTTTGGGTACTAGCCTTAGGGTTGATTTTTGGTTATTTTGGGATGTGTAATATGGATAGAGTAAACTCTGGTATTGTATTAAATGATATAAAGGTATGTACATGGATTTATGTTTTATGTTGCTTAGGCTTCCATTATATGGTTTTGTCATATTCCTAGTACCCACGGGTTTAGGTGGATTATGATCTGCTGGATATATGATATTGGTTTTATTATAAAAGGAAAAAAGAATATATGAAAATTAAACAGGTCATCACAGTTTGGACTCAGAGCCTAGGTTATTAGATTCTGCAAACTTTAGAATGTAGTGGAAACAATACTAGAGTATAGGAAATAATTTAAGGTTTTGTTGTAACACCCCAACCCTTTTTTCCGGGTCCAGTGCGTTATACATGATAAAATCCCTGATAATCCATAATCAACATATACGCAGCAGAAAATATAATCATAATCTCCATATAATATAATACCAGAGTTTACTAATTCTAACTACCAACCATAATAAATTAATCATCCATCTGTATTCAAATATATACATGTCTCCAAAACATTATCCACTAATACCAGTATGCTTCACAACTATCCATATCTTGTAAAACATAAAACATAAATCATAAAACATAAAATATACATATCAAAATTAACATAAAAATATACCATTTTCTCTTTCTATTTACCAAAAATGCTATAAAATCTCGAGCTCTCTAAGTTCAATCTCGAGGAAATCCTGAAAAAAATAAATAATCATATTCGAGTGAGACACATCTCAATAAGGGAAGAAATAATATATTAAACTCAGCATGTGGCCATCATGAGATTATACATATCATTTTATAATATTTGCAAATCATTAACATAATACTGAAAGTCATTTTCTGAACCTAACAATCACATACAAAGGTTTACCCACGAGATTACCCAAGGATAGGGGTGATTTCCCGCCCATACAAGTAGCACCCCTCTGCTCTGATACTTAGGTAACCCGAAAGTTACTACTAAAGCATACCAGAGCACTAACCTTACTCAGTAAGCCCTTAAGTGTTAACTTGATCTCGTACTCACGCATTCCATAACAGTTTACCGGCAAAGGCCCTAAGGATAGGGAATTCTACCCGCCCATACAAGTAGGTTCCCTCAGCCCTAGTGCGTTATGCAGCTACTGCCCCATCTGAAGCTACTAGTGCACTCGCCTTACTCAGCAAGCCCTCGGGCAAAGAGTATGCCTCACCCAATCGTAACATGTTTTACATTCATAGATACTTCTAATATCAGAATACATCATTTTTTTTCATCGTTATTCAGTCATTCACATTCTTTCATGTTCATAACTTAACATTTCCTTGTGTTTCACTCTAAGTGACTTTTTCTCATTTGTATCATTCACATTTTACATTTCATTTCATTGCATTGTCATTTCTTGTCATTTCATTTCATAACATTTTCATTTCATTCCTTTGTACAACAGCTGCTCTTTAGCCGTCATTTGTTAGTCCACATAGAAATGCGTTAGAATCTACTACAGTTAGTCCACATAGAAATGCACTAGAATCTGCTAACCCGGCTTTTAGCTGTTGTACCTTTACATGGTTGCATTTAACATACACAAGCAACATTGTCCATATCATATTTTATTCTCATTGCTTTACTTAGTCTGCATCTCATACATTTAACATATGATTTGCACATATTCTTATGCCACACAATTTAACAATAAAATTCATATATATTCCTGTAAAATAGGCCAACCCACATTTAGAATTTAATTACTGAAAATATAATTTCTATTTCTTACATAATTATCCAAAAAATTCCTTCCACTTTGTTCAGTTCATTTCCACAAATACATAACTAAATAAGTGATCCTACGCTCAGAAATCATAGTTTTACATGGTTGGCATTTTAATAATTCACACAAAAACATACATATAATATAACATAAATTATTACCTTTAATTTCATAAAATCTGATTTACTATATAATTTCCCCTTACTTGATTCTTGAACTACGCCAATAGGGATCCCGACAAGATGCCTGCGGCGCTCACTCGGATCCTGAATTAAATTCCTAGTTCCAATAAATTATTCCTAAATTAAATATTATTTAAATATTTCCTAGGGCTATAATTCCTAAATAATACATATACCCTTAAATTTAGCCAAATTGCCAAATTTCTCAAATCTCACTTTCTCTTTGGAGTAGGATCTAGAAAACCCCAATTGGAAAATTACCTACGCCAAAATGACGACATCGACGACTAGGACCCGGTGGTGGTGCTTGATTGTCAATTTAACAACAAATTTAAAGCAAAATTGAGAAAATGGGTAAAAATTATCTTTTCACGGGAGCAGTGCCTAAATTGTTCCTAAGAAAAATCTACTCCAGTAGAAATGTCGGTGGTGGAGTTAGGAATCAACGGCACCTTCCGTTTGCCAATCGGCCATAAACTCGTCGAGAAATTAAGAGAGAGAGAGAGAGAGAGGGACGGAGATAGAGTGGTTGACAAGAAAGAATTACAGAAAGAGATAGACACTGAAGAAGAAGAAGAAGAAGAAGAAGAAGGTAATGGACAACTTCTTTAATTTTTCTTTATCTTTTTTTTTTTTTACATACATAACTTAACTTATGTATATATATATATATATATATATATATATATATATATAACTTATAATTTATTCCATTTTTTTTTACTATTTATTTATTTATTTATTTAATAACATTTAATTAATTCATTAATTAATAAATAATTTTTTTTCATACTATTTATTTTCATTTGTTTATTTAATACATTAATTTAATAGTGTTTAACCAATTAATTAATTATTTATTTTTAAAAAAAATTTAATTTAAAATTTTTTTTTTTTTGTTATTACATTTGTTCTACAGACTAAAGGCAGGACTTCCGTAGTAGTTTCTATGTTTTTCATGGGGTGACGATTTCAGGATAACCATAGTAAGCTATTGTCAGGCTGTGTTCCTAGAATGTAGGACTAAGGATTAGAAATAAGTTGAGACTATTGAGATAAGAGGGTAGGTTAAGCAGGTAAATTATAAGGATAGGATTACTAAGTTGCAATTGTTATTCTTCAGGATGGATCTAAGAGGAAGTAGTGCCTATGCGAGTGGCAGTGATGGAACAGGGCCCTCAGGTGCGGGAGGGACTGACTCTGATGCGGTATTACGTAGTGTGGCTCAGCAGGTTATGGTTGAGATCGCCTGGAGCTCGAGGGAGCAGGGTGGTCCATCTGTAGGCCATGGATGCACTATCGAGAAATTTACGAAGATGAATCCTCTGACCTTTTCGGGAGGAGTTGATCCTGTAGCTACTGAGAACTGGATGTAGGAGATCGAGAAAGTCTTTGCTTTATTACAGTGTACTAAGAAACAGAGGGTCCTTTTTGCCACCCATAGACTAAAAGGAGAGGTCGAGAGGTGGTGGACTACGGTGAGACTACTGGAGCAGCAGAGGGTGACTCCGATAGCCATGACATTGGACCGGTTTAAAGAATTGTTCTTTGATAGATATTTTCCAGCTACTTTTAGGGAGGCTAAAGTAGAAAAGTTTCTAAGTCTGAAGTAGGGACAGTTATCCGTCCAGCAGTATGCGGCACATTTCATCAAGCTCTCTCGTTTCGCCCCGTATATTGTTCCTGGTGAAGTGAAGAAAGCGAACCAGTTTTAGAGAGGCTTGAGGCGGAGTATATTTAAGTAGGTGGTGGTGCTGCAGATCTAAGACTTTGCTGAGTTAGTCGATAGGGCAACCTTGGTAGAGATTGGTGAGCAGCTGGATGCAGAGGAGCAAGGACAGAGGAAGAGATCTGCATCCACAGGTTATCAGCAGGGTCATAGACTAGGTCAGTGGAGGAGAGGAAACCATGGTAGAGGGCGGAGACAGGAGAGTGGAGGACGCGAGGTTCAGGAAGTGCAGGGTCCTCCAATCTGTCAAACTTGTGGTAAGAGGCACTGGGAAGTGTGTTGAGCTAGTGGTGTGGTCTGCTATCACTGTGGTAGACCGGGGCACATGGTGCGAGACTTCCCTACCCCACCAGATGCAGTCCCAGCTCCCAAACCATACCAAGGAGGTTATCAGGAGCCATGTGGGGGCAAGTATAGGAATATGGCTCCAGCCAGGGTATTTACTCTGACGCTGGGTGAGGCTGGGATGGCAAGTGACGTGGTGACAGGTATGGTTATTATGCTTTCTTTTAAAGTCATTGCATTGTTTGATTCAAGAGGTACACACTCGTTCATGTCTTCGGGGTGTGTAAAATTATGTAGGGTTGAAACACAACCATTAGATGTTGAATTGTTAGTGTCTACACCAACTGGATCTGTAGTGAGATGTAGTAAGGTACTCTGGGATTTTTCAATTGATATTCAAGGGGAAATTCTGACTGTTGATCTGATAGTGCTAGACATGCACGAGTTTGATGTTATATTTGGCATGGATTGGCTAGTAGCTAATTTTGCCAGCATAGATTGCTGAGCACAAGAAGTGATATTCAGACCTCCAGGATGAGTGGAATATAAGTTCGTAGGATCGCAGGTGCAATCCCCACTTCAGCTAGTTTCAGCTATCCAGGCCAGGAGACTACTGCTAAGTGGTTGTCAGGGGTTTGTGGCAGTTGTGAAGGAGATGTCAGAGAATTGAAATGAGGAATAGCTTCCCAAGAGGGGGGGTGAATTGGATTCTTTTTTATAATTTTAATGATTTATAGACTTTTGATTTTAACAACCTAGAAAACAAGATATATATGAATGATAACCACACTCAAGAATATTGAAATTTAAATTTACAAGTCAATCAATAAAATCATGATAATTCAATCACTCAATCAAAATGTAAAAGCTTTTGTTGATTTCCCTGTAAACTCTCAACATACACTCTACTTGATTAAGATTTCCGCAGATTAATCAACGTTCTCCCTTCTTGGGTTTCCACAAACGATTAATCAAAACGTACTTTCTAAATATCAAGTACTTTTTGTTTCTTTCTCAATTTAGAACCTGCAACCTGCACATATAAATCATATAACAATAGCTAATAAGGAATGTAAAGTAAATCAAAGAGAAAGAGACAAGAGTTTTTACGAGGTTCGGCTTCAACACAGCCTACGTCCTCGCCTTTGGCAAAAACACCAAAGGATTCCACTAAATCAGTTCCGTTACCTGGTGGAACAATACCAATTTACAACACACTCCTTCGATTAGGCTAAAGCCTGCCTCTCCAAATAATAACCCCTTATTTGGCTCAACGATTCAACAACTCTGAATCGTTTAAGAAAGATAATAAAGGTATTTGTGTACAGAGGAAAACTCTCACAACAGAGTGAATTAGTACAACAATCAGCTCACTTTATACCTCAAAGTAATTCAAATATAATAAATTTCAAGCTCAATATTTAGTATGAATTACCAAATAGTTTTCCAAAGAAAATGAAAGATTTTGATTATTGGAAAACTTTGCTTCAAAAAACAATTTCAGATCAGAGATTTAACCTTGAAAGAATTTTAGATCCTTTGAAAACATAATTTTGAATACTTGAAGATCGGTCGATCTAAAACCTTTAAAAACTTACTTTGATCTATAAGTCTTTGAATATTTCTGAATCGGAAATTTTATTGAAAATTACTAGATCTGGAAACTTTAGAGGATTTGCTCAACTTCAAAACTTTTTTAATATCTCATCAATGTTCTCTCAATCCTTTCTTTTCTCATTGTTAATATAAAATTTTGAGATTAAGACTATTTATAAAGGCTTTAGAAATCATCCATTAATCCCAAAGATTTCTAAAATTTATTTCCAAATATTTTGAAATTCAAAAACATGGTTCAAAAAATATTTTCGTTAAAAAATTTATTGCCAACGTTCAAGTGGCAGTCGCCTGCCACGACTTGGCAGTCGCCTTCCACGACTTGGCAGTCGCCTATCACAAAACAACTCTCAACACAGAATGCAGGCAGTCACCTACCAGAACCAGGGCCGTCACCTGATTTGTTCACACAGGCGCCTATCAGTTTAGGCAGTCGCCTGTCTAGCTACTGACTTTGTGAGAGATCATTTTCTTAATATGGCAGTCGCCTGCCTTGTTTTAGCAGTCGCCTAGCCCTTCATTATTTCAAAAATTTTCCTTTTTCTTAAACCCTTTCTTTTTATTGATTTGAAAATTATTCTTTAGGATATATGTATAAAAACATATTTTTGACTTTGTATGAGCTTCAAATCACTTTATACTTGAAATTTACTTTGAAGTACTTACATTTTCAGAATATCCTAAAAGGTATAATTCGCTTAGTCTTCAAACTTGTTCTTCCATCATCTTTGTAGTTGCAATCTTTCCTTTGTGCTTTTCACAATATAGCTTTGTTCTTCATGCTCTTTGTAATCCATTGAACTTTCTTATGCACTTGAGCTCTGTTATTTTCCTGAAAAACTTTTACTTGAAACATATTAAACATATCATTTGATTTGTTATCATCAAAATAAGAATGGTAAGCCTTATTAGGCCAACAAGAATGAATTGAAACTTGCTAGCATGCTTGTAGTGAAAGAATTTACAGATGTTTTCCCAGATGAGTTACTAGGCTTGCCACCCGATCATGAGGTAGATTTCCCTACTGATCTACTTCCAGGTATAGCGCCGATTTCTAAAGTACCTTATCGAATGGCACCCGCAGAGTTCGCAGAATTGAATAATTAGTTGCAATATCTGCTTAATAAGGGCTTCATACGACCTAGTGTATCTCCATGGGGAGCTCTAGTTTTATTTGTGAAGAAGAAAGACGAGTCTATGAGGATGTGTATAGACTATAGGAAGATTAACAAAGTGACAATCAAGAACAAATATCCTCTACCCCGTATCCATGATTTGTTTGACCAGCTCCAGGGTACACGAGTGTATTCGAAGATTGACCTCAGATCCGATTATCATCAAGTGAAAGTGAAAGCAAAAGACGTCTCGAAGACGGCCTTCAGGACCAGATATGGGCTTTACGAGTTTCTTGCTATGTCATTTGGTTTGACGAATGCTCCTACTATATTTATGAATTTGATGAACAGAGTCTTCCACAAATACTTAGACCAGTTTGTTGTTTTTTTTATTGATGATGTACTGGTCTATTCGAGGAGTTATGAGGAGCATGAGACGCACTTGAGGCAAGTTCTACAGACGCTTCAGGAAAAGAAGTTGTATGCCAAGTTCAGTAAATGTGAATTCTGGCTTGAGAAGGTCGTGTTTTTGGGGCATGTTGTGTCTAGAGACGGTATTTTTGTGGATCCTAATTAGGTTGAGGCTGTAGTGAATTGGGCTAGATTGAGGAATGTCTAGGAGATTAGGAGTTTCTTGGGGTTAGCTAGGCATTATCGTCATTTTGTAAAGGGATTCTCGGCGTTGTTAGGGCCTTTGACATAACTGACAAGGAAGAATGTTAGATTTGAGTGGGACAACAGTTATGAGCAGAGTTTTCAAGAACCAAAGCAAAGATTAGTCACAGCACCAATATTAGTCATCCTGTTAGGGGGTGAGGGTTATGTCATTTACAGTGATTCGTCCTTGAGGGAACTTGGTTGTGTATTGATGCAGCATGGCAGGGTGATGGCGTATGCGTCCAGACAGTTGAAAGAATATGAAAAGAACTACCCTACACATGATCTTGAATTGGCTGCAGTAGTACACGCATTGAAAATTTGGAGGCATTATCTATATAGTTAGCAGTGTGAAATCTTTTCCGACCAAAAGAGTTTGAAGTACTTTTTCACACAGAAGGAATTGAATATGAGGCAGAGAAGATGGTTGGAACTTATTAAAAAATTTGATTGTACCATCAGTTGTCACCCAGGGAAAGCAAACATGGTAGCTGATGCGTTGAGCATAAAATCTAGGGAACCAGTGTTGGCAGTAGTGGAAATCCAGTATCTGATCATGATGGATCTGGAGAGACTCGGCATTGAATTAGTTGGAAGTGGTTTTCAGGTTCACATTTCCAGTTTAGTGGTGCAGCCTACCCTGCAGGAAAGAATTAAAGCTTCTCAGAAAGGAGACCAAGAATTAGCAGAGGTGATGGATAGAGTGCAGAATGGTCAGGGGGAGGAATTCAGTGTTGCAGATGATGGAGCTTTATGGTTCTATTCCAGATTATGTGTTCCTGCCAATATGGATATTAGGAGGACCATTCTCGAGGAGGCTCACAGATCTTTGTATACAGTTCATCCAAGTAGTACGAAGATGTACACAGATCAGCGAAAGTCATACTGGTGGAGTGGTATGAAGAGAGAGATTGTCGAGTATATAGCCCAGTGTCTGATGTGCCAACAGGTAAAGGTTGAGCACTAGAGGCCGGCAGGGCAGTTGCAGCCGTTATTTATCCCCAAGTGGAAGTTAGATCATATATCCATGGATTTCGTGTCAGGACTGTCGACGGCATTACATGGCAAGAATGCCATCTAGGTGATTATTGACCGTTTGACTAAGACTGTAATAACCCAAGAAAAAAAAATGAATAATAATAATAATAATAGTTAGCATTAAAAAAAGAAAGTGTTTCTCTGTTAGGATCCTTGATTCCATGTTTGATGCCTAAGAAAGACCTTGTCTAAGCGAGTGCTCAGAGACCATTGCGGCTCAGTCGCTCCTTGGAGGTCGGCCTGGTCAAAATAGAATTTCATAGGATGAAACAGGGTAGACACTGTTTATATACGTAAATAAGTACATAAAATAATGTTTTGACTGATATAATTTATAGAAATATATGATAAAATAATAATAATATAAGTATCCTATGCGAGGCCCACAAGACTGTGTGGGGCCCACATGAGTCCCGAAGCCGTATGGAGGTTTACACGAGTCTCAAAGCTATTTATGATGCATAAAATCGTATAAGAATTATTCGAGTTATGTAGGATCCATTCGGGTCTCGAAGTTGTGTGGGGCCCACAAGACCGTGTGGGGTCCACATGAGTTTTCAAAATTCAAATTTAATTCTTATTCAAAAATAAATAATAAAATAAATAAATACTAAAAATGGTTCAAAATTAATAACAATGATAATAATGATTAAGAAAAATAATTAATTAACTAATTGATTAATTAATTAGGTAAGTGATTAATTAAAAATTTATTTAATGGGAATGGTGGCAAGCACTCCCACATGGCCTCCATCCCCATCCCATACTCAACCCATACCTTGCCCATCCCTTGCCCATTCTTTAATTTTTAAAAATTATAATTTCACCCATCTCCCCACGCTTTTATAAATTTCATTTCTTCTCCAAAATTTTCCTATAAATAGGGAGCTCTCAACCTTCATTTTTCACAACAATTTTCCAAGAAAGAAAAGGATTAGTGAGTGAAAGAATTTGTGGTGGAGAGAGAATATTGAGTAAGTTCTCACTCACCCACTCTTTCCGATCTCATTGCTTAAAGATAATTTTTGTGTTCGTAGCACACGGTAAAGGAAGAAGGTAAGTAAATTTTGATTATGTTAGTTTCTTTTTATTTTAAATTCATACCCGAATTTATTTTATACGTAAATTTTAATTATGTTAATTAGTTTCACAAAATTTTCATGAGTTTATTTTTACGCATATTTAATTATACCAGTTCTATCTTTAATATACTTGCATCTATTTTTGGGTTAAGAAATGTTCCAATCCCCTCGAGTAAATTTTCAGCATTTCTTTCTATTCAAAAATAAAATTATATATATTTTTAACACAAAAATTGTGTGGCATGAGTTTATTTCTACGTTCCATTTTTTTATGAAAATATGAGTAAAGATAAGATTTTTACGATATTATTTTAAATTGCATAAATTATAATAAGATGATTTTAAAACCGCTTATGGCAACGAAAGTTCAAAGTTACAGATGCTCGGTACCGCAGCTTAAAGTTTATACGGATCAGAGTGCACCCACACTGTTTACAGAGTGGTTATTTATGTTAGTGGAATTCTCCTGAGTGCACACCTGGTTCCAGATGAGGACTTAATAAGGAAAATCTCACTTAAAGTTTACGTACGTTGATTTAGTTTGGTCGGCCAGCCAGCTAAGTCCAGTCTTCGGACCGCACAACCCAGTCATGGGGGTAAACATGACTTACGGCAAATAGGCCTAAGGGTGGGTTTCTATAATATATGTTTATACATATTTAATTACGTGTACAAAGTTACTGATGATTTGAAGGAAAAGTGTAAGTTAACGTGAAAAGGATCATTTTGGTGCTTAAATGACGATCTAAGGAAAACGTATAAGGAAAAGTATATGTATGTTTATCATTAAATATTTTTACAGTTTTAAAGTTAAAAGTTTAATTTAGCAGTTATAGTATATGATTGTAAAAATTTACTGTTGAAATTGATGACAAAAGTTTTTATGCAGAAATTTTTAAACATATGTTTATTCTAAAAGCAGTCTTGAAGTTATAGTATTAAATATTGTTTTACGAAATTCTTCAAAAGCTCATTTTGGCCACACACTAATAATAATCTTATTTACTTACTGAGCGTTGTCTCACCCCAATCATATTTTATTTCAGATAATTCTGAAGGACATGACGGAAATCAGGCTTAGCAAGCATGCGGGTGGGGATTAGAAAAATAAAGATTGATTAGAAATATTAGTATGGTTTCAGATATTTATGTTTGTGTAATTTTTCTTCTTTTGAAATAAATGATTGTAATATGGATGATTAGCGCTCTGGTTTAATAAAAGTTGAGTTTATTTTGCTTCCGCTGTAAATTAGTAGTAAAAAGTTAATATCCCAGACCCCTCGAGGTCGGGGTGTTACAAAGACCACCCACTTTTTACCTATCAAGATCAGCTACTCCCTTACCTGTTTTGGCGGAGATCTATATTCAGGAGATAGTTTGTTTTCATGGGGTGCCAGTATCAATTGTATCAGATCGAGACCTACGTTTTACATCATGTTTTTGGAGGAGATTGCAGGAAACACTGGGGTCTTAGTTATCATTTAGTACGGCATTCCATCCTTAGTTAGATGGGTAGACTGAGAGGACAATACAAACATTATAGGATATGCTCCGAGCGTGTGTATTGGATGTTGGGGGTAGTTGGACTCATATCATGCTATTGGTAGAATTTGTGTATAATAACAGTTATCAGACCAGTATTGGCATGACACTGTTTGAGGCTTTATACGGTAGGAGATGTCGTTCTCCTTTATTTTGGGGTGAAGTGAGTGAGCGGCGAGTAGTGGGGTCAGAGCTTGTTTAGCAAGCACGTGATAAGGTTCGGCTTATCAGAAACAGAATTAGTGCAGCTCAGAGCCGACAAAAGAGTTATGCTGATAATCGCTATAGGAATCAGGAATTTGATGTGGGTAATCATGTATTTTTGAAGATAGCTTCGTTGAAAGGGGTTATGAGGTTCGAAAAGAAGGGTAAACTTAGCCTTAGGTTAATCGGTCCGTTTGAGATTTTAGAGAAAGTGGGACCGGTTGCCTATAGGCTAGCTTTGCCACCTGTGTTTTCCAGGATCCACGACATATTCCATGTTGTTATGTTGAGGAAATACATTCTAGATCCTTCTCATATCACCAGTTATGGTGAATTAGAACTCAATGATTCACTGGTTTATGAGGAGATGTCAGTACAAATTCTGGATAGGAAAGTACAAGAGTTATGTAACAAGGAGATTCCTCAAGTAAAAGTTCTGTGGAGGAATCATACAGCTGAAGAGGCTTCTTGGGAGTCCAAGGAGTAGATGAAGCAGAGGTATCTGCATTTATTCCAAAAAGTTTGATCGGGTAAAATGTGAGTAGTTAAGTAGTATTTCTTTTGCAGGTACATGTAATGGTTTAATTAGTAAGTGGTATTTTAGTTTTGGGAGAATTTTCTTTTGTATATGTAATCTCCTAGGATTTGGAATATAACCACGGTATTCCTCCGCCATAAATGAGGGTAAGTAATAAAATAAGTAGACCCTTTCCTGTTAAGGGATGATGAGTTACGTGAACAATAAATTTCAAGGATGAAATTTTATAAGAAGGGGAGAATGTAACAACTCGAAGAATAATGGTATTTAAATAATAAGAAGAAAGGGATATGGAAACAGGAATAGAAGGAGGCAGTCGACGACGTTGCATTTGGATGGGATAATCCCAAGGAATTTTCCTGGCCTCATCAACAAACACAGTGGTTTCATCAATGAGGGTTCTTTAGGATCTCGTTGATGAAGTTCCGTCTCATCAACGATAAGATACCAAGAGAGGATTTTTGGAAGCTTGAAATTCATTGACAAGGGTTGAGGTTCATCGATGAACTTTCTATAGGACTCATTGACGAGGTGACGTGCCTCGTCGACGAATCTCGCAGTATAAATAGGGTTAAATGTGATTTTTCGGTTCATTTTCCTGGGCAGAACCTCTCTCTCTCTCATCCTTCGATTTTTCCTCCTTCTCTCTAAGTTTTTGGGCCAGATTTCCGCCGATTCAATGATCTGAAGCCACCACAACGCTCCTGGGAAAGTTCTCTGCAAATATGTCGAAGCGGATCATCGGCGGGGCTGAGTTGGAAACCATCCCAAATCCAGGGTAAGACTTTTTACTCAGTATTTGGGCATTTGACAATTGTAGAAAGTGTAATACGCATAGAAATACTGAACTTTAGTTCTAGGGAATGTTGTTTTCAGGGTGTTGAGCAGGGAACATTGCAAGTGCACGAGTATTTCTCTTAGGGGCTTTTTAGGACACAGGTAAGGGGATAAACTAAGCTAGTTCTTTAATGAAAATATATGTCTATTATTACAGCAACTGATTTCAGGGAAATAAATATATTTATATATAATTTATATTTGGGAAATACTGCTGAAAATGATGGTATGTTAAAGATAAGAAAAACTTGGTTGTGTGGCATGAGTAGAAATTATAATGAAAAACTATTTTTTGGGAATGTGTTAATGATGTGGATTTTTATAATGGAAACCGACGTACAGGCCGAGATTTTGATATGATTTGCTGGCGTATGGGCCGAGTTATGTATATGATTTCCCGACGTACGGACTAAGCTATGGATATGAATTGCTAGTGTATAGGTTGAGCTATGTGTATGATTTGTCGGCGTATGGGCCGAACTATGAATGTGATTTGACAGCGTACGGGCTGAGCTATGGATATGATTTGCTGGCGTACGGGCTGAGTTATGGTAAAATGTGAAATACCGGCGTACAGGATGATTTTCATGGTATACGTATATATGAAAAATGATATGATTGATTTGATAATTAATGATAAGAAATATCCATGTATCATAGTTTCAGTATATGTTATATGATATTAGAACTTAGTTGGTTTGGTCTAGACTAACACTTGCACAGTACGGTTGCTATGTGTCCATGGTCATCACGATCATAATATTTGTGTTAACACTGCTGTACGGAATGATGTGAGATTGGATGGTCAATGTGGTTTTAAGAAGTGTGTGATCGCCTCTGGTGTACGGACCAGGTCCAGACCCATCAGACTTACAGACTGTACTTTTGACTTGACAGTGGTCGGCCAACGATTATCAAGTCCCTCCTTCGGGCCACAAAACCCAGTCATGTGGTGTTAATACATGACAACAATTAACTAACCTACCAGGATTGTTTTCTTATTATGTTATACGAGATGAACTATATTTATTAAAATCATGTATGTTCTGCAATGATTTGAAAATATATGTTTCCCAAATATGGTACAGGTAGTTATACTGATATGTCTATGTATGATTTTATATAGAACATGGAAATACTCATGTTGCCGCACACTAGTGTTAGTTTATTTCTTTTATTGAGAGGTGTCTCACCCCGAATTTCATGAACTTTTCAAGAGCCCCGGATAAGAGAGCGGATAAAGCTCCGCTGAGGTAGATACAGTTGACCTGTCCTTTCTGAAGGGTATATCATTTTCTAGGGTTCAATGTTGGTTTTTTAAGTATCGGACCTAGGGTTGATTTTTGGTTATTTTGGGATGTGTAATATGGATAGAGTAAACTTTGGTATTGTATTAAATGATATAAAGGTATGTACATGGATTTATGTTTTCTACTACTTAGGTTTCCGTTATATGGTTTTGTCTTATCCCTGGTACCCACGGGTCCAGGTGGATTATGATCTGTTGGATATATGATATTGGTTTAATTATAAAAGGAAAAAAAAATATGGAAATTAAGCAAGTCATCACAGCTATAACATAACTTGTTTCATGTTTTTGTGTAAAATTTCTCATATTAAAATTTTTGAATAAATTGTTATAAATATCTGATCACGACACTGGTTCGGCTGAACTGTCACGACACTGGGCCGACTGAAATATCACGGCACTAGGCTGGCTGAAATATCATGACACTAGGCTGGCTGATCTATAATAGTATACTGTATAATATCATATTTTCTAGGATGTCTGTGTCATTCTGAAAATCATTATCAAACTAAATTTGTTATGTATATCATAAAATACTATGGTCTATTTATACATACTGTAAAATAATCACACTCACGCCACACAAGTGAGTGTTGCCCTATAATATACTAACTGTCTGGGAAAAACATATTTTTGCTGAAAAATGATATGAATTCTGTTTCTAGAGTTTACTTAGTCCACAAATCAGATTTTCCAAAATATACAATAATTCATAAATTCCATTCCCAGATACCTAAATATTCATAAAATCATATAAATATTTTCTATAATCAAATACTGTATTTTGAACTGGTAGATTTTCTAAAAATACCTAACGTAATCTATCCCCTTACTTGATTCCTGAAGAAAAGCCTACAGGGATCCTAAAATCGTGCATGCGGCGTACACACAAATCCCTATATACATAAACCCTAATTTAATCAACTCAACCCCAGAAGCCATTCAACACTCCCCAGACCCACACATTCAAATAACTAACTAAACTTGAAAAAAACAGCTTCCTTACCCTAGTTTTGGAATGGTGTCTGGAATTCTCAAAAGCCAATCCGCCCCAATTAAATTGCAGATAAACGTTGTCAAGTGCCCGAAATGACGATTATTAACTAATTCAGGTTTGTTTCGGGAGAGAAATTGAAGAGAGAGAGAGAGAGAGAGAGAGAGAGAGAGAGAGAGAGCTGGTCGCATCGCTAAGGGAGGTGAGAGAGAGAGAGAGAGAGAGAGAGAGAGTTTGATTTTTAAAAATTAAAATGAACTTAAACCCTTTATATAGGGTTGTTGGCGCATGGAAAACTGTCAACGGTTTGACCTTTTTAACCAAACCATTTCTATTGTTTTACCCTTACCTCCCCTTGGTATCTCAAAATCGTCGATGGTTTTCTGAGCTTCACCAAAACCATCAACAGTTTGGGCTTGCACCAAACTAATTTCTCCTTTTTCTGACTTATTATTGTTGGCCTTACAAGGCTTAACATCCTATTTTGATGCTAACAAACAAGTGAAACTTAACATATTTGGTTGAGTGATGATATTTCAGATCTCACATATGTGAAAGCAAGGTCAAGAATTCACAAGGATCAACTGAAGCTTATATTCCAAAGGAACATGATCATATGAAGCTTAAAGAATACTTAAAGTCATGGATGATATATTAAAGCTTGACAACTATGAGAGGATGAACTTGATATTAAAGCCTGAAAAAAGGGCCAAGACAAAACATGAAGACTTAAGTGTTTAAGAATGTCAAAAAATTTAAGAAGTCTTTATGTAAGTATTCATTCGATTTCAATATGGATACAAGAAACTCTTAGGATAATTACATGGACTTAGATACCTTTTAAAATACTTTGAAAATATTTTTATGAGGTCAAAAATTATTTCAAAGAGGTTAGAATCAATTTTGGAATGAAAAGCACCAAAAAGAGGATTTTCCAAATGCTGTTATTTTTTCTACATCCGCTTTGATATGCCTTTTTATCTATCAAAACCTCTTTATTTTAAAAAGTGTTAGACACTAAAGTTGTAGGATTTTCTCTTAGCTTTCTGTTGGTATGAAGATCAACTAATTTTTAGTTGTATATAAAAAGTTATGACCAAAATACTAAAGCGGGGTTGAAGTTATCATTAACTCAGCAAATTGTCTGGTAAGTAATGACCTGTGTTCAGTCAGCCAACTAACCAGTTAACAGAATTAATTTTTGGGAGACATAAAGGTCTCATTCACCTGTTCAGTCAACTGACCTTGTATAAACACCCACCCAGTTGCCTAATTAGCCAACTGACCCTACGAAAATTTAAATTTTGAACTTTAACGGGAAAATTCTAAAAATTAGTTTTTTAAATCTAAATGTTATAAAAACTTGAGGGACACTCCAAGAAACTTGGGAGACAAGGAAACTCACTCTATAAATACATGATTTTGCAAATCAAATTAAACCAAGCAATTGAAAATCAATTCTCAAAGCTAAAACTCTCATGCTCTTAAAATCTCTCATGCTCTCATCTTTGCACATCTGAATTGCTGAGATTTTTTGGAAGCAACTAATCAATCCTTCTCTATGTTTTTCAATTGTTGATTCTTATCTAGAAGGAAAACTTGGTGAAATCTCTTTTGAGCTTCAATTGTATTTCATATAAATATTTTGAATTGAAGTATATTAGTTTTCAATTGTACTGATCAGCTTTATCTAAGAGCACTCTTTGGACACATCTATTTGTTGTATCTCTTGTAGATTGTGATGATTCAAGGATTGTTCAATCGTTGGCTAAGCGAGGGAATATCGCTTAGAGAGGTGCTACTCTAGCCTAATTGAAGGAGTGACTGAACGAGAGTATATCGTTTGGAGAGGCGAACTCTAGCCTAATCAAAGGAATGTGTAAATAGTGTTGTTCCGCCTGAAAAAGGAACTGGTTTTAGTGAATTATTTTGTGGTTTGCCAAAGGCGAGGAGGACGTAGATTGGGTATAAGCCGAACCTCGTAAAAATAGTGGTCTCACTCTCTTTTTCTTTTGCTTTTTATTTTCAGCATATATATATATAAAATGCACGAATGTTTTAAATTCCTTAATCATAAACACTATGTGGATTTGATATTAAGTAAACTTAAGCTTAATTTTTTTTTGGTATTGTGGAAACCGAAAGTGAGTATGTTGGTTGATCCATTCTTTGTAGAAACCGTAAGGGAGTACGTTGATTAGTGCAACACACAAAGACTCTTTAAGCTAAAATTTTATTTAACGCCTAAGATTTTGGAAAGAGTATTGAATTGCACCTCATTTTAAGAAAGCAAATTCATTAACTACAAGGCTGAAAACAAACACAAGTTAAATCTTCTATCTTAGTTTGAATATTGCGGATGATTGGAAAATTGATTGGTTGATTGATTGGTTAAGTACTTTGTTGGTTGTGGATTGAATTTTGTTTTTAAGTATTTATTATTTGAATAAATTAACAAGAAGTAAAGAATTCAAAATAAGTTAAGGATTCTTGAAAGAATTAAAAGAAAATTTTTAAATCCAATTCACCCCCCTCTTGGGACGACACATTAGTTTTCAATTATTATTTTTCAAGTCTTTACAATGTCCTAGTCTTCTATGCCATAACCAGCTAGATTCATTCATGACCATAAAACACTTTACATCTTGAAACACTAAGTTTTCGAAGTTAATGCAATACACATTTTCACAACGATGTGCAATGAAAAGTGTTCCGTGTTTTTTTTTTTTTTTGCTTTTTCAACAATACACGTATCCTTTTAAAAAGTAATGTCAAAGCCTTTGTCACAAAGTTGACTAATACTTATCAAGTTATGTTTTAAACCTTCAACTAATAAAACATTCTCAATGATTAAGGAAGGTTCCTTACCGACTTTGCTGATGCTGATAATCTTACCTTTGGCGTTGTCTCCAAAAGTAAAAAGTCCACCTTGCTTTAGTGTTAAGGATGTGAACTTGGACTTGTCTCCCATCATATGCCTAGAGCATCCACTATCCAAGTACCACTTATCTTTTGAAGGGGTGGATCTAAAGCATACCTTCAAAAGGATTTAAGTAATTTTCTTAGGGTACCAAAATCTTCTTTAGTCTTTTTGGGTTAGCTTGAAGTTTTTTTTAACTTTCCACACCTTTTTAGTTTTGACATTCTTTCTTTTAAATGGGCAATCAAATTTGATATAACTTTTCCTTTTACATAAGAAGCATGTGGTGTGAATGTAAACATTGTTTGAGGAAGTGTTGGCATAATTTTTAGACTCTCTTACAAAATAACCCATGTAGAGATTCTTCTTCCTCTTAATTTCTTTTCCATTAAAGCCAATGCCTTCTTTATACAAAGTCAATTTTTGAGAACCAACTAGTTTGTCAAATTTATTTTTCCCATTTGTAAAGTTATAGATTATTTTAGAATAATCTTCTACTTTTCTTTCTAAACTGGTGATTATAAATCCTTCTCATTTTCTTGTGATTTCAAGTCTTCAAGTTCTTTTGATAGTTTTTCAGTTTTATTCTCTAGTGCAGCAATGTATGAGTCATTTTCTTTTCAACAATGTGATTTGACTCTAATTTCTTTACTAATGTTTCATTCTCACTTTTCAGTGTGGTGTTTTGTTTGGACACCCTAACAAAACTTTTATGTAATTTAAATAGTTCAATTTTCAGTTCAGTATATGAGGGCATGCTATCATAGGATTCATTACATGATTCATCACTAGATTCAATAAACGAGTTAGAGTGGGATTTTTGTACCTCATCGTTTAGTGCCATAAGGCAGTAGTTTGCCACCTCCTTATCGCACGAGTCACTTTATGAGTTGCTTGAGCTGGAGTCATCCCAAGTTGTGGCCTTCATTGCAGTTATAGCAGGTTGGAGGTTCTACTTTTGTTTCTTTTCTACTTGAATCTCCTTTGTCCATCCTAGATCCTCAGAATTTCCTATTGAAGTTCTTATTCTTTTTAAAGAACCTACCAAGTCTTTTGGTGATAAGGGCTATATCTTCTTCATCCATCTCTTCATCTTCCTTGTCACTTGAGCTTTCCTTGGAAGCTTTAAGTGCAATGGATCTCTTACCTTTGCTATTTTTAGTTACTCTTTCATTTATGGCCATCTCGTATATGAGAAGTTACCTGATAAGCTCATCTAAGGACATTGCTTTCAAATCCCAACCTTTAGTTATGACTATGGACTTAGGTTCCCATATGGATGGGAGTCCTCTAAGAATTTTCCTAATCATTTCGTATGTGGGATAGTTCTTTCCTAATACGTTAAGGGAACTTATGATGTGAGTGAACCCTGATGAATCTATCTCTAGTAATCCCAAAAGGAGGGTGAATTGGGTATTTTAAAATTTTATGCACAGAAACTTAATCAATTTTAAAACTGATTTTATACCTTGACTTTCAATTGGTATCAGAGCTCATTCTAAAAGCTTGATATTCACTAGTGAGCATGTCTATCCTATTATCCCTAATGTTTACGGTTCCTTCATAAGTTATTTCTAACTTCTCCCAAATTTCTTTGGCACTCTTACAGTTCATTTTCCTATGAAATTCATTTACATCTAATGCACAGCCCATCATCCCATGCTCACCCAAATGCCCTAACCGCATATGTTACAAGACAGTATTATCTAACCCGAACTCTGCAGTTGCAGCTCCACCTATAACTGTGGTACATAGATATTTTCTGCTTATTTCTACCCCTTCATCACTGTCAAGACACCTTTACTCACCTTAATTACTCCATTTGTGGACTTGTAATTAAACCCATTACAATCTAAAGTGCCCAATGAAATCAAATTCTTACTTAAATCTGGCATATGCCTAACATCACGCAACGTTCTAACAACACCATCAAACATTTTAATTCTGATATTTCTTATTCCAACAACTTTATACAATGCATCGTTACTCATCAGAACAGAACCGAAGTTAACTAACCTGTAGGTGGTGAACTAATCTTTATTGGGCCTCATGTGATAGGAGCATGCCAAATCCAAAATCCAAGAATTCTTGAGTTGATCTAAACCGATGAAACAGAAAGTAAATCCTCATTACTGCTCTCTAAGCCTTCTTCTTCCACTATACATTCGCAGCTTTTGATGGATCCTCTTTATTCTCTGCATTCCCCTTCTTCCTCTCTGAACAATCTGGTTTATGTGCCCTATTTTCCTGCACTTAAAACATTGTATATCCTTCCTTTTCTTGGAATTGGACCAAGATTTATTATTACTCAGTTCACTCTAGAACTTGCTTCTCCCACGTTCTTGGTTACCCTTCACCACAAGCCCTTCACCTTGAAGATTCTCATCACTAGCTTTCTTTCTCTAATGAAACCTAAAAGAGCACTTGTGATTTTCTCCAATTCGAGAGTTTCCTTTCCCTACATTAGAGTTCTAACCAAATTTTCATATGTAGGAGACGCAGGTAGGGAATTCAATAGCATCAATGCCTTAACTTCGTCTTCAAACTTCACATCAACTTGCTTTAAATCGCCGATGATCTGATTGAACATGTTGATGTGCTGGTTTAGATCCGAATCCTCTGACATCTTAAACCCATACAGTTTCTGCTTAAGATAAAGCTTTTTCATCAACGACTTGGACATATACCGACTTTCCAGTTTCAGCCAAACTACCGACGAAGATTCCTTATCAATGACGTGATACATCACGTCATCAGCCAAACAAAACCTGATAGTCACCACAGCCTTCACTTCCAATTCCTTCCAACTCATGTTGTCCATGCCTTCCGACTACCTTCCGTATAACACCTTCACTATACCCTGCTGCACTAACAAATCCTTAACCCTGCTCTGCCATAGTCCAAAATTTCCCAATCTATCAAACTTGACAATGTCAAACTTTACAAACGAAATCCTAGCCATTTTAACCAATATCTTTGATACTAATTTGTTGTGCGAATGAATGCAGAAATGATCATGCAATGCAGCAATCACAATGAACAATACGGAAACATACAGAAATAATGAAAACAATAAAAGACACAAGATTTAACGTGGTTCGGTAGAATGCCTACGTCCATGGGAGCAAGCGGCAGCTGAATGTCACTATCTATCAAAATCAGGATTACAACATTGTATTTATGCTAACCCTACACATACAGAGGAATTAGAAAATTTCCTAAATACCCCTGTATTAATCCCCAGAGGATTTGCCTCTCAATACCCAACCTATTGATCTTCCCAATTCAAATTTCAAAAACAGTGTCAAACAAAACCGTTGATGATTTTCTCTTCTACCTGAATCCGTTGATGTAACTGTCGATGGACTATACATTTCATCAATGGTTTTCTTCCTAACTTGACTTCTACCTGAAACCGTCGATGGTATTTCTGCAAACCATCTTCCTTATTTTTCCTTAGCATGCTTTTTCTGTTCATGTGTTCCACTCGATATGAATCACACACTATAATAAGGTAGGAATTCTAACCCCTATGATGGGAGCACGACCATGCCCACAATGCGACAAATGCACGTTGACAATGTATTTAAATTTTCTTCCCCTTGACATCTCATTTGGTTTCCCATTATTGCTTATCATGCTAACATATTGTTCGTGTGCATTGTCACCAGTCAAAATTCTTGCAAATAGATTCATAGAATTGGGAGTGATGAAGAAAACTCTTGGCAGTCCTTCCTTTTTTATTGCAATGACTAGCATGTTCATAATGTTTGGTGTCGACTCTTGCCTGGATTGGTGGCTTTAATTTCATTCTCTAAGAAATTTGATGTGATCCATTTCTAAGCAATGGTTATTGATATTTTTCCTTTTGGATTGAGTTCTACTCAGAGCTATGACTGGTATATATATATATGCTTGCTAATTGATTTCATTTTTCGGTTTTTGACTTGGGAAGAAAAGAGTTGTCAACTCATCAAGACTCGTGCAATGGAATAACTAAATAAAAGAGATTCACAGCCAGTGTATGTGCATGTATGTATCTATGTATAATAGATGTGTGTAAATGCATGTATGGCAAGAAGGATAAGTTTGCTTTTCTTTTATATTTCTGTTTTTATTTTAGTATGCAAAAATTAAAAATTCAAAAAAAAAAAGGGTTGCATGGGTATGGGAGTCTCATTAAATTTAACAGAAATGCAAAGTATACAATTCATCCAGAAGCACGGGTGATGTGAACGAGCCAACATCCAGTTAAGGGAGGGGTCTCGTTTAAATTCACTAAAGGCAAAAATGCAAGGCATCCAATCTGCTTCATACAGTTGGAAAGGTGAGATATCATTTGGAAGAGGGGCTTTTCTGGCAGTGGCGCTTCATCAATTTGATGCCAGTGGAAGTCCCATTCTTTATATTTTGTGTGTGCTAGCAACTGCAGCCGCTTTGGCTTTGCCAAATCCAGCAGCCTATGCATTTTTCTTATCACTGTTGCCATTCTTTTTGGCTCTGGTGTCTTCTTTTTTCATGGCACCAATGCCGCCTACACCCTTTGCATTTCTCTTTACATTTTGAATTTAGTCTTACGTAAAAAGTATGAATTGCTTAGTTACAAAAGCTATTCATGTTGCCAACGGGTCCCTTGAACTAATGACTGAAGGCTCTTCACCACTCCACCTCTCTCTCCCCCCGGTCCATCTAATGCCCCTCTATAATAATAAACTTCTACACTGCTCCTGTTCCAATCTCTTTCCATATTCTCTTTGTTTTTCCCTCTTTGATGGTCACTTTGTGGATGAGGTCTGATTTTATTTTAATTTACTTCTAACCCTTCTTATTGTTGCCTGAAATCTTAGATTATTATTGTAAATTTCATCATAAATTTTCAGCGTATTTTTTTTTTTAAATTTTGGATTACTAATCGACCTTCTGTAATTTTCATCTAAGGATTCTAATGGTGTGTACCAAGGAAATTATCGTTACAAGTTTGCCGTAGATTTTCTTTCTAAGAAGAATTACGCTCATACATTAAAACATTTGTCTAGGCAAAACACCTTACAAGACACATCAAATTAGCAAAATTTTACAAAAGAAAACATGAAACCAAACTAAAGAAAATCAAATCCTTTATAGCCTTTGCAAGCCATCTTTCACATCCTCCACAACTCTGGGAACTAACAAAATACGAAAAATTTCAAAACTTTCAAGAGTTTAAAAAAAAAAAATCCCTGACTTGCCAGGAGTAATATATTGCAGTCAACCAATCCATCTTGCAAACAGTAGCTTTCTTAGAAGAATCAATAGCATTTAGCCTAACCAACTTTTCTTCCTAGTTCATAAAAAATCCTTGTAATTTCTATTTGGCAAATCCACTTCAGCACGTTACACTCAAAAAATAGATGATTTCTTATCTAAACTAAGATGCCATAGATTTTACAACTTGGATTTGTACTTCGTTTTTTCCCCCAAGTTACAACTTTATCCTTAGTATTTAATTTATTCAGCATTGCCAACCAAACTTAAAAAATTGCCCTGTCAGCTGTGAATATATATATATATATATATATATATATATATATATATTCACATATTTATATAATTTCTAACACAAGGATTTTGTGATATTCCTTTACAAAACTTTTAACAAGAACTCATCAAATTGCTATATAAGGGTATATTCTTGATAAAGTATTTATCATTCTAGGTGTGTACACTTTTTTTTTTCTTTTTTTTTTTTAGTAATTGTTGGAAGAACAATTAAACTTAAGTAGGATAAAGGCATGTTTTTCGTAAATGACTAGAATTTTTATAAGAAGAGAATTACCTATAGCGTCAAAGTTCAGCTCAACAACTAGCGTAAAATTATAGTTTGAGCATTTCATCAATATCCCAACTTTGAATAGCCCTTAAAAAACATAGATGTATTAGCATATATGAATTTCATTAAAAAAAAATACATAAATAAGCCTTTGTCATTAATGCTTGATCAATTTTTGGTCGGGCATAATGCAAAGAATGTAACTAAATGATTTATGAAGTTAAAACTTCACTTTTGAATCCAATGGCAAGAATGTCCTACAATAACTTCCAAATCCTAAAATATGTCCTGCCATTAGAATGCTTTCCTTTTTTTCTAAAGACCCTTTTTCTTTTTGACCCTTAGCCTCCCAAGGAACTCAAACCAAAGTATTCCTTGGTTTGAGGGGCCGACGAGGTGCCACTTGACCCACTTCTTTTCCTATCTCATTGGTTGGCATGAAGATTGTTTGTGATGCAAACATTGTCTTGAGTGAAAGAATCACTTCTCTACTCAACGGTGTTGGGAAAAATAGTAGAATAAATGAACCAGTAAAAAATACTTGCTCAACCTTTCTCACTTTGCACAAATATAATAGAACAATGGGTTATATACATAGCCACTAAATTCTAATTTCAGAATTTAATCCAACAACGCAATAATTAAATCACCAAATAATTAAACAAATAATCGATAAGAATAGTAAAATAATAAAACACTGAAAAAATGGAACACCAAGAATTTACAAAAAACCCCAAATCGGGGAAAAACCGCAGAACCTTTGGTCCAAGAAAAATTCACTAGATAAGAGTAAAATACAACGGTCCACAAGCTCTACAAAAGCTCGCAATAATAATGACAATTGCAACAAATCATAACACAATCTTATTTGGAATATCATCTCACCAACAAGAACCTGAGATCAATAAAAGATTGTCTCACAAGAATACAAAATCTGAAAAAGAATACCACGATCAAAGCAATCAAGTCGAAGCCCTTATCGTCACGATTGCACACCTAAAATTTCAAGTCAATCTGAGTACATTTTTCTATCCGATCAAATACCCAAGCAGATTTCTTGTTCCCATGTCTTTGTTTTTTATAACATTTCTAGCATACCCACTCACACACATAACCCTAGTTCCCTTATATATATATATATATAATTTACAAAACTACCCCCTCTTAATTTCTGTAAGGAAAGACGTGCAGCAATCTCCCTTTAGACTCACTGGGAATGTCTTGAAGACCTGCAACCGCCCTACAAAACTCAAGTTTCATTTGAGGTAACGCTTTTTTTATCATGTTAGCACCATCTTATCTGTGTGAATTTTCTCAAGTTGTAGCAATTTCATCTCTAGTGCATCCTAAATGCAGTGTTACCTCATCTCAATATGCTTTGATCTCAAATGAAATGTCGAGTCCTTGCTAAGATAAATTGCACTGTATCTATCATAATGCAACACATATTTTTCTTGCTTGATTCCGAGCTTCGTTAAAAATTTTTCATCCATAGAAGCTCCTTTGAAGCTTCAGTGATAGTGATATATTTAGCCTTTGTACTTGACAGAAGAACATATTTTTGTAGTTTTGACTACCAAGATACTGCACCACCAACAAAGGTCATTAAATGCCCAGATGTTGATTTTCTAAAGTCAGCATGCTCTGTCATGTCAAAGTCAGTGTAGCCATTTAACTCAAGTTTGCCATGACTCAAACATAAACAAACTATAGATGTACTTATGAGATATTAAAGTATCCATTTCATTGCATCTGAATGTCGTTTACCTGGATTAGAAAGAAATCGACTTATGATACCAACCGCATGAGATATATCCGGTTTTGTACATACCTTGACGTACAATAGACTATCAATAGAAAAAGTATGAGGAACCTTTTCCATGTACTTCTTCTCTCTATCACTTGTAGGACATTGTTTAGAACTTAAATTGAAGTGACTTAAGTGGAGAACTCACTAGCTTTATATGGCTTATGTTGAATCTTTCCAACATCTTTTCAATATACTTTTCCAAAGAAAGCCAAAGCTTTTTATGCTTCTTTTCACGAGATACTCTTATGCCAAGAATTTGTTCTGTCTGCCCCAAGTCTTTCATTGTAAATGACTTACTTAATTCTCGCTTTAGATTAGCTATTTTCTTAACATAATAACCAACAATAAACATGTCATCCACATAAAGAAAAAGAATAATAAAATCATCACTAGATAATTTATTAACAAAAACATAATAATCAAAAGAAGTCTTTCCATACCCATGTTGTGACATACTTCTCGTACCATTGTCGTGGAACTTGAATCCATACAAGCTATTTTCTAGCTTGCACACAAGATGCTCTTTACTTTTTTCTTAAATCTTTTAAGTTGTTCTATGTAGATTTCCTCACACAAGTCAACATGTAAGAAGGAAGTCTTTATATCAAGCTTTTCAACCTTCAAGTTCAAACTTGCAGCCATACTAAGAATCACTCTAATAGAAGACATCTTGACCACAGAAGAAAATACTACTCAAAGTCAATTCCTTTCCTTTGACCAAAATCCTTAGCCACCAATCTTGCCTTGTACCTAATTTGTGAATTATTTCCATCATTATATAACCTAAACACCCATTTTTTCTTGAGTGCTCTCTTGCCATTAGGTAAGTTTACTAGCTTATAGGGTTTTTTGTCATCCAAACATTTCATCTTTTCCTACATAGCATTCAACCACTCTTTCTTGTGATCAAAAGCCATAACTTCTTAATTTAAAGCACTCAAGTTCTCCCCCACTAGTGAAGTTCACATACTCCCTAGAGTAATACTTTGGGTTTTGGTGATGCTCTTTAGTGGATCTTCTAAGCGGAGGTATTGTTAGTGGTTCTAGAATAGGCTAATCAATTTGGTTTTCTATGACTTCCTCATTTAGTAATGGTTCAACTTCGTTTTCTATGACTTCATTATTTAATAATGATTCATAAACATCAATTTCACCAACTTCCTGCCTATCTCCACTATGATCATCATTCACCATGGTAGGAGTCTCTTGAATAGAAAATAATAGGCTTTATAAAAGTGTATTTTGACTTTTGTGCTTTCTTGTCAAAGTCTTCAAGGGTATTTTTTTTGTCAAGGAACACAACATCCCTAATTCTAATTAGATTTTTATTAATAGGGTCCATAACCTGTAACCAAACTCTTCATGAACATAACCCAGGAAGATACACTATCTTGAATTGTCGTCTAACTTGGATCTCTTATCTTTGGGAATGTGAACCAAATCCCTATAGCCAAAAACTCTAAGATGACCATAAGAGACATCCTTCCTTATCCGTAGCCTTTCCATCACATCCCCCTATAGATAAACTGATGAAAAAAATATTAATCAAATCCACTACAGTATGTATAATTTCACCCCAAAATGGCTTAGCCATTTTTGCATAAGAAAGCATACATCTAATTTTATCAATAATGGTCCTATTAATTCTCTCTACAACTCCATTATGTTAAGGTGTCTAAGGAACACTCTTCTAAAGTGTGATTCCATGTTAGATATGTCTCAAAGGGTCCCCTATATTCTCTCCCATTGTCAACTCTAACATATATCAATTTCCTTCCTGTTTATCTTTCAACATTGATATGAAAATTCTTGAATATTTGAAACACTTGATCTTTTGTCTTCAAAGTATAGGCCTACACTTTCCTGAAACAATCATTAATAAATGTGACAAAGTACAAGACACCACCTAATGTCATGTCACTTATTGAGCAAACATTAGTATACACAAATCAAGAATATTGGATTTTCTATATGAAGGAGATCTATGAAAAGAAACACAATTTTGATTATTAACCAAGCAATGAGTGCATGCCTTGAATCTCATACCTTTCACTAGAAGATGCTTTCTCCTAGCAAGTGTCTGTAGAACTTTCTCACTCAAGCATCCAAGTCTCTTATGCCAAAGCTCCATAGAGGAATATTCAATTGCATTCACTTCCCTTGTGCACACTTTAACATGAGTAAGATATATAAAACCGTGTTTTTCACCTCTTGCCACAATAAGAGATCCTTTGGTGAGCTTCCATTTACTACCACCAAAATGATTAAAGTACCCTTCATAATTTAGGACACCTATGGAGATCAATTGAAGTTTTAAATCTGGAACATGACAGGCATTCTTTAGTATAGCTTGCAGCCAACTTATGTCCCAAAGTAAACATCCCCAATACCAATTATTTTGGACACAACCTGACTAGCCATCCTCACATAACCATAGTCACAACTAGTGTAGGTTGCAAAGACATTCAGATCATGAAGAAATATGAAAAGAAGTTCTTGAATCAACAACTGGAGTATTGTATGTCCTAACATGCCAAGTTTACATTAGCATCATTGGAGATTATCATGAAATTTCCATCAACTGCGGCTATAATAGGTGTGACGCCCCAATTTTCATACCATTTTTTTCATTAATTAATAATATTCAAATCATACATCGGCCATGCCAAAATTCCTGATACCATTTAAACATAACCCTACCTGACTCAAAGTGGGATAGCGGGTAATCAGTCAAATTTGTATAACAACCCTAATAACAGAAGTCAATATATACAAATCATCCAGAATACAAATAACCAGAGTACTAAACATCCATAAATATACACATATCAAACACATTTCCAAAACAAACAAAACTCTAGGGGAATCCTCCATCCCTAGCTCAAAACACTCACCCTGTCTAATCAGGGTGTCAGCACCCCTCTATCTCGGAGCTCTATCTCCAGGTCTGTCACGGTTCCCTGAAATATTTAGATATTTGTGTGAAACACATCTCAGTAAGACGAAATAAATTATTAACAGCGTGTGACAATATGAGTTTCATTATATTATAACACACATATACATTTCAATTATAATACCATCTAAGAAAATACACCAATCTTTCTCATAATCATATAGATATAAAATACAAACTTTTATAAACTTTATTCCCATCTTTCATCTCATTCACATGTAACTCATATTTATCAGCGAAGGTCCTTGAGGATAGGGGAGATTACACGCTCATACATGTAGCTACCCTCTGCTCTGATATCATTTGTAACCCCACCCGATTAACTCGGGTACGACTACAACTTATACTTGTTAGGGAACTCACCTTACTCAGTAAGCCCTTAGGTGAAGAGTTTTACTTTGCATTATTTATCTATGTTATTAAACCCTCACACTTTCTTTTCACTTTTAATTTCATTTTATCATCTAGCACATTGCCCTAAGAATATTCTTTCTACGTCATGCTTCACCCCATGGTCGAGGTTATGCCACTTTGAATATATTTATCATGCCATGCTTCACCCCCATGGTTTAGATTATACTGCCCTGAAAATATTCTTATGCCATGCTTCTCCCCATGGTCGAGGTTATATTACCCTGAAAATATTTTCCCACACGATGCTTCACCCCATGGTCGAGGTTATACTGCCCTGAATATATTTTCTACGTCATGCTTCTCCCCATGGTCGAGATTATAATCCCCTAAAAATAATCTATACGCCATGCTTCACCCCATGGTAGAGGTTATGATCCCCCTGAAAATATTCTCTATGCCATGCTTCACCCCATGGTCGAGATTATTTCTCTCCACATTTCATCATTTCACCTTCCAATATTCACAATTGCAGTATTTACATATCAATTTCCATATTTTCATATTCACATTTCTCATTCACATTCCAATATGCACATTGCAATTTTCACATTTCTAGTATTCTCATTACAAAATTCACATTACAGCATTCACATTACAATTTTCACATTTCCAGGATTCTCATTTCAAAATTCACATTACATTATTCACATTGCAATTTTCATATTTCCAAGATTCTCATTTCAAAATCACATTGCAGTATTCACATTACAATTATCACATTCTCGTACTCTTATTCCAGTATTCACATTTCAACATTTTCATTACAGTATTAACATTGCAATATTCCCATTTTCATATTCATATCTCATCTCGTAATGGTATATATCACTTTTCAATATTCTCATCATTTTCTGTTTCTTTCCCATCTTTTCAATACACATTCAATTTTCATAATATATATATATATATATATATATATATATATATATATATATATATATATCCCATTTTGTGAATTTCCACATTTTTCAATAATACAAATCATATTCTCATATTTCCCCATTTATTATAAAAAATATTTCTATAATCATATTTTCATATTCTAAAATATCACAATTCATTATTACTCAGATGCCACACAATTTATCTGATATTCATATCATAATAATTTCAAGCAAAATACAATATACTCATTTTCACATATCAATTCAAATAGTAGTTCTAAAAATACTGTTATAATTTATTCCCCTTACCTGCTTACCGAGAGGCCTATTAAAAATCTCTAAACCCTCCCCCCCCCCCCCCGGCCTACAATTTACGGAGTTTAAAATCTTGAAATTACACTTTCCCCAATTCAATCAATTCAATTCCAAAATACTAATTATTTTAATATTTTTAGGCTCACACGCTCCCATTAACCCATTAAATTCTAAAAATACGGGTTTGATCCACTTCCCATATTTAAATTTAATTTCTAACATACTTAAAAATACCAATATGATCAAATCCCTGCAGTTTAATCTAATTTGAAAATATTCTCATAAATCTAATTTAATAAAATCTCTGGAATTTAACTTAATTCCAAAATACTCCCCAAAAATTTTATTTAATCAATTCCTGCAATTTAACTTAATCCCAAGAATATTTCAAAAAATCTAATATAATCCAATCCTGCAGTTTAATTTAATCCCAAGAATATCTCCAAAAATCTAATATGATCAAATCCTGCAATTTAATTTAATCCTCGAAATATTTTCAAAAATCTAATATATTAAAATCCTGCAGTTTAATTTAATCCCAAGAATATCTTCAAGAAGCTAATATAATCAAATCCTGCAATTTAATTTAGTCCTCGGAATATTTCCAAAAATCTAATATAATTAAGTACTCCAATTTCATAATCACACATTATAATTTAATTGGTTGAATTTTTAAAATAACTGACATATTTTGTTCTTCTCACCTTAACCTTGGAATGGTGCCTAAGATCTTCAGATAAAAAATTCACTCTGATTAACTTACTCAGAATCGAAGTCGAGACCCTGTGGCGGTGTCTGATCGTTAATTTGGCTAAAGATTTGAGAAAAACTGAAGTGAGAGTGTGGGTTTACCTTATTCCAAGTGTGGTGCCTATGACATCCTAATCACAAATCCACTCCAGCGAAAATGTTGGTGGCCGAGAATGGAACTCAGTGGTATCTTCTGTTCTTCAATCGGCCGAATATTTGTCGAGAAATTAAGGAAAGAGAGAAAGGTGGGACGGAGGAGAGAGAGAGAGAGAAGAAGAAGCACCAGCCAGGGAGACTTGCACAGGGTGATTTCAATTTGAAATCACTTTCATGAATCTTCAGGAAAGGTGTAATACTTAGGTTGTAATAATTATGTTTATATATGTTATGTTAACATTATATATATATATATATATATATATATATATTTACCATTCTACTCATTTAATTAATTAAATTTAATTAAGAATTAATTAATTATAATAATAATTTTTTTTAACACTTCCATTCATATTAATTTGTTGGGACATTACATTTTCCTTTTCTTATAAAAAATTTCATCCTCGAAATTTGTTGAATATAACTTCAAATAAAATTCATCGTCAATCTTACAAGTTTGAGTTAAAATTCGTTAACAATCCTATCAAAATTGATAACTAACACTGAAAGATGGATTAAATTGATATCATGTTCTAACGCCCCTTGCTACAAGACCAACACTTAACAACCTTAATTCGCATTTCTAGTCCTCCAAAATCTAACACTGACATAACCTTTTGTTCCTTGTATTAGCCTTCTTTGATTCACATCATCCCAAATTGCTATTTGATAACCATATATAGAAATATAATCAAATTCTAAATTGAATCAAAACCCCTTTCTCTCATCCTCAATATTTTTGAATTAATCAAATCTTCTTTCGTTATTTTTTAATACTTATTTGTTAGTAACAATCATCACATCATCGTCATCAGTTTCATTATTATATATATATATATATATATATATATATATATATATATATAACCTTAATATCACCAACCCGACCACCAGTTTGATTCAATGATCCAACTGGTTCGATAAGTCAGTGGCTCTACAGGGTTGGTCACTAGTTCGGAATATAAAACAATCTCAGAACAACCCCCTTTGCTTCATATCAGCCTCAACTGGTTCATGTCCAAATTTCAACTGGATCACCTTTGATTTTATTTTTTTTTTCCATTCATTCTGAAAATTATTTGTTCTCGCTCATAGCCCCATCTCCACTTACTTTTGATCAAGATCAAATAACATTTCTGGAATGACTTTCTTCACTATGTTTAAATCATTCAAGAACTTCCATCTTTCAAATTTGTTACTCTCCTTTAGCTTATTCGCAAGTGTATAACTAGGATTACCCTACCATTGAGATGATCCCAAAATTCTCTCACGAGATCTTGGAAGCTGCTTTTTGAGCCATTATATTATCAAAGCAAAAAGGGGCCTCACATTGACTACTACCTTCTCCACCCATTAATATAGAACAATGATATGATAAAATTCTCAATTGGCTACTTGTTAGATCCTAGATAACGATCTCCAATTAAATGACACCAATAACATGCATTACCATTTGTCCCGTAGACTTCCAAAACAGAAAATATGTTCACAATTATCAGGTTAATCAATTTTTTTTTTTATAAATGAAATTGGATATTAGTCATTATTCATTAATCATCAACCTAATCAACGACATATTTACTCATCATTAGAAATTAATACTCCCCCATGGTGATTTTTTCTTGACAAAAGAATCCACTCCACACCAAAAGAATCTTAAATACCCCCTTTGGACACCACGTGTCTAAGGAAGGTAACCTGCTTCAGCCAGAACTCGCACTTCTTAAATTTCGCATACAATTTTATTTCTTTCAGCACCTGAAGCACTATCCTTAGATGTTCCTCATGCTCCTCAGGGCTCTTTGAATACACCAGTATGTCGTTGATAAACACCACTACGAACTAGTCCAAATACTGGTGGAAGATGCTATTCATCAGATCCATAAACACTATAGGAGCATTTTTTTAATCCAAACGACATAACCAGAAATTCATAATGGTCATACCGAGTCTTGAATGCTATCTTTAGAACATCCTCTACTCTAACTTTCACCTGAAGATACCCAGACCGTAGACCTATCTTCGAGAAAATTTGTGTCCCCTGTAGCTGGTCAAATAAATCATCATGCATGGAAGCGAGTACTTATTCTTAATAGTTACTTTATTAATTTATTTGTAGTCGGTGCACATTCTCATCAACCGATCCTTCTTTCTCACAAACAATACCAGTGCTTCCCAGGGTGACACACTGGGCCTAATAAACTCCTTATCTAATAGTTCCTGCAACTGTTCCTTTAAATCTTTTAGTTCTATCGATGCTATTCTGTACAGTGCTTTCAAAATCGACATTATCCCCGAAACTAAGTCAATAGCAAACTCTACCTCTCGATCAGGAGGTAGTCCCAACAACTCCTTGGGAAAAACATAAGCAAAATCCCTCACTACTAGGATATCTTCTAACCTCAACTCCCCTTTTGATATCTCCTTCACATATGCCACATATTCCTGACAAACCTCTAACAATAATTGTCTCGCCTAAATGACGGATAACAATTGTGGTGGGATGTGAACACATGACCCCATAAATCTATACTCCTGTTCGCCTAGAGGTCTGAACACTACTTCTCTTTGATTGCAGTCAATATTGGCATAGTGGGCAGCTAACCAGTCCATCCCCAGAATTATCTCGAACCCATGCATCTCTAAAACCACTAGGTTAGTTGGTAAAAACCTCCCTTGAATACAAACTAGACATTTCCTGATTACCCTCTCACATATCCCTACAGCCCCTGTCGGCATAGCCACTAACAAATTGATATCCAACTGTTGTGTTTCCAACCCACAAAATTTAACAAACTTTTGGGCGATAAAAGAATAAGTCGCCCCTAAATCAAAAAAAGTCATAACTGTATATGACAGTATTGAAACAGTACCTATCACCACATCTCCTGTTGCCTCAGCATCCCTGGGTGTCAATGCATATACTCGTGCTGGGGCGGTATTTCTCTGCTATCCACCTCGAGGTGCCTGGTGACCTCCTTGGTATAGTTTAGGAACACACACAATAGCTGGAGGTGCTCGACAATCTCTCACCATATGCCCAGGTTGATGGCATCAGTAACAAACAATCTCCCTAACACGATACTCTCCTAAATGTCTTTTGTAGCATATAGGACAAGAAAGGGGCATTTATTTGCCCTGTACTACGCCATCTCCTACTCTCGATCTCCATCCTCCTCTATTATCCTGCCTTCTCCAAGGCCCTCAGCTAGACCCTGCCTAAAAATCTAAAAGCACAGACCTCTTTCCCCAGTTCTAGGTTGTAGTGTCTCTCTATAAGCTACTCTCAATCACTGCAACTCTATTCACTACATCTGAAAAAGTCTGGACCCGAAAGCCTATGATCTGTTGAACAAGCTCTCTCTCAAGCCCTCCTCGAACTTCTTCACCTTCCTCTCCTCATTCGACACCAAATATGGGGCAAACTGAGATAGCTCGATAAATCTGATTGCATACTACTATATCATCATCAACCCCTGCGTTAAGTGCAAGAACTCTATTGCCTTCGAACTCCTAATAGTAGTGGGGAAGTTTCTCTCAAAAAAGATTTCCCTGAAGCGGCTCCACGTCATCACTATGAGCTTAGGTTTCTACTTCTCTAATAGTCTCATTGATCTCCACTAGCGTTTAGCTTCCACCGTCAATTTAAATGTCACAAATAGTACCTTCTACTCATCTATACATAGGAGAACTGCTAGCATGTCCTCTATATCTTGAACCAAGTTCTCAGCTACCAGTGGGTCAGCCCCTGCAAAGAACGATGGGGGTCTCATCCACGTGAACCGCTTAATCGTGTAGCTCTGCTCCCCTATACTCCTATCCATCTCTGCCTTCACCTGCTGGGTGACGCTACGTAGTACTACATCAGGGTCTTCGCCACCTGTACTAGAAGACCCTGCATCGTCACCTCCAACTTGTGCACTACTACTCCTTGGGTCCATCCTAAAAATGGTATAAAATAGTCTTAAAATTTTATCATCTCAACATCACTAACACATTCAACAAACTAAACTCATAGAATATTTCTCTACAATCATCCTTTCCCAATATTCTCAATCCCAATTTAAGATTTAGTCCTATCACTCAGAAACAAGAACCAGCAATAGTATCCATGGTTTTCCTGAAGTCGTCACTCCAGGAAAATCACAGAAACAATCACGAAACTCCTACCTCTAGGTCGCAAGATAGAATCCTAAATTTCCAATATCATCCTCTAATAATAACTAACTCATATCTCAATCTATCCATTCATTATTCTCATCAAAATCCATTCCTATACTCTCGTATTGTATTTCACAGTTTACTAAAGTCTGCAGAACCTAGCAATAAAGGCTCTTCTACCAAAATGTGACACCCCGATTTTCATACTATTTTTTTCATTAAATAATAATATTCAAATCACACATCGGCCATGTCAGAATCCCTGATACCATTTAAACATAGACCTACTCGACCCTAAGTGGGATACCGGGTAATCAGTCAAACTTGTATAACAACCCTAACAGGGGAAGTCAATATAAACAAATCATCCAGAATACAAATAACCAGAGTACTAAACATCCATAAATACACACATATCAAACACCCCAAAACAAACAAAACTTTAGGGGAATCCTCCATCCCTAGCTCAAAACACTCACCCTGTCTAATCAGGGTGTCAGCTCCCCTCTATCTCAGAGCTCTATCTCTAGGTCTGTTACAGTTCCCTAAAAATATTTAGATATTTGGGCGAGACACATTTTCAGTAAAATAGAATAAATTATTTACAATGTATGACAGTATGAGTTTCATTATAGCATAACATACATATACATTTCAGTGATAATAACATCTAAGAAAATACACAATTTTTTCTCATAATCATATAGATATAAAACACAAGCTTTTATAAGCTTTATTCCCATCTTTCATCTCATTCACATGTAACCTATATTTATCAGCGAAGGTCCCTGAGGATATGGGAGATTACACACACTTATACATGTAGCTCTCCTCTGCTCTAATATCGTTTGTAACCCCGCCCGATTAACTCGGATACGACTACAACTGATACTTATCAGGGTACTCACCTTACTCAGTAAGCCCTCATGCGAAGAGTTTTACTTCACCATATTTATCTATGTTATTAAACTCATGCACTTTCTTTTCACTTTCAATTTCATTTTATCATCTAGCACACTGTCCTAAGAATATTCTTTCTACGCCATATTTCACCCCATGGTCGAGGTTATGCTACTCTAAAGATATTTATCACGCCATGCTTCACCCCATGGTCGAGATTATACTACCCTGAAAATATTCTATACGTTATGCCTCTCCCCATGGTCAAGGTCATGCTCACCTGAATATATTCTCTATGCCATGCTTCTCCCCATGGTCGAGGTTATATTGCCTTGAATATATTTTCTATGTCATGCTTCTCCCCATGGTCGGGGTTATAATCTCCTGAAAATAATCTTTACGCCATGCTTCATCCCATGGTCGAGGTTATTTCTCTCCATACTTCATCATTTTGCATTTCTCATTCACATTCCAATATTAACAATTGCAGTATTTACATAGCAATTTCCAAATTTTCATATTCACATTTCTCATTCATACTGGAAAGGATTCTTATTTTAAAATTTACATTACAGTATCCACATTGCAATTTTCACATTTCTAGGATTCTCATTTCAAAATTCACATTGCAGTATTCGCATTGCAATTATCACATTCTCATACTCTTATTCCAGTATTCACATTTCAACATTTTCATTATAGTATTAACATTGCAATATTTCAATTTTCATATTCATATCTCATCTCGTAATGGTATATATCACTTTTCAATATTCTCATCATTTTCTGTTTCTTTCCCATCTTTTCAATACACATTCTATTCTCATTATATATATATATATCCCATTTTGTGAATTTCCACATTTTTCAATAATACAAATCATATTCTCATATTTGCTCATTTATTATATAAATATTTCTGTAATCATATTTCATATTCCAAAATATCACAATTTAGTATTACTCAGATGCCACATAATTTATCTAATATTCATATCATAATAATTTCAAACAAAATATCATATGTTCATTTTCACATATCAATTCAAACAGTAGTTTTAAAAATATTGTTATAATTTATTCCCCTTACTTGCTTACTGATGTCTGCTAAAAATCTCTAAACCCCCACTCACAGCGTACGAAGTTCAAAATCCTAAAGTCACATTTTCCCCAATTCAATCAATTCAATTCCCAAAATAATAATTATTTTAATATTTCTAACCTCACACGCTCCCATTAACCCATTAAATTCTAAAAATGCGGGTTTGATCCACTTCCCATATTTAAATTTAATTTCTAACATACTTAAAAATACCAATATGATCAAATCCTCACAATTTAATCTAATTCGAAAATATTCTCAGAAATCTAATTTAATCAAATCCCTAGAATTTAACTTAATTCCAAAATATTCCCCAAAAATTTTATTTAATCAATTCCTGCAGTTTAACTTAATCCCAAGAATATTTCAAAAAATCTAATATAATCAAATCCTTCAGTTTAGTTTAATCCCACAAATATCTCCAAAAATCTAATATAATCAAATCCTACAATTTAATTTAATCCCCGGAATATTTTCAAAAATCTAATATAATAAAATCCTGCAGTTTTATTTAATCCTAGGAATATCTCCAAAAATCTAATATAATCAAATCCTACAATTTAATTTAATCCCTGGAATATTTCCAAAAATCTAATATAATTAAGTACTCCAATTTAATAATCACACATTATAATTTAACAGGTTGAATTTCAAAAATAATTGACATATTTTGTACTCCTCGCCTTAGCCTTGGAGTGGTGCCTAAAATTCTCAAATCAAAAATTCGCTCCGATTAATTTGCTCAGAATCGAAGCCAGGATCCTGTGGTGGTGTTTGATCGTTAATTTGATTAAAGATTTAAGAGAAATTGAAGAGAGATAGTTACCTTATCGCATAAGTGGTGTTTATGACACCCTAATCATAAATTCACTCTAGTGAAAATGTTGGTGGCTGAGAATGGAACTCAATGGTATCTTTCGTTCTTCAATCGGCCGAGTATTTTTAGAGAAATTGTGGAGAAAGAGAAAGGTGAGACGAAGGGGAGAGAGAGAGAGAGAGAGAGAGAGAGAGAGAGAGAGAGAGAGAGAGAGAGAGAGAGAAGAAGAAGAAGAAGAAGAAGCTCATGGCCAGGGAGACTTGCGCAAGGAGATTTCAATTTGAAACATTTCTTGAATCTTCAGGAAAGGTGTAATACTTAGGTTGTAATAATTAGGTTTATATATATTATGTTAACATTATATGCATATATATATATATATATATGTATATATATATATATTTCATTCTACTCATTTAATTAATTCAATTGAATTAAAAATTAATTAATTAATAATAATAATATTTTTTTTTACACTTTCATACATATTAATTTTCTAAGGCATTACAATGGGAGTCTCCTTTTTCATATTTCTACTCATTCTTGTCTCCATCTCTTTCTTTTGATTTTTCTCTTTTAAATTTCTTGTATTTTTTCTTGATGTACCCGAAACCTCCATAATAAAAACACTTGACATCCTTCCTTGACCTAGACTTGGCCTCCCTTTTGAGTTGCTTTGGTAATTTGAACTATGAAAGTTTCTATTAATCTTGATTCTCCCTTGTCTCTTTATGAGAAGTGCATTTGACTGTGAACTGAAGTTAAGCACTTTTCTTCTAGTCTCTTCATTAAATAAGCTCTTCTAGAATGTATTCATGTTAAGATTTGGAGTTTAGGTACTCAATAGCAGACAAGCTAGCAACTCATCTTCCAAATTAATTTTTATATTAGCCAACTAATTCACAATGCCTTGAAAAACATTTAGATTCTCTGACATACTATTCCCATTTTAGTCCATTTGGCTGTCCGATCAAGTACCCAAGTGGAGTTCTTCGTCTTACATCTTCTTTTTTGTCAAGCTTCCGCTAGCCCTCTTCTTCTTATTCTTCATTTTTTCAAAAAAAGAATTCTAGCACACCTGCCCACACACACAATCCTAGTTTCCTTTTGTTTATATATGTATTTTTAATTTACAAAATTGTCTCGCCTTTTAATTTCTGACAAGGTGCCACCTGACTTCGTCCTCAATTTGTGAGACAAACCACCTCTTTCCCTCTCTCATTGGTTGACATGAAGATTATTGTGTGATGAAAATATTGTCCTCGGTGAAAAAGTCACTTCTCCACCCTACGGTTGGTGCCAAATTCTAATTCCTATAAAGAAAAACAAGACAATGCTTTGAGAACTAATATATAATTCAAAGAGCACTCTAATACCTAAATCAAAGGACAGAAGAAACTTGAGGTTGACAATAGTAAAATGAGTGTAAGAATGTCTTTTTTATTTGGCTTAAGTACCTATTCTCTCCCTTTATGGGCAAGGTCTCGCTAAGATGAAATGCCTTTCAATCAAGGACTATCATTAATTTGTTAGTTACATTCTTTATAATTGTTTGAAATATGTTATCTGTTGAAAAAACAATTTACAACAATGTAATATTTCAAAACAAAGAAAAAGAAGGTCACACCTCATTCATAAATTGTAAATATGAAAATGTTTAATCAGCATTTAATTTGAAAAATCGTAAATTTAAAAATTCAAAATTCGCATTAAAAAGAATCCACCATAATTTTGAAGCTTTGTCCCCGTGTTCATGTATAATGCAACAATTATTGTCTCTTTTTTATTTATTTTTTATTTTTTTATTTTAGTATTTCCATTGACGAGCATTTTTCATTCTTTTCCAAAGACTATTATGTTGCTAAAGAATTTCTTTAACTAATGACTGAAGGCTCTTCACCACTCCACCTCGTCCATCTAATTCCTTACTAATGTTATGTTTGATTAAAAATCACCATCTTTTAGAAGATAGATGGGTTGTCAAAGAGCTCATATGTCAACTCCCATTAAAAGTATAAGGATTGGGATAGTAAGAATTGTAAAAATCATAAAAATCGTATAAGGAAGAAAAAAAGAGGAAGGTGAAAAGACTTAGGTTAGAAGAGATAAGAAGAGATTGAGAGGAATAGAGGAAGGAGAGATAAAAAGTATTGAGACCATTTTAGCACTAGACTATTTAATTATGTTTGTTGAATTAAGTTGGAGATCATTACAATATAAGTTGTACATTTATTTATACCCTTTTAATTAAGGTTAAACTTACATCAATTCTAAGATTACAAATCATAAATTTAAGTTATAAGTCCTAATAATAAATTTGATCAGTTCCCCAAACGGTCTAATAATAAATTTGGACCATTTCTAAATATTAACTATCTAATTTTTATAGTTGACAAAAACTTTATTATAGTTCACGTGCATGATTACCCAATATTTATTCGCTTTGTTGCTTGATGACTAAGTTATCTCCCATACGACCGAATGAATATCGTTACCTGATGATTCCGCGGTTTCTGTTTCTTAGATGACTACTTGTGATTCCTTGGTCGCCCAGATGACATTTGTCTTACACCTTATCTAAACGATTCTACACTTAGTCACTAGGGTGATTAGGTGACACGTGATTCACCTCACCTAAGCGAATGTCATATGCCTTTCCTAAGTTATAAGCAACTTCCATTTATAATTTTTGAGGTGATTACGTGTTTTGGGTGATTTGTGTGGCTATTTTTTAAATATAAAGCATGCAACAAATGAATCTCGCTCCTTATATTTTCGACTTAAACAAATATGGAACTCATTGTCACATTTCACATGTAAAAAAATAGATACATGGACACATCATTGTATAATTTCACATTCAATAGGCTTTTATTTGTGTTACAACTATTTAAACTAAAAGAATATTTTTACATAATTATTATGAGATTTTAATATAAAGAATGCCCATAAAAATAATAGTCTTATAACTAAGCTGTCAAATTAACTCAATGTTTTAAATTAAAAACTGTTTGATTTTTATGTTACACAAAATAAATTAATTTTCATTTATTATTTAATTATGTCTTCAATTTTTATTCAATTTTAAGATTTATTTTTATGAGAGTATGATCAAGACTCTTAAATAGTAATACTCTTATTACTATAAGTTCTTAAATAAATGACCATGAACCTCTCTCTCTCTCTCTCTCTCTCTCTCTCTCTCTCTCGTCTCTTGCTTTTCTGCTTTGGGAAGTTAGGCTCAGTGATCCCTCGTTCTCCATCCCTCTATGTGGCTGCGCGTGTATTTGTGCAATGTAATCTCTGTAATCACAGCCTGCCCAGAATAAATTCTCGGCTGGCTTCGAATCTGGGACTCTGTATTCGCTCTATTTCTCTCTCTGTGAACAACATGGTTTTTACAGCTCAGAAGAAAACCGTTCATTCAATCCTGGCTACCAAGCTCACCAAGCTCACAATCCCCCAATCTTCCTCGTATTCTCCTCCCCAAGACTTCGACTTCTCTGATGTCTTCGGCCCTGGAACGCCCCATCTCGATGCATCATCCCCATCTTCTTCTTCTTCGCCTTCGCCGTTCCTCAAGGACCCAGAAATCATTCACCATCGCTCGCACTCCTTCGTCGGCCCTTCCCCTCGATTCTCCCTCTCCGCCTCTCTCCCGTTCAACGCCTTCCACGACGAAATCGACTCCCAAGGCTCCGATGCCGACGATAGCGATCCTGGGTGTGGCGAGGGGAAGAAGGAGAAGGTGGAGAAAGAAGATGGGGTGTCAAAGATAGGGCCTTGGGATTTCGAGATATTGAGGGTTGTGGGTCAGGGTGCCTTCGGGAAAGTTTTTCAGGTGAGGAAGAAAGGGCAGAGTGGGGCTGATGGGGATGGGATTTTTGCAATGAAAGTGATGAGGAAGGATACTATTATAAAGAAGAATCATGTGGATTATATGAAGGCTGAAAGGGATATACTCACCAAAGTGGTGCATCCATTCATTGTTCAGCTTCGCTACTCTTTCCAGGTATTGGGAATGAACTACGTTTAAACTCAGTTTAGATCTTAAAATTCCCCTGGTTTTGTTTCTTTCAAGAATATATATATATATATATGTATGTATGTATGTATGTATGTATATTTTCAGTTAGTGAACTTTTTGTGGCAATAATCTTACATGGAGCAGTTTGATTTGGTTGGGATAGTATATTTGTTTAGTCAAATTGACAGTCATGTATGTATGTATATTTTCAGTTAGTGAACTTTTTGTGGCAATAATCTTACATGGAGCAGTTTGATTTGGTTGGGATAGTATATTTGTTTAGTCAAATTGACAGTCGAGTGACAATTATGAAACTACTTGAGTTCAAGACGACCCAATATCATAGCTATTTGATCTTTATTACCATAATTGTGGGGTGACGGGAAATTTTATCAGTTGGTTGTTTTATTGGTAATAGTGAAATGTTGAATTGTTGCATCATTGTCTTTAATGATTAATTAAATATTTAATTTTACAAATTTAATGCAGAGGCTTCAGGATAATTCTTTTTACATTAAGATGCCATTTTGATATTTTCCATTATTTTCACTGGGAATAATGCGGTAGGCATAACGTCCTAGATGGATGCAGACTGTTGATTATTTTCACTTTCCACTAATAGGCACTTTCCATTTTTTTTTCTTCTCAACTGGTGTGTATAGTGTGAATTTTTGGGATTGCCTTAGTATTTGCTTTGTTGGAACAGGATGTGGTTTTCAAGTATGAAAAATGCAGGATGTACAGCAAAAGGAGGTTATTGCTGTTTGTTTATCAAATGAGATCTTGAAGTAGAATTATAACTCATGCAGAATTGCAATAAGGTCAAATGTGCCACTCATAACAGCATAATTGTAATTTGGAAGTTAAGAATCAAATTCAATGTTTTTTAATCTAATATTTTGAACACTTTTACTTGTGAGTGCTCAACAATCTATTTTTGCTATATGCACAGGGAAAGCTCTCTCTCTCTCCCTCTCTCAAACTAACATTCTGCATGCTGTAGTTGTTTCACTCTTCTTTTTTGTATTTATCAGACCAAGTCTAAGCTCTACTTGATCCTGGATTTTTTTAATGGAGGACATCTCTTCTATCATCTATACAGACAGGGAATATTCAGGTAACATATGTTCAAATCTATGAAGTTTCAACCATGAAGTATGTTCATCCGTTTTGATTCCAGTTCTTGAATATGTCTTGGGTAGTGAGGATCAAGCAAGGGTTTATACCGCTGAGATTGTTTCTGCTGTTTCACATCTTCACGAGAATGGGATCGTGCATCGGGATCTTAAACCTGAAAATATTCTCATGGATGCTGATGGGCATGTAATGGCCATGTCGATACTCTGAATATGCTTGTGGGAATATGCATACGAAGTCATTATTTTGCTTCTCATTTCATGTCATTGTGCCACATTCTAACTTTGGTCATTGTAATACAGGTTATGCTAACTGATTTTGGACTGGCAAAAGAAATTGATCGATCAAGCAGATCAAACTCAATGTGTGGGACCACAGAATACATGGCTCCAGAAATCTTACTGACTAAAGGCCACAATAAAAATGCAGATTGGTGGAGTGTTGGGATACTATTGTATGAAATGCTAAGTGGACAGGTAGTGCTTTATGTAAGTCATTTATTGCATGAAAGTTTGATAACCGAAATTACTTCTTTGGGAGCTGATGAAATGTGACTGCTGAAACACACAAACCTTCCCTTTCTATAGCTGGTCACACAGCCTGGCTTTAAAAATGCTGAAATAACAAAAATATTTTGGCAAGTGGATACTCAATACTCTCAGGTTGCATTTGGTTTGTAGAATGTCTATTCTTAGGAATAGAAGCGCCATAATATAAGGATTGGATAGCTTACAAAAGAATATGTATTGTCATCACAAGGCAATTGATAATGCAGAAATTTCATTAATCCATAACATGGATAGACAAGGAATGATTATTCCCAAATTTTACGATGGGAATGTCTATACCTATCCCATTTCATGTTTAATTGAATAACAAACTTTTGCATGAGTAATTTTTTTTCAAAATTATTATATTCCTATGGAATTTTTATTATATTTCATGTTTGATGGAATGCCCTGTGTAACTTTGTTTACATTCCCATGTATTCTATTTTTTTCCTAGGAATAAGACATTCCCCACACCAAACATAACAGACCGGTGCGTAATGTTTTTTGTGTAGTCAATTAAGAACTAAAGCATCCTTTGCAATGATGGGGCATCTTCTTTTGCTTCTGGGTTTAGAGGGCTCTGGCAGCAATTGAACTTGTTTGTAGAAATCCCTTAAGCTGTTTCTCGCTTCCAGAAACCTTGGGGAAGGTAAGCGTGGCTTGCAGTGTTACAAATATAAAGATCTTGAAAAATTAGAAAATTATTTTTCTTTCCTTTGGCATAGGATTTTTTGTAAACAAGAGATTGGTTTTGCTGAATACAAGCACCAGTCCGCAAACCCTCCCCCAACTCCTTTTTCCTTTCTTTTTCCTCAATTCAAGTTCAATGATTATTGGTGGGGAGGAGAGGGAACCTGTTGTCCTTATTACTGCTAACTAGTTGCTCAAAGAATTGAGGACTATTATAGAAAAAAAAAATGGTCATAATTAAAGCAAGAATAAATTTTCCATGAAATCAAGAAAAGAAAGTGTAGGTAACAGCTCTTTTAATTCATTAATAAAAAAGTGGTAAAAAGGAGATGATAGAACTCCATCTTCATCCTCCCATCCATTCTGATCTTAGCTTTCCTTCTTCCTTTTATTTTTTTAAAAGGAATTTCAGCATTTTGTAGTCTACATCTTATTGTTTCTTATCTTCTTCCAAATGATGATGTATAATAACAACAACAATAACGTGTGCATTCTATTTCTTCTCTTGTTAGTGGTTCTTGCCATGTCCTTGGAGACCCATGTACTTAAATTTTATTAATGTATTTCTAATGAAGAGAACATATTTGGTCTTGCTGTCTTATACACTTAAGAAAGCAGGTAATTTTTTTTTTTCCAGAAATTATCTCTTTTTTTTAATTTTTTTTAGTTTCATTTTGCAGTTAAAATCCAGGCTTTGATTTGTATTGACTTTCAACACACACATATACACATGCATTTATATTTTTGATAGTCATTGTTAATTTTTTTACCTTTGTATGTTGCATGCTGTCCTTCTATATCAGTTTCTTTTCTTTTTTTTAAAAATAGTGTCATTGACTCCACTTGTTCACTTTGCCAAGTGCCTAGATTTGATTACTGGGCAAAAGGAAGGAGGGGCGGGGGGTTTCAAAAACTAAAATCTTCTCAATAACACCTATGCAAAATGTAATTTACTAATCATTAAGACTTTGTGGGCTCTTGCCTCTTGATATCTGTAGTTTGTAGTCTACATATGGTCCTGAATCCTGAACACGTTTTAGCTTTAAGTTATGGATCCTGAAGTACCTACAAACTGTGGGTTGCTGCTTATAAAATTAGAAGGCTATTTTTATTTGTATACTTATCAAAGGGCCAGTTAGTTATCTTAAATTACCAAATTTGACTTGTTCATTTGCCATACCTTCTTTCATTAACAATTAGTGCATTTCCTTCAGCCACCATATACACATGCAAACAGGCAGAAGCTTCAGCAGAAAATAATCAATGAGAAAGTGAGACTTCCGCCATTCTTGAGTACTGAAGCTCATTCTTTGCTCAAAGGAGTAAGTATGTTGTTTTTTGTGTCCAAATTTTATTTCCCATTCATCTTTCTCTTTTTTATATTTGAAAATAGCTGCTACAATGAAAGCTATTTTTGTTTTTCTTCAGTTGCTGCAGAAGGAACCATCAAGAAGGTTAGGAAGTGGACCTAGTGGAGGAGATGAGATTAAGAGGCATAAATGGTTTCGCTTAATCAATTGGAAGAAATTAGAGGCAAGAGAATTGCAGCCAAAGTTCAAGCCAGACGTGAGCGGGAAAGACTGCACAGCCAACTTTGATCGTTGTTGGACGGCAATGCCTCCAGATGACTCTCCTGCCCCCACACCAACTGCTGAAGAACATTTTCAGGGATACACTTACGTAGCACCTAACCCTTGGCTTTCTTCTGGTTCTGGATAAGTTACAGTGTAAATTGAACTTCAATAGGTGATCTGTACTTAATTTATTCTGTTTTTCTGATTTCAAACAAGAAAATAAGAAATAGACAGGGCGTTCTTTTGTTATGAAAAATAAAATATGACCACATTCATCTACTGTGTATATTATGTATTATTATTTTCTGGATGAATACATCTTTGACTGCCTGCTGTGTCTTTTGGTCATAACATGTCAGAGTAACAGTTAATTTGGTTATAGTTCTATTTTTCTTCATCCGCTTCCCTTTTCTTCTCCAACTCAGATTTGAATTGCTGAGGGGCAATGGACCTTATTACTATGGTGGTGTTGCACGTGTGGGTCAAACCTTGAATGTCGTTTCAGACAGTGGAATAAGAGAATGATGATGTAAAATGTGAAGCAGCTGTTTGAAATACTCGTGTAGATGAAAATACGGATAAGATTGAAATTCAATATTTGTATGCAGAAATACTTTTCACATGCAGGAGGTTTAGCTGATGAAAATGGCTTTCCATGGCATGCAAATGTTTTGTAGCGTAGTGATTCTGCTTCCAAAAAGCTACAGTAGAAACAAAGTCTAGATCCTTCTTGCAGTATGACATGGATTTCAATTCTTGGATTTAAAGTTACATGAAATGTAATATAATTTTGTGCGCTTATTTGAACTTATACCAATCAAAGAGAATTGAATGTTATATGTTATATACGCAGAAACTCGGTTAGTTTGTGTTACATGTTTCAAGAACATTAACGAGTCAAATTTAGGTTCAGGAGTCCAAAAATTGTTTAAGACGCATAGTGTTATGATCTCACATTTAATGCGTCCTGAACTTATAAGATTGTTTCAGATTTTAAGCATGTGAGAAACTGTTGTAGGACAAAATCGTAAAAGTAGTTAATCAAAACAAGTCATATCTCATCGAAATTGGATCAAGATTATTACATTTGGCATCAGAATCATTCTTGGAGTATTATCATATGAGTGGATTCTATACAGAGGTGTGGGCCACATTGATGAAGACATCAAGGATTAGATCAAAGAGTATGTCTTTTTTTTTTTTCACATTGGATATGTATTAGGGATATTATATAAAAAAAAGGTGAAGTGAGTTAAAAAGAATGATATCTCATTGGAGTTGAAATACCTTTATAAGGAAATGTAGTTTTAAGATATGTATACATTATTTTGCTATGCTTAAAAGTTTTATACAACCTTTCAACAAGTATAGCCTTATAAACCATTTTATGCCTAGAAGTAGATTTTTGGATTTCAAAATTGAAAAAAAAAAAATGCTCAAAATGAGGTGAAAATGAGGGTTAAAAATTAGTTTTGACAAGAAATGTCAACTCTTGTTTCAAAAAGCACAACATTATAAGCACAACTTTATATAATCACGGTTGCACATAAAATATGTAATAGGGAAATCTTGGACTTATAAGGTTGATTTGGGCTCTAACTACATGAGGTGCTTTTTGTAGGATAAATATGTGAGGTCGTGGGCTAAAGCAGACAACACCTCACTAAAGTTGGGGCTTAAGACCACTACATTTGGTATCAGAGTCATCCTAAGGGTGCTATCATGCGAGACTTTGCTTGGAGGCAATCTTATGAGGACCTTAGAGGTTAGGTGGGGGAGAATATTATGATACCATATCAGATGTGTACTAGGGAAATCTTGAATTTATAAGGTTGGTTTGGACTCCAACTATGTGAGACGTCTTTTATAGGTCAAATCCATGAGGCTAGTGGGACAAAACGGACACTACCTTACCGAAGTTGGACCTAAGACAGTTACATATAACTTTATAAACAATTATTAGATTTTTGCATTTCAAAAATTGAAAAGAAAATTTAAGAATGAATTGAAAATGGAGCATAATTTTTAAAAAAATAAAAAATAAAAGAAGGCGGCACCTCCTTTCTTTATTAGAATACCTCTCATTTATGGCGGAGGAATACTCTGGTTCCAGCAAATCAAGCTACAAATAGAAAAAAAATAATATTTTTCATAAGAAAATATGTTAAAGAATACCAACTTCCAGAAGAGATGGTAAGATAGTCATTCTGAAGAATTAATATATTTAAATCTCTCGAAAATATAGTCCTCTTAAAGATGCAATATATTTAAATTTCTCGTCTACATAGATAATCTCGCGAAGAAATAGACCTCCTGAAAAGGGTATATTTTTAATCTTCCGAAGAGATTTTAAAGCCGACCTCTTGAAGAGGTGAAACGTTTATCCTCCAGATGAGGTAGTATATTTAACCTTCGGAAGAACGGAAGATGTGGTATATTATTAATCAATTTATTATTGTAAATTGGAATCATACTCTTAAAGAGTATAAATTAAGAAAAATAATATAATGTTCCTAAAGAAACATATTTAATTAAGTACCACAGAAGGGTGAGAATAATATTATATTATTATCTCAGTTTTATTTTAGTTTTTACATTTCATTTTCTAAATTGTCTTATTATTGTTAATTTAGTCAAATGTCCAACCTAAACAAAGTTGAATTTGTTCCCCTGGATATCAAAGACAACAATTATTTATCATGGATTCTTGATGTTGATATCCATCTAAATGCAATAAATTTGGAAAATACTATTTTAGATGGAAATACCGCATCCCTACAAGATTGCGTAAAAGTTATGATTTTCCTCCATCATCATTTAGATGATGTTAGACCACGTAGTTAAGGGTCTTTCATTCCTACTGTGTTTTAATGACAACAACCCATTAGTAGTTCTTTAAGGTTACTAACCTTTTTCTCTAAGTCATGATTAGCTACACAGAATAGCACCAGAACCAACAAGTTTCAAATCAATCAAAATCAATTCGTGACATGACCAAAAGTATAGCCACTCAAAGCATTCCTGGACTCCACACAATATACAAGTGGTCTAAAGGATGAGTGTGAAAGTGAGAGAGACTATTTTGTACATAGAGTGACTCAAAATTAAGACTAAGAAATGGGCATATCACACACACACAACATAAACAAGTAAAGCTATTAAAAGTGTCTAAAGAAACCCTTAAATGGACAAAGACCTTCTTAGAACTTAAAAGAAAATTTTCTAAAGTAAGAAGGGACTCGTCAACGAACACAGGGCTTCATCGACGAATTTAACACAGACCTTCGTCGACGAACACAGGGTTCTCGTGGACAAAAATAAACCGAGAGGCACCTGAATTCAGAACCAGAAACTCGTCGACTAACACAGGGTGTCATCGATGAATGTGTTAAAGAACTCATCGACGAACACAGGGTTTTCGTCGACGAATAGAAACTGAGACCTGTCTGAATTCAGAACTAGTAACTCATCGACGAACACAGGGCTTTGTCGACGAATTTACTGAAGAGCTCGTCGACGAGATGCAGATTTTGTCGATGAATGTCGGGTTGTAACATTCATTAAATGCAGTAAAACAGCTAGTTTGACCCTTGTCTTACATCAATAAATGCCCAATGACTCTCCAGCACCCTGCTCACCCATTTGGTGTTTAAATAAGAGTTATTGCATTTACTTCTCACCAAGAAAGTTCATTTTGTATCAAGATCATTTATTTGTGCTTTCATTCTAGGGTTTGATCACACACTCACTTGCCCTCTTCGCTCTCCAACACCCTACTCGCCAATTTGGTGTTTAAATAAGAGTTATTGCATTTACTTCTCACCAAGAAAGTTCATTTTGTATCAAGATCATTTATTTGTGCTTTCATTCTAGGGTTTGCTTATACACTCACTTGCCCTCTTCTTGCTGCTCTTGCTTTTGTTTCACTCCATTGAAAAGAGGACATAGTTTGAGGTTATTGTGGTGATACTTAGCTCTAAGGGAGCAATTTATATTGTATTCACCTCCCATCAACTACTTATGTAAAAATGCCCTTTATGAGCCATTGTAGGTTATCTCTAAGTGAGTACCTTGTTGAAAGCTCTCTGTGAGCAGTTGTGTGTATTGGCTTCTCCGCCTAAAGGAGGATTACATAGTGGATTTTGGGAATCCTTGAGTTGGTCTCAAGGCGTGGATGTAGGCGAGGTGCCGAACCACATTAATTTCTCCATGTTAAGTTTCTCTTCTCTCATATCTCTTTTATACTGTTATTGCAATTTGCTGCATCTTTACACTATGATTTTATGCACTTGTTCTTAACAAGATTTTTGTGTTTGTAGAAAACTTGCATATTCGCGAGAAACGTTTATTCACCCCGCCTCTAGATGCTCAACCGGGCCAACAAGTGGTATCAGAGCGCCAGTCACTGAAATTCGGAGTAACTCCCAGGCGAAAAAATCAACATGGTGGATATGTTTGCCCAAGGTCAATCCGTGGACCATCCCCCCAAATTTTGCAGAGCTGACTACCCAGCATGGAAAGATCGAATGTCTATCTTCATCCAGGCCTATGACTACCGAATGTGGAACATTATCACCAAAGGAGACTACACCTTCAAAAATGAAGATGGCGATGACATACCTATTGGGAAACTTCTCGAGGCAGATGTAAGGCTAGCACAACTGAACTTCAAGACCAAGAACTTCCTCTATTGCGTTGTAAGTGATGAAGAGTACAACCGAATATGCGGATGCAACACGGCAAATGTAATGTGGGAAAAGCTTCAAGTAACATACGAAGGTACAACCCAGGTAAAAAGATAAAAAATTTATATGCTGGTAAAAGAATATGAGATGTTCAAATGGAAGAAGGTGAGACAATTACTGCCATGTTTACTTGATTCACACACATCACGAATGGACTAAAAGCTCTTGGTAGAGAGTACTCTATGGAAGACAATGTGCAGAAAGTCCTCGTTCACTACCAACATCTTGGCACGCCAAGTCGACAGCAATTGAAGAAGCAAAGGACCTCTCAAAGGTCACCCTTGATGAACTATTTGGGTCTCTTATGACTTATGAGATCAAGAAGAAAAATGCTGCCGCAGAAGCAGAAGTACCCGAGAAGGCTACTGGAATTGCTCTAAAAGCCGGAAAGCAAAAAGAACTCATAGAAGAGGAAGAAAATGATGATGTTGATGAAGTCGCCCTCTTTACAAGAAGGTTCAGAAATTTTCTGATGAACAAACGAAATGGCAAACAAAAATAGAAAGGAGAATCGAGCATTAGATGCTACAATTGCAAAAAGATCGGGCACCGCATGGCCAATTGTCCTCTTTTCAAAAATAAAGGCAACAATCAACAGGGAGACAAAAAGAAGTTCAAAGCAATGAACGCAACCGAATGGGATGAATTGGATGGAACCTCAACCGACGAAGAAATCGAGGAAGAAGCCGCTCATTTCTACCTTATGGCGGACGAACAAAGTGAGGTAAACTCTGATGATGAATATCTCCCTTCTTATGAAGAACTAAAAGAAAATTGTAGAAAACTCTATATTGAATTAAAAGCATCTAGAAAAAAATTCAAACTCCTAAAAGAAAATCATTCAAAATGCAAACAAAAACAAGTCTGCTCATGTAACACTTTGAAAGAAGAAAGTACATCTCTTAGTCTTGAAAATGAAAAGCTCTCTAAGGAATACATAAATTACAAAGAATCTTCTCAAAAGGAAGTTGGAAGCTTAAAAAGTCAAATAATCGAAATTCTTCAAGAAAACTCTGCATTGAAAAAGAAGTGGAAGATCAAAACAATACTATTTATAAATTTACAAATGGCAAAGAAAATTTTGATAAGTTACTTGGAGCTCAAAGGTTTGGAATTTTCAAAGAAGGGTTAGGATACAACCTATTGTCTTTAGAATCAATAGGATTTGCAAATCTTTATGCTAAAAGGAGCTCTACATCAAAGAAAACCCTTGCACCTAAATAAAACCCCTCACATGCTAATAAAGTTTGTCTATATTGTGAAAGAAAAGGTCATGTACGATTTACTTGTCTCTTTAGGGGAAATAGAGGAAAGAACATGAACTACAAATGGGTGATTAAGATCACTAACCCCATAGGATCCAAGAAAATGTGGGTACCAAAACAAGTCACTTAATGTTGTGTGCAGGTATGTTTGAAGAACAACTCCATAAGAAACAGATGGTTTCTCGATAATGGATGTTCAAGACATATGACGGGAGACGCAAGCAAATTTTTCTCTCTCACCTACAAAAAGGAATGACTAGTCACGTTTGGAGACAATGCCAAAGGAAGAATCATCAGTAAAGGTAAAATAGGTAATTCATCCTTGGCTATTGAAAATGTATGAGTCTAATACAGGGCAGGGATGGATTTCCGTAAAAAATTCGGTGAGGAAATCTCAGAGGGTTCTCATCCAACCGCATAAATTAAATTTATGACGAATACAATTCTTTTCTGGAATATTGGGGGTTGGGCAGGTCTAGAGGCAGGTTAAAGATGCTAATTAAAAAGTTTAATGTTGGGTTGTTTGCTATTTCAGAACCGTTCGCGGCTGAGGAGCAGATGGTAATGTTAGGTAATTTTTTGAATTTCTACCATTTTATATCTAATGAAAATCAGGGCGGTAAATTGTGGCTATTTTGGAAGGATATAGATGCCTTTAAGGTGACTTCAATCACAACTCAGATGATTTCTAGGTGGTTTTTTAAGGATGGACAAAGAATTTTGGTAAGTTTTGTCTATGCCAAATGTTCTTATGTTGAAAGAAGAATGTTATGGTGGCAACTGGAGGAATGCCAATCAGATTTTCCTTGGTTGGTCATGGGTGATTTTAATGTGATTCGAACGGATACTAAAAGAATTGGTGGAAATCCAAGACCACTGTTGCCTATGATGGAGTTTAATGACTGCTTACATCATTGTGGTCTCTTTGATTTATCAAACACAGGTTCACGAATGTCGTGGTGCAATGGCCATGAAGGGGTGGCTCGTAGTTGGGTTAAGCTTGATCGTATTCTTATTAATAGTGGTTTTTCCAACCTATATGGTTCGGCTCAATTCAAATATCTGAGTCGAAAATCATCAGATCATAGCCCTATGGTGGTGTATACAAATATGTCTTTCTCCCGGTATAGCCCTACCCTATTTCGGTTCTTAAACATGTGGAGCTCGCATGATATGTTTTTGTCGTACGTTAAAGATGTTTGGATCAGGAATGACTCGGTCTCGGGTCTTCTGAAACTTGCTATTTGCCTTAAGAGAACTAAAGTTGCATTAAGTGCATGGAATAAAAATGTCTTTGGGAGAGTGGAAGAAAATTTAAAAGCTCTTGAGGAAAGGATGGAATATCTAGAAAATCAACTACAAGCAGGGTTTTCTAAGGACGTCGAAGTTGATTACTTGACTACTAAGGTGGAGATTCAGGTGTGGGAAAAGAGGGAAGCATCTCGCTTAGGACAAATTGCAACAAAAAAAAATGGTTGACTGAGGGGGATCAAAACTCTAAATTCTTTAATTCTGTTATCAATCAAAAGCGGAATAAGAGTCGTATAGATCGTATAGTTCTGAACGATGGGAGGATATTGGAGGGTGCAGAAGCAATTCATAATGATGTAATTGTTTTTTTTCTAGAATTTTCTTTCAGAGTCTTCAACAGTTGAACCATGCGATCTCTCTAAGTCAATTCAACGGCAAATTTCAAATGTTGAAAATAATTTACTTTGCGCTGATCCGACAGAAGAAGAAGTAAAAAGAGCGGTATTTTCTATTCCCAAAAAAAGCAGTCCAGGACCGGATGGATTTGGATCTGAATTTTATAAATCTTGCTGGGACATTGTTAAAAAAGATCGCTTGGATGCGGCAATGGATTTCTTTCAGGGCACTACTCTTTCTAGGTTTTTTTCCTCTTCTTTTATTGTTTTAATTTCAAAGATGGATAATCCTTCTAACTTTGATAAATTCCGCCCTATTAGTTTATGCTCTGTGGCTTATAAAATTTTTTCCAAGATTCTTGTTTTTAAACTAACTGAGGTTGTTGATAAGTTGGTCTCGCATGAACAAGGCGCTTTTATTCCTGAGTGAAGTATTTTTTAAAATATTACACTGGCTCAAGAAATGGTTCAGTCTTTGCACAAAAAAACAGCTAGCGGCAATGTGATGATAAAACTAGATATGGCTAAGGCTTACGATAGAGTGAACTGGAATTTTCTTCTGGAGGTTCTTAAGGCTTTTAGTTTCTTTGAGAGGTTTTGCAAGCTCATAAAAAATTGTGTGGAGTCTCCTTGGTTTTCTATTTTGATGAACAGAACCTTTAAGGGGTTTTTCAATCTACGAGAGGCTTGCGGCAAGGGGATCCATTATCCCCGTATTTATTCATCATAATGGAGGAGGTTTTGACAAGGTTGCTTAGGAAAAACTATGAGACTGGTCGGATTGGTAAATTTAATCATCCGATTGGGACCCCATTGGTTTCACATTTGTTATATGTGGATGATATTCTTAATTTTGCAAATGGTGGGAAGAGGTCTATGAGAAATTTAGTTTACGCTTTGGAAATGTTTGAGAAGTGGTCGGGTCAAAAAATCAATAATACTAAGTCAGCGGTATTCCTATCAAAATACATCACTCCCGCAAGGAAGCGTGGTTTATTGAGAATCACGGGTTTCACAGAAGGTAAATTCCCTATTTCATATTTGGGTGCGCCTTTGGTGTCTAAAAAATTGTCTTCCAGGACATTGGAGCCTCTTGTGGAGAAGATTAGAAAAAAAATTGCAAGGTGGAAATATAAGTTGCTCTCGCAAGGTGGAAGATTGATTTTATTAAGACATGTATTATTTAGCATGCCTATTCATTTGATGTTTGTTATTAAGATTTCGCAGGTCACATATTCTCGCATTAATTCTCTTCTTTCAAATTTTTTATGGGGAGAGGCGAAAGATAAAAAGAAGATTCATTGGCGCTCTTGGGGGAAAATTTGTAAACCTACCTCGAAAGGGGGTCTAGGCTTGAGAGATCTTAAGAAAGTTCAGAAATCTCTTCTCATGAATTTGCCTTCAGATTGCTCACTTCTAACAATCTATAGGCAGATTTTTTTAGAGCTAAATATTGCAGAAATGATCATTTACTAATAAGGAAGGGGAGACCAAATGACTCTCGGTTTTGGAAATCAATTATGACCACCATTCCAGAAGTTATGAATAATGTTAAAATTTTGTTAAGAGGTGAGAACTCTTCTTTTTGGTTCGACAGGTGGTTGTCATCGGGCCCGTTATCTGTGAGCACTGAGGATATTTTGAACAAGAAACTGTGTATTAAGGATTGCTGACTAAATAATAATTGGAACTCTGATTTAGTACGAGAATTGGTTGGTGCTAATAAAACAAGGGAAATTTTGCAACAGGTGCCGGCGGGGAAAAGTGGGCAGGATATTTTTGTCTAGAAGCCTGCCTCAGATGGTAATTTTTCTACGAAAACGGCTTGGGAGGCAGTGAGGAGCAGAAGTGAAAATTTTTTGTGGAATGACTGGTTTTGGCATTCTTTATTGCCCATAAAAATATCAATGTGTTTATGGAGAGCCTGGTTTAGATGTTTGGCTGTAGATGATAGAATTCAGACCAAAGGAATATCAATGGCTTCGGCTTATGATTGCTGCGTTCAGAGAAGTCAGGAAAGCATTGATCATATTCTTTCTTTAGGAAAGGTGGCTTCAGAGGTTTGGCGTCGGGCTAGTGTGGCATTGGGGATTCCTTTCCAACGATCTCTTCCTTGGAAAAATAAAATGGCAAATTGGTTCCACTATGCAAAAAAAAAAATCATCTATTAAAGGTATTTTAATCGAACTGTTTCCATGTTTGATTACGTGGTGCCTTTGAAATCGAAGGTGTAAAGCGAGAATGGAAGGAGTTTATCAAAGTGCAGATCAGATGTGGAGAAGTGTTCGATTCTGGGTTAGTTTTATTGCTGAGAGCACCATTTCTTTTAAAAAATTGAAGAAGTTGGACATTAAGATTTTGAATGAGTTTCAACTTAAGCATCAGGGAGTTTGCGATAGGCCTGGAAAAATTATTTCATGGGTTAAACCCCCAGTAGGGTGGATAAAACTTAATTGTGATGGGAGTTGTAGGGGCAATCCGAGTACTTCAGGAGGTGGAGGAATTATTCGGAATTGCCATGGCATGGTAAAAGCAGTTTTTTTAAGTTATGGCAATGGTACGAATAATAGTGCGGAATTAAAAGCAATTAGGGAAGGAATTCGTTTGTGTAAATGTTTGCATTATGTTAATATGATTATTGAAAGTGACTTGCGAATTGTAGTTGATTGGCTTCGGAAAGGTAGATGTACTTTGTGGTGTCTTTGGGAATTTTGGGAGGAGCTCGTGGCAGAGTTAGAAGGAGTGAATGTCATGGTGATGCATCAATATAGAGAAGGCAATAGTGCAGCTGATTTTCTTGCTAAAGAAGAAGAAATGGGAAACAATGTAATCTACGAAGAATAGCACCTTCTACCACGTTATCTAAAAGGTATCCTTCGGATGGATAGGCGGGGTCTTGTTTCCATTCGTTGTTAGTTCATCTCTAGAGTTTTGTTTGGTGTATTTCGTTTTGTTTTTGGTTGTTTTTATGTTTTTTATCTCCTTTGTTAGTTATGTTTAATTTTGTTTGTCCTAGTTTGATTGGTAGGTTTTAACTTGTAACCACGGTATTCCTCCGCCAAAAGTGAGGGTTTATTAACAAATAAATGGAGGTGCAGCTCTCTTTTACCAAAAATAAAAAATAAAAAATAAAAAATAAAAAATAAAAATTTGTGTGATAAAGGATTAAACATTACTTTTCAATCCACCAAATGCTTAGTAAATGATTTAAATGGAAAAACCATCCTCATAGGAAAACGCGAATCCAACATATACACAATTGAGTTTGATGATATCAAAACTTGTAACATTAAATGTTTGTTACAAATGAAAATTGTTGGTTATGACATAGGAGACTAGGTTATGCAAGCATGGATCTACTTCATAAACTTTCATCCAAAGAACTAGTAAATGGCCTACCAAAAGACAATTATGTGAATGACAAAATATGTGATGCATGTCAATATGGAAAACAAGTTAAGACCTTTTTCAAAACTAAGAAAGTGATTTCTACCTCAAGACCCTTAGAGTTAATTCATCTTGATTTATTTGGCCCTAATGACATAGCTAGTATTAGTGGAAAGTTGTATGCATTTGTTATAGTTGATGACTTCTCAAGATTTTAATGGGTAATTTTTCTTGCTAAAAAAAGTGACACCTGTAGTGCATTCATCCATTTTTGTGGAAAAATCCAAAATGAAAAGGGAATGTCAATTGTACACATTAGGAGTGATAGAGGAAGAGAATTTAGAAACAAAGAACTAGAAGACTTTTGCAATGAGAATGACTATTCACACAACTTCTCCACACCAAAAACTCCACAACAAAATGAAGTCGTTGAAAGAAAAAATCGAACACTCCAAGAAATGGCTAGGACAATGTTCAATGAACATAACTTGCCAAAATACTTCTGGGCAGAAGCAGTCAGCACATCTTGCTATGTTAGTAACCGAGTTATCATTAAATTCAAGTTAGGAAAAACCCCATATGAGATATGGAAGGATAGAAAACCTAACATTTCACACTTTAAGGTTTTTGGATGTAAGTGTTTCATATTAAATGATAGGGATCATTTGGCGAAATTTGATTCAAAATCCGATGAGGGAATTTTTATAGGATATGCCATAAATAGCAAAGCATATAGGGTATTCAACAAAAGAATGCAAATATAATTGTTCAAGAATCAACCCATGTTGTGTTTGATGAAACAAACCCTCACGCACCCAAAACTCATGTTGAGATAGATGAAGACAATCAAGTCACCACATTTAGAATTGAAGGAGAATTGGAACAACTTAAGTTAAATAACGATCAGGATAAAAACTGTCAAGATGTAAACATTGATCATCTATGATCATCTCCTCAAAAGCCTAATCAACCAGAAGACAAAGAGAGTCATGAACTACCTAAAGCTTGGAAGTTTGTTAAAAATCACCCAACTGATCTTATCATAGGTAGTCCGTCCCAAGGAGTTAGCACCAGATCTCATCTAAAGAGTGGATGTAATCAGATCACCTTCGTATCTCATCTAGAACCAAAAAAATTTGAAGAGGCTCAAAATGATGAAAATTGGTTAAATGCCATGCAAGAAGAACTAGATCAATTTGAAAGAAACAAAGTATGACACTTAGTTCCTAAACCCAAAAATACTACGATAATTGGCACCAAATGGGTGTTTAGGAATAAGAAAGATGAAGATGGGAACATTGTTAGAAACAAAGCTAGATTGGTAGCGCAAGGGTATAACCAACAAGAAGGTATTGACTATGATGAAACTTATGTCCCTGTGGCAAGACTAGAAGCCATTAGGATGCTCCTTGCCTTTGCTTGCTACAAAAACTTTGAGTTATTTCAAATGGATGTTGAAAGCACATTTTTAAATGGATACATAAATGAAGAAGTATATTTCAAGCAACCTCTAGGATTTGAGAGCCACACTCATCCCAATTACATATACAAACTCTCAAAAGCCCTTTACGGACTCAAGCAAGCACCAAGAGCATGGTATGAGTGATTAAGAAAATTTCTCCTAGAAAATGGGTTCACAAGAGGAAAATTCGATACTACTCTTTTCTTAAAATATAAGGAAAATGATATGCTTGTCATACAAATTTATGTGGATGATATCATTTTCGGTGCCACAAATGAAACCTTGTGTCAAGATTTTGCTCAAACTATGCAGGAAACATTTGAGATGAGTATGATGGGTGAGCTAACCTTCTTCCTAGGATTACAAATTAAACAAATGAAACATGGAATCTTCATAAATCAAGCCAAATACGTTAAGACATGTTGAAGAAATTCAACCTTGAAATGGGTAAATCTAAAGTAACCCCTATGAGCATCACAACAAAGCTTGACGCTGATGAAAAAGGGAAAAATGTTGACCAACAACTCTACCATGGAATGATCGGTAGTTTATTGTATCTCACTTCTAGCAGGCCTGATATAATGTTCAGTGTTTGTCTATGCGCTAGATTTCAAGCTTGTCCCAAAGAATCTCATCTTCATGCAGTCAAAAGAATCTTTAGATACTTAGCAGGCACCCATGACTTAGGACTCTTCTATCCTAAAAATGCTCCCTTTGACCTCACATGCTACTCTGATGCTGACTACGGTGGTTGTAAAACCGATAGAAAAAGTACTAGTGGAACATGTCATTTCCTTGGACACTCTCTTGTGTCCTGGTTTTGCAAAAAAACAAACCTCTGTAGCTCTCTCCACCATCGAGGGTGAGTATATTGCAGCCGGTAGCTGTTGTGCACAAGCCTTATATATGAAACAACATCTTGAGGACTTTCGAATCTTAGTTAAGGGTACTCCAATCCATTGTGACAATACTAGTACCATCAACATCTCAAAGAATCCGTGCCTCCATTCTAGAACTAAGCATATTGAAATTAGGCACCACTTCATTGGAGACCATGTTCAAAAGGGAGACGTTGAGTTGGTTTATGTTCTTACTGAAAATCAACTCGTTGACATTCTAACTAAACCACTCAATGAAGAAAGATACCACAAAATCCGGCATGCCCTAGGAATGTGTACTCCTTCAGACATATCATAGGATCCTTATATTGGTACTTACTTCATTATTTAGCTCATCCTTCGCTTAACTGAATTTCTCTCTTCTTGCTCTCGTCGATGAACACAGGGTATTCATCGCCGAGAAGTCTGTAGTATTCGTTGACGAATACAGGGTATTTGTTGCCAAGAAGTTTTAGTATTCGTCGACGAACACAGGGGTCTCGTTGTCAAATTTGCCTTAATTTTGTCAATGAACACAGGGCCTTGTCGATGAAATCTGTCGGGATTCTTAATCTTCCCACTTGAACAAACCCTTCTCTTTACAAACCCTAGCCATCCCTTTTGCTCCTCTCCTTCCTCTTCGCACTCTGACCCTCTACCGCACTCCATCATTGTTCCACGCACCCTCTCAACTCTCTTCCTCACTCCACGTCTCTCTCTCTCTATCTCTCTCTCTCTCTCTCTCTCTCTCTCTCTCTCTCTCTCTCTCTCTCTCTCTCTCACCACAACACACCCTATCCATGGCCTCTCCTCTCCTTGGTTCTCCACTCATCGCCATGCCTATCGTCCCTCTTTCCCAGCTCTCTCTTCTCCCAGCTCTCTCTTTCCCCTTCATCCTTCCATGGCTCCCAGACCGAAGCACCGCAACCTTCAAACCGAGGCTAGCAAAGGCTCCTCTCTTCGTCCTACCACCAGTCCTCCTCCGCCTGCCCTCGCAAACTCCGACTCCCGTTTCATCTTTCCCAAAGCTGCCTACCGCTATCAGAACAATATTCTTAAGTGGCACATTGTCTACAGGAAAATTGTGCCCTCCGATTTTCTTCAACTCCATTTTCCCACTCTCCTCTCCAAAATCAAAGCCATCTGGTGGGAAGCTCTATTTGACCTCGATGACCTTTTCTATGAGGACCTCGTTCGTGAATTCTATGCCAATTTTGTTCCATCGAATCACGACATTGCCGCATGCTCCACCGTTCGCTGGACAGTCATTCGCCTCTCCGAGGACACCTTCTCTGCTGTGCTTGGTTGCACCCATTATCCACTTCGAGGCCTCCCCAAATCTTCTTAGCCCACAAGGTTTGACTGGTTCGATTTGCACGCCACACTTAAGCTTATCACTGGTAACCCTCGCATTCCCGCTATTGTCCGCCCCAAATCCAAGGACCTCACCATTGAATTCAGGGTCGTCCACCACATGATTACCTACAATCTCTGCCCTCACACTGGTGGGCGGGAATCGGTCACTGTAGGTGATAATTTTAGTATGTACTACCTTTGGGTTGGGTGTGGTATTTACCTCCCATCCATCATTGTTTAGAACATGAAGGAAATCCTCAAAAGGCAGCGGGGTTGTCTTCCTTACGGTCGTCTCCTCATGACCTTTTTCGATCACTTTGAGGTCATTCGTGCCGGCTTACCCTACATTCATCCTGCGCCTGAGGACATATATACTGAGGCAACCCTTCGACGCATGCATTTTAAAAAAAGGACGAAGAAACCAACACGTGGGTCAAAGCCCACGAGTAGGGTCATATTCCTGTCGATGAAGTTGAGGCCGCCATAGAGGAAGAAGAAGAAGGAGGTGAAGATGAGGATACTTCTTATGGTCATATCCTAGAGCGCCTTGACGGACCTCAACACGGCATGACGCAGTCTAAAATACGGCACCATAATCATTTCGATTCCCTTGATGCGTCCCTGGCCCGTCAAGAAAACTCCAACCGCGCTCGGTTTGATGCCATTGACACTTCCTTCACCACCCTTTTCGACTGTCTTAGTCACCCGCGCAAGTAGCCGTTCGTTTCCATTTTCCCCCAATTTTGATTATGGCAAAAGGGGGATAAATAGATATAGGTTTCTATTCAGATGTATTTAGGTTTCTATTCGGATGTATTTCCAGTTGATATAGTAGCTTTGTAATCACTGCACGCAATGTAGAAATTTAATACTGAGATTATTGTACTTAGAAAGCATTGAAACTTTTGAACATAAATGCTCTATCTGTGTACAAACATGCTTGAATGATTAATATACTGGACTGTTATATTTTATGCAGGATTACTTGTTAAATGTCTTACTTATAAACGGCATGCTGCCGAAAATTTAAATAAAATCTCCTTTCATATAATGCAAACATTAAGGGGGAGAATTTTATTTAAACTCTAAACCTATTCATTTAGTAGGGGGGCATATATCTTTCAAAGAGAACACTAATGGATTGCCATCATCAAAAAGGGGGAGAATGTTAGACCAAGTAGTTAAGGGTCTTTCATTCCTACTATGTTTTGATGACAACAACCCATTAGCAATTCTTTAAGGCTACTAACCTTTTTCTCTAAGTCATGATTAGCTGCACATAACAGCACCAAAACCAACAAGTTTCAAATCAGTTAGAAGCAATTCGTGACATGACCAAAAGTATAGCCACTCAAAGCATTCATGGACTCCACACAATATACAAGTGGTCTAAAGGATGAGTGTGAAAGTGAGAGAGACTATTTTGTAAATCCCTTGTATATGGAGTGACTCAAAATTAAGACCAAGAAATGGGCATATCACACACACACAACATAAACAAGTAAAGCTATTGAAAGTGTCGAAAGAAACCCTTAAACGGACAAGGACCTTCTTAGAACTTAAAAGAAAATTTTCTAAAGTAAGAAGGGACTCATTGACGAACACAGTGTAACATAGACCTTCGTCGACGAACACAGGGTTTTCATTGACGAAAATAAACCGAGAGGCACCTGAATTCAAAACCAGAAACTTGTCGACGAACACAGGGTGTCTTTGACGAATGTGTTGAAGAACTTGTCGACGAACACAGGGTTCTCATCGATGAATAGAAACTGAGACTTGTCTGAATTCAGAACTAGTAACTCGTTGACGAACACAGGGCTTCGTCGACGAATTTACTGAAGAGCTCATCGACGAGATGCAGATTTCGTCGATGAATGTCGGGCTACAACGTTCATTAAATGCAGCAGAACGGCTAGTTTGACCCTTGTTTAACATCGATAAATGGCCAATGGCTCTCTAACACCCTACTTGCCCATTTGGTGTTTAAATAAGAGTTATTGCATTTACTTCTCACCAAGAAAGTTCATTTTGTATCAAGATCATTTATTTGTGCTTTCATTCTAGGGTTTGCTCATACACTCACTTGCCCTCTTCTTGCTGCTCTTGCTTTTGTTTCACTCCATTGAAAATAGGACATAGTGTGAGGTTATTGTGGTGATACTCAACTTTAAGGGAGCAATTTATATTGTATTCACCTCCCATCAGCTACATGGGTAAAAAGGCCCTTTGTGAGCTATTCTAGGTTATCTCTAAGTGAGTACCTTTTTGAAAGCTCTTTGTGAGCAGTTATGTGTATTGGCTTCTCCGCCTGAAGGAGGATTACATAGTGGATTTTGGGAATCCTTGAGTTGTTCTCAAGGCGTGGACGTAGGTGGGGTGCCAAACCACGTTAATATCTCTGTGTTAAGTTTCTCTTCTCTCATATCTCTTTTACACTGTTATTGCAATTTGCTGCATCTTTACACTATGATTTTATGCACTTGTTCTTGGCAGGATTTTTGTGTTTGTAGAAAACCTACATATCCGCGAGAAATGTATATTCACCCCTCCTCTAGACGCTCAACCAGGCCAACAGATGAAAAATTAAAGATTGAATACCTCACTATTAAAGACCCATTTATCCTATGGAAAAATTTAAAGGATAGATTTGACCACGAGAAAAATTGTGATTTTACCAAAAGTTTGATATGAATGGTTGCACCCGAGGTTGCAAGATTATAAAATAGTCAGTGAATATAACTCAGTCCTGCATAAGATTAGCTAGAAATTAAAATTATGTGGTGAAAATAGTACTGATGAAGACATGGTAAAAAAAAGCTTTTACTACTTTCCATCCCACTAATGTGCTGTTACAGCAGCAATATAGGGAGAGGAAATTTACTAAATTTTCTAAACTTATATCATGTCCTTTTGTCGCTAAGCAAAATAACGAGCTTTTGATGAAAAATCACCAAACTCGTCAAACTTGTCCAACCCCATTCCTTGAAGTAAATATGAATACATCCCGTGATCGAGGACGAGGCCACATGCATGGTCGTGGGCATGGTCATGGTCATGGTCGTGGTCGAAATAATCACTAGCATCAACGTGAGGCTATAATCCCCTAGAAAATGGATAACCCCCAGAAGAGGGATAGCCCCCAGAAGCGGATTAATGATCAAAATCAGCAACCCAGGCAGCATGAAACTAAATGTTACAAATGCGGAGGAAAAGGTCATTGGTTGCGTTCTTATCGTACGCCCAGACACTTGGTTATTAAAGAAGTTGAAAGTAATGTTGTTGATAATGTTCTTCCAATAGATTTTAATGCTGGACCATCAAACTCTGTTTATTTTGATGTAACTGATTTCCTTGTAAATCAAGATGAAAATAATGATGTAATATTTTAGGATATATAATAAGTAATATTGTATTTTGATTATAAATAAATTGTTGTTATGATCAATTATAGTAATGAGTTTTAAAGTATTTGTTGTAGTGTGAATTGTTTTAAAGTTTTGATTGATTCTAAGATGTCTTTAGAAGAAGTTTGTTTAGCTAATAGTATTACAACGCACACAATTCTTCGAGATAGGAAATATTTCTATTACTTGAACAACCACTACTAAAAAACAATTTGTTCCTTTTAGATATGGTCTTTAAGCATACCTACAACAAAATTAAGTAATGTGTTTTGGCACCCATTCTTCCTTGGGTCCTATGGGGTTAGTCTTCTTAACAACCTATTCAAACTTCATTTTTTTTTTTTTTTAACCTTTAGTACCCCTAAAGGGGCAAGAGTAACGAATATGACCCTTTCTCTCACAATATAAACAAATTTTGTTTGCAAGTAAGGGATTTAGCTTAAGTGCCCTATTTTTATTTGATAAAGTACTTCTTTTGGCACAAAGATTAATAAAACCAAAATATTTATATGAAGATAATCCATAGCCCAAACCTTCTTTGTAGATCCTAATTCTTTGGGCTCTTAAAAGATTATTAAAATTTTCTTTTCCATTTGTGAATTCGTAAATAATTTTACTATAGTCCTCAATTTTCTTTTTCAAGAGTATATTTTCTCTTAAACTATTTTCAATTTGACTTTTTAAATTTTCAATCTCTACTTTTAAATGTTCATGATCCTTTTGAAAATTAGTTGTAAGCTCCTCATTTTTCTTTTTAAGGAAAACATTTACTTCTTTCAAAGTAGGACAAAAAGAAAGTTCCTTTTATTTAAATTTTGCAAGTGTTTCCTCAAGACTCTTGCTCTTTATTTTAACTAAAACTAACTCATCAAATAGTTTAGTGCATGCAACTTCTAACTTATATTCATCATCATCGGAACTTACCTTTTCTTGCTTGTTAGCCATGAAGCAAAAATGTGCCGCTTCCTCTACTTCATTGTTGGTGGAAAGTCCATCAATTTCGTCCCTAGTAATAACATTCATGGTATTGTAGTATCCTTGTCAATAATTTCCTTTATTCTTGTTCAAGTCCAAGGTACAATTTTTTATCTTGTGCCCAACCTTCTTGCAATTGTAGCACTTCATGCTATCACCTTTGCTTGGTTCTCCTCTTCCAATTTCTTACCAAACTTTTGTCTCTTCGTCAAGTATTTCTTGAACTTCCTTGTGAGTAATGCTACATCATCCTCACTTTCTTCATCATCTTCAATCATTCTTTCTGAGTATAATTAGATGATTTCAAGGCAACTCCTATTTCCTTCTTAGGTTTATCTTGCTCTAATGTTGCGTTCTTCTTCTTAACTTCATAGGTCATGAGTGACCTAACTAACTTATCAAGAGAAACCTTGGTCAGATTTTTAGCTTCTTCAATGGTTGTTGATTTTGTATGCCATGATTCGTGTAGAGATCGAAGAACTTTTTGCACATTATCTTCCATCGAATACATCTTACCATGTGCTTTCAATCCATTTATCATGTGACTGAAATGAGTAAACATGGATGTGATGGTCTCACCTTCATCCATCTTGAACATTTTATATTCTTTTACTAACATATATATCTTAGACTGCTTAACTTGAGATGTACTTTCATATGTGACTTCGAGCTTGTCCCAGATTTCCTTTGTAGTTTCACATCCATAAATACGATTGTACTCATCATCGCTCAAAGCACAATATAGACAATTTTTTGTTTTGAAGTTAAGTTATACCAACCTCTTCTCCATCATTGTCAACTCCATTCTAGACTTTGGAATATCTTCATCCTTGTCATTTTTCTTGGTAAAGGAGAAGTCTCTTTTAGTGATAATCTCCCATATATCAAGATCATATGATTGAATGAAGATCGTCATTCGATTTTTCCATGAAGGGTAGTTGGTGTCGTTGAACTTCAGTGGTCGATCCATGTATTGCCCTTGAGAAAATGAAGTGTCCACCATATACGCCATTGATCTTTCCACTGTAGAAGTTACTCCAATAAATTGAGCGTCTCGCCCTGATACCAAATGTTGTCTTTAGTGTGGAGTCTAGAGGGGGTGAATAGATTCTTTTGCAGATTTTTGCTTTTCTCTATAAAATGAAAATCGGCAAGGTACAAATGATTATATCTCAATATATATATAATAAGTCAAGCACAAAACGTAAATAAAGGAGTCAAGAGAAGAGAAACTTAACAAACAATATGAATGTGGTTTGACCTCTTGCCTATGTCCACGCCTTGAGACACACTCAAGGATTCCAATCCACTATACATACTCCTTAAGGATGGAGAAGCCTTTACACCACAAAGGGAACAAATCCCTTCTTGCTCACAAAGAGCTATCAAGCTAGGTTCACCAAGAACGCTTTAAGTTAGGTTCACCAAGAACCCTTTACACCTTGAAGAAGATACAGAAGATGTCTTTGATGTAGTCTGTTGACCTTATAGGTCACACCCAGTTTTGATAATTACAAATACTCTTGGTATTTAATGTCTATCTAGTTTGTGTGCAAGTTTATATTAGCAAACCAATTGATGGCACATGAAGACTAGAAAACTAAAGACCCTAAAGACTTATTGTAATTTATATTTTGTGTAATTTGGGTCTGTAATAATAACTAGGTATATCAGTCTGTAATAATCTCTACATGTCATGCATGAATGTATTTGTAAGCTCTCAAAATGACCGTAGATTGACCATAGAGACCGAATGACTTTAGGGCACCCTTCGGTTTACTGAAGGTCGATCGACGCCAGGTTTTTGGGTGTACTTGAAAAGACCCTAGGTTCCTACACATTGTGCACAAAGTCCCTGTAATCACTCACATTATCAGGGGAAAAAATTGAAATAAAATTAGACAAAATAGGGTGAGTATATGAGAGGTCAGGCGACCAAACCTCAGGAGTTTAAAACTCCTCGGGCGCCGAACTGCTAGAAAGTCAGCAGTTTGACCAGGCTTTGGGCGATCGAACATAAAATGACCCTATCACCCTCAGGCGACCGAACCCTTAGAAGGTTACTTTTCACCAACTCAGGCTGCCGAACTTTTCAGTTCAAAAAGGGCTCGGGCGACCAAACCTTGTTTCGGGCACCCGAACCGTGCAACAAATGTTTCTAACTTTTTATCAGGCAACCGAACCTAGACCTGGGCGACTGAACTATTTAAAAATACTTTTTTTAACTGAGTCTATTCGGGCACTCGAACCTCATACGGGGCACCTGAACTTCTTGAGTTAAATTAATTTTTATAGGGGTTAAAATAAAGTAAACTGGGTTAATTTTACTAATTGGTTTTAAAATAAATTTAATAATACCCATAAAGTCCCCAACGGTTATAATTTTGTCATTCTCTATATATAAAGGCTTATTTGCAAAATTAAGGAGAGATTAGCCAAAACTAATTAGCAAAAATCCTCTCTATCTCAAATACTCTTTTTGTTCAAATACTCTCAAATTTTTATTCCCTTGATACATTTTAGTATTGTCAGAGTATATTGGTTGTGTTAGTGTATACTAGGTATTGCTAAAAAATCTCACTTGCTTGTGTGATTGAGATATTATTTGTGGGGATTTTAGCTTAGATTTATCCCACAAATTTTCATACTATAAATCTTGTGTTGGGATAACCTAGTAAGCTTAGAATATTTGCATTATTATTGCAAGTGTCCAATAGCTTTGTTTGTGGTTGTGCAAAGATATTTTCAAACAAGCAATATATTTTCAAATTAGTAGTGTGCCTATTTCATTGAAAAAAATCTTCTTGAACTAGTTTGGATATCTGATTGAAATCTTTGGAATATTGATTTGCTATTAATTTGTGCTTTACTTAAATTCCAAGGTATTGCTTGTTTAGAACACTCTTGAGCATATTAGCAATCATATCTTGTTGAGTGTTGCTTGCACAAAAATACACATCACTAAGCTTACATTTACCTACATTGTTGATGTGTATGCGATTGTGCATATCGGATACATATCTACTTTACATGAAAGTATAATCAATGTACCAGTCTTATTATGAAAAATACTGTTGTATTTCCAAGCATGACCTGAGGGGGTTTGATCTATCTTAGAAGGATCAGGTTGGGGTCAGTCCTGTGAATTTAACTTAGGGCCTTCTCCGCAAGGAGAGTTTGTAAAGGTTGAGGTCAGCCCTGTGCTAATTGCCCTGGTTGTATTAGGTGCTGCTCCACCCATTAAGTGAGCCATTAGTGGAATCCTCAGGCTTGCGAACTAGAGGCGAGGATGTAGGCATAGTTGGTCAAACCCCGATAACATATCGTGTGTCTGTTTATATTTCTGCACTTTATATTTACCACACGTGTATGTTATAGTGTGAATGATGCGCATGATTTGAATTTTCGCATATTATATTTATTTGCGCACTTGGGATTGTATAGAAAGACCCTAGGTTGTGATATTATGCTAACATCTGGTTTAACCTAAGAATAAATTTTAAAATTCCAATTCACCCCCCTCTTGGAAATACACCAAAGCTATCAATTGGTATCAGAGCCTCGTTGCACTAGGCTTAACAACTTTTGTAAAAGATCGCAATGACTTAAATTGGTATATCCCCATTTGGTGAGGGACAGTCACCTACTTGCCCTCCTATGTTTTGTGGTATAAACAACAACCACTGGAAAATTAGAATGAGCATATTTGTAAAATCTATGAATTGGAGGGTCTAATAGGTGACTGTCAAAGGAATTTGTATGCCAGTAGAAAATGATATTAATTTAATGCATGCAAATTCACATGCCATGATTTATTATATTGTGCTTTAGATACTAATATTCTTCATGCGATTATGACATGTAGTGGTGCACATGATATATGGGTTGAGCTTGAAAAGAAGTATAGCGAGACCTAGGTAAAGGAGATTGCCACTCCAGACGCTCCAAGCCTGAATGATCATGTAGTGGCTAATCATGAGCCGATTACATTAGTAGATGATGAGGTATATGAATCTTACCCTACCTCATTTACTGATTCGTGTAATGAAGCATGTGATGATTTTTATGCTGAAGTCTGTGATATATCATATGTTGAATCACCAGTAGCCTCTAATGACTGCTTTGAGGATAATGCATGTATTAATTCTTATGATAATACTGTAAATGATTTATGCGATGTTTATTGTGATATAACTTATGATGAATCATCCATTGTTTCTATTGATGTTGCTGCATGCAATGATTCATTTGTTAATGATTATAATAATTCCTATAATGAATCATGTGCTGAATTATATGATAAAAGTATGCCTTTGTGTGAAGAACTAGAATGTACTTTATCTAAACTGCATAAGCTTCTAGTTCAAATGTCTAAACAGAAAATAATTTAGAAGAATAAAAACAAGAAAGTGGCAAATCAATTAAAAGATCTAAGAAAATATCATGCCACCTTAGAAAAGAAAAAGGTTAAGAAGATATTAGAAATTATTTGCCTAAAGAAAGAAATAAAGGATGATAAACCCTTAGGAATTAAAAGAAATAAATCTTTAAAAAATGATTCATACTTCAAATCCCCCAATCATGCTTCTTCATGCAAACATAAAATCAGAAAGCATACTCTGTCACGTACAAACATAACTTGCTTACACCACAAAAAAGGGGCACACTAAACATAATTGTTTATCTGGAGATGCCCGTGGCTTGGATAAGAAAATGATATGACTTATCATGAAAGCAAACCCCGTAGGACCTAAAGTTAAATGGATCTAAATTACCTTTACATAAATATTTTCAATCATCCTTAGTTCCTAGGTTTAAGGGGTAGTGATGACTATAGGCTCGGGAAGTGGTGCATGCTTAAAACTCCAAATCTTAGTATATGTAATCACTATACACTATTGTCATACTAAGAATTATAAGATAACCAAGCCAATACAAAAATTGAATAAAATCTACTTTCAAAATGGACAAAGCATTTTTGCTTGGTAAATAATTCAAATTGCTTAACTCGTGCTTAAGTATAACACCTTAAGTTAAGCCACTGTTGTCCATTGTACAAAATTGAGTGTTAGGGTTCCATCTTATATCATATATCACTGTACCCTAAACTCACTTTTGAATATGAAAAACCTAAATCAAATTTTTTTTTTTCTATATTGTCGAATGCACATACTATCAACCACATTAAATTATAAAATGTAAAATTCGTCCATTGTCTTTCAAAAGGACCAAAACATCATATCCATAAACATTGCTACGGTAAAAATAAAATTAAAACACTAAAAAAATGTCAGTTTGATGGTTTTCATAGATAACGAGTAATTGTAGGTTCTTATTTTGTAATTATTTTTTTACATACATGTATTAGATGTGGGTCGGGCGTTTTAGACATTAAACCTAAAGATCACCCTATAATTGAGGCATAAAAAATGGAAAACTGCTAACCAATCTATAAACCATTTGAAAACTAATTTTTTAGGTCAATTTGGTTTGGTTTAATTAGATTGTGTGGGTTAGTAGGATTGTTGAACACCCCTACTTGAAAGGTTGAAACCCTCACAAACTCCACAACATAAGCAAAAGCAACCATGTAGAGCGCAAGCGAGAGGTATAGGAATCGATACCCCGTGTCTCCAATTTTTAAAATATTTTCTAGTTCGTAAGACGTGGGCCAACTGGGTAATTGCTTGGAGATTATAAATTGTTTTCTATTTTCCTTCTAATTTTTAAACCAAACACTAATCATGATGATCTGGAGATAACAAATCGTAATGGGGTGATGATTTTTTGGATTGAAATTTAAAATTTAAATATTGATGTTAAGATGCAAAAGAAAGTGTAATAGCTATGACTAAGTTAATGTGATCATATTTTTTTAAAGCTATCAATTCAAATTATGACCATTTGATTATGAGAAATAGTTAATTTAAATTAAATCTGTTAAATTTTATCACATAGATAAAAATCTATTGTTCAAATTGAACATGACCACATGAATCAATTCATAATTGACCCAAATGTTAGATATTATTTGAGAAAAATTAGTCGAGTTAGATATTATTTGAAAAAAAATTAATCACTATTAAATGAATTAGATCATATTTTAGTAGATTTTCTTTGCTTCTTCCAATTTGGTGCCTTGTCACCCAAAACATTAATGTAGCTATTGGGTGTTTATAAGAATAGTCAATTTAATGACTCCTTCAAAAGAGACAGCGCGGTCGTTGGGTGGCTACACTCTTTAAACAATGATTGATTATGAGAAAATATATTCAATTTAACACATATGGTAATTTTGATTAAAAAAATTACTTGGCACCTATTTTTTCTTAAATTTTAATTATGTATTAGTAGAAAGAAAATATAATGATTATTGATGAATTGTATTGATAATTGTAAATAAACATTAGAAAACTAATAATATTATTAATATATTGTAATAATATATTATTTTTTTATATATTTATATTTTAATTATAAGTTGAAACATAATAAAAAGCATCTTATAATTATAATGCTTATAATAAATTGAATATTCCAATGTGTACTTATATTCATTATTCATTTTTAGATAATCAAACAGTAATTATGATCTTTTATCTGTAATATCAATGCTCATCAAATTCATTAATTTTTTTTTTATAAAAAAAAATACACTTGTGTATGAGGGCTTCGAAATTTCTAAATAAAATTTAAAGAATGTTTTAATTGAGAAAAATAAAATACAGATATAAAATATAATAATATTGGATGAAGATTTGAAAGGTAAAATTTGAGTAAAATAATCACTTATTATTATTTGAATGTATATAATATATGTAATACGATATATATATATATATATATATTTGAATAATATTAATTAAAATTAAATCTATAATTAAATAAATTTTAATAAAATAAATTAATATATTGATATTTTGGGCGGGATACAGCCCAGTTTAAATTCACTACTTGGACCAGCTGGCAAAATCATAATTCACCTGGGACAGCTGGCGAAATCCTATTCGTATAAATTGTTTGAAGGCCACTATAATTTTGAACTCGCGCAACTCATCTCCACTCTTGATCCACTCTCATTTCTCCTCTGCTCATCAGCCCTAGCCCTGAAACTGCGTTCCCCTCTCAGTTTCTTCGGAGTTAGAAGCGGCATTGCTCGATTGTTCGTGAGGGAAAGAGGCTGAACCAAGATTAGCGGGGAACCCTCGGTATGGAAGATTATCTTCGTGTGGATTTTGATTCTTCTCTAGTTTCATTTTAGGTATGGTGTGCGGTACATTCGATCATTGATTAACTTTTGCTTTGTTATTTTCGTGCAGAAATTTCTCCCTATCATTATCCTCTGCACGTCAGCTTTGGCTCTGAAACTGATTTCTCCTCTCAGTTTCTTCCGAGTTAGAAGCAGCATCGCAACCGTTAGTGTGGGAAACAGGCCGAACCAAAATTAGCAGGGAAGCGTAGGTATGGAAGATTATCTTTGTGTGGAGTTTGGTTCTTTTCTTGTTACATGCTTTGATTATGTAAGTATGGTGTGTGGTATATTCAATTGGTGGTGTAAATGACGAGAGATTCAATTTCAAGGTTTTGGTGGTTTGGGTTTGATCGGGTTCGTCGAAAATGTAGCAGCTTAAAGAGTCGTTGGATTTTCAACTGGAGAGGGATTTTGTCCAGAATTGTTGAAGAGCTCTGCAAAGGAAGAATATAGAACGAAAAAATGTTAAATGAATTTATTTCACTGCCATGAAACCCCAATCTACCTTAATTCTACTACTAATTACGGAACATAAACAAGGGATGTAGATAAAACTTAGCGATCTGGAAGATGAATTTAGAGAACGGCTACTGTTGAGTACATCAATTGGCAACGTGAATTAATAATCGTGTTTTGAAATCTGTCAAGGCAGGCAGTGTTGAGGCATGGTTATTTTGAAAACTCCTCCTTCCCACCCTGACTTCATTTGTGAACATCTCCCAACCATCACCACAATCACATATATATTTCCAAAAAACCCTTCTCTGATGCAAACCCCACATCCACTTGCCCGCAAAGCCTATAAGTTATGGAATGTTTTCAATCCCCGAGCTCCCAACCCAACCTTTTGATAGAGGATGAAACCAACGCCTAAAAATACCCAGATGGAATGTCCTTTGCATCCGAGACTCAGAGTTGCCCAGACTGTCTCTTCGCTACTTCCCAAGCCCCAAAGGAGCTGCCCTGCAATGCCTAGTTGAGAGCCTGCTTCTTCCATCCAACAAGTCTTCTTTCAAATCTGTCCATAATACTAGCCTTGCACCATTAATCCCTTGAATGAAACCCAAAAAAAGCAGGGGAAAAACCATTTAGCGTTTCATTGATGAAGATAGAAAACCAAGAAGAAGACACAGAAAAAGATCCGATGGATCCGCTCTTATCATACTTGTCACATTTAGCCCTGTTTGAAACTTTTTAAAAAATAATTATTTTTTCAGGAAGGTACTTTTTATAAGTACCTGTATCAATAAGTAGCGTTTGGTTTATACTTAAATAAGTATTTATTTCAAAAAGTGCCTTTCTAAACTACTTTTTTTAAAAAGGAAATTAAGTATTTTTTCAAAAATTAATTTTTTACTTATTTGACAAAGTACTTATAATAAGTAATTTTAGACTACTTTTATATGTGTACTTTTTCTAGATAGTACATTTCTGTAAGTTGTTGTAAATGATCAATTCGAATATAAAATAAAAACCTAGAAAATGTGGTTGTAGGCCTTCTCTATGTTCATTTTGTATTATTGAAAAAAAGTTGAAAATTTTGTGGAATTGTTTAAAGTATACGTATATGACCATGTGAACAGTTGTGGAGTTTGTAGACGCATATTATGGATCAAACATAACTGAATTTGTTCTGTAGTATTTTCCTTTTTTCTTTGAACAAAAATATTAATTTCAAATGAAAAATTTTGCAATTTTCCAGGAAGAAAATCCTAGTCCAATGATAGGATTTCCTTAATTTTGTGAAATTGTTTAAAGTATACCCTTATGATCATGAGATTTTCCATGAAGTTATTTATATCCTTAGACTTTTATTTACAAATCAGTAATTATTTCAAGTTATTTTTGTACTTTATTATTTTGTATGTAGGGTTAGCCTCTTACCTCTTGGTTGGTTCCATTGATGATCTAAATCTTTGAGTATAAATATAGCACACATTTCCAAACAATCATGCATAAAATTAAAAAGATTCATCTGGGAATAGTCATCAACTGGAGTGACTTGATCACCTTTTATAAATCTAACCAAGAAAACAAGCACAAAAGACTAAAACAGCTTGAGGTACATAGTGGAGGAGGATTCATCATGTCTTGCTCTTTTATATTTAAATTTGTTGTCTAAATCGGATTGATTTTTTGTGACTTTGATCCATTTGAATTTGACATGCAGAAAACATTGCTGGCCAAGAGGATGCGTACCAAGAGGTTGCCTACCAAGTTGCTACGTAAAGAATTGAAGGTGAAGTAGTATATTCATCCATATTCACCTTCAGTTCTTTAGGTAGCGTCTTGGTAGGCAACCTTTACAAAGCACACTTTTTTCTATACCATTTTCAACATGGCCTGCTTGAGAGACCTCCTCGCAAATTCCAGAGTGTGAGCAAAAGCAACCATGTCTTTGAAAAACCATGACTACACAGAAACGGGTCTACTTTGTATGTTTGGAACATAAAATAAGAAATCCTAGCCAATGTGGTTGTATGTCTTCTCTACATTCATTTTGTATTATGTTAAATTTTAAAATTTTGTTAAATTATTTGAATATTGTGAAAAAAAGTTGAAAATTCTTTGAAATTGTTTAAAGTAGACATATATGATCATGAGATTTGCTGCGCAGTTTGTAGACCCTTATTATGGATCAAGTTGAGTAGCCATATCACCTTATAAAAATAATCAAGAAAACAAACACGAGCAGCTAAAACAATTGATGTGCATAGTGGAGGAGGAATCATCATGCTTTACCCTTTTACATTTAACTTTATTGTTTAAAGTGGATTACTTTTCGTGGCTCTTGATCTAATTTGAATTTGAAGTTGCAGGAAATATTGGCAACCAAGAGGATGCCTACCAAGAGACCGTTTGAAGAACCGAAGGTGAATGTGGGTGAATATTCTACTCTACCAGCTAAGAAACTGAGAACACATTTTAGCCCCAATTCATCGTAAGACCCTATCTACTCTTTCGCTTTTTTCTTTTCTTTTTCTTTTTATTATTTGTTGGGGTACAATTGGATTGATGTTTTATTTAGTCCAATTTTATATCTTGTCACGATCTTAATTATTTATTTCATTTATTAATTTCTTTTGTCATTTTAGTTATTAGAGGGAATAAATTTGTATCGTGGCATTGATAATTGCAATTTTACATCATATTTGTAATTTTGTGTTTATGTGTGGTCACTTAAGCTTATGCTGATGGATGATGTATTAAACTTCGAGATTCCAACTGCAAAAAATATTAAAAGAACAAAATGTAAGAGTTTTATTTATTTGAATGTAGTTGCAAAACATTATGAAGCATAAAGGACATCGACTTTTAGAAATGGAATCAACTATAGCCACATACCCCTTATGGGTTCAGTTGACTTATCATTTGTTTGTTTTTCCCATGCAGGAGTTCGAGATTAAGGGAATATTTATTTGCACTAAATAGATTCTATTTAGAGGGTCACTCTTAATTGGTTCATTGTTAAGTGAAGTAGTTATATTTTGTTGCCCCTCTTAATACCCTTCGAATGGCTCTCTTTCCTAGCGATGGTTTGCTGCTGCTTTCATTGAGAACAATGTTTTTTGTAATTATCCCATCTCATCTTGATTGTAATTTCTCATACGATTAGAGATGGTGAACTCAATTTATTGTGTTCTCCCAAAAAAAACTATTCTAAATTTATTGTAATTATAGCTTATGATATTTGTTCTATACGTTTTCAGCTATACTGTTCCATGATGTATAAATTTGTTCTTTATTTTTCAGATTTGTATGTTCTATTTTTTTTTTTATATTCCTTTTCTAGTTATTAGATATTAAAGGTTCACTTGGATCAAGGATTTTGTTTGATGAAAGGGAAGGATCTCTCTATATTCAATATTTAAAAAACCTTTTCTATACTTGGAAACTAATCTTCAATGGATGTGCTCCTTATATATTATGAATTGTTGATAGCAATAGCAAAGCAGCAGCAACAATAGAGTGTAGTAGCCTAAGCCTGCAATAGTTTGTTAGTAACAACAGCAGCAAAACAGTTAGCAACAGAAGGCTAATTTAGTTATAGTTATAGTTTAGTTATTAAGTTGTTAAGATTTCTGTTATAATCTTCTTGTATATATATTCTCTCTTGTAAACTCTTATTGAATTGTAATGCAATAGAAATATTTTCACAAATCTTGATATGGTATCAGAGCAATTTTATTTTCTCAAGCCTCTCAAATGGCCGATGCTTCAATTTCATCCTCTCCTTCTTCATCATCAACCAATGATGATTTTATCAATTCGTATTGTCTCAACAATTCAAATCATCCAAGTGCTGTGCTTCTTTCTCATGTTTTAATTGGAGACAATTATCATGCATGGAGTCGATCGATGCTCACTTCTTTGAATGCAAATAATAAAATAGCTTTCATTGATGGATCTCTTCCTCAACCATCGACTTTTGATTCTCTTCGCTATCCATGGAGCTGATGTAATAGCATTGCTATCGCATGGCTTCTCCATTCAATATCTAAAGAAATCATAGCTAGTGTCATCTATGCAACCATAGCTCGTGCAATTTGGTTGGATCTTAGTGATCGTTTCTCTTGCAGCAGTGGTTCTCGAATTTTTCAACTCGAGAAAGCTATCTTAGATTTATCTCGAGGCCAATTTTCTATTACTCAATATTATACTCAATTGAAGGGTTATTGGGATGAACTTCAAAGCTATCATCCTTCTCCTTTTTGTTCTTGTGTTCCTGCTTGTTTTTGTGGTGCCATACAATATGTTATGGATTTTCAACATTATGATCATTGCAATTTCTAATGGGATTAAATGAATCCTATAGTCACATACAGGGTCAAATTCTTTTACTTGTTCCTCTTTCGCTAATCAACAAAGTATTTTCTCTTTTATTTAAAGAAGAGAGTCAACGACAGATTACAAAGTTCCATCTGCTCCTTTTGATTCAGTTGCAATGATTAGTTCTTCTGTTCCAACATCTTCCACACGTAGAAACACAAAGTCTTTTGTCAAGAAAGATTGTCTTGTCTGTTCGCATTGTGGTATAACAGGTCACACTGTGGAAAAATGTTATTGGCTGCATGACTTTCCTCCAGGATACAAATTTACTAAGTCCAAATTTACAGCATTGAGTTCAGCCAACAATATTTCAATTGGAACTACATCTGATTCTCCATCATTGCCTTTTACTCAAGAGCAATATCAGCAATTGTTAGCCCTCATTCAGCCACTAGTTTCGTCAACCTCAGCAGTCACTGGTACTTCTTTAATTCCAACACACATGACAGGTATTCTCTCTCATCATTCTTGTTCTTCTTTTTTTATCCTAGTCGCAAGCTTTTGCTTCGCTTAAGGGTAACTCTCCTTCCACTTCATGGATCATTGATACCGGGGCTACAGACCACATGGTTAACTTGGTTACTTTCTTTTCTTCCATTACATCCACGAGCTTTATTTTGCTTCCTAATGGTATTCAGGCACTTGTTACTCATATTAATAACATTGTGCTTTTTGATTCTTTAGTTTTAAAGAATGTTTTGTGTGTTCCTTCTTTTACATTCAATCTTATCTCTACTAGTAAATTGATTATAAATCTTTCTTGTTCTTTCATTTTTCTTTCTTCTTTTTGTTTTATATAGGACCTACAACGATGGAGGACGATTGGCTTGGGGAAACTGGTTAACGGTCTTTATCATATGATGTCACCTTCTGTTTCAGCTCCAAAGTCTCTCATTGCGACCCATTCTTCTTTTGATGTTTGGCATAAAAGGCTTGGTCATCCATCTGATTCCAGACTGTTATTACTTTGTGATTTGCTTTCTTTTTCTTCTTTTGAGTCTACCAATAATTGTCCTTGTAATATTTGTCCCAAGGCTAAGCAACATCGCTTGCCATTTCCTTCAAGCACTTGGGTGACTATTAATTTTCAACTTGTTCATGCTGATATTTGGGGCCCTTTTCTTGTGCCTTCCTTACAAGGATTTCGTTATTTTCTTTCCATTGTAGATGATTTCTCTCGATGTACATGGATATTTCTAATGAAAAATAAAAGTGAGATACGTATGCATCTTCATAATTTTTTTATTCTTGTTGAAAATCAGTTTAATACATCAGTCAAAGTTCTTTGCACTATTAATCGGTAGGAATTTCTTATGTTTGATTTTCTTGCTTCAAAAGGTATCATCCATCAATGCACTTGTGTTGCTACGCCTCAGCAAAATTTAGTTGAGCGAAAGCATCAACATTTGCTTAATGTTGCTCGTGCTCTTCGATTTCAAGCTCACTTTCCTTTATCTTTTTGGGCAGATTGTATTCTAACTGCAGCATATCTTATAAACCGAATGCCTACTCCTATTTTGTCTAACAAATCCCCTTTTGAAGTTCTCTTTCAAAATTTCCTTCTACAACTCGATGATCTCTTACTGGTTTTTGTGTCTTTCTTGGTTCATATCTAATTTCCTGGCGTTCTAAAAGGCAAACTACAATATCTAGATCCTCTGCTGAAGTTGAGTATAGGGCTATGGCGTTTACTACTTGTGAGTTAGTTTGGTTCATCTGTAATCTATTGCTCTATATTGTGACAACCAAGCTGCTATGCATATTGCGTCCAATCCAGTTTTTCACGAACGCACCGAACATATTGAAATAGATTGTCATTTGGTTTGGGATCATGTTCAGTCTGGTTTTCTTCATCTGCTTTATGTGCCTTCGCGTCATCAACTGGCATACTTCTTTACCAAAGCACTGGGTTTGGATGTCTTCCATCATTTACTTGCCAAGTTGGGCATAATAAACATACACTGTCCAACTTGAGGGGACGTATTATGAATTGTTGATAGCAACAGCAGCAACAACAGAGTGCAGTAGCCTGAGCCTGCAGCAGTTTGTTAGTAACAGCAGCAGCAAAATAGTTAGCAACAGCAGGCTAATTTAGTTATAGTTATAGTTTAGTTATTAAGTTGTTAAGATTTCTGTTATTTTCTTCTTGTATATATATTCTCTCTTGTAAACTGTTATTGAATTGTAATGCAATAGAAATATTTTCACAAATCTTGATACAATATAATTCCTATTAGTCCAGAATACTTAAGCTGGCTTAGGCAGCAATTATATGTCATTTTTGAGGGCTTAGGAATCTTTGAGCATTTTTCTCCAAATCAAGATTCTATAGCCACGAGTATTTTACAGAATATCATAGCTCAATCTTTTAGTGTTTCATGATTGCTTTGTTCTCTTCCTATTAGTTAGTTTATAGATTTTCTTTTCATGTTTCTTGATGTATTGACTTGGTTGTTTTTTCTCTTACGTTAATACATTCTGTTATTTTCCTTCCAAAAAAGGAAAGAAGAAAAAGACAGAAAAGAAAGAAAGAACGAAAGAAAGATCAAATGTTAATGATGTATAAATCAATTTTTAATTCATTGATTTTAAATTTCTTTTCTTCTCATTTTTACTTTGTAACCAAACAAGAAAGGTGGATTCTTTTTGAAATTTTCTTTCTTTCTTTAGTATTTTTAAAATTTCAAATGGAGCCTAAAGGTTAAAATGATACAAATATTTTAGGCATAGGGTTTAAGATTTTTTAGGGTTATTAGATGTCTACAATAGATATTTTTTAGCATTCAATGCTTTGAAATACCAAGCATTGAATTAGGAAAGATCGTTCGTGCTTTGAATTTGACTTCAAAACTTGTGTGAACAGGTAAAAATTATTATTATTATTATTATTTTCAGTCAAATGACTTTAGTGAAATATGTCCTTATGTATTCTAATTTCCTTCTGTATCAATCACAATATAAGTTTTATTAGCAACTGGTAAGTGCATTCGAACTAAATTTCCTCTTTTTCTCTTTGTGACAAAATCAATTTAGTGCGGACAATCATACTTAGTTAAAAAAATACTCTGAGAATAAAAAATAAATAAATACAAGTTTCCTATATTCATTAAAATCAATGAGAGAAAATTGCCGGAGAGGTAATCACAAGAATTACTTCACTAACTTTATTTGGCTATATGGTGAAGTCATTAGTTTTCATTTTTCACTCAAACAAAATGATTGAACAAATATAAAGTATAGACTTTAATTTTAAAAGGATGAGGAAGGAATGAATACTCAATTTAAAATTTTAGCATGAAACTTGTTAGAGTGCTCGAGGGAAGAGGGGGAAATAAAACCTGCACAATTAAAATTTGCCCTTTCAATTAAGAAGTCATTTGTTTTTGTATGCTACAATTTCAGGTTCAGGGACATCCTTTTCTGTCACCTCCAAAAATTCTTTTTTTTTTTTTTTTCTTTTTCTTTACAGAATATTATTTTTCCCATTTACTCAAAAAATTTTAGTACTTCAAAAATATTCAAAGTATAAATAGGCTTGCAAACCTATCAATCCTTTTCAAAATTTTCACCTAAACTTTCATTTCTCTCATACATGTTTTGGTTGAACTTGAGTAATCAAAATTCAATACCTTTTAAATTTCTATTTCTTCCGAAAGCCAAAATTTTTTGGAAGAATGGCTAAGATTTAAAAATATGATTAATAAATTAATCACATAGTCATTTAAAAACAGATTCCAGCCTGGCCCATTCCTAAGGTAACTCAATTTCGTCCACTCCCATCAACTCTCATTACAAAGTTGCATCATACAAAAAATTTTAGTGGCACCTAAAATCGAGCTCAACTGGCTCAAGCTGAAAGGTTAAAAGCACAAACTTCACTCTTTCTATCAGGAGCTTGAGCTTGGATGGTACAGACGATGACAGTGAACATGAAAATGGTGATGATGTACATTTCTAAGTTCAGAATAGGAATGATGCAATAGGCACAGTTCCCTGCATAGCAGCAAGCGAAAATGATGATGATGCAATACGAACTGGTTTGCAAAATAATGCTGTGAGAAGTTGAATTTCACCAATTAAAAAAATAATAATAATGCAGAAAATATGAATGAATAAATTGTAGTGCAGAAGGATATTGAGATTAATGCAGAGGGGTTCAAAGTGCTTGCAAAGAACAATATAAATCCCAGAACAGAGCCTATGTATCAAATGATTTAATGGCTGATGGGTAGGACCAAGATTACACCAACTTGATGAAAAATGCTAAGAAACAAATCCAAACCCAATTTGCAGACTTTAACAAGCAAAGGAGAAGCAAAAATGAAGAAGGCTGGGGAAATAGAAGGCAGGACATGACAGTAAATATGCGTATAGGTTCATAAAGACTCTGGAATAATGTTTAAATAAAGTAAAAAAATAGAAATACCTCCGTGCAGTTAACATGCCACACGCTCAGTAGAGAACAGGAGAACTTTGTTGGCAGATCAGGAGAACTAACTTTATGTTGATTTTACAATGTTGCTGGTTCATAACTTTATGTCATGTTTCAAACAATTTTAAATAAATAAATTATATTTTTAAATGAGTACCCGTTTATTAAAACAGACGGGTATGGGTTTACATGGTTGTGACCCGTTAACCTCGACCTGATTACGACACGAACCCGTTTTGCCCCCAAGACCCAAAATGCAGCCTGAACTGCTGGACAAACTACTTTGTGTGTATATAATTATAACCACTGTCATTCCTCATCAGCCCGTCCGATCAAACTTCCTATTTAAGTTCAAGCCAACCCTGGGATGGGTGCTTCAAAACTTCAAAGCTATTGGCTAAGGAGTATCTAGTCCGCCCTTTCCTTCAGCTACCATAGTCGTCTGAGAAAACTCTTTTCTTCAACAAATCTGTAATTCCTCTTAAAAAATATATATTATTTCTCCACTGCCAAAGCTGCCAAGCTGTGACTCTGATTTGTTCAAATTAGCCTTTTATTTACTAGTATTCAAACATTTCAGGCCAGCAATATCCCAACATTTATGATAAACAGAGACTAGGGATATATTCCATCAGGGCCAAGCCAAGAGTTTAATACCATTAATTTGAAACACATTTCTTCACGTAAAAATAACTGGCACCAGTTAGATGCCTGTAAGGAATAATGGAATTAAAAAAATCAATGCCTACTTTTTAAAAAATAATAATAAATGGAATAAAAATAAACACAAATGGAATGATATTGGATATAAATATCAACATTCTGGCATCTACACCCCTGCAATGCCTTGAATTCTTGCCATGCTCTTTTGAAGCCAAGTTCTCTTCACAGCCTTTTCAGCTCTTATACTGCTAATCCTAGTTTTCTAGGAGAATCTCCATATTCAGGTCATGACATGCATTAACTTCTTAGTTCTTTCAGCATGCAAGGAGATCCCTTATCACCTGGCACTTCTAAGATTCCAAAGAAGTACCCTTCATTGAACAGTTAAGAGAAAGAAAAGGACTTTGGACTCTGTCCTAGGTGCCAGGATCCCAGTCGCAATCATTCTCATTAATCTCCCCAACCAACACAATATAAATTCTTTTCTTTTTCCCACCGCTCCCAGGGTGCACGCTCTGAGGGTGGACCTGATCACAGAGGGTTTTCGCTGCCACCATGGCGCTCTCATGGCGCTGCGCACGGGGTCCCTCCGCAGCCGGTCCTGATCCCGAGACGAAAGCGGAAGCGGCAAGCCATGCGCGAAGGAAGCGGGGGGCGGGGAAGCAAGGAAGGGGGCACCCAAAGCAGCCAAGAGGGGCCAGCGCGGCTGAGGAAACGGGAGCAAGAAACGCCCAGTGGGCAGGAGAGCACCGGGGCAAGAAGAGGTGGGGGCTGAAAATCGCACGCGTCAAGGAAAAATGTGAGCGGTCTTAAGAGGGCAAAGTATGGTGGGAGTCACGCCCCTGCCATAGCTAAGAAGCCACGCACAAATGTTAAGGCATAAACCGATGCTAGGGCGTATAGAGGGACCGAGGTTTGGCAGAAGGGAATGACTAGAAGGGAAATACGTAGGGAGTGAAAGGAGCTAAACCACAAAGAGGAGGCATTCATTCAGATGACGAACAAGACTAAAAGAGTGACCAAGACGGGAAAAGGGACCAAAATATTAATACAGCGGGACCAAGTATTGTCAAAAATTGGACAGATGAAGGTGCTTAGTAATAGTTGTACGTGTTTATAAATTTTGTGGACCTGGGAGTGACCCATTAGAAATTTAAGAATATATAAAAAACGAATATTTCAGGTAGGAGGTGAAAAGTCAGTGTGCATAGGCCAAACACTTCCCAAATGGAAAGAGCGAAAATAGCGGCATGATATATCTAATCAGTAGAGCCTTTGTGGCTTTGTGCGAATCCTAACCGCTGTTATTTGGGGGCATTAGAAGATTCATTGCGTGGAAAGCTATGTGAGGAATAGTAAAAGACGGCAAAACTTTCCCGAACCTAATATGGTAGGGAGTGCGTGGCGAATCGGCCTCTGTTCATTAAAAATTAAGAAGGGTCAATCTCCTGCATTCTCTCTCCGTATTATTAGGCAAGTATCGGGAGTAAATCAACAAAGAAGTCAATAGAGTGTTTTTGAATATTTTCCTGATTTTCAATAATCTTCAAACATTTATGTAGGGGGGCTTTTTTGGTTTTTTTTTTTTGTTGAATTTATAGCTATTAGCCAGAATATTTCTGCGAATGGTCTTTTAGATGTTTTTAGCATTATGGGGAAGCCTACTGGCGTGGGGGGTTGCACGCACACTGTGGGGTTGTCCTGTTGTGGGGGGGGTACTTCTGTCTTCTCGAGCTTACAGGTGTCTTTTTCGGTTTGATTTATGCATCTTGCAGAGTTTTGTAATGCCGAGGAAGCTAAACTAACAATATGATTTCCAGATCATTTTACATCACTAAGACAACCCCTCAAAACCCTTTGAGAAGATCTCACTTCACTTTGGGCTGGGGCAGACATTGGGTGGCAGAGGGGTGTTGGGGGGTCTGGGCCGAGAGTCATGAAAAAGAAAAATGCGGTGCGAGTATCTAGACCAGGCTATGAGAACTCTGCTATTGCAGTTATTTTTAATGAGCCACAGGCTACGCTTTCGAGCCAAAAAAGAGTTCTAAATCAGCTTACGCAAGTACAAGTCGCCTGAATTCGATCATCCACTGGTTGCATAAAGGGCCCCTTAAAGTAAAGGCAAGTAAGCACACTGCGACATAGAAAGCAATTCACTGCTTAATTACTTTAATATTTCTAAATATTTTCTACGGAAAAGTTAATTAACTAATCAAAATAAACACATATCGGCCAGTGTTACATGGCTTGCGAACGTGGGAGATAGGGGATTTATTGGATCTTCAGAAAGGGTGAATGATATTCAAACACAGCAGATGCAACGTGGTTTCAACCGAAGCTGATGCCATACCAGGCTTCGGAATTGGAAAAGGATGTGAGCGTCCATTTGACTGCGTGAGGATTTGCTCATGTTAAACCTCTCTTTTAGTTGAAGTAATTTAAGATTGATTTTAATTTCTGAATGCAATGCAAGAGTAATTGATTTTAAATTCGGATGCTGCAGGAGCGGGTTACAGTACGCAGTAGAACGCAGAGATTCATGGTTACTGCAACAGATGGTTGCTTCGACAACATGCCCAAACGATATGGCAATTGATCATAAAGCACGTGGAGAAGAGGAAGGGCCTCATCATTGGCATCTGACTTTGGGGCCGTCGCAGTTTATCATTCGACCAGACAAAAATGCAGATACCGCCCTTTGCAGAGCTTCAAACATGCAGACACAACCATAAAGGACGAGCAAAATTGATGATATAACACTGGTCCGTGTCCTATGTTTTTAGCGAGTTAGATTGACGTGCGTTCAATAAATTCTTGTCTTTAGAGTCGATAGTAGGGATGACGAATAGGTGTTTTACCAATTGGCATGGATTTTGGGTGGCCGTCGCATTTTATAATTCAACAGACAAAATGCAGATAGGCCCTTTGCGAACGAGCTTCCAAGCATGCCGGACACAACCATAAATGAGGCAAAATGATGATATAACAGCGTCGTGTCTATGTTTTAAAGTGAGTTAGATTGAAATGGTTCAAATAAATTCTTGATCTTAAGAGTGATGTAGTAATAGAAGTATGGGATTTTGTTCTATTGTATGCAAAGTTTCAGTTCTAAACTGTGCAATACGATTTTCCTCGTCTATGGTTTGTTTTGGCAAAGTTATCACAGGCAAAAAGGCATGTATGTCACTGTATACATAGTGAAATCAATACTGAATGAGAAATAACAAAAATCCTATATTTGTGATCAGCAGTGTCTAACAGACAATCTCCTTTCTTCGTGTTATGATATCAACCCTAATTACTACTTCACTCTCCGTTTTTCCAGTCATTCCTAGTTATTGCAAGTATTGTAGGAATGATTGGAGATGAGAAGTACTCCGATCTTTGAGGGCCCTGATCTAGTGGCATGCACATTTTTTTAATCAATGCAAGTAGTTATGTCAGAGGGGTCAGGGGCAAAGGGAAAAACACAATTAAGCACTAGAAAACAATGCATACAAGTAAAGTACAGGATCAAAATGTCTAGACGTTAAGCGTTTTGTTTTGTTTTTGCTTTTGTTTTTTTGTTCTTTTCTGAAGCTTTCTTTCAACAACTAGATGGTATATATCGGTATCATTTTGAATCTTCATTCAAGAATTACCTGAATATGACAAACGATGTTATTTATCACTCCACCCTCTTTTGATAATGACTTTTCACTTTTTTTTTCTTGACCATATGCTTCCATGTCTTTCATGAACAGGCTGAAATAACAACTTTTCTGACTTTTGATTGGAGCTGGCCATGAAATCTCAAGTAAAATCATGATATAGGTCAGTACCAAAAAATTTGAATTTGCCCCTAACATTTTTTATATTTTAGGAATACTGATCCAGAAGTACAGTGATTGACGTCATCTCGCTCATTTTATTTTTCCCGATCCTTTTGTGGTTTAGATGGACTGCTTTCATCCACCACCGTCAAAACTTGCTTCAACAATTGAAACACCAATATCACTATCCTATGGCCGTAAACAGAATGGCAAACACCTCAATGGTAACTTGCTTGTCGTATCACAGCTTGGCCTTGTACAACAGCTTGAACCTCACTGAGCGCCTCTTCATTGATTTTCTTCAGAGGTGATATTTTTTCTGTCCAGAGGTTTGCAGGGAGTTGATGTGTGATTTGGCGAGCAGGATCGTTGACTTCCAAAGAGAGAAACTGTTTTTGGGTCATCCGCTGTAGCCAATTTCATCCTGCTTTTTGTTCAACAACATGTTTTTTCTAGCCTTACCTCCAGCAAGGTCCAATAGGTCCTCTGTTTTTATTCACAAGTTTCACACATTTGGATGTTTGGATTTAGTGATGATAATATCAAGCTGAGATTTGTTCAATTCTCTAGAGCAATATGGATTTCTTAAATTCAACGGAAAAATGGTTGCGGCCGTCAAAATCTTGGATTTTTCAGAGTAATTTGACGTTCCCTGTAAGAGAGCAACATGAGACACTCCATTAATGAGGACATCCAAAGAGTTTGGCAATCACTTCAGAAATTTTCATGATTCGGTGGGCCCAGTTTTAGATTTGAATTGGCTTTTTGTTTGGGGGTTGGCTCAGGCACCAATGTTTCTGAATGAAAAGCCAAGGGAAGGAATTCAATTCAACATTCAGTCTTTGGGATGACAAGAGCGGATTCTGAATAGGCCAGAACTCTTCAGTTTCAAGCTATGAAACCATAAGTTCTCTTGTTTGGACCCTGTGAAGGGGGAGCAGAAAAGGAACCCCTTCAGCATAGCAGAATGCATGAAGTTGTAATTGATATCTATATCCTAGGAATATCTATTATGGGGTCATGCTCTCTGAGCATTCCTATTATGTCAAGCCCCTAGAAAACCAGGGGTCTTGAATGTGGGTTGCAAGTGTGCTTAGGTATTCCAAGGTTTTTTTCCTTTCCTGGATAGTGCTTGGGGCTTTTGGGATGAATGAACACGTCATCTACCAAACCGACACTAATGGAAGAGTCAATGATGCTTTTTTTATCAAGTTAATTAAGCCTGAAAGTTGGGTTCAAACAAACCTACCCATACTTGGCAGTATGAGGGTCTTTGTGTAGTTCTGCAAAAGAATCAGGTCTTTTTTTTTGCAAACGTCAAAACCTCCATAGTAAAAAGAAAAGCCATACACAGAGGTACAACAATTTTAAATATTTTAATGGTTCGCAAGCCATGATCAAGAAATAAAATCAAGACTCAACACACCAGAGGTCAGCTGAACCTGCCAATCCAAGATGTCGCACATTTTACCCCGAATCTCCATGAATGGTGACCTATATATTTATAGTGCATACCGTACCTATCGACCCTTAGACAATTTGCATTGGCGGGCGCTAGCAATCCTTGCGGCCATAAATCAGCACACTCCTTACCAATTGGACCAGTTTATTGCAGAACCTTTCATTTCATTCACCTTTAGGATTCACATCACACCCGCCTGATCGTCAGAGTAACGATTACACGCCATCGTTTCGGCGCCATGGCTGGGCGCGGCGAACAATGACTGCGGGCATGACCTCTTACGGGCGATCAGGCTTCCGTTTGTCCCCTTTCTTCACAGTAGCCATCCCAATGTTCCCGCCAACACACGCCTGAAGCAACCGATTCAACCGGCCCTTGGGCCATTTCCTCCCTTCCCGAAATAATTGGATTGACATTTCGTAGCGCCCAGGGTTATGGTCCGCCACAGTTCAGACACATCGCTGCGACTGCAGACCGCCTCGCTTCGACATTGTTGCCTGCAGGAAAAGATCAACTTCTTACGTAGAAATGGACTTAAAGCTGAGTGGATGTTTGGAAAAATGATGAAATGCCAAAATTAATTAGTGAATTTGAAAGTGTTTTGGTAATTATGAATGGGTGGGTTTGAAAAGGGGGCTTCTTGGTTAATTTCATTTAGTACTTTGTAAAGTAAATTTTAAAAACTGTCATTAAATTTTAAAAAAATGAACATGGACTATCAATGTTCATTTTTTAAGAAAAAGATCGCCGATATAAAGTATATAAATATGGCATGCATAAACATGTTAAAGATTATATAAAATGATTGGTAACTAACATTAGAAATGTGAAATTGAATTTCGGTTTTAGGTGACATACATTAGTCCCTTGAATTATTTTTAACTGCATGGTGGCTTTTGGTATAATTCCCAAGATGAGGGTGAATTGGAATTTTAAAAACTTATTTCTAGGTTTAAATCAATGTGCAAAATACAACAACCTATGGTCTTTCGAATATCATGCAATCCAAATGCGCAGATAAATATAATATGCGGAAATTTAATCATGCGCACCATTTGCAGAGATACAAACATGGTGCGGTAAATATAAATGCGGAAATAGAACGACACACGATCTATTATAGGGATTTGGCCAATTGGTGCCCACGCTCCCTCGCCTTTGGCTACACCAGCACAAGGAGTCCTCTAATGCTCGGGCTAACGAGTGCGGAGCGTCACCGGTTACAACTAGGTCAATAAAGGGACTGACCTCATCACAACAACACCCCCCTTACCAGATGGCGCACCTAACGTTCCTAACGCTGGTCCTAAGCTATTCGAGACTCATTCAACGGATCTAGTTCCCTCTTCAGGGCCACGCCTGGTATACAACAAATGTGTATAAATTTACACGAAAATACTCTTCTACACAAGTAAGTATGTGTACCAGTACAACTCAATATAATCACTGCACCTCAAGATGTAAAGCAAGCATACTTAACTCGTGCTCTAACGTATGCAATCACCACTCAAGTTATGTTTAAAGCAATCAAAGCACAAGAGTGTATCAATCAACTAATCTTTGAAACTTGTAAAAAAAATATTTCTCGATCAAAATCTAGGGTTTCAAGATTTTTCAACAGTATAATCAAACAATCTAACCATATTTTTCTCAAGATGCTAGTACAGACAATAGATGTTGAAATATACTTGTAAAATAGTTTTTGCACACAAAAATAAAGCTATAGGAATCTTGTAATGCAAATGTAAAGATTCTTACTCTTAATGAGTTTATCCCAACACAAATTTTATCAATAAAAATCTGTGGGGATAACTAATTCTAAACTCCCCAAAACAATGTCAAATATTCACGTAAGACAATGGGAGTAGTAGTAATACCTCATAAGCCAGCCACAAAATATACTCACAACGATGCGAAGGTGTATCAGGGAATGATTAGGAGAGTATTTTGAGTGGAATAGGCCAAAATAGGTTTTTGATATTGAAAGGATTTTTCTCCTATCATATTGCCTATCTGCATCCAATAATTCTAAGGCCTAAATGAGGGGGTATATAGAGACTATCCAAAATATAACCGTGAAGGACATATTGAAATTATTATAAAATATTTAATATAATTTAAACCAAATTAACCCGTTTAAAATTTAACCCTGGTAAAAATAATGGGCAACTGAGCCACTGGTCGACCGAAGGAAGTTCAGTTGACCAAGTTGTGCTGAGTTCAGTCGACTGGGTACAAAATGCACTACAAAGTTTGGTCGCATTACCGGACATGGAGGTTCCAGGGTGATTTTCCCTTTTAGCACGTTTTTGGTCGACCAGTAAGGATTTGAACTACGTAGTTCAATTCGACCAGCACAATTGAGGTCCACACGTGGAACTCGTCGACAGGGCATTGTTATTCATTTTTGGGCTCGGGTTCGACCCCATGGTCAACTTGTGGTCTGACTCCTAGGAGTTCGGTGAATCAAGTGAAACGAATGAACTGGCAAGTTCGGTCGACCGGCAGTGATCAAACTATGAACTCGTCCTAGTTCGTCGATCGAGGGAATTTGTACTTGAGTAGTACAGTCGACCGACATGCAACTAAGTGCATTTCGGTTCTGTTTCCTTATGTAATCACCGCCAATTCACATTTAGCCATTATATATATATCTATATATAATAATAATATATGTGCTATTTTTATGTCCAGGTGTCTCTGCTGTTTCTTAACGTTCCATCTATGTTGGTCGCGAGCGTCTTCACCACGGTGCTTCACTCTTTGTGTAGGGACCATTTGAGCTCGGTTTATATGTCGGGACGCTTGGGGCCGAGTGCTGCTTACTCTCAGGGCCAGGCACGCTCCTTCCTCTCCCGAGTAGTCCATCAAGCGTGGGACTCCTCGTAAAGTGCTGTGTGGCGCGCGCCACACTCTGTTAATATAAATGACAACAAGGATATTCAACGGATCTTCATTTTCCCCTCCACCGATCTTCGAGGGCCCATCATAGGAATTTCAAAAAAATAAACCTACATATCAACGCATCCGGCGACATTAAATACCTGAACTATTGTCAAATCAAAACAGGGATATTACCCATAAGGTGTCTAACAGCAACCCCGCATTTCAATTTTGTAAGCTGAAAATCATATATGAAATTCCCAAAAAAATAAAGTTAAGCGAAGGAAGCTGAGAAAGGCTAACGAATGCCAAGCTATAGATGAGTGGACCTCCCATGGGTTGTAAAGCTTTCCCATGATTCCTAGTTGGTTGTGTGATGACTCATGGTGCACAACTGCTATTAGAGCCAATAGTTTTTCATACTTTAGGCAGTGACATTACAAAGTCAAAATTCAAAAGCTGACTTTTTCCTATATGCTAATATTTTGAAAGACCAGTAATTTCACCAAGGCCAAGAGGATCAGTCAGAATGATCAGATGGATTTTGATAGGGGTTAGACTTGGAGCGCTGTGTACTGTCTGAGTAAGGATTAATGAAGGCACGTAGAATGCAATCCAAGGCACAGGAAAACTTTATGAAAATCTCGAATATATCAGGAAGACCAGAGATGGGCATGATAGACACAGTTCTCAAGAGAAACTGTGAAGTTGGCCAAGAGTTCTACTTAAATCCAGACTTCGGCCTCTTTCTAGAAAAATTAAGATCCCAATGTCTGGACCATTTCACATACAAGATTTTCCCGTATGGTGCCAATTAGGTGTCTAATGACTCAAAGGCACATTCAATTATGGTCAACAATCTAAAGCCCTACTTTTCGAAGGAGAGTTTTAACAAGCAAAAAGTCTCCATTGATTTGCTTGTTCAATGTTAAAAATTAGGAACAAGTCAGCTAACGACTAGAACCAAGCGCTTTTTGGGAGCAAACTTGAATTTCTTTCTAGTGAAGTTTAACAGTTATGCTTTCATTCTTTGTTTTTTCATTTTTTGCATTCTTTCACATGGGGATACTCGCATGTGTTCCTTAAGTTGGGGTAGGGGTAATGTATTTAGAGTATCTATCTTTTATTATTTATTAGATATCTTATAATATGAGGATAGTAGTGAAATCAAAAAAAAAATATTTTCTTTTCGTTTCTTGTTTTGGTTTGGGTGAGGATCACAAACTGTGTGATATTACCTAGTTGAAATGAATTGGATTTGTGGAAACTGCTAAAATTGTCTTGTTTTGTGCTTAAATTCGTGTGTTTGCTTGATTTATTTGAATTCCTTTGGAAAAATTCTGCGCCAATACAGATCATAATTTGTTTTGTGGTTATAGAGTATATTTATTGAATTGATAGTTTTTTCTACGATCTCACGACTCTGAACCTATTTGATAATTTCTTCGAGGCGATCCTAGCAGCACAGCCACTATGACTAACATTGATCTAGGCCTATTTGGAACGTTTGAGCTTTTCTATCCTACCCTATTATCATCTCTAATCCCCCTTGAGCCTTAAACACAGACCAGTTTCCTTGTCATTAACACATGAACCAACCACACCTTTTAAAACCCAGAAACACTCATCCTACATTTTCATTAATTTTAATTATTGCCTTAGCCATTGGAAAGAGAAAAAAGTTGTTGTAAAGGCTAAGAGAGCGAGAGCAATTTTGCTATTCTATTAAGACAAACTTAAAATTAATAGTCTCAAACATTAGTACAACCACGATTACAAAAAATAAGTTTGGAGGTTGTTAGAATTGAAAAAAAATGAAAATAAAATAAGAATATATATATATATATAGAGATAGATAATATATATATATATACTAGATGATAAATTGCTCATAGATTTTGCTCTAGGACGTAAATGTAAAAATTTTTTTTTCTTCTCTCTTCAATAGGTGAGCTTGTGTTGAAGTTGCCTCCTTTGTGAATTCCATACCATTGTTTTTTCGCATTACCCCAAGCTCCATGGAGGCAATCATGGTGAGAAATCAACTATTCTATTTTTTAATTTTTATTTCTCTTTTATTTTGCTTCAGAGGACTAGCAAACATCATAAAGTTTGGAGTATTTTGAAGTGTTTAATTTCTATAAACAAGTTTTTGTCATACTTTCACTCTTATTTGTTAATGCTAATTTGTGTTTAATTTATCTTATTTATTTAGAATTTTGATTTATTTGTTAATTTTGTTTATGATTAAATAAATTAAAGGAGCATGGGAATTAAGGAGGAAAACTTCCTGTTCAAATTCAATTCCTTAATCAAGAAGTCCGTTTTCCAAACTCAAATTCCTCTCTCTCATTCGAATTTTTCTAAAACACCGCTTCAGTTATTTAGAGAATAACTTTTTGTTAGAGAACTCAAAAGGCGATCAGGGTATCTCCGGAAAGCTAATAAAAAATCTCACACTTTCTGTTGAATATTTTCCAAACATGGAAGAGTCGAAGAGAAAATCGTACCCATCAAGGCGGTGGCAAAAAGGAGGGGATTTGGAGAATCTTGTTTTTGGGGAGATAAGAAAGGAGGACAAACCAGAGCAATATAAAAGGAGGGTGTTCAAACCTGGAAAAGAGAGGGGGATATTATTCACCATAGAGAGGAGATTCGAAGGCTGAAAAGAAAAGAAGAAGAGAGAAGCCGAATTGGAGTAGTCGAATGATTGAGATGCTAGAGCTACAGACATTTCCTTCTTAACTACTCTTTCATCTTAATCCTTGAATAATTTTCATTATGAATTCCTAGAATTATTAATGGTTTGTTTTTGATGTCATAGTTATGAAGCTATCTATTTCTATTGCTAAAACTACGATGAATAACCTTCTGCACTGACACTTCCAAATCTTATTTCTATCATGATCCCGTCTTAATTGTTATCATTATCTCTCCTTGAGCTCTATATCTTTGAGTATCATGCTTATCCAACAGTCACTGCCGGCATCTAATAGTTGAATGATTGTTTTGTTGTGCATGGCCTAATTTGAGAGATGACTCATGTATTTTAGCCCATGAATTGAACGAAAGGTAGGAAAGTGGCCAACAGATTTGTGCGGCTTTTATGTGAATATTATTAATCGTATGTACTCAATGCGTTTAAATTCCTTGACATATCGTTGGTTATCATATGTTGGGTAATTC